>NC_056748.1:174564067-175164067 GCF_019279795.1 Protopterus annectens
AGATTCATAGGTTCATAGGTTAGTACTAAGCTAACTGCTCTTGCGAGCCATTTTAAGCCTAGCCAATTATCCCTTGTGAGACTCAAACCCTACACCTTGCGTTTGCAAGGCAAACACCTTAACCATTAGGCCACCCTCCCAACTACTTGTTGTAGTCTTCTATATTATCCCAAGGAGAACAAGGACTAGTGGAACGGAGTAGAGAATTAAAGTTGCCCATGTTACTGTTAAGGCATGTGTTGTCTAGGCCTCTGAGTTTTGTATCCTAGTGCAAGATTTTCAGAGCTAGATTCTTTTAAAACAAAAGTTTACTTCTGCCACACACTCCTGTCAACCAGAAATAGAAATATTTCCTGGTTCAACATCCAGTCCTCTGTTCTGCTCAACCAATCTTCCTTAATATTTTCCCAAGAAAGATTGAGAGTTGACCTGAATGTCAGGTTGACTCCTGAGCTAAGCATCATGCCACCATGGTAATCTACACAAGAGATACGAGTGTCTTCTCCACTGCTTGTTAATATACCACATCATTCTGGTACTGTCTGAGTATACACAGGATCTCTGTCTGCTAAGTCTATTCAAATGCATTCATGACTACAATTGCTGTCATTACTTCACTGATATCAACTCATATGAGTTTCTCTCCAAGTCCTTTGGATCCTCAGATTTAATGGAGTGGTACCCTCAGGCTATTTCAAAGGAGTCCGTAGAGACCCTCTGAGAGTCCATGACTAAACTCAATGTACCAAGAAAGTGCTCTCATGGTGCTGCAAGAAACACGTATGCTGCCACTATCTTCTTCTTAGGTACTACTACAGTTTCCTCAAGTACAGGCTTGCCAGGCGGACCATCAGAACTGACGAAGCCATGTAACCCCCCCACCCCGCCCACTTGGTGGACTGAAAAAAGTACAGTTGTGTAAAAAGTTACCATAACAGTAGACGTCCTAGTGATCACTGCTGCAGTATTCCTGACATATTGGATGTCACAGCTGAAGTCCGGCCAGGGTACCAAAGCTTTACTTTCCTGAGGTTGTATGTCCAGCTCATGACCTTAGCTCATATGCACCAGAATATACACATGGTTGTACTAGCATGGATCCTCAGAATACCTCCAAGCCAGTGGCCTAAAGACTAATGACAGAAGCTGGTCAGTTAGGAGGGGTGTAGCTCAAATTGGTAAGATAACTCCCCCATTCCCAACAGAGTAGAGGGTTAAAGCAAAAGGGGAAAAAGGAAAAATGAAGTGAAGAGGAGAAGAGGGGATATGGTAGGTGGGATGGAATACTGCAACACTGATCAGTAGGAGTAAGTTCTTACCCAACTGTAAGATACTGAAATCACCATTGCAGTACTCCTGACATATGGGTGATTCTCAGAGCTGAAAGAGGAAGGAAGGGTGGTTCGCTACTGAGTAAAAGAGTTGTCCAACAGTCTGGACAGGGCTGACTTAGCAATGGCTGCCCTGTACCTGGAGAAAGCATTGACTACATAATGTATGGTAAAGGTGTGTACAGAGGACCAAGTGGCAGCCTCCAAGATTGACCTGGAGACTACTCCTTTGTGAAATTAATGGCCATGAGAGCTTGCAACTCAGAAACTCTCTAACAGAGGGTGAGAACCAAGAGACGGACATCTTTCCAAGTACAGAATTTGAGAGAAGTGGAAGCTGCTTTTTCAAAAGGAGGCACTGTAAGTTTTTCTAGGACAAAATTAAGATCCTAAGGGGGACAGTTGGGTTTCCTTGGTGGGTTAAGATGCATGACTCTCCTGAGGAAAAGCCTGACTTCCGCTCTAGCCATAACGGGAGGGCTAATAGAGAAGCAGGCATTGATAGCTGACAGGTGAGCTTTTATAGTAGAGTAGGCCAACCTTGATCAAAGTAGTTCACAGAGATATTGCAGTACAGCAGGAACTTAAGAGTGAGTCCTGACTATATTTACTGTAACAACGGAAAACCTTTTTCCATTAGCTGTATAACATTTTCTAGTAGTGGGTTTCCCGGTTTCTTGTAGGACTTGAACAATCTCTTCATAGAACAGATGTCTTTTAGGGATTAAAATCCTACCATCCATAGAGTCAAGTTGAGAGATGGAAGATCGGGCTGGAGAAGCAATTCCTTTTGTTGAGTTATCAGGTCTGGTTGTAGAGCTATTCTCCTGTAATTTCCCTTTCTCAGGTGAAAGAGCAGGGGAAACCAATGTTGCTTGGCCAAAACAGTACCAGTAAAAGGAGCTTGGGTGCTTCCTTTTGTGCCTTGAGGAGAATTTCTGGAAGAAGAGGCAGAGGAGGAAAAGCTCAGAGAAACTTCCCTGTTCACTGGAAGGAAAAGGCATCTGCCATCCAGGCTGCAGGACAAGGGTCCCAGGTGCAGAACTGGAGAAGCTTATGGTTGGTGACAGAGAGGTCTACCTGAGGTGTACCCCACTGATGGGTGATCATGTAGAAAACTTCTTTAATGAACAATCATGGGGTTCCTTGAGGGAGAGGTGTAGGAAGTCTGTTAGCACACTGTCGTGAGAAGGAATGCATGTGACTGTGAGAGTGATATCTGGGTGGCAAAGTTCCATGCCTCCTGTGCTAACCTGCAGTACTGGTAAGACTTTGTGACTTCCTGTTTATATACCACATCACTGTGGTGTTGTCTGTGTACACAAGGAGTGACCTGGGTTTCCAAAGGTGGGCGGATGTCTGAAGAACATGTAGAAGAACCCTCATAGCCTTCAGATTTGTCCCCTCTTGTCCCCATTATTCAAGATGTTTTGAATCAGGGCACCATCGAGCAAATCCCAAAGGACTTCATTCAGGAATTAATTTGGTTCATTGAGGAGCTGAGTTTGCCATTTGCCCTGCACTTGGTGTGCTCCTCTCCATGCCCCCCCCACCACTTTATCCAATGCATCTGTATGAACATGTTTTAGAGGAGGAGGTGATGTGAGTAGCAGTCCTGAGTTGAGGATAACCTGCCCCTTCCAAAAGAGCAGCTTCTTTTTGAGACAACGGAGGGGAATCAGTGTGTCCAAGGGGTGACCACACTGATTTCAAATACAATTGGATTTTCCTTATGTGAAGTCTGGCCAGGGAGAGCACAGGGATGGTAGCTGCCATGAACCCCAAAGTTCTTAGCATCTCCCTTGCTAAGCAATGGGTTGCAGAGTAGAGATTTTCAAAAGGTAGGAATTTTCTGTCCAATCCGCTGCCCAGGAAAACCAAGTCCTGTAGAGCGGCCATATGGGATTTTTTTGCAGTTTAAAGTGAAACCTAGACCTGTCAGAAATTAGATGGGGAATTGAGATGCATAAGAAGAATTTCTGGAGAAAGAGCCTGGTTCAATAGGTTGGTCAGGCAGTGGAAAATCTGTATTCCCTGAGTGCGACAGAAAGCTACTACTGGAGCTAGACACAGTGAACACTCTTGGTAAACTGAAAATGTGAGCAGCCAAAGGAAAACATGAGGAATCTCCAGCAAGAAGGAAGACTGAGTATATGCAAGTAGGCATCTTTAATATTTAGTGACACTAAGAAAGCTTGTGGGAGAATGAAGGGCAAAAGTGTGTAGAGAGAGAATTTTGAAAGACAGCACCTTCAAGTAAGTGTTTAGTAGAAACAGGTCTAGGATGGGTCTCACTGCCTTTCTTTCCTTGCCACTAGAAAATTCCTGGAGCAAAATCCTTTTCCCACGAAGTCCTTTGGGACTTGCTCAATGGTGCCCTGATTCAAAACATCTTGAATAATGGGGACAAGAAGGGATATCTGGCTGTGTGGAGGCTGTGGTATGCCTTTCAGAGGTTTCAGCTGCAAACACAGTAACATATTTGTGCTTCCAAAGGGAGGCCTCCCCACTGGAGGTTCCCTATGGGGTATGTCAGAGTACCTTTTCCGAGGAGTGTTATTTTGTTCTGAGATGTCCTAGGATCCCTTCTAATGAAGGAGGTAGATGTAGATGGGTATGTCCTATGGTATCTAGGAATGGAGGAGAGTAGAATTTGTCTGCAGTCTTTCATATTACTTTCTTGGTCTTAGAGAGTTCTGAACAGAAGACAGCCTGATGATCAAATAGTAAGTCTTTGTCCAAGGGAGAATCTAAGTTTCGACTTGAATAGGTTGACTGCGAAGTCATGCATGTCTGCAAATAACAGATCCATTGGCAGCTGCCCTAGAAGCATCATCTACAGTATCATAACTGCACTTAATGCTATGGCTATTTCAGCAGGCTGGGATAGCAGGCTTAGCACTTGTGGCTTTGACTCTGCTGTAGGGGGTCCAGCATAACCTTGTTTAAGGACTGCAGGACAAAGATCACTTTGTCATTTGAGTCTGGTAGTTAACTGCCCTAAAAGCAAGGGTAGCAGAGGTGTAAAACCTTCTTTTCCAATTTATCCATATCACTACTATCTTCTTTGTCTATGGGTAGGGCATCAGCGCTGGGCCGTAGCTTAGAGGTCTGATATGAAGGAAGATACTGCAGATGGGTCTGCCATTGTATTCTTTTATAAGTATTTTAGGTCATTAGGTACCTTGTAAACCCTGTATTGTCTTGTAGGAGCTGGTGGCTGAGAATCCGGTACAGAAGAGGTGGACTGAAAGGTGTTCTTGGAAAGCCTCAAGGACAGAAGGGAGTGGAGAAGGGGCAGGGGTACCCATTAAAAAAAATAGCTGCGACAGCTCTTTTGAGCATATGAGATGTGAATGGACTGCCAAATGTTTCATCATGTTCTGGATAGTCTCCCCTAAGGAAGCTTTCTCAACAGGGGAATCCAGTGACACAGAGTCCTCTTCATCCGAAGATTTGGCATTGACAATGCACTTAAGAACAGTCTAGAGATTGATCAGAAATAGAAGTTATGTTCTTACCATAACGTTCCATGTTAGTTGTCTTCTTCTCGCCTTCTTTCTTGCTGGATGGGTTCGGAGCCGACCTGCCCGACTGCCACTCTAAAAGCTCGAGAGTTGGTTCCACCGGCTCGAGGCTCCCCTTATATCCCACAATGCTAGGCGTGAATTACCTCAGATCTCGTTTGTGAGCTAGGCCCAGCTAATAATAAAACCAGAAATACTGGAAAAAGAGAGTCCACCTCTATAAACAAAGGGGAAGAGGAAAGGTGACTTGAAGCCTGATCTAGGAAAATATGCACAGCAGAGCATATACCTATAGCAAAAGAGGTGGTAGAAAGAGAGGTCAAAATCAAACTCCTCTAGGTCTGTCCAGGCCAGGGGGAAGGAGGGTGGGACGCAAGAAAGAAGGCGAGAAGAAGACAACTAACATGGAACGTTATGGTAAGAACATAACTTCTATATGTTAAGTTGTCTATCTCGCCTTCATTCTTGCTGGATGGGACCGCGTCCCTAGCACCTTGTCCCGGGTGGCCTAACGGAACAGACTCTTGAGAACAGTGGTACCAAAGTTAGCTCTATGTCTAGAAGCTAAATCCAACTTATAATGTGAAATGAAAGTGTGAGGAGTAGCCCAAGTAGCCGCTGCACAAATGGTGTCAATAGGCAGTCTGTCTTGGAAGGCTATAGAAGTAGCCAAAGCTCTGGTGGAGTGGGCCTTAGGTTTGTTAGGCAGCTTTTGGTGTCTAATTTCATAAACAATGGAAATCAGAGATGTTAGCCATCTAGATAGTGATACCTTGGAAACAGAAAGTCCCTTTCTGCCTTCTGTATAAGAGACAAACAGCTGGTCGTTTTTTCTGAATTGTTTGGTCCTATCCAAATAGTACCTTAACTGACGATGAACATCTAGCCAATGCAATTTTTGTTCAGACCTATTAGAATATTCTGGAAAAAACACAGGGAGGTCAATGCTTTGATTTAGGTTTGACGCAGAGGCTACTTTAGGTAAAAAGGACGGGTTGGTTCGTAAGCATACCCTGTCTTTATGGAACAACAGATATGGTGGTCGACAGCTGAGTGCATGAAGTTCTGAAACTCTTCTAGCTGAAGTAATAGCTACCAGAAAGAGAGTCTTCCATGATAGCAATTTTAATGAACAGGAAGCTGCAGGTTCGAAAGGGGAGAATCAAAGAACTGAGAACTAAATTAAGGTCCCACGAAGGAGGAGGATTTCTTATAGGAGGTCTGAGTAGAAAAACTCCCTTCAAAAGGGCTTTGCAAAGCTTGTGGGACATGATGGCAGACTCTGAAATGCCTACATGAAAGTTAGATATAGCTGCCAATTGAACTTTGAGAGTAGAAGGAGATGAACCTGCATGAAAGAGTTCAGCTAGAAAATCAAGAACCATTTGGATGGGAGCAGTGAAAGGATCTAAGTCCCTTCCTTGAGCCCAATAGGCAAAACGTTTCCACTTACTAAGATAAATTTTTCTAGTGGAAGATTTATGTGAAGCTATTAAAATATCTCGAACAGTGTGAGATATTTGAGGAAGCCTGGCTAAGGTAGGAACTGGAGGAACCAAGCAGTGAGGTTCAGAGATGTTAGGGAGCGATGAAACTGACCAGACTGATGGATCAAAAGATCTGGAACTAGGTCCAGATGCCAGGGTTGCTCCAACAGAAATTGATGTAGAAAGGGGAACCAAACCTGTCGAGGCCAGTAAGGAGCAATGAGGATCAATGAGGCCTTCTGAGCGATAGCTTTCTGTATCACTTGAGAGATTAGTGGAAAGGGAGGGAATGCATACAGAAGTCCCCGGGGCCAAACTTGGACTAGAGCGTCTCTGCTGGGCTGGCCTGGTAAGGGGAAGAGGGTGAAATAATCTTTGCACTTGCTGTTTTGGGGAGTAGCAAAAAGGTCGCAGCAAGGCTGACCCCACTTGAGAAAAATTTTTCCCACAATAGAATCTTTCAGAGACCACTCGTGAGGCATGAGGATAGCTCTGCTCAACTTGTCCGCGATTTGATTGGACTTCCCGGGGATGTGCGTTGCTATCAGAAACCGCTGAGAAGAAATCGCCCATTGCCACAGTCTGAGTGCTTCTCGACATAGGGGATAGGACCTGGTTCCGCCTTGTTTGTTGATATACCACACTACAGACATATTGTCCGTCTGGATTGCTATCGTTCCCAAGGGGAGAGAGTCTTGAAGGGCTTGCAATGCTAAAAGCACTGCTCTCATCTCTAGAACATTTATATGCAAGTGGCATTCGTCTGGTTGCCATATGCTCTAGACAGTTCTGCCCTGATAATGCCCCCCTCCACCCGATCAGGGAGGCGTCCGTTGTCAGAGTAGCAACCGGAGGGGAGGGAACAAAGGGTCTTCCCAGGAAGAGCTGAGGGGAAGACATCCACCACAGAAGATGATTCTTGCATGTTTGCGTAATCATAATGGTGTGGGACATCGGAAGTTGCTGGTATGACCATTGTGTAAAGAGCATCCATTGAAGGATTCTCATGTGGAATCTGGCTAATAGAAGTAGAGGGATAGCAGCCGCCATAATCCCCAATACTTTCAGAACTAACCTGGCTTTGACTTTGTTGCTGTTGAAGAGAAGAGAGACCAGTTTGCGTATGTCTGTTATTCTCTGATCTGTTAGTCTCGCAGACATGTTGACTGTGTCTAGATTTGCGCCTATGAAGGTAATAGCACGAGAAGGCGACAAAGCAGACTTTTCGCAATTTATTGATATGCCTAGCTTTTGACAAATGCGAAAGGTGTAGTCTCTGGCCACTAGAAGAAGATGCTTGGTGGGAGCTGTGAGGAGCCAGTCGTCCAAATATGGAAACACCTGGAATCCTTGACGTCTCAGGTGAGAAGCTACCACTGCCATGCATTTGGTAAACACCCGGGGGGCAGTGGTGAGTCCAAAGGGCAGGGCTCTGAATTGAAAGTGACTGGTTCCCAGCCTGAAGCGGAGGAATCTTCTGGAGCGTCTGTTCATTTTATATGATAGTACGCATCCTGAAGGTCTATAGAGCACATCCAGTTTTCCTTTCCCAATAGGGGAAGGATGGACTGTAGCGTGACCATCCGAAATCTTGTTTTCTTGGCAGACTTGTTCAAGATACTGAGATCCAAAATTGGTCTCCAGTCCCCTGTTTTCTTTGGAACTAAAAAGAACCTGGAGTAGATTCCGGATCCTTGCTGGTCTGCTGGAACTGGCTGAATTGCTCTTTTTGCAAGCAGCTTTGAAATTTCCAAAGCTGCAAGATCCCTTTGAGCGGGTGGAACATCTGGAAGGGATTTTTTTGATTGGTTTGGAATGCGAACAAAGGGAATGGAATAGCCTTCGGAAATGATGGACTGTACCCACTTGTCTTGAGTTAGGGATAGCCAGGCTTCTGGGTACAGTGACAATCTTCCCCTGACTGCCTCCGAAGGTGGACAGTCGGGCAACACCTCAGGGATGCTGGAAGGGCTTATCGGAAAAAGTTTCTCGATTGCCCTGGTTCTGCGGACCCCCTCTGCCTCTGGGGCGACGTCTACCATTATTGTTCCCTCCTCTGCCTCTGGAGGGGAACCGACTCTGTGCGTCAGGCAAATTCCCTTGAGATTGTTTGCAGAACCACATTTTCCCACCTTTCTGGCCTTTGGGGTAAGGTCTAGAAGGAGTAGAAAAATGGACTCCGACGGCAGACAGAGTTTTGCCATCCGTCTCGCACCTAGTCAAGGTTTCTTTCACTTGAGGACCAAAGAGAGATGATCCATCAAACGGGGAATTAGTGAAAGACGTTTTAAAGGGGTCCGCAAAATTGCATAGTCGCATCCAGGCATGCCGGCGTAAAGCGACACCTGTCCCTGCGGCTCTGCTCGCTCCATCAGCCGCATATGAAAGGAGGCGCATGGAGGAGTTAGCTATAGAATTCAGGGTAGCCAGCTGGGCGTTCATCTTGTCCTGAAAACCCGCAGCCATAGGATCCTTCAACATCTCACTCGCTTCCTTGATCAAGTCTCTTTGGAGACGAGTGAAATGGCATAGGTAGTTCAGCGAACGCATAGCAAAGGTCGCTGACGAAAACATCTGCTTCCCGTACCTGTCCATAGACCTAGATTCCTTATTAGGGGGATGGACAGGCACTGAAGGATCAGCTAGTTCCTTCTTGGTGGCAGCAGCTACCACCATAGCATCCACAGTAACTCCTTTGGTCAGAAATTGTTTATCAGTCGGTGCCGTTATAAACTTTGAAGGTCTCCTGGGGGTGGGGTCCACTGAGTCAGGAGCCGTCCAGGCCTTCTTTGCTACCACCTGCATGAGGGGGTCAAAGGGGGGGGACACCCAGGAGGTGGAAGGGCGAGAGCCAAGCGCCTCAAGATACACAGATTCATCCTCCGAAGGGTTAAGGGCTGGCCAATTTCCCCTCTGTTTAAGAATCTCTAGAATGTCTGCGAAGGAGACATCTTCAGAAGGGGAACGGGGGGAACCCTCGGAATCCTCTAAATCTGTGTCAGAGGTGACAGACTCAAGTGAGTCTATGTGTTTCCTCTTACACTTTCTCTTCCTAGGGGGCTCCCCTGCCAAATCAGGAGAGGCCTCGGAAGAGGATGAAATCCCCACAGGGGATTCTTGAAGAGTTGGCTCTCTGCGGTCAGGGATGAGGGAGAGAGTAGACATCAACTGAGGCACCGAAGAGGGAGGGGCGGACGGAGCTGACTGTGGAGTTGAACCAGGTTCCAACACACTCCGCATGACCTCGAACGCACCCCTGTCAGGCAGAGCCAGAGGTCCCCGCTCCGAGAAGCTGAGAACCTCCCTCGGCACCAACAGAGATGGCTCTGAGGCCGATGTCGGAGCCGAACTCACCAGCGCCGAAGCACCGAGAGGGAGAGCGGGGTCAGACAAGGGTCCGATGCCACTCACCCCCTCGGAGCTGACGAGGGAAGTCCGGCGCCGAGATTCTTCAAAGGAAGAAATCGGAGCCGACGACGGAACCGAAGACAATTGTATCGGCTCCGACGCTACCACAGTCTCGGTTCCGAGACGCCCCGGCTCCAAGCTCAAAGGAGTCGGAGGAGGAATATTTTGAGGAATAGGTTGAAGCATCGACTGATGAGTCGGGCTCTGAAGCATTTGGGCCAGTGCCTCGGACTTTAGAAGTTGACTCACTACCCTCTGAAGGTCATGATCCGAGAGCCTCGATGATCTAGAGGAGTGAGATCTATGGCTCCATTCAGACAGCAAGGGAGACGCTGGAGCCGAATGAACGGAGCCAAGGGATGGTGACCTAGACCTCTTTCTAGATGTCGGCTCCGATGGTCTGATCGGAGCCGACCCAGGAATTTCCAATACCTCGGCTCCAGCCGGAGCCGAGGGAACCACAGAAGCTGTAGTCAAAGACTCATCGGCTCCAGCCGGAGCCGATGTAGCAGTAGGTTTCGAAACCTTAGGCCTCGACTCAGAAGCTGGAGTCGAGGACTTAGAAGCCTTGGAAGGTTTTCCCGAGGTAGCAGTAAGGGAACCTTCAGGCTTAAGCAAACCTCTTAGTATGAGTTTGTTTCTTCTTTCCTGCAGGACTCTAGGGCTGAAGCCATGGCATACAGCACAAGAGTCCTGCAGGTGTAAAGGTCCCAGGCAGTACACACAAGAAGTGTGACCGTCTGTCAGAGACATTTTCTGACAGCACGAGTCACACTTCTTGAAGCCTGAGACCTTTGAATCCTTAGACATTGTAAAGGAAAGTGTAACCAAACACACACTCAAGCACACTGATTACACTTTACACAAACTAAATTTCAAAAAATTATAACTAAAAATTATACTATCCCAAGTTTTTAGTTCCCTAACAAGAAACACAAACACTCCTTAAGGGGATGGAAAGGCCCAAAGGCCTGAGGGAAGAACAGTAAGTTCTTTGTGGAAGAAAGAGTGGAAAACAGGAGAAAAGGGGGTCTGAATCCACTAAACTAAGGGAAATAACAATAATGAATTAAATTAAAGGGGTTTAAGTAGACTATACTTTATTCTACAATAACTCACCTGAAGCCGGTAGAAACCAAACACCTCGATCGCTGTAGCGGCAAACGAGATCTGAGGTAATTCACGCCTAGCATTGTGGGATATAAGGGGAGCCTCGAGCCGGTGGAACCAACTCTCGAGCTTTTAGAGTGGCCGAGTCGGAGCCGAGGTCGGCTCCGAACCCATCCAGCAAGAATGAAGGCGAGATAGACAACTTAACATTCACCGTTTTCAACAGAATAAGAACAGGAAACCGAGGCAGGTTTTTGAGTAGTAGTCTTTCGCTGAAGAGACCCAAAGGAGGGAGGTTTCAAAGACGCAATAGCTTTGAACAACCCCTGTGAGAAATCTATCTCCTCCTTTTCCCTACCTGCTAAGGGTGTGGCCACTTCTTAGTTTTCTGTTTTTTAGGTGTGACATCCACCTGGATGAGATGAGGAATTTCAGAACTCTGCCCAACTTCTGTTAAAGAGCCTGGGAATCTCTTACTTGGTTAAAATTTGAGGGGGTGCCATGAGGTCCCTTGGAAATGACGAGTCGTGGTTCACTAGATGCATTAGCAGTCTGCAAGGTTTCAGGAGCCATATGATCCTCTGAGAAGAAACCTGGCTTACCACTGGTTCTGGAATCTCAACAAGTATATCAGAGCCTGATAGATTGGACTGCAGATACGTTCTGGACCTCTTTAGCTTTTTGTCTGGTGGAAAAGGGACATCTGAGGATGTGGATCTGGCCAACTTGGACTGGGCCAAGCATTTAAGACTCTGAGTGTCTAGAAAGGTGCAGAGATAGGAAAACCTCAACCTACGGGTTTTGGGAATGACTGACTGACAAACTGAGCAAGAGTTGTAATTGTGTTCTGGGCCTAAGCAAAGGAGACACTTGTTATGCAAGTCTTTATAAGGAATCTGCTACCACACTTGCACTTAGCCTTCCTAACTGACATCTAACAACTTTTTACAAAACAAAGTAAGTAAAAAGAAAGGTTCCCCAACAGGGCACTTATCTGGAAGAACAATCTTAGTAAAAGTACCAATGACAAAACAGTGATCAGTATGACAGATGCACAGCCTATTTTCAAGCTGTGGGCGATATAGTCTGAGGATCCACGTCTGTAGATCCATCTGCATACCCCAATGCATACAAGCTAAGGTCATGAGTTGGACATACATCCTTGGGAAGGTAAAGCTTTGGAAATCTGACTAGACATCAGCTGGGAAAACCCATATGTCAGGAATACTTCAACAGTGATTTCAGTCAGGACATCTTACTTTCAGTATTCTGATTTAGCTGTAACATGGAGGCCAAGTAAGTCAAAAACAGCACCTTCCTTGAAGGAAAAAATGCTTTTTGGTCTGTACAGTCCAAAAGAATCTGTGATTGGCTATAAGGAACTAGATGGGATGCTGGCAGATTCAGAGCCAGTCCTAGACTTTGGGTACAGGCCAAGGTAAACTGCAAAACTGTCTGGGTCTAATTTAGGGTGCGTGTCTGAATCAGGAAGTTGTTCAGGTAGAGGTAAATCATTCATTTTGCAGCAGGCAATTATTGGAGTCAAGCACTTTGTAAACAGCCTTGGTGCTGTAGATAAACCAAATGGTAAGGAAGAAACTTAGCACTGAATATGTTCTGCTTCAAAACTGAGGAAATGCTTTGTCTGTCCTTGTTATAGGTATATGGATATAGACAACTTTCAGGTTTAAGGTAACTATGGATGCCTAATGGTAGAAGGAAGGCAAAAAGGCATACAAGGCTAACATTTTGAATTTTACTACACTTAGAAATTTGCTTTGCTTTGATAAGTCCAGAGTTAGCCTCCATGGGCCATCTTTCCTCCATTCTAAGAGAAGTTTTTTAGTGAAAGCCCATGTCTTCTTTTATTTCTGGTATTCTCTCTCTCTCTAGCCCTCTTACTTCAGAATGTCATGTTGTAAATGTATTCCCTCTTTGTTCTCTAGGTACTCAAGCAGTACCTGAGAAGCTTGAACCTTTTTATGAAATGGAGCCAGTATGCATGTGCCAAGATTCTCAGGACTCAAGTATCCTAAATGACACTTTCAATCTTGTACAAACAACCCATACAACCTCCTACAGAAAGAATGGGTAACAACTGGTAGTGAAAGTGGGTTTGGGGAGGGAAGGACTCTATTGAGTTACAGTTGTTCCGGACTAATCTTGCATGCTTCAGGGTTTCCTCTTTTGGTCTGCTTGCAATTTCCTTCTGAAATGGCCTTTCGTCCCCTCTGAATGTCTTGCTTCCAGTGAGAAGGTCATCTCTTAGCAGCTTAGCTCCTACTACATTTGCAGGAGAGTGAAATAGCGGTTTCACAAAATGGTGGACATCTGAGGTTTGCAAGCCTTGGCTCTAGTTTTGGAAGTAGTGACTACCTTAGACATCTATGGCCAAAAGCAGACACTGATGACTAATACTTTAAAGCTGTAGATGTCCTTGTAAGTTAAATCTGAGAGAACACAGCCCTCACTCATGCTCATCAGAATACAAACATCAGAACCAGATGTCCATGCTGACTGAATGCTGCAGTGTTAGAGCTCAGGATAATGTGCCATCATCTGAGTGTGTGGTGGCTTTTTGACAAGCACTGACAGAGGCCTGGGTCCAAGTAAGCATCACAGAAGGATAGCGGTTATAAAACTGCCTCAACAGACCAGACGGCCTTCAGACTAGGGTGGCATTTCCACTCAATGGGTATGTCTTCAGCTTCTCAGGATACTCACACATTTTTTAGTTATTTTATATACAGGTTACCCAGGTAAGCCTACTGAACACAAGTATCCTTTTTCGGGGAAGACCCGGGAGAAACATCTGGTTAAGTGGCTTGCTTGGACTCGCACAGTATGCAAATGGAGGTGGAAGAAAGCAAGCTCTGCTCTTTTTGGTTACAGGAAGCAGCTCATTAAGGAGTCCAGAGCTTTAATCCTCTGTGCTAACTGCAGATACAAATATATAATACAAATTCTTCCCTGGTGGGGTACTTATCTGTATTCTGGAATACACGCCAAACAGAACCACTAACAACGTTTAGTAACGTACATGAGAACCTGAACAGTCCTGTACTGTGGCAAGAAAGAACTAATGAAGGTGAGGATGAACATCTCTCATATTACAGATCTGCTGATGTCCAAGTGGGAGGGCATCTGACCATCCTAGTGAGGGAAGGAAGAAAAGCTGTGAAAGTTAGGCTGGACATCTGTCTTTATATGAAGTCCTGTGTTATCAATACTATAAGAGTGAACAATATGGTGAACATCAGTCAGCTGCCAATCCTACACAGACAGTGCATGTGCTCGACTGCTTCCAAGCCAAACAAAGAATTAAGAACAAAAACATTAACATCAAATCGCCATAATGACCAAGGACAACCGTCTCCTTCAACAGAGACATTATAATAAGATTTTAAGGGGTGGAAAACATTTGTCACTACTAAATGTGACAAAATGTTATATGATGAACAGACAAAATCAACAGAGATAAAGACAGGATCTTCCACTCAGTTTCTATTTTCCTGTAAAACATCTGAATTCCTGCCTCACTCAGCAACTCATTCCTAAAAAAACTAATTTAAAAGGTATTCCTTAGTGTGCTTGGAATGCATGGGTATATAATAAGATTAAATAAAAATGTACTGTATTTAATGATCATACATATAATCAAATAAGAGTGTATATGTCCACCAATATACACTCTCTGCCCTGGAACAAGGCATCCAAAGTTATTAAAATAAAGTTCATTCACAGAACAAAATGAAGTTAATCTGAATCACTGCAGAACTGCTAACCTCTGCACAAGAAAAAAAAAATACTCCCAAAACAAAACTGTTGGGAGCTATGTGCAAGTTTGGTTCTAGTGGTGTTGTATAAAAGAACCAAAGGACCCTTTGCTGGGTAATTCTAAATTAGTGCTAACCCCTCCACAATGTTAGTAATTAAAAAAAAATGACAGTGTGGAAGGGCAATGAAAGAAATCCAGCCACTTCATGAAGTAGGGTTTGGAGTCCCTCTGTTCTTCTGCACATCACTGTTGGCTCCAGAGCAGGATGACTCCACTGATAGATGTAAGGAAGAAGTCTTGCTTGATAAGGCGCCGATATTATCCTGGATGAGGCTAGATCCATTTGGCATTTCACTGCTAAAAAAAGTTACAAAACACTAAATTAATAATCCTTAAATGATGTCACATAAGATACTACACTCCAGAATTCCTGTTGAAATACAGACCCATATACTAATATACTAAGAAATATGTACAGAGTTAAAAGTCAGCCAAGTGCAAAACATACTATCTATAGTAAACATGTGCAGTAGAGAGTTCCTGAAACAAATAATTAATGCAGACATGTGAATCAGTCAATAAAAGATAACTGCTATATGACCCAAAAGTGACTATCCATAAAGGAAGGAAAACGCTATGCATGAAACATTATTGTATGGAAGGCACTCCTCTTGTTGTCTGACGTGAAATTTGTCCCCACAGTCAACTAATTTTACCTGCGTTTAAGTTCTTTCTCATCTCTCAGTCGTAAGACACTGAGACAAGCCCAGTCTAGGCTCTTTGTACCCTCATGCTCTAAACAACCCTTTCCATACAGTAGAAACACCTTATAATCTTGTGTTACTTGTCCACAAAGCCCACATCAAACAAACTAATGCTCTTATACATGTACATATAACCACGTGTAGTTGTAGAATGCAGAATAACAAATATATGAGCATCTAAAGGAAAACATACTGAAAGCTATGAAGAATCAGCTGTGCAAGGCACAAACAATATCATCAAATCTGAAAGAAGGGCCCTCGGTACTGATTAACTGTTGGGATTTTTTTTTTCCTTTGGTAAAACTAACTCAGCAAAACTCTGAAAACATAAATTCCCAAAGATGGGGATACCTCATGTAGCCTCTCTGAATCCAAACCTCACCTAATGCATTTAATGATCATGTCTGAAAATATATACATAAAACACTTAACACAAAATGATATACTTGTTTTGCAAAGCAAACCAAAATAAAATAAAAAAAAAAAATCTGCAGACACTGGATAAAAAGGCTACCTAGCAACAGAGAAAACCATGGAAGGGGAATAAACACACAGTGCACAGAATCTTCTGACAGACTAATAGACATTCTGAGCTTTAAATGCCAAAAGCAGACGGCAAGATGATTAAAATAATTATATGTATTTCAAATTAAAACTCCACGAGAGTTCAGAGCTGAAGGAAGTTCTAAAGGTTAGGGACTGAAGTGGTAAAGTATCACAGAGTATCAACTCTTGAAGTAATTGCCCAAGCAACAATGACTAGTAAAGATTATGAATCAATGGCCAAGCAGCTGTGGCACATGATCTTGAGAGTGGGTAACTCTGGTGACAACGCTTTGTTAACTCTTTCTACTGAGAGACCAGTTAACTGGTTGCAAAATGCAAATAATTTATGCACTTAGCATTCCTCTTTGACAGTACTTATTTAGACATACATCCCTCTTGTCACACCAAAGATATATTTTTTTCTTGTGCATCATCTTCAGAAAGAAAAAGAGGTAACAGTGCATATCAAGAGTATAAAGTGCTCTTTCTTCCATGACCTCTGCACCTAGAAAGAAAAGGACAACCTTAACTGACGAATTTAAAAACAGTTCTGAGACCACATTTGACAGAAACCTGTGATCCTTTTAAGGGACCAAATAAGGCTGTCTATAAATAAGGGATATGGGCAGAGCTAATGGTCACAAAGAAAAGAACCTTTAAAGAGGCAAACTTCAGAGCTGCAAAACCAACTGGTTCAAAGGGAACACATTATTGTCAATTAATATATCAAGATCAAAGAAGATGGTGTCTTCAAAGTTGGGCAAAGACAAAGAAAACCTCTTTCTACCAGATCATGACATAAAGAAATGAAAGCATGTGTCTAAGATATGTTGAGGACAAATTACCCACTAACCAACTGCGAAAGTGCAGGATAACGAATAACCAGGATAAAGAACACTTCCACCTAGCAGAATAAGTTAAATAACTTTGAATGCTTGACGGTAGCTTGAATCACTTCTGAGACTTCTACCACAGGATCTAACAGGAACACTGCTCTAATGTATGTGAAGTAATTTTGTAAAAATGATTATGTAGTGTACTATAAAATGGCTGTAACTCCTGAGGTGTCTTTCTTTGGGTAGGATTTTAAATCAAGAATACGTCTGCCCGATTTGGTGGTAGCTTGAGTGTATTTAAAAGATCTTTAAGGTGTTTATCAAAAAAAAAAAAAAAGAGTACAGGAACTTCATGTTTTCCAAAAACATATTAACAAACAAAACATTACTACTACACACTTTCAAAATGTTTGCAATGCATACAATATTTTACAATTTATTAATTTTTTCCCATGCACAACCCAAATAATTTCATATTTTTGTCCTTCCAACTCTTCTGTCAAAGCTACCATTTTATTTTTTTTCACACTGTCTCACAATTCTTATAAAATATCTGCATATCTACCATTCTAGATTTGACAAAAACTGCACAATTTTTCTATCTAATAATTTATATCTAATTTTCCAGTCTATTGTCCAAAACTCCAGTACAACAGTGTCTGTATTTGTAAACATTTTTTCAATAATCAAATCCTAAAGCCTTTGTATCCTACTGCATTCACAAACAGCATGCTAGGAAAGACTCCTCACAATTAAATCCTTGAACTAAGCATTTCCATTCTTCCTTATTATTTTACCTGTGCCCTAACAGACAATTTCTGTAGAGAGACACTGCATAAAGTCCTTTCACTGCAATTTACATATAAATCTTTTTCTTTTAGGTTACAATGAATTTAATTTTTCTTTCTCAAGCCCCTGCCATCCATTTACATAAAACCCTCCTTAATAACATTTACATATAATACAGATTGTCATTTCCATTTTTATAACTTGACCTTTTCTGGTATTTAAAGCAAAAATGTCATTATAATCTACTTTTTCTTTTCTTTTTTTTGGTTGCATTAACACTTCCCAACCATTTTATGTCATTCCCATAAGATAATTTGCAAAAACGTGAAAAAATTGTCCTTGCTAATAAAGTACAATTTTGTAAAATCTTACCATAACAGTAAACATCCTTTTCTGTACTGTTGCAGTATGCCTGACATAAGGCATCTCCTGCCAAGGACAGCCCAATGTGTGGCCAGTATACCAAAACCTTTAGAATTTATAGGCATTGCATGTCACACATATGCTCTTCGCACAAGGCGTAGGCCATAAAGGTGGTGCACAGATGTACATACCTCAGAAATAAAAAGCCCCAGGGTGAACATGTGCATCCAAACATAGGGAAAAAAGAAGGCTCCCTGGCCAGGAAGGCAACAGAAATAATGCAGAGCAAAAACCAGGAAGGAGGCAGGGGGCAGATACTGCAACAGTGAAGAGAAGGATATTTACTGTTTTATAAGATTTTGCACAACTGTATTATGTCCTTCCATGTCATTGTTGCAGTATTCCTGACATAAGGGACAGTACAAAAGCTCAAGAGGAAACCTGGGAGGAGGAAGGCACTGAACAACCTTCTAGAAACCCAAGCAGAATAGCTCTGGCAAAGCCAGCTCTTGCTCTGGAAACAACATCCAACTTGTAATGTTTAGAGAAGGTACTGACAGAAGTCCAAGTAGCAGCCTTCAAGGATGGAACTGGTATCCAGTCCTTTGAAAAAGGTACCACGGGAAGCAACAGATCTGGTAGAATAAGCCTTTACAGAGGTAGAAAGACATTTACTATGAAAAGAATTACAAAAAATAAATGGCCTCAGAAATCCAGGAAGAGATGGTTTGATTAAAAACTGCCAAACCCAAAGACCTGGGATAAAAGGAAACAAAACGTTGCTCAGATTTGCAAATGGCCTTAGTTTTATCCAAACAACATCTGAGCTGTCTATGTAAATCCAAGGTGTGAATAATCTCACTAGCAGATTGCAGAGAAGGAAAAGAGAACGGTAAATTAATAGACAACTTGCTGACCACCTTGGGCATAAAAGGAGGATTAGTATGAAGAGACACCCTACGCCTGTGAAAAACTAAAAAATGGGCGACAGCCAAAAGAGCCTCAGATACTCTCTTAGCTGAAGTAAGGGCCAAAAGAAGAACAGTCTTCCAAGTACTGTGCTGCAAGGAAGGTGAAGCTGTAGGCTCAAAAGGAACCTTACTCAATTTTTTTAGAAAACCGAGATCCCAAGAAGGCAGAATAGGCTTCCTGGGAGGCCTAATATGGAGGACACCTTTAAGAAACTGCTTAACCTAAAGGATAAAGGAGGAGTCAAGGGAAGCCAAAAATAGCTAAAAGAAGAGCTTTAACTTAAGAATATGCTAACCCAGCATGGCGCAATTCACAAAAATAAGAGAAAACAAGAGGGATCCCCACTAAAAAGGGATCCTGCTTACAGGACAGGCACCAGATATTAAATATCTTTCATTTAGACAAATATGATTTATTGGTAGTGGGTTTTCTGGCCTCCTGCAGAACCCAATGCACATCTTCGGAAAAGAGATGCCTAAAAGGGATCAAAAACCTATCAATGACAGCAACTTCTGAAGAATGGACAAGTAAGGATGAATAAGAGAGCCCTTTGTCTTGTGCAAGAAGATCCACCCAGTGATGTATGTTTTGGTGATTACCCCAGCTAACTGACAAAGAAGGGGGGAACTAATGCTGTCTGTGCTGAAAGGCAGTAATCAGCAAGGCTTTTGGGGAATCTTGCTTGATCTTCTGCAGGATCCTTGGAATTAGGGGAAGGGGAGAGAAGGCGTACAGAAATATCCCCTTCCAAGAGAGACGACTTGTCTGATCAGAGGGGAGGCAAAAAGACCTACCCAAGGAATACCCCACCGATGAACAATGTCCAGAAACACATCCATTTGTCAGCCTGTGTGCTGGACCTGCTCAATGAGTGTCACTATATTCTGCTCTGAAGGAATGTAGACAGCCTGGAGTCATTTGATACTGGACAGCTAGATCCCAGGCCTGATGAGAGAGCCTGCAAAGAAGGTAGAACAGCATACCCAGTTGCTTGTTCACATACCACATCACTGTGGTATTGTCTGTAAAAACGTTTGAGGGGCCCTGGAAAAAAGAGAGAGAGAAAATGAAAAGCCTGAAGAGCTAAAGGAGAGCTCTCATCTCCTTGATGTTGATGTGATCTGACCTCTGCTGAGGAAGCCAGAGACCAGAACCCTGAGAGAACAGAAGGAAGCTCCCCACCGAGGTATCAAAAAAGAGCTCGAGATGAGACTGGAGATTGGAGAGGAAGCCCTGTGTTGAGAGAAAGCTGATGAATCCACCACTGAAGCTCGAGTTTGAGACAGGGAAGGAATGGAACTAGGAAATCCAGTAGATGACAGTGTTGAAGCTGCACTGACTTCAGGTACCACTGGAATTTTCTTATGCAGAGCCTGGCTGGAGGCAGCATAAGAATGGTGGATGACAAACTCTAGAACCCTGAGAACATCCCTGACTGTGACTGAAGTCAGAGGAAGAAGGGATTGGAAAAATGCAATCAGAGTGAGGGGACTTTGGGTGGAGGCAGGGATGCCAGCATGGAAATGATCTGGATCTTGCAACTAAGAAAAACATGATTCTGTGAGCTGTGAGGGAACTAAGACTAATTTCTGAAAGTTTATGGTACACCCTAAGGCTTTGAAACAGGCAAACAGTAAACTAACGGTCATGAGTCAGAACCTTGGGGGACGAAGCCTGGATGAGCAGGTCATCTAGATAAGGAAAGATCTGAACTCCTCTCATCCTGCAAAAGGCAATGACAGCAGCAAGGCATTTGGTGAATACCCTTGGGGCAACAGATAGGCTAAAGGGCAAAAAAGTGAAACGAAAATGCGGGGAAGAAACAGAGAAACACAAAAACTTCCTGAAAAGGGGAAGGGTGGGGGATGTCAAGATAGGCATCTTTCAGGTCCACAGATAACAGGAAAACCTGGGGAAGAAAATGATGAGGAACAAGGTTTGATGAGACTACATCCGTATGGAGGGGACCATTAGAAAGGTACCAAGCTGACAAAGGTCCAGAATGAGTATCCAGGTGCCCTCTTTCCTGAGGACCAGGAACATCCTGGAATACAAATCCTTCCCTTCCTGGGAAGGGGAAACAATGTGAAAGGTGCCCTGGGTCAGAAGAGTCTGAAGCACCTGGGGAAAGAAAGGAAGCTGTTCCTATGGAGGTTGTGGGATTCTCAGAAGGGGGGGGGGATTTCCACACCATAATGATGGATAAACCCAAGAGTCTTGAGTGACCCAACTAGGAAGAAACAGGGAAAGAAGACTTGACAAAGGAACCTGGCCAAGGGAAAAAGGAATCATACCGTCAGATGGAACCTAGTTTGTCATGAAAAGGAGACTTCTGAGAAGGAGTCTGAGTAGATTTAGCTGAAGGTATACACCTAGAACCCTTTTTACATTTGGGTGGAGGGCAAGACAGTCTGCAAACAAAAGTAGATTTGGAGGGATAATTCCTCTGGAACTTAGGGATGGGAGAAACAAAAATATGTCTGAATTACTAAAAGCTCTTGCCTTTGTCTTGCAGGCACTTAAAAATGTCATTAGTAGAAGCAAAGAAAAGTTTTATCATCATCAAGAAGAGCATCCAATATAGCTTTAATGCCTTCAGGTAAAGGCTGAAGACAAAGCCAAGAGTAATGCCTCAGGACAGAACTAAATGCAGCAGCCCTAGAAAAAAAAAAACATCAACTTCATCATAACTACACTTAATAGAGTGCTGAGCCACGCATACACCTCAACTGCACAGATTTTCACAGAATGTCCACATTTTTGGTCTGTTTTTCAAAAAATTGCAGTTTTCTGGGAATTTAGCAGCAATTCATTAAAGATTAAAGTTAAAAAATAATGGCAGACATTTTGAGTTTTAGACTTCATACCACTCAGAAAATCCATGCTAATATAAAACTATTTATTATTCTATTAACTTTCTATGTTTGTAAGAGCAATATTTAAAAATTGTCCCTATTTTTGGGCCTTTGTCCCACTTTTATTTATGGTTTTGTCCATATTTCTTGCTCTAAGAGGGGTGATGAGCAAGGTGAGAGGTAGATGAAGTTGAAGTGACAGCTCAGTATACAGACTGGTGGCAAGAAAGTTCTGAGATAATTTGTGCACCTGCATCCCTTATGTATCTCCTGGATCCTTCAGTATGAGGTCCATATGTCAAATGTATGGCACAAGAGGATGACGCCCCAGCTTTGGTATGCTGACCAGACATGCGGCTATTTTTGGTAGGATATCCCATCTGTTAGTAATATTGCAACAGTGATCCAAAGAAGTACATCTCATACTTTTGACTAGTGGTGTTGCAGAGAAACTTTAGAGAATTCTGTCAACTGAAAGAAAATCAGATCAGTCAATACTTAAGGAAAAAAATCCGGACTGTTCACTGGTAAGCCTAACAGTAAAGTTAGAACTCATATAATTTGACCATTTAATGTAAAGACAGGATTCATTAGTGAGGACAATGTTTGGAAACAGTAAAGGTAACAGAAGAAAAGAATGCCAGAAGATGCTCCATATCTGTAAATCTAACTCCTCACGCAGTACCAGCTCAAAAGGCCTGAACCGAATACTGTATGTGACATTAACAAAACCTGCTGGAGATACAAGTTTGTCTCCCAGAGGCTGCCCAGTCTCTGGATAGATTTCCCATACACGTCAAACAGAGCACCTCGCTAATCCTCTTCAAGCGCAACCTTGATGAGTGGATAGGAAACCACAAATTCGTCCCACGGTTTCCACCTGTCCCTCTCATTGACAGGGGTGACAGGTGCTGACTGAGGTTTCTTTTTGGGGATAAACTCTTGGCAAGGCTTGTAAGGGCCCCAGGGCCATTAGCCTAGTAACTTCCTGTGAATACGGAAGTAATGAATATGAATTTGCGAAAAGTTAAAGAAGCATTTCTGTTCTTGTAGACAGGCCTAACATGCCTTGAGTTCACAAAGAGCTGGATTTAGCTTAACGGGTGCATTACTTACGAACTCCTGTTTTATGCTAATAGCTTCTTTCATCCTGACTCTGTTTTTACCATCTCATCTGAAAAAAACTAAAATTCCTGGCAGCTTCATTCTCATACTTAATTCCAACCTTTTTTCCATCCTTTAGATAATTCTACCTCCACGTTCATAACTAATGGACATCCTTTTCACCTTTTCAATCTATCAATTTCCAAAGCTATCCATTAACTACTTAACAGTTGTACTACTTTTGCCAGGGTATAGTTTTACACATGGAAACAAATCTGTTTCCACATCTATATTCTTCCAATATCTTAAACATTCCTACACGTAAAACTGAATCAGAAGCTTTTGTGATGATACAGGACAATAACTTTGCTTAGTCTGTACAGTGTACCATCCTCATTACCTCCTTAATTTCTTTCCCTTTAATGCCAAGAATTTCCTCATGCAACACCTAATGCATGTCAGTACTTATTGTCTTTACTAACAACTTACAATCATGATTACATAAGACAGATCAAATAATTCAAAAAGAAACAGGCATTATCACCATTTTCTTTCTAAACTTAACTATTGCTCTCAGAACATTTTTTTTTCTTTTAATAATACCATTCCATACACCATTTTAATCCTTCAAAAATACTTTTTTGGCTATCTGGACAAAGATTTTTAAAACTCGTAGCATAAACCAACTAGGCCTAGAGCAGCATTCTATTTGTACATAATCTAAAGCAACTCCTAACACTTTCTCAACATTACTATTTCTGCTGAGTCCTATAACACTCTTATAATTAGAAGTTATGTACTCACCATAACGTTCCATCTGAGTAGGTGTATTCATTTGTCTGCACAACCTGGGTTATGGATTAGTTTTCCAGCTATGGATCCAAGCTCTCAGCTCTCCTCTCACCATAAATGCCCTGCTCTACCCTCATGACTCACAGATCGAAGTTTGCCAAAACAATTTGCAGACAAATGAATACACCTACTCAGATGGAGCGTTATGGTGAGTACACAAACTTCTACTGAAGAGTATATTCATTTTTTGTCTGCACCTGTGGTGGACAGAGTCCCCCCTACCTGCCAATAAAATGCACTGTGAAATCCAGCGGGAGAGAAGAACTAGAAATTGGCTTGCCCAAATTGAATTTTGCAAAAGGAAAAAAAACAGCTGGTGCTATGATGACCAGCTGTCCCTGTTGAGATAAAAATAAAATGTTGCCTGTGAACATCTAGTGAGTGTAGTATATTCACCAAGCTTGAAGTTCAGAAACTCTCTTTGGCTGATGTAACCTACCAAAAGGCTGTCTTGAAGGTCCCAAGGAGGAACTGCTTGCTTTATAGGGGCCTGAGAAGGGAAGTACCCTTAAGAAAAGTTTTTTACAATTTGGCTGACATAAGAGAGGACTAGACTCTTGTGAATGTGAGAAATGAGATAGCCGCCACTTGAACTTTGACTGAAGCACTACAGGGAGAGGACCGTGAAGGGATCTAGGCCTGTCAGCTTCAGGTTGTCCAGGGTTCGGAGGAGGAATGCAGGAAGGATGGGATATCAGATCCGAATGGGATCTAGAATCCAAGGAGATTCACCCGACCTTACCAGGAGGGGGGGGAACCACTGGCAAGGGTGGATAGGCATACAACCGGGTGGGTGGCCATGCACCATGAGAAAGCGATTGTGGGAGGGTGCCCCATTCCAAAACTCATGGCCTCTCGACAAAGGGTGGAAGGCTCAGAAACTCCTTGTGTCTAGTCTGGCCCCCTAAATCTAAGAAGAGAGCTGAGGTGGTGTTGGGACTTGTTTGTATTTATTGTGATGCAGGTAGGGAAAGACCTGCACCCCTGAAGCTCAGTGGTGCCGCTACCACTGCTAGTACTTTGGTAAACAACACCCTGGGGGCTGTGGTGAAGGGGGGAGGAACCCGTAGAACTGGGCTCCCAGCCCCAGCAAGCGGAGAAACCCTCCTGGGCGTGGTCGTCTGTGGATGTTGAGATCTATCGAGCACATCCAGTGGCCTTCTCCAGAAGGGGGAATAGATTGTGTAGTGACCATTTTCATTTTTTTTTTGGGGACTGCCAGGTTCAAGAGAGGTCTACAATGGTCTTAGTTCCCCGCCTTTTTTTTAAAAAAAAAAGGAGGAGAACCCTGATCCGATCTGTCTGGGGGGGGAGCGGGATGGCTCTTTTCTTTTCTCTCCAATTTCCTGGATATGATTTGGAGAACCCAGCGTCCGGCTGTTATGGACTCCTGCCGCCGCCAGCCCGGGAACGCCCCCCCCCCCTCCAGAGTAGAGTCGGGGCAAGTATTTGTGACTGACCTAGAGTGGCATTTTTTGGTGGAGTGAGCTCTCTGTCCTCTCCGAAGACTTGGGGCAGACCACCCCCCTAATACGGATTTCCATGATGTCTCCGGGGGGAGACATCCTCGGGGGTGACCGTGGGAGCTTCCCCCTTTCCTCAAGTCCCGTCTTCAGTGAGGAGAGACTCAGGGCCAGTCAATGCCTTTTTAATGCAGTATGCTTGGGCCTCTCCTCTGGGGGGAGGAGTCAGAGGAGAGCAATTAGCAGCTGGGGAGCCATGGAGCAACAGGGCACAAGCGGGCTGTCCCAGGGGGGGGAGTGCCTGCCCAGTGCAGAGGGGAGCCGGGACGGAGCCGGGCGGCAGGCCGGGACCCTCGGGGGTCCGGAGACAGAGCCAAGAAGCTAAGCACTCGGCCTGCGACCAGGGCCGATCTCGTCGAAAGCCCGGATCGAGGAATCGCCCCGGATCCGGCAGCCGGATCGAGCCGAGGCCGGGCACCGGACAGGGCGACAGCGGCCGACACAGCGGGGCGCCGATCGCCGGATGATCCCCCGATCCGAGATCCGGCCAGGCTCCGGCGAGGTCCGGGGTCCGCACTCGATCCACGGTCGGGAGATCTCGATACCATCGATTCACCCTCCCCGCCCGTTGCTTCTTCAACAAGCTGGCTCTCTGGAGAGGGTGCGAGAGGGGCTTAAAATAAAGCTGTGTTGGTGTTGAGGTCCGGCGAGCAAGAAGAACACTCCCATCTGCTCTGCTGCTGGGCCTGAACGAATCATCTCATCAGCCGTCCAGATCAGCATCCTAAAGGTTATGGCGCCTCTAGGCCGGGGTAGGGAAGGCCTGGACCTCCTCCTCCCCTCGCCTCTAATCGGCGGGTCTCCTCCTCCCTCAACCCGGTGAGAAGCACACAGGTGACCCGGGGCGTGAAGGAGGAGGACCGGGCAAACAGTGGAAGGCGAGGGGGGAGGTGCGCGCTGGCGGCGCTCTCACCTGTTTCAATATCCATATTTGTTTATTAATTAGCCATACCTGTGGAAGCATGGAGGTGTTTCGGTGAAATGGCAGTGGAGTTTCTAACCAGATTGTTTAATGAAATCTTGGAAAGTGAGAGCATGCCTGGGGAATGGAGAAAAATTGTTTTGGTACCCATTTTTAAGAATAAGGGAGATGTGCAGAGCTGTAGTAACTACAGAGGGATTAAACTGATCAGTCACAGCATGAAGTTATGGGAAAGAGTAGTGGAAGCTAGGTTAAGAAGGGACGTGATGATTAGTGATCAGCAGTATGGTTTCATACCGGGAAAGAGCACTACAGATGTGATGTTTGTTCTGAGAGTGTTGATGAAGAAGTACAGAGAAGGTCAGGAGGAGTTGCATTGTGTTTTTGTAGACTTAGAGAAAGCATATGACAGGGTGCCTAGAGAGGAGTTGTGGTATTGTATGAGGAAGTCGGGAGTGTCAGAGAAGTATGTAAGAGTGGTACAGGATATGTACGAGGATAGTGTGACAGCGGTGAGGTCTGTGGTGGGAGTGACAGATGCGTTTAAGGTGGAGGTGGGATTACATCAAGGATCAGCTCTGAGCCCTTTCTTATTTGCAATGGTGGTTGACAGATGAGATCAGACAGGAGTCCCCGTGGACTATGATGTTTGCAGATGACATTGTAATCTGTAGTGAGAGTAGGGAACAGGTGGAGGAGACCATGGAAAGATGGAGATATGCTCTAGAGAGAAGAGGAATGAAGGTCAGCAGGACTAAGACAGAATATATGTGTGTGAATGAGAGGGAGGATAGACGAATGGTGAGGATGCAAGGAGTAGAGGTGGCGAAGGTGGATGAGATTACATACTTGGGATCAATAGTTCAGAGTAATTGTGAGTGTGGAAGAGAGGTGAAGAAGAGAGTACAGGCAGGATGGAGTGGGTGGAGAAGAGTGTCAGGAGTGATTTGTGACAGACGAGTACCAGTAAGAGTGAAAGGGAAGGTCTGCAAGAGGGTAGTGAGACCAGCTATGTTATATGGGTTGGAACGGCACTGACAAAAAGGCAGGAGTTAGAGCTGGATGTGGCAGACTTAAAGATGTTAAGATTTACACTGGGTGTGACGAGGGTGGACAGGATTAGGAATAAGTATATTAGAGGGTCAGCCCATGATGGAAGGTTTGGAGACAAAGCCAGAGAGGCAAGATTACGTTCATTTGGACATGTGCTGAGGAGGGATGCTGAGTATATTGGGAAAAAGATGCTAAGGATGAAGCTACCAAGTAACAGGAAAAGAGGAAGGCCTAAGATAAGGTTTATGGATGTGGTGACAGAGGACATGCAGGTGGTTGGTGTGACAGAGCAAGATGCAGAGGACAGGAAGAAATGGAAACAGATGATCCACTGTGGCGACCCCTAATGGGAACAGCCGAAAGAAGATGATGAACTACTTGTTTTCTCTTCATACAACTCGTGTGAAATCTTCCACTACCTATAATTTATGTGTCTGTGTATGTGTGACCAGACCATTTTGTCTATTTACCTGTAAAGCAATTTATTATTGTCATTTTTATTTCTATATTACTGGCTAACAATGAGCTTATTTTCTCTTTCCTGCCCAACAGTTATGCTGTGGCATAAACCCTTTACTTGTTCTATAACTCTTCATAAACATCTCCTGCTTTAAGCAAACATATTTCATCTCCAGCTTTAACTGCAAAGTTTGCTTCCTCTGCTTCCTAGAATTCCATCTGTGCTTCATTTTCCCCAGTTTTGCATATTCTTGTTATTTTTCTTTGTGAGGTAACTACCAGTGTATGATGAGTAAAGTACAGTTGTGTACCTACCATAAATGTAGATGTTTGAGTGTATTCACTGTTGCAATCATTACAGTTGGGTTATCCTGCTGGCAAGCTACCCGCAGTCGGCCTGAATTCCAAAGTCTTGGTCCGGCGTCGGTAGCTGTCGCCTCTTCCCTGACGTCAGTGCAACAGGGGTATAAAAAAAAAAACTACTTTTTCTTCATCTACAAGAAAATACACCACATAGGTTGTATAGAATAGAGGAGTAAAGATAAGTCCCAGCAAAGGTAAGGGGGATGGTGGGTGAGTAACCTGGACTGCAACAGTGAATACACTCGAACATCTACATTTATGGTAGGTACACAACTGTATTATGTTCATTGTGTTTCACTGTTGCAGTCAATACAATTGGGTTGAATCCCAAAGCTAAGGTTGGGAGGCTGATGCTAAATAGGATTAGGAGGGGCTATGAGGCCCTGCAGAACTGCAGTGGCAAAGCCTGCCCTGGATTTAGCGTAGTGAGGTAAGTGATAGTGCTTTGTAAAAGTGTGCACTGAACTCCAAATTGCAGCCTCTAAGATGTCTTTGGTTGGTACTCCTCTGAGGAAGGCTGCTGCTCTGGTCGAATGTGGCCTAATGCCCTTAGGCAATGATTTGCCATGCTGTGAATAGCAGAAACGAATGCAGTGGCCTATCCACTTTGAAATAGTCTGCTTTGAGATAGGCTTTCCTTGTGATCCTGCAGCATATGCCACTAGACGTTGCTCAGTCTTTCTGAAAGCTTTGGTTCTGTCCAAATAGAAGCGTAGCTGTCTGTGAATGTCCAAAGAATGCAGAAGCCTCTCACCCTTATTCTGTGGGTTTGGATAAAAGGTAGGCAAATTAATTGTTTGGTTAAGGGCCACACTGGACACTACCTTAGGCATAAATGTAGGGTTTGTCCTCAGAGAAACCCTGTCAGGATGGAAAATGATAAAAGGTTCCACAGCCATGAGTGCCTGTGACTCGTGAGACTCATCTAGCAGAGGTTATTGCTAGGAGCACAGCTGTTTTCCAGGATAAAAATTTTATATCAGCTGCAGAGGCTGGCTCAAACGGAGGCAGTGCGAGTTTTTCCAAGACATAGTTGAGGTCCCTTTGCAGGTATTGGTGCTCTCCTTGGAGGTCTTATGTTTTTGACCCCTCTGAGGTACTGCCTTAGTAATGGATGAGAAAAAATAGGTGGTTCTGTGATGTAATGAGCTGAAATGGCAGAGGCATGAATCTTAATTGATGAAAAGGAAAGTCCTTTATCCAGCATCTCAGTTAAGTATTGCAAAATCTGAGGAATATTTGGAACAATCGTATCAATCCCTTGTGCCTGGTTCCATAGGTTCATAGGTAGGTACTAGGCTATCTGCCCGAGGGCATTTATAAGCCTAGCCCGAGTGTGTCGGCTTTCGGCGCCCCATTGATTGATTAACTGAGCCTCTGTCAAGCAGAGCCAATGAAGTGATCCCAGGGGTGTACTTTCTGTTACCCATCCACTCGTCAAGGCTTCTCTTGAAGAGTGTTAGTGAGGGGCTCTGCCTAATGTAGTTAGGAATTTTGTTCCAAAGCATGGGGAGTCTCTGTGACAGTTATTGTTGTGGCGGGGTTTAGCTCACTAGAGCGCGTGGCTCACAGTGACTTGGATTTCTTTAGGTGGAGCATGTCCATCAATTCTGAGTTGGACATGGCTTTGTAAGTCAGGCAGAGATCACCTCTGAGTAAGTGATATGCCATTGAGTACAGCCGGAGTTTTTTCAGTCAGGCTGCATAGGACATATGTTTGAGGCCAGTAATCCTCTTGGTGAGGTGCTTTTGTGGTCTTTCAAGCTGTTGGAAGTGTCTTGTGAGGTACATCCCAAATGGGGCATTGTACTCTATGATGGGTCTGATGAGTGACGAGTAGAGCGGCACTATAACCACTTTATTTCTAGATGCGAACCCCTTAGTAATTAGATGGGCCACATAGAAGGATTTCCTAACTACTTTGGCAATATGATTATCAAAGGAGAGATTACTATCTACCTGGGTCCCCAGATCTCTTATTACCTCTTCTGTATTAAGGGGGCTGCCGCCTATGTGGTAATTCGTGGGTGTTTTGTTTTTCCCAAACGGGATGATTATGCATTTTTTGACATTTAGCTTGAAGCCATGACTTTGACACCAGGTGTCTGTCTCAGTAAGGCCTTTTTGGAGGATGCCCGTGTCAGCCGGAGAGTCAATTATGGCTCGCAGTTTGTAGTCATCAGCGAACTTCGTTAGCCATAGTCCTCCTGTGTTTGCCTGTACTTTTGAGAAATATATGCCGAACAGTAGGGGTCCCAGAACTGAGCCTTGTGGGACACCACTTGTGACTGGTCTAGAGTCAGACCCGGAGCCCGCTATTCTTACCGTGTGAGTTCTGTCTGTAAGCCAGTTGGCAACCCATCTTGTGATGTAGGGGTTTATGTTCAGGCTGGTGAATTTTTCTATAACATCCGAGTGAGGAATGGTGTCGAACGCCTTGGTGAGATCAAGGTAGGCTGTGTGAACCACCTTTCCCTCGTCTATGGCCTTGGTAACTGTCTCGAAGAAGTCAACCAGGTTTAGTAGGCATGATCTGCCCTTAACAAAGGCGAACTGGGTCGGGTCAAGTGTTTGGAGGTTCCCAATGTCTTTGTTAATGAGTTCCATGATGATGCGCTCCATAGCCTTGCAGACCAGGCTAGTCAGGCTTACGGGGCGATAGTTACCAGGGTCAGTTGTGGCTCTTCCTTTGTGGAGCGGAATAACCATCGCTGTGCGCCATTCTATGGGCACGTAGCCTGTGGCGAGGCTGAGGTTGAACAGCGTGTTTAGGTGGGGGGGGGGTTAGTTCATTCTGTAGTTCGTGCAAGAGACAGCCTGGGACACCATCTGGCCCCATTAATGCTGTGTTTTTGGCTTTTGAAAGGGCTGTTTTCACCTGTGCTTCTGTGATTTCCGGGACACTACACTTTTCCAGTATTGTTGTGGGCCCTTTTGAAGGTGAGAGGGAGGTGAAGTTTGCACTGAATCAATCTGCCAGTATGTTGGCACTATCTCAGAGCATATCTGCGAGTTGCCACTTAGATTTTTGACATAGCTAAAGAAGGCTTTGTGGTTATCTTTCGAGCCCTTGGCTATTTTTCTTTCAAAGTTAGCCTTGGATGATTTTATGAGGGACCTTACTTTCTTACCGATACTGATCAGGGATGTCTTTCCTTCTTGGGATTTGCTTTTTTTCTGAACTAGTTTTCTCCTTTTGTTCTATAACCTGTTTATGACAGGGGTCCACCAGACTGGTTTCCTTCTCTTAGGGGAGTGAGTCTTGGTTTGGCTAGGGATGGCATGATCCATGCATCCTTGTAGGTGCTCATAAAGTGCAATTGTAAAGGATTCTGCATCTTGGCCAGTGTTATCCTTTAGCGTGGGGGCTGTGAAACTTACCACCTCTGACTTAAGTAAAGTGAAGTTTGCTTCAGAAAAGTTTTTCACTGTGGTTTCCTTGGTTGGGGGTGGTGGTGGGGTGTGGACATCCAGGGTGATTAGTTTATGGTCTGATCTAACCAGTGACGGGTTGACCTCCGGTATGGAGCACCTGTCGCCCATGTTGATGATGACCAGGTCCAATATGTTGTGGCCTCTGGTAGGGGAGTTTACCAGCTGATCCAGGGCATTTGAGTTCATAAATTCCAGGAAGCGCTGAGCCTGGGAGTTTGTATTCAAGTAATTTTCCCAGTTAATTGTAGGGTAATTGAAATCTCCCAAGATAAGGGTGTTCGGTAGGACCTTCATGTTTTCCAGTGTCTCCAGAAAGGCGGAGTGGTGGTCCTGGGTCATGGAGGGTGATCTGTAGCAGGCCACAATTTGCATTGCAGATTTGCCTGATGTTAGTTGCACATGGATGATCTCAGAGGTATCATGCTGCACCACTAACCTAGAGGTGTGGGTATCCTTGATGAATATGGATACACCCCCTCCTTTTGTGTTTCGGTCCATGTTCTGTGGCCGAAATGTGTGGTATGAGTTGTAGCCCAGTAGTGCTGGAGTGCTCTCTGGAGCCATGAACCAGGTTTCAGTTACTGCACAGATGTCGACGTTCTCCATACTTAGGAGTGCTTCGAGCGCATGCATTTTGAGATTTAAACTCCTGGTGTTGAGTAGCATAACCCTCAGTTTTTTACTTGTGCTGTTTACGGAGGTGGGTTTGAATTTTGAGCCTTGCCTAAAAAAGGCACTATGGAGGCAGCAAGAGCCTTGGCCAGTATTCAAAAGCCAAGGGGTGACAGGTGCAAGCAGTCTCTTGCGAAGCAACGCGGCTTGTCGAGCATGTCATCCCAGGCTGACAGACACTGGATCCCCTTTGAATGACACCAAAAGCTTAGACAATTGTTGAAATTGATCATTTTTTCTTTATACTGAGGTATCATTCTTGGTGAGGGCAGGATGCTACTCAGGGTCATACCCGCCTGGGCTACATATGATCAGAGAGCTCTTCCATGTCTCTTTTCATGTAGTCCAGGAAGGTATGGCTCAGGTCGTTCACACCAACATGAACAATGACGGAGTCATATTTGTACTTGTTCTGGAGTGACCTGAGTGCTTGTGTTATGTGGCAGATTCTGGCTCCCGACAGGCAGCTAACAGTAACCTTCTCCTTGTCCAGCCTAGTGAGTGGGGCATCAGTGTGCCTGACTACTGAGTCACCTATTACTAGTGTGTTAGGTATGTTATTTTGCCTTAAGGGCTGGGATTGTGCGGCACATTGATTTTGTGTTTTATGTGTTGTCTGTTTTGTGACGGGAGGTGCTGGTTTTGTGGGTGTCTGCTTTGGAGCTCGCTGATGCTTTTGCAGGTTTTTATTTAGAGCCTCCGAGTATGATTTTGTGTATTTATGTGTATTTTTTGCCAGTGCTGGTTTAATAGGTCTATGTGAGGCTGGAGGTGTGGTGCAAGTGTTAACCTTCTCCTCATGACTGTCTGTTCCAGTCTTGAGTGGAGATACCTTAGCCTCCAGTTTGGCTGTATAATTGCATCTCTCACATATTTTAGTGTTTTGTGGTAGGAGGAGAGGGCTGTCTGTGTACATGAGGCAGTTGTAACGTTGCCTCAGGATACCCAGATTCACCAGATGGACTGGAGAGTACACCTGAAATTGCCCGTCAGTCATGCCTGAATAGTAGGGTGAGCTGCTTAGTCGCTTGGTTAGTGAGGGGTGGATAAAGATCCTTGCCCTGCTGGGCAGTCAAGTGTCGGGGTATATTAGTGCTTGCTATTAGGTCTGAGCAAGTGCTGGACTGTAGGATGCTTTTTGAGTGCTTAGGTTGACAGTTAGACTAGTTTCAAGTGAAAGACTGAAGGAGACTTAATGGAGCCAGGAATAATTTAACCCTAGCTAACCGGTGCTGCCCGGTGCACAAAACCATGCAACACGTTTTTTAAACTACTAACTTCTGGGCAAGAAGCAAGAATCCAATCACAGAATCTCTTCCATTTTTCTGCATATGATTTTCTGGTGCTAGGCCTCCTGGCCTCCAAAATAACATCCATCACCGCTTTAGAGAGAGGTGTGTTTTGAATGGCTACATTATCCGCCATGCTGCCTGGTTTAAGGTCCTGAGTTGGCTGTGCAGTATCTGTTTTGTTGGGTCAATAAGTGAGGAATTTGAGGTAATGTCCAAGCTGGGCATTGAGACAAGCTCTTTAGGATTGGGTACCAGTGCTGGCGGGGCCAGTCTGGGGCAATCAGTATTATTTTTGGCTTCTCTTGTCTGACATTTAGGAGTACCTTGGGGAGGAGAGGCAGTGGAGGAAAGGCATATACTGTTAGGTTTTTCCAGCTGAAAGACAGAGCATCCACTTTCCTTGCTTGCTTGTGATATGTCCTTGTGCAGAATCTCTGTAATTGGCAGTTGTGAGGGGAGGCAAATACATCTATGTCCGGGCATCCCCAGTTCCTTGTTATCATGCTGAAGACTTGTGGATCCAATTTCCACTCGTGGGGATACATTAGGTTTCTGCTCAGATAGTCTGCCAGAGTATTTATTTTTCCTGGCAGGAATTGTGCTTGCAAATGTACTTGGTAAGTCAATGCTGTGTCCCACATGTTCATGGCTAGTCTGCAGAGGGGGTAGGAATGAGTGCCTCCCTGCTTGTTTATGTACCACATGACTGTAGTACTGTCCGTCTTTATCAGTAGTTGTCCTGGATGAAGTCGATCCTTGAAGGCTGTCAGGGCATTTTGAACAGCTAGCATCTCTTTTTGATTGATATGTAGATGCATTTGACTTGCGGACCATGTGCCCTGAATACATCTTCCTGCCATATGGGCCCCCCAGGCATAATCTGATGCATCTGTTGTTAATGTCTGCCTGGCTGTGGGTAAGGTGAATGGCTGTCCCGTGTTGTGGTGACAGGCCTTTGCCCACCATCGAAACTCCTGTTGCAAGCAGGGAATGAGGGCAATTATTGTTTCCAGGCTGTGGCAATGCTGATTCCAAACACTTTTTAGATACCACTGAAGTTTCCTCATATGCAGTCTTGCATATGGAATTAGCAGAATGCAGGATGCCATGAAGCCCAAAGCCTGCAGAATTTTTCTTCCAGATAACTGGGTCTTTGTTGCCACCATTTTGAAATAAGCAGTCAGTTGTCTTTGTTTGTCTGGCGTGAGATAAGCCATCTGGGCAGTTGTATTTAAGCTTGCACACAGGAATATTTTCTCTTGAGAGGGCACAAGTTTTGATTTCTTTTCGTTTACTGTGTACCCTAGAGCTGTTAATAATCTTTTTACAAACGCCAGATGTAGAATGTCCTTGTTCTCTGCTTGGATAAGGCAGTCGTCCAAGTAAGGATATATTTGTATTCCTCTTTGTCTGCAAAATGCTATTACTGGTGCCAGGCATTTTGTGAAGACCCTGGGTGCAGTAGATAAGCCAAAGGGCAGTGCAGAGAATTGGTAGTGCATTGAGCCAGCTATAAATCTGAGGTATCTTCTGCATGATTGTCTGATTGGGACATGCAGGTATGCCTCTTTTAGGTCTAAAGTCACAAGCCAAGCATTCTTGCCCAGCATGGGCAGAAGCTGCTGCAGAGTTAACATTTTGAATTTTGGGATATCCAGAAATGTGTTTAGGATAGACAGGTCCAGTATTGGTCTCCAGGCTTTGTCCTTTCTGGGCACCAAGAATAGTCTTGAGTAAAATCCTCATCCCTGCTCTTGCTGTGGTACTTGCTGAATGGCCCTCATGTCCATGAGGGATAAAACTTGTTTTTGTGCCTCTGCCCATTGATTGTGTGGCAGGTATGGCATACCGTTTGCCCTTGGCAGGGTGTGAAAGTGGAACCTGTAGCCTTGTGACACGACATTTAAGACCCATTTGTCCTGGGTGATCATGTGCCAAATTTGTGAAAAAAGTGCTAGTTTTCCCCCCAAAGGAGCTGCAAGAAGATAAGTGCTTGGTGTTGGCAGGGGAAAGTCATTGAGATTGTTTCCTGTATGGCTGTGATTTTTCCTCTCCGCTTTTGGAGGAAGAAGCACCCCATTGTTTAGGCCTGTATGAGCCTTGGGGCTGTGATCTGCCTCTGGGGCTTCTGTATCTGCCTCTTTGTGGCCTGTCTCACACTGGAAAGGACCAATTCTTTGTAGGCCAGTTCCTGCTAAATCTGGGAGGCTGTACCTGTAAGAAATCCTTGACTGTTTGCATAGATTTAGCTTTGTCCTCCATTTTCTTCAACACCTCTTCTGCTTTAACGCCAAACAAGGCATCATGCTGTAATGGAGCATCTAATAATTTTGCTTTAGCAAGATCAGGCAGATTCTGTTCCTTTAACCAAGCATGCCTCCTAATGACAGAACCCATAACAGCAGCCCTGCAGGAGGCCTCTAGAGAATCAAAACCACATTTTCAGCTGCATGCAATAAATCCTGCATTTCTTTGTTTTCTGCACATTCTGAATTTGTCAACATTTTCTGTTTAAGCAGTGACATAAGATATTGCTGATATTTAAGCATATGAAACTGACAATTTAAAGCTCTTACAGCCAAGGTAGCAGAAGTATAAATCTTTTTCCCCCATCTGTCCAGGGCTCTTGAATCCCTATCAGAGGGGATAGGGTTTTTTTGCAGTGGAAGCCTTGACCCCTTTGGGACCCTGTGAGATGGTTTCTGGGTCAGCAGCCGGGTTTTTATAAAGAAATTTATATGAATCAGGAACCCTGTAGGATCTGTCTGGCTTAACAAGAGATGGTGGTAAAGAGTCCGGAAACAGACCGGACTCTGAAAATACATCATCTACAATGTCTAAAACAGGAGGAATAGCCAGGGGCCTGTGCTGAGGTAATAAAAGGAAGTCTCCGAGCCTTTTCTTGGATTCTGAGTAACCTTGGCTCTCCCAGTGGAAGTGCTCCCTCATAGTATGCAGGGTCTCCCCAAAAGAATAATCCTCAGGAGGAGAGGCTGAATGGATAGATTCTACAGCATGAGAATCCTCACAGGGAGGAAGAGAATATTTCTGTTCAGAAGAGGAATCAGACGAAATGGAAACTTGATCTGAAGATTCATATTCTATCTCTTGCCTAGGCCTCTTATCAGGAGGGGGATGGGAACCCTTGATCAAAGTAATTAGGTCTTCGGCCATTTTAAGCATCTGTTTTTTAGGCATGGAGGCCTGTCCAGGAGAATGTTGTACTCGTTTCTTTGTCTTTAGAGGTGCTTTAGTCTTTGCCTTTGAAGCTGAAGTTGTTTTTACATATAACTGTGTAGGCCTGAAAACACCCTTAGAAGCCGATGCCTGCTCAGCGGCTCCGGACCCATCTGAGGGAATAGTTTCCGAGTGTCCAATACCTTGAGTTTCCAGCAGCCTAGTCGGCTCCACGTGGGAGTCGGAAGCGGCCTGTGGCTCTGAGGTAGCGGGTGTCAGGGGCTGCGAAAACACCTCACTGAGAACTGGCTAACTGGCAACAGGCCTAGCTGAAGCCTAGTCATCGGTTTTGGACTTTGGATGCCTGTCCTTTTCTTTTTCTTTGCGCTTTTTATAAACGCTGGTAGTTGGCTGTTCCGACAGTATTATATACTTAAATCTTTTGCCCAAGTAATGAAATGCAAAATCGTACCAATGCTTAACAGTGCGTTGGTTAAATCTAGCACAAAACCGACAACTAGCAACGCCGTGATCAGGGCCTAGGCAAGGAATACAGTACGAATGAAAATCCTCATGAGGTATTTGCTTCCCACAAGAAATACAATTATTAACTTTTTCTGCCATCGGTCTGGAGCAAGAAAATTTTCCCCAACGGGGTACTTAGCTTTAATGAAGACTTTGGATCTGAAATTCGAACACGAAAATCTCAAAAGTCGGCCGACCGGCACTTGCGAACTGCTTTTGCTTCAGGCACCACGCGACAAGAAAGACTGAAGAAAATGGCGTCTGCTGCATCTTTTATACCCCTGGCGCACTGACGTCAGGGAAGAGGCAACAGCAACCGACGCCGGACCAAGACTATGGAATTCAGGCCGACTGCGGGTGGCCTGCCAGCAGGATAACCCAATTGTAATGACTGCAACAGTGAAACACGATGAATATCATACCTGTATCTGTTCATGACTTTACAATATCGTCTTATTCTGCTGGTAAAAAATCCTTTTTCTCTTTCTCTTAATTTTATCAAATTACTACAATTTCTAAGAGAAAAAAAAAGCTATATGACCTGAAAAACGACCAAATAATATCCATTACCTACTTTAAAGAATTACAAAATGGTACATAATAAATTTCAGTTTTAACCCTTCCTTTCCTTTCTTATACATACATTCTATTCTATTAAAGTAATTAATTTACATATACAACATATTACTCACACATCTTGGCCATGTTCACCTCATTTTCCTTAAATTTAAAATGAAAGCACATAACCATCGAGTCAGACAACATTCATATTAACTAAAAACGAAAAACCTCAGAAAGATTATTTCCTTCTGATGGAATTGTCTATCACCGTGCAAAATGTACTTACTTTTTTAAATCCATGTTTAACACTTTAACAGGCTTCACTACAGTCCAATCTAAAATACCAATGCACTCTTCTAATTCTAATAAAAAATATATACTTCCCATCCCCAAGCAACTTCAACTATTTCTCTGTTGTGTTAGTCTATAAATCTTGTATCCGGTAAGCAAATTAAAATCAAACAATAATATAAACACCATTTAAAAATGACCAACTTTCTTAATGTAAGTTTCACACTATTTACATAAGATTAACGGCTCTTAAGTTATACTTTTAATACTTTTTTCTTTGCAGTTCTTTTTCAAAACCTTATCCTTTTACTAACTACTCCACTGACAATTTCAGTCCATATTCTATCCATTTCCCTTTCTGAAAATGACTCCAATACTTAATATTTATTACTAGCCATAACAAATTTGTAGAGGATGGAGCGCCAGAATTATACTCTAACAACAGCCAAATCACATACTGGTTCAGCACTACTCTAGAGTAAGACCTGTGTGTTAAGGCATTAAAAGCTAACACTACTGGCCAGTAAACACCAGCAGCACAACATGAAAAGTACAGTTCTGTACACTTACCATAAATGTAGATGTTCGAGTGTATTCACTGTTGCAGTCATCACCTATGGGTTATCCCTGCTGTGGTAGCCGCCCGAATACCAGAGTCGATTTTTTTTGCGTTGGCTGTCATCACCTGTAGTTTGACGTCAGGTCGTCAGTGCTATAAAGCAAGGCAGCAGACGTCATTGCATCAGTTTTTCTTATCCTAACCCATCAGAAGCACAAGGAAATAAGGAAAAGTGGTCCTGGTGGCTTAAAAGCCACTGTGGGAAGCTTATGTCTCCCCAGGGGAAGATCCTATATGGGGGATGGAGGGAGGGATACCAGGATTGCAACAGTGAATACACTCGAACATCTACATTTATGGTAAGTGTACACAACTGTACTATGTTCCTCGTGTTTCACTGTTGCAGTCATCACCTGTGGGAGGATTCCCAAAGCTGAGGAGAGGGGTGTAAGGATAGGTTAGACTCCTAGGCATGGATCAGCAGACCCTGCAGAACTGCAGAAGCAAACCCTGCCCTGGACTTAGTAAAAATAGGAAGGTGGTAGTGCTTTGTAAAGGTATGGACAGAGGTCCAGGTGGCAGCTTCCAAGATGTCTGTTGTGGGGACTCCTTTGAGGAAGGCTGTGGAAGTGGAGGCTGCCCCAGCGGAATGGGTACGGATAGACTTGGGGGGGTTCCCATGTAGTCTGTAGCAGAAATGGATACAGTGGCATATCCATTTGGAAATGGTTTAGTACAGTCCAGATAGCATGTGAGTTGTCTGTGCACGTCTAATGAGTGTATAAGTCTTTCCCCCTTATTTTGAGGGTTGGGAAAGAGGTGGGTAGGTGTATGGCCTGGTTGAGGGTGACATCAGATACCACCTTGGGCATAAAGGAGGAGTTAATCCTCAGGGAGACCCTGTCTGAATGGAAAATGATGAAGGGCTCAACAGCCATGACAGCCTGAAGCTCTGAGACCCGTCTAGCTGAGGTGATAGCTAGTAGGAAGGCAGTCTTCCAGGAGAGGTATTTCAATTCTGTAGAAGCAGCAGGTTCGAAAGGAGGTAAGGTGAGTTTTTCTAGAACTTAATTCAGGTCCCATGGAAGCGTGGAGGGCATTCTGGGAGGTCTGATATTAGAAGCCCCTCTAAGGAATTGCTTAATCAAAGGAGGAGAGAATAGGGGTGGGCCTGAATCGTAATGGGCAGAAATGGCTGAGGCATGGATTTTAATAGAGGAGAAAGAGAGGCCACTATAGAGCAACTCGGCTAGGTAATCCAAGATAAGAGGGATGGGAGGTACTGGTCCCTTTGGACTGGCTCCATGAGCAGAATCTTTTCCATTTCCCTGTGTAAGATTTTCTGGTGCTGGGCCTTCTGGCCTCTGTGATGATGTCTAGGACTGGTTTGCTTAAAATGGACTCCTTGTTAGCTTTTAAGGTATAAGGCATGCTGAAAGATTGAGAGTCTGTAAGTCTGGGTGCAGTATCTTCCCCCCTCATCTGGGTCAAGAGGTCTGACATCAGGGGAAGCTGCTTGGGGGGCTGCAAGGTCAGGTTGCGCAGTAAGGGGTACCAATGCTGTCTGGGCCAATCTGGAGCAATGAGAATGGCCTTTGGTCTCTCTTCCCTTACTTTGATCAGTACCTTGGGAATAAGCAGCAGAGGAGGGAAGGAGTACACAGAGGGAGTTCAAGGGGAAGGTCAAGGCATCCACCTTCCATTCTAGGGGGTGATACTCCCTGGTACAGAACTTTTGCAGCTGTTGGTTGAGGTGCGAGGCAAAGAGATCCACTTCCGGAGTCCCCCACTCCTGAGTGATTTGCAGAGATTTCCCTGTGGAGCTGCCATTTGTGGGGGTCCAGTAAGTTTCTGCTTAGGTGGTCTGCCAGGGTGTTGTTGACCCCTGGTAGGTATTGGGAAATTAGGTGAAGACCCATGGAGGTGGCTGTAAGCCAGAGGCTCATGGCTAACCTGCACAGGGGGCAAGATTGGGACCCACCCCCGTTTGTTGTTACTGTGGTGTTGTCTGTTTTAATAAGGAAAACCCCTGGCCTGGGATGGGGTTTGAAAGATATCAGTGCCTTTTGTACTGCCATCATTTCTTTCTGATTGATGTGCAAGTGAAGTTGCTGGGCATCCCAAAGACCTTGGGTGCACCTGCCTGCCAGGTGAGCGCCCCAAGCAATGTCGGAGGTGTCGGTGGTGATAGTCTGGCTGGAAGGGTGGAGGATGAAGGGAAGACCCTTGTTCCTGGAACAGGCCTCTGCCCACCAGAGAAACTCAGCCCTTATACATGGGATCAGAGGGAGAGAGGTCTCTAGGGACTCAGAGTGCTGGCACCAAAGGTTCTTTAAATACCAGTGATGTTTTCTCATGTGAAGCCTGGCCAGAGGATGAAAAGGATGCAGGATCTATCCTAGGGCTTGCAGGAACTTCCTCGCAGTGAGGTGACTTCTGGAAGCCAGCTGGGTAAAGTATAGAGGCAGGAAGCTCTGCTTTTCTGGGGATAGGAAAGCCATTTGGGATGCTAGGTCTAGCACAGCTCCCAAGAAAATGATCTTCCTGGTGCGGTTTTGCTTTGATTTCTTCTCGTTGATGGTGAACCCTAGGGAAGTTAGGAGAGATCTGACAAAGAGAAGGTTCTGGAGCAGCTTTTCTTTGCATTAGGCAGTCGTCCAGGTAAGGGTAAATTTGTATACTTCTCTGCCTGCCGAATGCTATGGCTGGGGCCAAGCATTTGGTGAATACTCTGGGAGCAGTACATAAGCCAAAGGGCAGCGCAGAGAACTGAAAATGCTGTGAGCCTGCTCTGAAGCACAGGAATTTCCTGCACGATTCCCTGATGGGGATGTGGAGGTAGGCATCTTTTAGGTCTAGGGTAACCAGCCAGGCATTTTTTGTTAGCATAGGCAGCAGCTGCTGCAAAGTTAGCATTTTGAATCTGGGGACCACCAGGAAGGTGTTTAGAATGTAAAGATCCAGGATGGGGCGTCAAGTGCCATCTTTTCTGGGAAGAAGCAATAGTCTGGAGTAAAAGCCTTTGCCTGTTTGATCTGAGGGGACAGGTTCTACTGCCCCCTGGGATAGGAGAGTTTGGACCTGGTTCAGTGCCTCTTCTCACTGATTTGGAGGTAAGTCTGGGTACCCTCTTGGAATTGGGAGTTCGCTGAAAGAGAATCTGTATCCCTGAAAAATGATCTTTAAGACCCATTGGTCCTTTGTTACAGAAAGCCAATTGTCTTTGAAGAGGGAGAGCCTTCCTCCTAGTTTTTGATAAGTGAAGGGTGGGCAGAGGGAGGAGGGGAAGTCATTGTGAGTGTTTCCCATAGAAGATTGGCTTAGAACTCCCTACCTTAGAGATGGAAGTGATCCATTGTTTGCTTCTCTGCTGGCCCAGGGATAGGAGCCTGTAGGGTCTGTCCCTGCGGGGCTTACCTTGGCCCTGTCTGCTAGGTACAGGGAAGGCCCAGTGCTTAGAGGGAAAGTTCCTGCTGAATCTGGGAGGTTGAACCTGAAAAAAATCTTTTACTGTTTGCATAGAGTTTGCTTCGTCTTCCATCTTTTTAAGCAGCTGCTCTGCTTTTTCCCCCAAACAAGAACTCCTTATCTAGGGGTGCATCAATAAGTTTACACTTGACATGATCAGGGAGAGGTTTTTCCTTCAGCCATGCATGTCTCCTAATAACATATCCTGTCACTGCTGCCCTGCTAGTGGCATCTACGGCATCATATCCACATTGTAATGAGTGTTTGGCCACTTGACAAGCAGAGTGCAATAAATCTGCTAACTCTTTTGAATTGGCACAGTCAGGAAAGGTAGCAATCTTCTGTTTTAATAGTTCCAAAATGTGTTGTTGATATTTTAACATACGGAACAGACAATTGAGTGCTCTGACGGCTATGGTTGCAGAGGTGTATACTTTTTTACCCCATCTGTCCAGAGCTCTGGAGTCCTTGTCAGAAGGAAGAGGATTCTTGGCAGAACTAGTCTTAGCTCTTTTAGGTCCCTGTCTAATGACCTCTGAATCTGCAGCAGAATTTCTGTACAGGTATCTGTGAGAATCTGGTACTCTATAGTACCTATCAGGTTTACTGGGAGCAGGAGGGAGGGCGTCAGGGGTTAAAGCTGGATTCATGGAAAACATCATCCAGCACTTCTAAAATAGGGGGGATGGCCAGAGGTCTGTGCTGGGGCAGGTCCAGAAACTCTCTAAGTCTTTTCTTAGACTGTGGGAAGTCCTGAAATTCCCATTGGAAATGCTCCCTGAGGGAGTGAAGTGTTTCCCCAAAGGAAAGGTCCTCTGGAGGGGAGGCAGAAAAGATGGATTCATCTGCATCTGAATCCTCATAAGCAGTTAAAGGGTGCTGTTCCTCCTCAAAAACTGAATAGTGAGATTCCTCAGAATCCTGTTATGTCATAACTTCTGGAGAAGGATGCCTTTTCCTTTTAGAAGTTGTGGCTTGACTACCGCGGATAAGCGAGATGAGATCCTCCACAATTTTAAGCATTTTTGCTTGGGGTGGTGGAGCAGTAGCAAGATGGTGGCTAGAAGCAGATTTCCTAGGAGTGGCTTGGCTTCTAGGCCTGAGAGAATCTGTCGGTTTTTGTCTAGATTCAGTAGTACAAAAAGCCTCCTCAGAAGCTGGTGCCTGAGTCGCGGCTCAGAACCCAACCGAGGCAGAGACAGCCAAAGGCTCAAAAGACGAAGAAGATTTCTGCAGCATACCAGACTCCGAAAGGGTCTTGGTAGAGGCCCGCATAGATACCGAATCGGACATCAGTGGTTGCAAAAGCCCCTCACTGAATTCCGGAGAACTGATGACCTGCTTAGTGGTACCATCATCAGAAGGCTTAGCCTTGTCTGGCCTGTCTCTATCTTTATTTCTACGTTTTTTCGGAATCTCCACAGATTGTTGGCTGACGGACGCCACAGCAGAATGCAAAAATGGAACACGAAAATAACTTTCTACAAAAAGAGCTCTACGGCGAATGGTTCTCGCATTTAAGAGGGCACAGAACCGGCAACGGGGGACGTTGCGGCCAGGGCCTAAACAAGTGACGCAGTAAGAATAGAAGTCTCAGTGTAGAATCTGCTTTCCACAGGAGAGACAATTGTTAACTTTTTCAGACATCGGTTAGTGCAAGAAAAAATTCAACTTCTGGTAGTGACCGACCGGCACTCGTGCAAACTGCTTCTGCTATGGGCTCCACGGCAAGAAAGACTGACATAATGACGTTGGCTGCCTTGCTTTATAGCACTGACGACCTGACGTCAGACTACAGGCAACGGCAGCAGATGCAAAAAAAAAAAAAAAAAAAAGACTAGTATTCGGGCTGGCCAAGGGCTACCACAGCAGGGATAACCCACAAGTGATAACTGCAACAGTGAAACACGAAGAACATCGGCTTTGTTTCAACTCCATTTCTGCTTGCAATCTACTACATTACAGCACTAAAAATGTATTTTGGAACAAACTGCTTCCCTTAGGCAGGGAATACGGAAGGACATAAAACACTTCCCATCTGCTTTATCGCCTTTCAAAGCTGGCTTTTTTTTTTAACTTAATGTGACTAATAGTACATGCAACAGATAAACCTCCATGCACTACAAAGAATTATGACTGTATCTCCAATCATAACAAGTGTTTCAGACATGGATACCAAGAAATTCAACTCTTGTATTATATCCTCTTATTGTTCCTTAGAACAGTAAAGCGAAAAATGCGCAGTTGTTTCACATTTATTACAAAACATTTCAAGTTTTAGCTTAGAATGCCTTCTTTCCTCACATTGCTTACAACTGCATTTACCACATTCGTTATCCAAATGGTCTGTGATCTCACTGTGACAATAGACCTTTGGTTGACGTGTACGTAAGCGATCCTTTAAATAAATATAAAGAAAAAAAACATTGCTCAAATTTACTCAAATGATAATTTTGCATTCTTGACCTCTAGATCCATCAGTGCCTTCCCAGCCACCAGCCCCAATGCTACCTTCACATCAACAGTTTTAATCTCCTATATTTTCTCAAAATGTGAGTTCAGAAGATATTTTAAAACAGCTGAAATTTGTCATAAACTGACACCTCATTTTCCTTAAATTTAAACTGAAACTTTATCAATTAGCAAACACATGTTCTACATGGTCTCTCATTGGTATTTGTCTTTTTTTGAGGAAAGCACTAACGTATATGCTAGAGCATCTTCTGTGTGGAGGCATGCGTGAATGAGCGTGCCTTCGTTGAAGGATATGCGTCAGGGCTGATAACTCGGCACGTAAAAATCCACTACCAAACAATAGCGGACCGGAGTTCCGCTGTGGTGACCCCTAACTGGGATAAGCTGAAAGACACAACAACAACAACAACAACTAACGTGTATTAGTAAAAATCAAATGTCTCATACATTATATCCACTATCTTTTCCTTACCTAAATGCGTTATCACACTCACCTGCTGTGTGAAAAACTTTATAGTTTGACAGTTTATCCCATAAAATATGTGTCAAATTCCTACTTTGTTCCACTTAGTAGTCTTACTAACATTCTTTTTTTTTGTTACAGCATTGTTCTTTTGCCCATTCTTGTACTCTATAGTTCTCTCAAAACAGTTCCCTCACAGGCACACTGCATTTCAGGAGTCTTCTGTGAAACGGCACTCTCCAGTGTAGGAAAGCTGCAGACTTTGGCCTCTAAAGTCCACTCTTCATCATGGGCAATACAGGAGCTGCCACAATTTAACCTCTTCCTCCTTGTGGATATCTTCTCTGACTACTGGCTGCAATGTTTCCAATGGCTGACCCAATCCATTGTGGATTTGGAGTCTGTGTTACTTTCATTAATAAAAGCAACCAAAATTTCATCTAAAAATCCCCCAAAACTGTACTTCAGATAATGCCACTACACCTTTGTCACAATTCTCCAAACTGGTAACTGAAAATCTTTCAGAATAGAGTTACTCTTCTCCTCGTCTCCAGTAATGACAGCCTCCATTATACTACCCGCAATGTACCTGCCCATGCCAAATTTCTAGACAATACATTTATCACCTCAGGTTTCTGCTGAAAACAGGTAGCAAGTCCAGTGCTGCTAACCTGGTCAATAAAAGAGAACAAACACAAAAAATAAAGCAGCAAAGCATTTACTTCCTGAAATTGTGCTAACCAAATTAGACCCTTTAGGCCTATGTTATGTTATGCTACACATGCACTGCCCTACTCTCCCTGGCAAAGATGGCACTACCTCATATCTTCACACACCCTGTGACATCCCCACTCTGGGCCATTAATCAAGGAGCCTGAATCCTCACAACTGACGCTGGAGAGGGATATTTACTTGGGATAAAAATTGATATACACAGCATTTCCAGATGCAGCTCTCTGCATCAAGCACAATTTCCTTTAAGAACACACAGGAAACACAGTCAGTCCAGAGGCTGGTTTCTCTTTCTCCAGATCACCAATAAGACTCCCCACTGGCACAGATGTAGAGCTGAGTCCTCAGCCAAGTGTCCACACCAAGTCCTCCACCACTCACTCTGTGAAACCAGTGCTTTATGTCCCTGCACCCAGCAGCTGACAGACACACCCTTTGAAATTTGATTTGCGTGTGCACATGCACATACCCACACCTCAGAAAGGCTGGCACAGATTTACTGGCTATGCCCCCTTTTGCCGAGAGTATAAGGTAGATACACCACCACCAGACACTCCAAAGCCAGCTACTCCAAGGGTTTTACAAGGGTATCCAATTATACTGAGTGAAATTAATATTAGTACAAATGGCAGTGTTTTGACGAATGAAGTAAGGCTTTCAGGAGTGGCCACAGAGGGACCAAATAAATAAAAGTACTCTCAGGGGTTAAAATATTTTTTAAAGAACTAGCCACAATGAAAAGATTAAATATATTTAATAAAAAAAGAACATTTAAACACTAAATATCTAGTTACAATAAACACCAGAGTTTCACAATCACAGGAAATACTAAAATAACACAGATGAATAGATTCACACAGATACAGAAAAACAGTACTTAACTAATCTCATTATATTTTCCAACTGATGTAAAGAATTACTATTCTCTGGTTCACTTACTAGAGCAAGGCAAGATGAAGTACGTGAGGGGTCCTTCTTTGTCAGGATCCAAAAACAGAGTGCAATGAGACTTCAGACTCACTTAGTATTAAAACATCATTTTTGTCCTAGATTACAGAATGACATCACATACATCTGGTCATTTGACTTCTGGTTTCCATGCTACCCCCATTGCTAGAAACTGCCAGGATTTAGCACATTTGTGTCAATAACATACACACACACACACACACACAGTTTTGCTCAGATCTGTTGCAGCTTGTGGAACTCATAAAACAATTTCAAACTTCTATCCTTCTACAGTAGCAATTAGTTCACCTCAAAGACAATACAGAAAGCTTCCTAGTATAGACTTTTTGTCTCTGGCTGCAAATTCTTTATGGCCTAAATTAAGTAATTTAATTTCGTACTATTTTTCAAAGTTAACTTGTGTTTTCTGTTAAAACATATACATTTCATCAGTTGCAATACAGTACTGTTTGATATACATGCATATTTCTTTTTCCTGTCCAGCAGGGCACACTGTTGGTACGTTTTTAACACAAGCAGCTTTACAAATACATTTTCCAACACAAGCAACTGCAGAAAACGACACACAATTCTTTAGCTGTGCTGGCATATGTTACACATCCACTGCCCTACTTCTCCTGGCATAGCTGGCAATACCTCATATCATAACACAGCCGTCTGGCAGAAGTAATGGCCAACAGAAGAATTGTCTTCCAAGAGCAATGTTGCAAAGAAGCTGAAGCAGCAGGCTCAAAAGTAGCCTAAGTCAGATTTTCCAAAAAAAAATTAAGATCCCAGGACGGCAGAGAACGTACAGTTGTGTACACTTGCCATAAATGTAGATGTTAGAGTGTATTCACTGTTGCAGTCATTACGTTTGGGTTATCTGCTTGCAGTAGCCCTCAGTCGGCCTGATTAACAAAGTCTTGGGTCCCAAGGCCGGTTGCTGTCCCTTCTTCCATGATGTCAGGTCATCAGGGGTATAAAACATGCAGCCGATGCCATTACATCAGTTTTTCTTGCCCCAGATGTCAGGTGCCCCCCTAATGGGAAGCAATTAAATCTATAATACAAGGATATACCTCCAACAAAAAAGCAAATACACCAAAAAGCTTTTTGAGCATAGTAAGTGAGAGTAGAGGTATAGCCAAAAGAAGAAATGGGGCTGCAGGGAGGGTAACCAGGACAGCAACAGTGAACACACTCGAACATCTACATTTATGGTAAGTGTACACAACTGTACTATGTTCTTTGTGTTCCACTGTTGCAGTCATTACATTTAGGTAGATTCCCAAAGCTAAGTTTGGGAGGAGGAATTTAAATAGAATTAGGACCAGCTATAAGGCCCTGCAAGACTGCAGTGGCAAAACCAGGTCTGGATTTAGAGAAAATTGGCAAATGATAATGCTTGGTGAAAGTATGTACAGAACTCCATGTAGCAGCTTCTACGATGTCCCTAGTAGGTACGCCACTGAGAAAGGCTGTAGAGGTAGATGCAGCCCTGGTTGAATGGGGTCTGATGCCCTGTGGGATAGGTTTTCCATGGTGCTTATAGTAAAAATGAATGCAGTGGCCTATCCATTTTGAAATGGTTTGTTTTGAAATAGGTTTCTGCTCTGTCCCTGCAGCAAATGCCACCCACAGTTGTTCAGATTTCCTTTGAGGTTTAGTCCTGTCCAAGTAGAATCTAAGCTGTCTGTGCACATCTAAAGAGTGCAGTATTCGTTCCCCTTTGTTCTGTGGGTTAGGAAAGTAGGTAGGCAAATTAATGGACTGATTAAGAGCCACACTGGATACCACCTTGGGCATGAAGGAGGGGTTGGTTCTGAGGGACACCCTGTCCGCATGAAAAGATGATAAAAGGTTCCACTGCCATAAGGGCCTGTAATTCAGATACCCTTCTTGCAGAAGTGACTGCTAAAAGGAAAGTTCTTTTCCAGGAAAGAAATTTTAAATCTGCAGTAACAGCTGGCTCAAAAGGAGGAAGAGTGAATTTCTCCAAGACAAAGTTAAGATCCCAGGCTGGAGTTGAAGCTCTCCTGGGTGGCCTTAAATTTTTGGCCCCTCTGAGGAACTGCTTGAGCAGTGGGTGAGAGAAGAGGGGAGGCTCTGTGCTATAATGGCATGAATTTTGATGGAGGAAAAAGGCAAGCCCTTATGAAGCATCTCGGTCAAGTATTGCAGAATCTGAGGTAAATTGGGCACTGCTACGTTCATTCCTTGAGACTGGTTCCAGGTACAGAATCTTTTCCATTTTGCAGCATAAGATTTTATAGTACTAGGCCTCCTTGCCTCTAAAATGATATCCACCACTGATTTACTGAGGGATGGAAAAGGAGAGATTAGCTAATTAGCCAGACTGCTAGGTTCAGGGTTTGCAGCTGAGGGTGCAGAATCTGGTTCTCCTGCTGAGACAACAGGGAAGGAGTCTGAGGCAGGTGCCATGGAGCCAAGTGTGACACACTGCGCAAGAGTGGGTACCAGTGTTGACGAGGCCAGTCTGGTGCAATTAAATCGTCCTTGGCTTGTCCTGTTTGATCTTTAGTAGTACCTTGGAGACCAGAGGCATAGGAGGAAAGGCATAAACTGATAGGTTTTTCCAGCTTTAGGACAGAGCATCCACTTTCCAAGCTAGCTTGTGGGGAAACCTTGTGCAAAATTTGTCCAGTTAATGGTTCTGGGGAGAGGCAAACAGGTCTATAACTGGGCTCCCCCATTTGCTTGTTAACATGTTGAAAATCCTTGGTTCCAGTTTCCACTCGTGTGGGTCCATGAGGTTTCTGCTTAGTCCGCCAGGCAGTGTATTTAATTTTCCTGGCAGGAACTGAGCTTGTAGATTCACTTGGTAGCTCAAGGCTGTGTTCCACAATGCCATGGCTAGTCTGCAAAGGGGGTAAGAATGTGTACCCCCCTGCTTGTTTATGTACCACATGACAGTGGTGTTGTCCGTCTTTACCATTAGCTGTCCTGGAAGAGTGTGGTCCTTGAAGGTTGTCAGAGCATTCTGTACAGCTAACATTTCCTTTTGATTTATGTCCAGGTGCATTTGACTTGGGTTCCATTTGCCCTGAATGCTTTTCCCTGCCAGGTGAGCCCCCCATGCATAGTCTGATGCGTCTGTTGTTAAGATTTGTGTGGCAGGGGGTAATGTGAATGGTAGTCCCCTGTTTTGGTGGCAGACCTCTGCCCACCAAAGGAACTCTAGGCGTAGGCAAGGTATGATAGGAATCCTTGTTCTAGACCCTGTGAATGTTGACACCATAGGCTTTTGAGATACCATTGTAGTTTCCTCACATGCAGCCTTGCATATGAAATTAGAAGAATGCAGGAGGCCATGAACCCCAAGGCTTGCAGTATTTGCCTTGCAGATAGCTGTTTTTTTATGGCCACTTGTTTGAAGTAAGTTGTCAAATTAATCCGTTTCTCTGGCGTGAGGAAAGCCATTTTGGGACATTATATTCAAGCTTGCTCCCAGGAATATAATTTGTTGACAGGGTATCAAGTGGGATTTATTTTCGTTTACGGTGAACCCCAGACAAGTCAGTACCCTTTGAACAAAGGCCAGATGATTCAAAAGAATGTCCTTGCTTTCTGCCTGAATTAGACAATCGTCCAGGTATGGGCATATTTGAATATTTCTTTGCCTGCAAAATGCAATGACTGGAGCTAGGCACTTTGTGAATACCCTGGGCGCAGTAGATAGGCCAAAGGGCAGTGCAAAGAACTGATAGTGCATGTAGCTTGCTTTGAAGCGTAGGTATCTTCTGCAAGACTCCCTGATAGGGATGTGCAGGTATGCTTCTTTTAAGTCTAGTGTTGCCAACCATGCATCCTTGCCTAGCATAAGGAAGCAGCTTGTGAAGAGTCAGCATTTTGAATTTTGGATTCACCAGAAAGGTGTTTAGAATAGAAAGGTCCAGGATAAGACGCCATGTATTGCCTTTTCTGGGTACCAGGAAATGTCTCGAATAGAAACCTTGTCCCTTTTCCTCTTCTGGTACCAACTGAATAGCCCCCATGTTTAAGAAAGAGAGTACTTGATTTTGGGCCTCTGTCCACTGATTTGGGGGTAGATCTGGCCACTCGCTTGGTGTTGGTAACGCGTGGAAATGAAGTCTGTATCCGTGGGACACTATATTTAAAACCCATTTGCCCTGGGTAATGAGTTCCCAGTTTTTGGCCTGCAGACCAATCTTTCCGCCTAAAGGAGCATTCAGTTGGGAAATGCTTGGTAGTTTTAAAAGCAAGTAATTGAGACAGTTTTCTATAGGGGGGAGTCTTACTACTCCCAGGTTTGGGTGTGGAAACCCCCCACTGCCTAGTCTTGTGTGTCCCTTGGGACTGAAACCTGGGGCTTCTGCTGTGTCTGGGTTTGGCTTGCGAAGACCTGGGAGGGGCTGGAAAGCAGCAGTTTTTTTGAGGGCCAGTGCCTACTAAATCTAGGAGTCTGAACTTGTAAGAAATCTTTAACAGTTTGCATAGATTTAGCTTTATCTTCCATCTGTTTAAGAACTTCCTCAGCCTTGGTGCCAAACAGGCGGTCTGTATTTAAGGGAGCATCAAACAATTTAGCTTTAAAATGATCAGGCAAAGCTTGCTCCTTAAGCCAAGCATGCCTTCTGAGCACAGACCCAGTAACAGCAGCCCTGCAAGAGGTCTCTAATGAATCAAATCCACATTGCAAAGTATGTTTTCCAACCTGTTCAGCAGAATGCATTAAACCCTGTAATTCTTTATTTTCAGCACAGTCAGGAATTAACATCATTTTCTGTTTAAGCAATCCAATAACATGTTGTTGATACTTTAACATATGAAACTGGCAGTTTAAAGCCCTAATGGCCAAGGTTGCAGAAGTGTAAACTTTCTTACCCCTTCTATCCAGCTCCCTGGAGTTTCTATCAGAGGGGGAAGGATTTTTAGCAGTAAAAGCCTTAATGCCCTTGGGTCCCTGCAAAATAGTCTCTGGATCCACAATAGAATTTTTAAAAAGGAACTTGTGAGAATCAGGAACCCTGTAATATCTGTCAGGTTTTCTGAGAACAGGAGGCAAAGAATCAGGGGCCAAACTAGATTCTGAAAAGGCATCATCAGCAATGTCTAGTACAGAAGGTATAGCTAAAGGCCTATGTTGAGGCAGGAGTAAGAAATCCCTAAACCTTTTTTTTTGAATCAGAAAAATCTTGGCTTTCCCAGTGGAAATGATCCCTTTAGAGTATGTAAGGTCTCACCAAAAGAAAAATCCTCTGGAGAGGAAGCAGAGGGAATAGAGTCCTCTGCATCAGAATCCCCATAAGTACATAAGGGCAAATCCAGATGATCAGAAGAATCAGAAAAATCAGAATCCTGTTCAGAAGCTTCATAAACAACTTCAATCCTAAGTCGCTTAGAAGGGGGAGGATATTCAGCCATTCTTATCATTTGTTTTTTAGGCATAGAGGCCTGAGCATGTGGCCTAGGCGTCGGTTTCTTAGGCATGGTTCAGGATTTTGGCCTAAATGAAGAAGGCAGCATTGGTTTAATACGCAAGTCTGTAGGCCTGAATACACTCTTAGAAGCCGGTGCCTGCACAGTGGCTCTGGACCCATCCAAGGAAGAGACATCCGCAGGTTCCACATTTGAAGCATCTCGCGGCATACCGGACTCCGAATGGGTCTCAGTAGAGGCCTGCGAGTCAGAAGTAGCGGGTATCAGGGGCTGGGAAAGCACCTCACTTGAGTACCGGCGAACTAGCGACTTGCTTAGGAGGTGTCGTCGGCAGCTTTGGACCTCGGCGGTCTGTCTCTGTCTTTATCTTTGCGTTTTGTCGGAATCCTGGTAGTCGGATGGCTAACCGACGACATTTCTGGATAATTAAAACAAGAACCAAAATATTTAGAAGCGAAAATATACCGACGACGGATAATGCTGATTTAATAAAGCACAAAACCAACAGCAAGGTACGTTGTGAGAGGTATTTGCTTTCCACAAGTAATGCAATTATTAATTTTTACTGACATCGTTAAGGAGCAAGAAAAAGTTTCCCCAACAGGGTACTTAGCTTTAGTTGAAGACTTCGGTTCTGAAACTTGAAAACGAAAATTTTAGGAGTCGGAAAACCGGCACTTGCAAACTGCTTCTGCTTCGGGCACCTCACGGCAAGAAGGACTGATGTAATAGCGTCGGCTGCATGTTTTGTACCCCTGACAACCTGACGTCATGGAAGAAGGGACAGCAACCGACACAGGACCCAAGACTTTGTTAATCAGGCCGAATGAGGGCTACTGTAAGCAGATAACCCAAATGCAATGACTGCAACAGTGAAACATGAAGAACATCAGGCTTCCTGGGAAGTCCTATGTGAAGGACCCTTAAAGGAATTGTTTAGCTTCAAATGTAGGAGATAAGAGGAAGAGAAGCAGAGACAGCTGATAATTAGGCCTTGATAGAAGAATATGCCAAACCAGTATTGAGCAACTCGCACAAATAAGAGAGAACCAAAGGAACATCTACAGTTAGTGGGTCCAAGTTACGAAATAGAAACGAAACAGAAAACCTCTGCCATTTGGATTTCCTTGTAGTGCGTTTCCTGTCCTCCTGCAGAACCCTCATCACTTCCTCAGAAAAAAGGTGTCTGTGAGGAATCAAAATCCTATCACCCACAGTGTCAGTTGAAAAGTGGACAGGTGGGGATGGATGAGAGATCCCTGGTCTTATGTGACTAGGTCCACCCTGTGAGGTAACTTGTGATGACTGCCCTTGGCTAGATGCAATGGAAGAGAGAACCAATTCGGTCATGGCCAAAAGGGAGTCACCAACAATATTTTGGGGGTGTCCTGTTGGATTTTGCACAGGACCTTTGGAATGAGGGTAATGGGAGGGGAATGAATAAAGATACATCCCCTTCCCAAAAAAGGAGAGGGTGTCTACCTTCCACACCAGAGGACCTGGGACTCTGGCACAAAATCAAGGAAGTCAGCTGTTCAGAGAGAAGCCAAAAACATCTACTTGAGGAGTACCTCACTTGTGGACAATGTCCAGAAATACATCCCTGTGAAGCATCCATTCATGGGACTGAGTTAAGGACCTGCTCAGATTGTCTGCCACAATGTTCAGACCTGAAGGGATGTATGCTGCCTGAAGAGTCACTTGATACTGGACAGCCAGATCCCAAACCTGGACAGCCAACCAGCAAAGAAGGTAAAATCTTGTTCCTCTCTGTTTGTTAATATACCACATCACTGTGGTATTGTCGGTGAACACCTTTAGATGCCCTGAACAGAGAAGTGCATGAAAGGTCTGAAGAACCATCAGAAGGGCTCTCATCTCCTTGACACTGATGTGCTCCTGCTAATGAGGCGACCATACCCTCTGTACTTTTAGGAAGTTAAAGGTTGTCTTCATCCCATTTCTGAGGCTTCTGTGAAGAGTTCAGGAGAGGGGGTGGTAGCCCTGGGTTTAGAAACAACTGCTGAATCCCCCAGTGAAGTTCCTTCTTTAGACAAGGAAGAGGAGGAACTACAAATTCTAGGAGATGTGATTGATGAAGCCAAACTGACTACAGATACCACTGAAACTTCCTCATGTGGAGTTTGGCCAGAGGAAGCATAGGGATGGTGGATGCCATGAAACCTAGAGCTCTGAAAAACTCCCTGGCTGTAACAGATGCCAGGGGGATCACAGTTTGGAAGAAAGAAATGAGAGTTGGTGACTTTGGAGGAGGCAGGGATGCAAACATAGGCACTGTCTGAATCCCGCACCCTAGAAAGACTTGATCCTGAAAAGGTTCCAGAGAAGACTTTGTACAATTTATGGTGAAGCGCAGGCTTAACAGAAGAGAAATTACAAACTGAAGGTTGAGCCACAGGACCTCTGGAGAGGAGGCCTGTCAGAAGACCGTCTAAAGTTAGGAGATCCTTCGATCCCTAGAGGCTTGCAATAAGCAATGACAGGAGTGAGGCATTTGGTGAATACCCTTGGAGCCATAGAAAGACCAAAGGGAAAAGCACAGACCTGAAAATGCCAGAAAGCAACACAAAAATGTAAAAACTTCCTGAAAAAACGATGGATTGGAATATGAAGATATGCATCTTTGAGATCCAAACATACCATGTAGGCCTAAGAGAATAAAAGAAGAAAATGAGTCTGCAGGGACATCATTTGAAAGGGGGGTACTTTCAGAAAGTTGTTTAGATGGGAGAGGTCTAGAATGGGTCTCTAAGAGCCCTCTTTTCTGGGCACCAGAAACATTCTGTTGTAAATCTGCCTTCCTCTTTGGGAAACAGGTACCTCTTGAATAGTACCCCTGAGACAAAAGGTCTTGAAGCAACCCTGGAAACAAAGGAAGTTGTTCCAGAGGAGGCTGGGGAATGCCCATAAAAGGAGGAAAGTAGTTCCACACCATGAAGTATCCCTGGTGAATGATGGAAAGAACCCAAAATCAAAAGCAATCAGAAGCCAGACACAAAGAGAAAGAGAAAGGCAAAGAGGAATTTGGCTGGGAAGAGATGGACAGTCACATAGCACCTGGTTTATCAGGAAAGGAAGACTTCTGAATTCCTAAAGTTTGAGGAGCCTTAGAGGAGGAGGCCACTTGCCAGTCTTTTTACCCGTAGAAGAAGGAAAAGATTGCATGCAAACAAAGGCAGGCTTCTTGGTGTCGTTTCTTTGGAATTTAGGAACAGGAGAGACAAACACATGCTTAAGATCCTGTAAGGCCTTTCTTTTGTCTTGGAGGGATTTAAAAAGATCAGCAGCAGCTTCCTCAAACAAAAGGGTTATTATCAAGAGGAGCATCGATCAACGTAGCCTTGATGCCATCAGGTAAAGGTTGAAGTCTTAGCCAAGAGTACCTTCTCATCACAGAACTACAGGCAGCAGCCATCAAAGATGCATCTGCTGCATCATAACTGCATTTAATGAAATATCAAACCACTTGAGAAGAAGTCCCTAAGAAAGACAGAGCAGAAGTCTTACCCTCTGAGCCTGGAAATCAGCTGGCAAACCTGAGAAAGAAATGGAACAGCCAACACATACCTGGACATATGGGTCTGGTAATTGATAGCCCTAAAAGCCAAGATAGCAGATGTGTAAACCATTTTACCTAGTCTTTCCCTGGCTCTGCTGTCTTTATCTGAAGGGAGCAACTTAGCTGAAGGAAACAGTTGAAAAGGTCTGCCAGCAGCAACATCCAACCCAGACACCTGCACAACCTCATCAGACATGCTGGCTGCTAGAGCCTCACCAGCCTGCATACCGGTTGTGGCTGAAGAATCCGACAACAAGGCCGCGTTCTCATCAACCTTGGGAGAAATGCTTGATGGAGGCTGGACAGCGGAAGATTCCAGTTTCAGGTTTTTCATCATCTTCAGTAATGGCTGACCCTTGGGTCAGGAAGTTCCTTTCATTGTATCTTTAGCAAGAAGCTTAAGGCGCTGGTTTGCGAGACTCAAACACAGGGAGGAAAGCCTACTATGTAGGGTTTTAGGAATGAGAGCATGGCAAATTGGACAGAGTGTTGTGAGAAGCTCCTTGACAAGAGAGAAACTTATAATGGCAGTCTGATGGGGAATCTGTCTCCTGCACTGGGATTTACCCTTCCTGGATGTCATTAACCCCCTCCCCCCACCGGAGCAGCAAAAAAACAATACCCCTACAGGATACTTATCTGCAGTGGCTCAGTACCAGCAGAATGATATAGACAGTGAAACTGTGAATGAAGAGAGGCATTCAAACTACCGGAAAATGACATAGGCATTCATACTGATGATCAGGAGATGCATTCGGATTGGCAGAAAAGAAGTTCAGAGGATGGTACATCTGGGCATCACTTTTCTGGAGCACACTGCGCAGGGACCATACATGTGACGTCCAACGTGCCATAAAAACTTAGTAAGGTTTGGTATACGGGCCAAAAAAAATAACCTGAAGCAACTGCCTGCATACAAGAACACGGAGAGCGGAACCCTGTACAAACTAGTAAAAGCCACTGCAAGTTCTACTTTTATCAACAGACTGTGAGCAGTGTAGGTCTATTATAATCTTCTCTCTGTGACACTCCTACTGATTCTTCTGCTGTCCACACTACTGGGCTCCCCCTCTTCCTCCCATTTACTGAAACAAATATATACATTTTTCCAAAGCTTTGCATTTATTTTATATTCTAATATTTTATTTATCTTGTATATCACATTTCTTTTATATTCTTAAATTTTATTCTCCCGTTTATTGTAACAAATATATACAGTTTCCCAAACCTTTACATTTATTTTATATTCTACTTCCCTGATGCTCTACTAAATCTGCTTTTGAATTCACACAAATAAACAGACACCTTTAGGCACTGACCTGGGCTAGTTGGTTGATGGTTTTTCTCTTCTCACAGCTTTCTCCAAGTCCTGGTCCATAACCACCTCCCTTTTCTTGTTCTCCTAACATAATTCTAGTGTAAGTTTTCTAGCCCTGGCAAACCTGTTTTCTCACAGCTTTCTCCAAGACCTGACTTTTAGTGGCCCCCCCTTCTCTCGGTCTCCTAACATAATTTTTTTGTAAGCTTCCCAGCCCTGTCAAGCTTGTCTATTCCCTCCCTCCCTCTTCCTCTTGAGAGTTTACTTACTCCTCCCTGAGCTGGAGCGTCACCTTTAAATACTAAAAACCTCTGCCTGACTACACTATGTTTCTGTCTGTCCCATGGGCATCCCTCAGTAGTGTGCACAACTGTAAGCACCATTTGTGATGTAAAAGATTCAATGGAATCTGTTTCTGTTTAATTTATTTTAAGAGGCTGTGCACTGCTGTGTTAAAACTTCTGCTACTTCCTTAAAACCTTACATGCCCAACCGCTCACTCAGATCCAAAAACCAAAATCTCCTTCAGGTCCACAAACCTGCACAACCTCCTGGCCACCTACTGGTGTCCCACTCCTTAGCTAAACAGTGGAACTCTCTCCCCACACACCTACACAACCTACCTAACCATACAAATTTCAAATCTCAGCTACTCTCTCATCTTTCTTCCAAATGGGAATGCCCTTGTCACGCTCCAACTTAAACCTCTCCCTCCTCATTCCACCTTGCACTGACTCATCCAACTACCTCTACTATTACTTCATCGCACCCAAAACAATCCCTCCCCTACTAAAAACGAATTTTCTCTCTAATATCTATTGCACTACACTCTCCAGTCTCAAATATAATATTACCCTCTCCATGCATAATATTTTCCTAACCTACTAATGGCTAGTAGCTATATATTTTGAAATGTTAAACCTACAATTGAGTTTATAACAAAAATATTCACTTTATGTAAATGTTGAAATTTCTGTATTGAATTATGTCTTTTCATTTTTGTAACATTGTGACAAGCCAATTGCAAATGTCATGGAGCTTATCTGTAAATGTTTAATTAGCTGTACGAACTATGTCCTTTTGTAACATGTAAAATGTAACTTGCAATTACTGTGGAGCATTTCTCCCCAGGCCTCCAGTGAAAACGGGCTCCCAGTCATCAGACTTAAATAAAAACACATAAGGCTTTCATGGCAGGAAAAACAATACATAAGGAATACGGGCTCCCGGTCATCAAACTTAAATAAATACACATAAGGCTTTCACGGCAGGGAAAAACAATACATAAGGAATACCGCAACAGTGAATGTAAGGAAATATATTTAGATACATGTCTCAGACTATAAAAGTATGGATAAGTGGATCAAAAGTACCAATAGTAATGATGATACAGGAAACATGCATGTAAAGAAAGATTTTTGCTGAAGTGCAAAAAACTAAACACACAAAAAGTACTAAGACAAGATGAAAATAAATTTTATCACAGATAGTATATAGTAAATGGAAATCTATATGTAACTTGATTAACACCGCGTAAATGCTGCTTCTTTTAGCAAATCTCTTTCATTCACTCAAAAAGCCTTATACTCACTTCTCAACAAAAGTGAACACAATTTATATTTGCTTCTACTGAAAGCAAAACTTTAAGTTATGTTGTAAGAAATATGACTGGGTAAATGCTTCAAATCACAGGGTGGGATAGATGCTATTGGAATTTAGTTAAATCTACTTCAACAGCTTTTTGAGTCAGTGGTGAACCAGTCACATATGTAACACTTTAGATGGAACCAGCGACTGACTAAAACAGTAGTGTTTCAGGGAGGCAGCCAAGGCCCATAGCTTCAAGAGTATCTGCAAACTGCTACTTCATTTTATACATCTAATCTTTGTTGACTGCGTTAGTTCCACTGAGCCAGTGCCCTCTTTTCAGGGGAGATCCAAGATGGTACACCACTAGGAGAAATTTGGCCAGGGCATTGGGGAACTTACCCTATTACTTTTTGATAGTTGCTCTGGCATCTTTTAAATTCACCTCAGCCACCATCAACTCAAGTAGATGGGACTTCATTTTAACCTACTGTTAAGCATGCAGTTACTTAGGTCATCACTATTCCTTACTTACTCCATCAATCCACTTTAGTTACGGCCAAGGGAGGGGGAAACCTTTTTGGGTAACACTGGTTGGAGTTCATATGGACTGTGAGGAATGGCAGGGAAACATACAGTTATAGTGCCTGATGACATCCCAGTAGATCTTTTAAAAGGAAATGATTATGATGATACAACACCCAATCTATGTCTGATTATACACTGCCAGACATGCAGATGAGATTGCAGAAAAGGTAGCAAGACAAAAACAATCAGTGTTTGTGCCTCCACCAGACGGTGGTAATGAATAAGAGATAGGTAGTAGCTCTTCAGCGAAAGAGCTAGGTTGTAGCAGCAAGTTTGAATTTGAGCAAAGCCATAAAAAGATTCTACACTTCCTTTGGAAAGGAAAGGACAGAAAAAGGATCACAAAAAACAGAACTGAGACAGGCAAAGGTCTCAGATCCCACTTTACAGAACTTGAAGGAGGTAGGTAAGGAAGTTTCTCAGAGACAGGAGGAGTCCGTATACTTACCCAAAAGGTTACTGTACATAAAAAGGTCTTTTGAAGGAGGGTTAGGGGGAGAAATGATACAGCAGCTGGTAGTCCCATGAGGATATCAACAAGTGTGCTTTCAGGCATAATCCTTTTTCAAGCCATATGAGCATGAAGAACAAAGGAGGAAGTCTATGTAAAATTTTTGTGGGCCACGTTCTGGAAAAAAAAATGAGACAAGGTACTTCAAAAGGTATGAACACTGCCAAAACATTAGCAAGAAAGGAGCAAACACTAAGGTTGATTCAGTGCCATTCCACATGGCAGCCATGGATATTTTTGGGCCTCAGTGTGCTACGCACTGCAGCTAAGAGGTATATCTCAGTGGCAGAAGAATATGCTGTTAGTTACTTTTAATTGGTAGCCCTGTCTCCCACTGAGGTAGAAAAAAGGGAGCAAATATTCTGTTATAAATTTTTAGCATGTGGCAGGCTTTCTCTGTAAAATAGTGACAGATAGGAAAACTGTGTCACACCTACTGACATAGTCCCAGAAGCACTGTGAGGTAAGCCAGACAGTAAATACTCCTGCCACCTGTGATGATGTGAGATAGTGCCGGCTATGCCAGAAAGAGTAGGGCAGTGCATGTGTAACATATGCCAGCATAGCTAGCTGGAGTTTTGTAAAGAATTTTATGTAATTTGTATATCAAACTGATTTGTAAAGCTGCTTGTGTTAAAAATGTATCAACAGTGGGACCTGCTGGACAGAAAGGAAATATACATGTATGTCACACAGTACTGTGGTAACTACAGAAATGCATATATGTTAACAGAGGATGCTGGAAGGGAAGGGGTCAAGCTCAGGCCAGATTACCTTAAGAAAACTTGTTTGAAATTTCAAGATTTTATTTCACAGGCCTGAATGCAGCCAGACATGCAATGTCTAGTCTGGGATGTTGCTCTTACTGTCCTTAGTGGTGAACTAATTGCTACCCTAGGGTGCCAGAGAATGTCTGCTTAGTCTCTACAAGAAGGATGAACATATTGGAATGGTTTTACAGTCTCCAGATACCATAGCAAAGCTCTAGGTGTGTATTGTGACATCTATCCTAGATTCCAGTTCAGCTTCTAGTCAGGACGGTAGTGTGGGAACCACAGAATCAGGTGACCAGATCTGATGTCATTCTATAGCTAGCACTGAAACTGTATTTAGATATTAGTGAGAGATGTGATAGTGACACTCAGTACTGTTACTGGAACTGAAAACAAAGACAATCATCCACTTCATTTTGCCTTGCTGTAGCAAGTATGTAAGGAACAGTGATTCTTCAGTTAGGAAAATAGTGGTATTATTTAAATATTCTTCTTCCATATCTATCTGAGTCTTTCCATCTGCATTATTTTTTATATTTCCAGTGAATTAAAATTCTGGTGTTTATTGTAAGTAGATATTCAGTACTTTCATGTTTTCTATTTTATTATTTACTACTGAATATAGCTCTTTTACTGTGGCTGGTCTTTTAGAAAATAGTTTAACCTTGGACAGTAATTGCATTTATTTGGTGACATTGTGGCTTCATGCTCCTGAAAGTCTGCCACTTGGAAACACTACCATTTGTATAAGTATTAATTTAACTAAGAGCAAATGGGTACCCAGGCACGAGCCTTAAAGTAGTTGGCTGGTGGCAGTGAATCTACTTTATAGTCTGGGTGGAGGTGTCATAGCTAGTACGTCTGTGCCAGCCTCTCCCAGGTGTGTGTGTGTGTGTGTGCGTGTATGTGTGTCAGCTATTTGGAAAAGGGATACAGAGCACTGATTTCTGCAGAGAGAGAAAGGTGGAGTCTTATTTGGAGCCTGGAAAGGAAACCCAGCCCCAGGACTGGAGTGTGCTCTTAAGGGAAATTTGGTGTAGAGAGCTGCATCTGAAAAATACTGTGTGTATCTACCTTTGTTCCAAGTGAATGTTCCCCATCAGTGTCAGTGGTAAGGATTGAGGCTCCTTGATTAGTGGCCCAGAGGAGGTATATCACACCACCCACAAAAAACTGCTTGGCAGACAGGTTTGATTGCTCTTAAGAGTACTCTGGCTGCATTACCAGATCAGTTTAATCAGGAATGGAACAGTTATCTGCAAAGTCTTCTTTGCATACAATGAGTTGCTTTAATAATCAACAGTAATCTTGTCATTTGATCTACTTTACAGAGACAGCTTAAGAGAGGCTCAAGATTTAATTCTTGATGATTGGGAGGGGGGTAACTGTTATTCTCACAAGGAATTTGTTGTGTAGTATGTTCTAAATGAGGCTGGCAAAAGAGCATGTCAACCAAGTACATAAGCAAAACTTATGGTATGGAAAACAGCTACAGTCAGACAATATATTGCTGGCCAAAATGTAAATGGTGCTTATTACTGTTCATGTATTTATTACGTATTAGCATTTGTTTGCCAGTATAGTCTATCTGTGCCCCTTTTCAAGGAAGGCCTGTAAAAAGAGCTCTAAAGAAAATATATTCATTAAGTTTACAAAAGGTGACAGTAAAAGAGAAGAGTACAAATCTTTTAAAAAAACATCAATACTAAAAATTGTAAGTTATTGGTTAGAGAACAAAAACTGTTACACACATGACACCGCAGTCTTAGTTGTTAGAGAACAAAATCTGTTACACAGATGACACCACAGTCTTCGTTATTAAGCCCACATAGAAAAAATATAAAGTTATAAGTTCAATTCACCAGAGTTCAGGCCTGAAAACCATTGGAGAACACTTACTTTCTTAAACTGGGGGTCAAATGCCTAATTACCATCTTTTTTATCCAGCCTTATTTTAAAATGTCGAGACTCTCAGAAATGCCGACAGCATGAGGTAGCTTACTTCACACTATTGTAACCGACTGTGTTAAGGAAGAACATCTCACTATAGTTCGACTCAAACTAATCCTGAAGATTTAACTTACAATGATAAGTACATAATTATATATTTAATATAGCTCGTAGCAGTTCATCAAGGTATGTCTTATAAGCTAGTATCAATTTGTCCCTGTTTTATCTATATATGACGGTGAAGAGGTCGGAACACTGACAATGTTCGATGTAGCTTAAACTACTGACCAATGTAATTATTTCAGTAAACTTTCTTTGGATTGCTTCTAGACTAATTAAAAAATGAATTTTATACATGTAGAACAAGTTACTATATTCATAATAGTTTATATGTTTTGCACTGAGTCCAGACATTCGGTTCACTTTCTCTGACTGATAATTTTAAAACGGTAAAGCAAGTTGTCTTAATGCAGCTGAATGAGCATGTTTATCGAATGAGTATTTGGATGTTGTAAGTATTCCTAAATCGTAGTTCTCATCAATGTACTCCAAGGTGTAACAGCCTAAAACAGTCGAAAAATCTAAGTTTTGTTTATGGAAGGTTTAAAGAAATTTACATCTTAAATAAAATGCAAACCATTATAAATTTACATTAAATAGAACTAAAATGCAAACCATTAAGGGCCCAAGCTGACGGACATTTAACGTAGTTACCAATAATGAAATTGTCACAATTAATTACTGTGAATCCAGTTTTGCAAATGACAGCGTATTTAGGTATACAGAAGCAAAACAGAGATTAAACAATGCTGGCTCCAAAACTGAGCCAAGCAGGAACGCAGATAATACAGCTAAGATTAACAGCATCTAAGCAGAGCTACCACAATACAGAAATACCTGATCTTCATTTTGTATGTTACGATAGATTCAACAGTTTCAATCGTTTGGAAAAAAAAAACTCAGTTGGGGCAAAATGTGACAGACCTTTGTATCAACCCAGTAATCAAGATGTTTTTTAAATAAATATAATGATTCAGACTGTCTACTTAACAGAACGAGTTTATTCCCCATATATACCACAAAATATAATACAGACTTTGCTTTAGCAAGTTATACATCTTCCAATTTTACATGAATATTTACAGCCCCTAGTAATATGAATAGAATCTGTATGCTCACTGGTTAGTACTAATCAAGAGTTCCTCATTCCTTAATGCCCGATAGCAGCATACAACTTTCCTCAAATAAACCTGTAACTTATGGAATAAAGGACAAAAAACTTCCAATCTACCTTGACTGGAAGACTTTTCAACCCAGAAATTCTCTTTGTAAATTTCCTCTGCATTCCTTCCAAAATTAATAAATTCCCTTTGGTATAAGCACAAAACGTCACAATTAAATCAGCAATAAGTTGAACATAAACAATAAACATTTTAATAATTCCATATTCCTTGAAACAAAGTTCTTAAAAATTAATGGTACAATTTTGAGTGCTTTGGTTTTAATTACTTGGATCTGTGATCCAAATTTAACTATTACAAATTCTAATACACAAATCTTTATATTATGACAAATTGGATAAAATATTTGTGGTTCCCAAGTTCACTTTGACATCCAAACTAGGTTTGTTAAAGTAAAGGACTCCACATTCACCTTTATTAATATTTAGCCCACTATAATTTAACCATAAAGCTACTTTACTCAAGTACAGATTAAATTCTTCTATATTCCTTGATGATATTATAACTTGTCCAAATTTCACATCATTATATTTTGCCACCCAGGTGGTGGAAAGCTTTGGTATCTGAGAAAAGAAAGTTATGTACTCACCATGACATTCCAACTGTGTTGTCCATTTTCATTCTTCCTCAACTGTTGGATTCAGATCTGATCCTCGGATCTGAGTTGGCCACTTCTTCCAGCTTGTGGAACACAAACTCAAGAGCTCCACACTTTACCCATAATGCCCGAGTCACCTAAACTATCTCAGATCCTGTTTGCTGCCACTTATACCTGCAAGGCTGTAGGAAAGGCTGCTCTTCTCCTAGAGACCAGATCAAATCTGCAATAGGCAATAAAGATATGAGGATCTGCCCAAGTTGCAGCTGTAAAAATATCATCCACTGAATTTCTATATAAAAATACTGAAGACGTTGCCATCAATCTTGCTGAATGGGCTTTTGGTGCTTTTGGTAAAGGCAAACCCACTTTTTTGTATAAAAAGGTAATACAGTCTGTCAACCATTTGGTTAAAGTTACTTTAGAAACTGGTTTGCCTAATTTTGATTCCGAAAAAGAATAATAATTGCACTGATTTTCTCAAATTTTTAGTTCTGTGAAGATAAAAACAATTGTCTGTGAACATCCAATAGATGTAACATGTATTCTCCTTTATTTGAGAAGCCTGGATAGAATACTGGAAGGTTGATAACCTGATTAATATTGGATTTTGACAGCACCTTAGGAAGAAAGGAAGCATTGGTCCATAAGGATACTCTATCCTTATGAAAAATCAAATAAGGAGGTTTAGATGTCATACTCTTCTGGGAGAAGCAACAGCAACCCTCTGGAGCTTTTCTCCTCGGGTCTCCACTGAAAATGGGCCTCTGGCCCAGCTGGACCAACCTGGTTAACAAATGTCAAATAAATGAAAATAAAATAAAACCAAAAGGATAGTTTTCCAGTCAAAAATTGTAGTTCACATTAAGCTGATGGTTCAAAAGAGGACTGGGTTAAGGTCTGCAAAACACCAAGGTGAAGCAGGATCTTTTAATGAAGGTCTAAGTAGGAATGTTCCTCTGAGAAAAGCTAAGCAAAGTTTGGAGGATGCTAAGGTTGAATTATTTACTTGTACATGAAAATTAGAAATGGCACCTAGTTGTACTCTCACAGGAGAGAAGCTAGCACCTTCGTTGAAAACTGTAGCTAAAAAATCAAGAATTTTAGGAATTGGTGCTAAAAAAGGATCTAATTTATTTTTGTGTGTCCAAACAACAAATCTTTTCCATTTACTTTTGTTAGGTTTGCTTGTGGAAGCTTTGTGAGAAGATAAAAAAATGTGATGGAGAGGAGAGCCTAAGCTGTCTAGCAATCAACAGAATTGGAGAAACCATGTGGTCAATTTGAGACCTGGAAGGTGCTGATGAGTCATGTCTGCCAGGTGAGATAGTATGTCTGGAAATGGATCCAGGGTGGACGAGGAAGATGAGGACAAAGGAAGGGAAACCAGATTTGATGAGCCCAGTAAGAGGCAATGAGGATAACTGTGCTCTTCAATCAAGATGCTTTCTGAAGAAATTTGGGGATAAGTGGTAACAGGGGATAAGCATAAAGGAGACTGGGTGGCCAACTGTTAAGAGCATCCCTCGGTGACTCTCCCAGAGGAGGGATCAGGGGAAAGAACTTGCTGCACTTGTTGAAGGGAGATGCAAGGAGATTGCAGTGTGCTTGGTCCCATTGACAGAAAATCCTCTTCTCCACTTTCATACTGAGAGACCGCTCGTGAGGCATTAGAATAGACTACCTTAAATTGACCGCAATTACGATGCTCTTTCACAGAATGTGCTTGGTTAACAAATGACTGGATGAGATTGCCCACTGCCAAACTCTCATAGCTTCTCAACAAAAAGGGTAAGATTTGGTTCCCCCTTGTTTATTGATGTACTGACATGCTGTCTGTTTTGATTTAAATAGTGCCGGTGGGCAGAGTTGTCTTGAAAGACCTGCAGCACTGGGAGGACAGCTCTCATTTCCAGGACACTGATATGCGTGTTGGTCTCTTCAGGCCTTGGATAGTTTTCCCCAAGAAGTGCCCCCCAACCCAATCTGGGTTGCGTCCATGGTCACTGTGGCCTTGGGTTGTTGGGCAACAAAGGGACAACCTTTTTGTACTTGACTGGAATGTATCCACTATAGAAGGTAATCTTTGCAAGCTTCCATTATTTTAACCCTACTGGGCAATGGTTGACAGAGAATGGACCACTGAGTTGCAAGTGTCCATTAAGGTCTCGTATAGTACTTTGCCAAAGGTACCAGAATGATTCCCATTACATGCCTGCAGAATCAGTCGAGATGAAAGAGAAGAATTTTGAATGATTTTTTTGACCTGGAACTGAATAGTCTGAACTCTGGACAGAGGGAGAGAGGCTGTTTGAGTGACTGTATTGAGTTAGGCTCTGATGAATTTCAATATCTGAGTTGGTTTGAGATTAGATTTGCTGTAACTGATAAAAATCCCCAGGCGATGATTCCTGGTCAGAGTGGTTATGAGCCAGTTGTCCAAATATGGAAACACTGAGAATCCCTTCAGTCTCACTTGAGCTGCTACTACTGCCACACACTTGGTAAACACCCTGGGGGATGTGGTGAGACCAAAGGGCAGAATTGGTAATGACTGGCTCCCAGCCGGAAGCATAGATATCTCCTGGACCGTCTGTTCATTTTTATGTGATAGCACACATCCTGAAGATTTATCGAGCACATCCAGTTGTCCTTGTGCAGAAAAGGCAAGATAGACTGAACCACGACCATCTGGAACTTTGTGTACGGAAATGATGGACTTAGATTGCTGAGATCCAAAACTGGTCTCCAGTCCACTGTTTTCTTTGGTACTAAAAGGAACCTTCAGTTAGTTCTGAAGTCTTTCAGTTCTGGGGGCACCTCTTGGATGACTCTCTTATCTTGCAGCTTGTTTATTCCTATTGCTGCTGCTTCCCTCTGATTGAGTGGAACATCTGGGATTCTTGTTCACTACTAGTGGGGGTACAGAGAAAATTGGTATTACATAACCTCTGGATATTCTTTCGTACCTATGAATCTTTTGTAATTTCTAGCCAGGCTCTCGGGTGCAGGCATAATTGACCCCAACTGCCTCCTGAGATGGACAGTTGGCCTTTCTTTCAGGAACACTGATGGGATCTGTCAGAGAAGGTAACCCTAGATTTCTGGTTATGCAGACCACTTCTGCTGGGGGGATGACATCTTCCATTAGAGTTCCCCCTCTGTTCCTGGGGAAAATATCTCCATGTGGATCTTGAAAGAGACCACAGGATTTTTTTAACTACATTTTTTGTTCACCTCACTGGTTCATAAAAGAGGTCCAATGAGGGGTTAAAAAATATATGCCCACAGCAAACAGGGTTTTTCCTTCCTCCACACACCTAGAGAGTGTGTCTTATACTTTGGAACCAAATAAAGAACTTCTGTCAAAGGCAGCATTGATGAAGGAAGATTTGAAGGTTGCTGCAAAGTCACACAAGTGCATCCAGGCATGTCTTCTGATGGAATTGCCTGAACCCAGCTTGTGATGTACTTTCAGCTGCATGGAAAGTAAGCCTCATGGATCAAATTGAAATGGACTGAAGGGTAGCCAACTGCAAGGAAATAGTGCTCTCTACCTTGGAGGATATGGTCCCAGTGAGAGATTTAGAAAGTTCCATAAACAAATGCCTCTGAAGTCTCATATGAAGCATAGATATGCTTCCCAAATCTGTACAGCGCCCTAGACTCCCTGTGGGGGGGGAGGGGGGACAGAGAAGCTTTGTTCCACTAGTTCCTTTCTTAGTGGCCATCACTACAACCATGGCATCAACTGGTACTCCCTTGCTTCAATATGTTCTACCATTCAGTGGTGCCAGAATCCTATCTGGTCTCTTAGGAACAGGCTCAGTGGTATCAGGCTCCTTCCATGCTCTCTGAGAAACCAAATCAATGGGCTCATCAGTGGGCGGAGTCACCCAGGAAGTAGACGGGCCAGCACCAAAGGCCTCCAGGAGTAGAGACTTCTCTTGGGGGATCAACTACCACTTTGTTTTAGGAGTTCTAAAATGTCTCCAAATGAGATGTCATCGGTTGGTAATCTGAGGGACCCTTCTCCTTCATCAAAGTCAGTATCTTCTTGAGAAGTGTCTAAGTGCCTCCTTTTACACTTCCTCTTCCTGGGAACGTCTTCAGTGGAATGCTCTGGAAAATTGCCAGAAAAGATTACTATATGCTGCTGAGTGGTCTAGAGACTGGTTTGGGCTGGCTGTCCCAGTGTCACAGCTAACTAAGGCTCTGGAAGCAGTCTGAGCAGAAGAGGGAAGATTAAGTTTGAACTCTGGGAACAAAGAAGGCTCTCTCCACTACCTTGAATGCAGAATGTCTCAGAGAAAAAAAATGACAGATACAAAAAGGCATGCTTATGGATCATCTGCTCCCTTCACCCCGAAGGCAAGCTACTTGAGTAAGGACAGGGAGCCGAAATGTCTAATGCCGAAGCTCCAAAGGGCAGAGAGAGCTCCAACAGCTTTGGAGTCAACTCCAACATCCTGGAGCTGACGCTGACTCTATGGCTCTGAAGTGCTCGGAGCAGGACCACTCAGAGACGCCACAGGAGTTGAAGATGCCAGCATCTTCAGATCCAAGATAGAGTACTCCAGGACTTTCGGATCCAATGGTTTCAAAACCCAAGGTTGGACTGGAGACGTTGCCAATAATGGGTAGTAGCACTAATAAGGGTCGCCAGATCCGATGGGGTCAGAGCCCGAAGAACTCCCACTTAAATCTGCGTCCTGAGTAATTTCCTCATCATCCTGTCCACATCGGCTTCTGTCAGACTTCTGAATAATTGAACAAATGATGCTGTAGAAGATGAAGGAAGCTCAAGAAAGATTATAATATATAATAATTTTTACTCACAGAAAAAAGTATGCTCGCTCAAGAGTAAGCAGTACCATGTCCGTATGCTAAGGCGGCAAATGAGCTCTGAGATATGCTAGGTGACTAGGGCATTATGGGTAAAGGGAGGAGCTCAACAGTTTCAGTGTTCCATGAGCTGGAAGAAGCAGCTGACTCTGAGGATCGGATCTGAACCAAACATCTGAGGAATGATTGAAACTGACAAAAATCAGATAACTATATTAAATAACATTGGGCCCAGTACTGAGCCTTAAGAGACCAGTTCAAGCATGTCAGCCCAGTTAGATAAAAAATTCTTAATTCTAACTCGCTGCTTCAGCCAATTTGAGACTCCGTGTATAATGTCTCGATTTATCAGCTTTTCGTAAAATGGATCAAGAATTACATTACGTGGAATACTGTCAAAAGCTTTAAAAACAATCTATATATACCACAACAAATCAAAGTTGTCAAATTAGAAAATGAACTAGACAAAACCATGTTGAGATACATCCAACAGATAATCCTTTAAATTAGTAGTCAAGAGAGATAGTAATCATCTCTCAAAACTCTTAGGCACCAAGGGAGTTAGACTAATTACCCTCTAATTATAGATATTATCCACTGAACCACCCTTACTGCGGTGGTGGTGCTGCAGTAGCGTTGTCGCCTCACAGTTAGATGTTGCCCGTTCGATTCTCAGTTAGAGCGTCTTCTGTGTGTCGACATGCGTGAATGGGTGTTCCTTCGTTGAAGGTTGTGCGTTAGGCCCGGCAAGCCAGCACGTAAAAATCTACTGCCAATCATTAGCGGACCGGAGTTCCATTGTGGCGACCCCTAACCGGGAAAAGCCGAAAGACACAAACAAAATCCACTGAACCACCCTTGTGAACAGGAACAGCATCTGCACACTTCCAACTTAAAAGGGACATAACTATGAAATAGCACTATATCAAAGGAGGATGCAAAAACTGTAGAAATATATTTAGTATAAGTAACCCAAAAGCATCCTGGGAAATTGTTGGGACCTAGAGAACTGTCCTGTCTTATGTGACCCAATGACTTTCTTACAATTTCCAAACTAAACAAACATAAATACCATCCTCTAAGGTATCCCTAATACAGCAATTGACCTTACTCAGTGAATCACTCAAGAAAATGTCTGTTAAACACCTCAGCCAATTTTAGTCCTTTAGGGCTGACTCCATTTTTTCACCTTTGCATTTCTTAACATAAGAATAAAATTTATTTGTTGAGACATCATTCAAAAGGTCTTCTTCACACTTACATTTAGCTTGCCATAACAAGCTCTTCATTTTTCTACTAACTAAATTATAAGCTCTTTTGGCTGTAGCAGTCTTGTATCATTTCCATATACTAAACGTCTTCCTTTTTTCTTTCAATAATTTAGAATGTTTTGTGCTCCACCAATGGGATAAGTAGGTCTCATATTTCCTGGTTACTGTTTGTCTACACTGATTTAAGTGTTGGCAGCATGTGTGCTCAAAAGTACACATACTAACTATACAGATACACTTAAAGGTCTTTACTTATTCAACAACAAGAGAGAAGATATTAAAATATAAATGATCAACAGAAAATGACCAGAGCTCCTATGGTACAGGATACATTACTTATATGGGCTTCTAGGTTTAGGCTACAGTGTTCACAGATGAATGGCTTGGCTGCTACAGGATGGCGTAAAAGAATGCAAGTAGTTTGCAAGTTATAGTAGAATAGTGGCAAACAGATGCAAGGATACTGAGCTGTCAAACAGCAGTAGTTTGTAAAGTGCAAGACAATGACAATAAGTAGGGATAATGAGTTGAAAGAGCACAGTAAAGAAGTTAGGATGAGGAGTGTGTGAGAGAATTTACTAGGGGGCGAAAGTGAAAAGGTATGTGAGGGATGGCAAGACAGGATTTATAAGTAAAAAGTGGGTAACAACAGGAGGGTAGATGAAGGATGTCGATGTTAGTGGTTTTGTTATGGTATCTGGAGGATAAGGTTAAGTGGGTAATAAGAAACTGAGGTGTTACCCAAGTTATTGACATAAGCATGACTGTTTTTTCAACAGATGTTGCTTAAAGGTTATGGGTTTGTTTTAGGAGAGGGGGATGGAGTTCATGATTTTGGATACATAGGAAGAGTACAGGGAGTCACCTGCATAGTTATTCAGATTTCTAACTATTAATAGGTATTTGTCTGCAGAGTGAAGAGTTCTATTGGTACAGTAGTGACAAATTATGTTGCTATTACTTGGGCATTTATCTTGATTTGCAGATTATGTTGCATGTAGTCAATGAGATAAGGTTATGATATGTTGCATTTGTTTAAGAGCTTAGTAGTGGTGTATACTGTACTGTGTAGAAGCAGCAAATTTTGCTTCTTTATTGTAGCACTGGTAGAGCAGGTGGGATTGGGTGGCTTGTGGATATACAAAAATTGAAGTACCATAAACAGAAGGGTGAGAAGTGGGTAAGCTGTAGCAATTATTTTCCTACTGTCATCTGTAAGATGGGGTTTATTCTATAGAAGGCATCACTTTTTTACTGCTTGTTTTAGATGAAAGTCACGTTATATATTTATCAATTATGATCACTACAAGTTTTTTTGAGGGTTACTAGTTCAATTTTGGTAGTTAGAACAGATTACGCGCTGAAGAGATTCTTCTTCTGGTGTTGATTAGGACTAGCCTTCTATGTGCTCTCAGACTTTACCAAAATCAAAATGCTTTCATAATCCACAAGAGATTTAATCACTACACGATGAACTATGTAAATGTTCTCCACCAGGTTAAAAGTTCATTTACACTTTCTGCTTTACCCTTCTTCTTCTGAGTCTCTACTCTCTACAATATTATCTTTATCCTCAGCCTCAAGCTATAACTGCCTTATTTTCTATTCCTACCTAATGACTTATTATAGTTCTATAATAAACTTCCCTCCAAATGTACCAAAGAATCTACACTCTTGCAGCACATAAGACTCTGCACTACTGTAATCATATCTCACCCACGGACACATGAAAAATATCAGCCTGTATGATTTCTCAGTCATGTATTCTTAATTATGCTTGATTTCTATGTTAAGTTATAATTCTTATGTATGATGTATAATTATGCAGATTTGCTCAGAGTCTGCACTGAAAAAGGGCCTGTGCACCCAGTTAAACCAACACCCCCCTCTTGTCAACATATGAAAAAGGGCTTTCTGAATGAAAGTTCTTGCTACTTGGAACCACCTGCCTGCTAAAGAAGAAAAAAAAAAAACTCCGATATTATTGGATTTCAGAAAGGCCCTTAAGGACGAACTGCATAAGGGAGCTGACTAATTGTTTTAGGGAAACTAGCCAAGCAAGCTGGCATGCAAGAGCGATTTTTTTCCTATGACTGTATAGCTAATCGAAAACATATTTTACTTCTCCCTATTGTAATAAGTTTTGTCTTCTTTCCTGCTCCTCACCTGCATTTAATATTATTGCACATAAGACTATGATTATATTGGGTCTATGTTCAGCCATCGAATGGAACTTCCATTGAACAGCTGAACATCAGACCTTATCCATCGAGCATTCATTTCATTGGTGGGGAAAGAACTAGCTGGCACTACTTCCCCTTCTGCCCCACCACAGTATTTCAAACCCACAGAGTTGGGGGCTTCACGCCCCAACGTGGGGCAATCCCTCTAACTATGCACACCAACCCCAGGACTGCACTACAGTGGGGAAAGGGCAGAAGTGGTGGCCAACTAGTTACTTTCCCTGTCAATTAAATGAATGTTCACTGAATGAACATTCGATAGACAGGGTTCAATGTTCAGCTGTTCAATGGAAGTTCCATTCAATGGCTGAACATAGACTTGATTATATTTTATTGCTTACTGCCTTTTCTACCATGGTTGTGACAAAAAAGGGTCAGCAGATCAGCTCAACCAACTAGTTATCAAAAGAACAACTAAATAAAGACAGCCATGAAGCTGGACTAAACTATACTCTTTTAGTTCTGATAGCAGCCATTTTTTTAGCATAATGGTGCTGAAAAGGGATACTGCTGTTATCAAGTTAGAGGGTATATAAATAAGATTTTAAGATGATGATTAGAGTATCAATTTGGAAGGTGGACAGGTTACATGCAGTGACCATTTCTATGTAATCTGTATACAGTCATATACACTCTGATAGTAAAAGTGGGGAAGTGGTCACTCAAGGTGGCAAGGAGTAAACCTGTGAAAGTAACACAAGTGCTAGAAAATCTGTGTTAGACTGGATTCCTTCCATTAATTTTTGCTGTATCTAGTTGGTGTGACGATTAATGGATGGAAGCCACAGAAGTTAATGGCATTGTGGGTGGTCTTGTTTGTTGTGGTTTGCCAATCAATGCTGAGATCACCTAGTACTATGGTTTCCTAACAAATTCATAGGTTCATAGGTAGGTATTAGGCTATTGGGCCTATATAAGCCTAGCTAAACGGTACCCTGGCTTTTGCCACCCAAGAAAATTATTTTCCTGAGATCACCTAGTACTATGGTTTCCTAACAGATTAATAGGTTCGTAGGTAGGTACTAGGCTATTGGGCCTATATAAGCCTAGCCAAACGGTACCCTGGCTTTTGCCACCCAAGAAAATTATTTTCCTGTGCCCCGGTCAAGCAGAGCTACAGAAGTGATCCCCGGGGTGAATTTCCTATCTCCCATCCAATCATCAAGACTTTTCTTGAAGAGTGCTAATGAAGAGCTTTGTTTGATATAGATAGGCAGTTTGTTCCAAAGTATGGGATGTCTCTGGGACGGGAATCATTCCCTCCAGCATGTTCTGTTTATTGTGATGACAAGGTTTAGGTCCCTAGAGCATGTAGCTTGGAGGGATTGGGATTTCTTTAAGTGAAGCATGTCCAACAGCTCTGGGTTTGACATAGCTTTGTATGTTAGGCAGAGGTCACCTCTTGAGTAGGCAATATGCGACAAAGTAAAGCTGGAGTTTTTTTAGACAGTCTGCGTAGGGCATCTGTTTGAGGCTGGTAATCCTCTTTGTGAGGTATTTCTGTGGCCTTTCCAGTTGTTGTAGATGTCTTCTGAGGTACATACCAAAAGGGGCGTTGCACTCTATAACAGGTCTAATGAGTAACGAGTAGAGGGAAACAATAATGTCTTTTTCCCTGGATGAGAAACTTTTTGTGATGAGGTGTGCCACACAGAAGGATTTCCTGACTACTGTGGCGATGTGATTATCAAAGGAGAGACTACTGTCCACCTGTGTCTCAAGGTCTCATCACACTTTCAGTGTTAAGTAGACTGCCGCCTATGTGGTAGTTCATGGGTACAGAGTTTTTACCAAAAGGGATGACCATGCACTTTTTGGCATTGAGCTTGATGCCATGGCTTTGACACCAGGCATCTGTCTCAGTGAAGCCCTTTTGTAGGATGTCCACATCGTTAGGAGTTTTGATTATGGCTCCTAGTTTGCAGTCATCTGCGAACTTTGTTAGCCAAAGCCCTTCTGTGTTAGCCTGTGCTTCAGAGAAGTAGATACCAAACAGGAGAGGACCTAGGACTGAACCCTGTGGTACTCCACTTGTCACTGGTCTGAAGTTGGATTTAGAGTCTGCTACTTTCACATTGTGGGTTCTGTCAGTGAGCCAGTTGGGAATCCATCTTGTGACATAGGGATTTATACCTAGTTTAGTGAGTTTATCTATAATTCCAGAGTAGGGGATGGTGTCAAAAGCCTTGGCGAGATCTAGATAGGCTGTGTGAAACACCTTACCCTCATCTACAGCTTTGGTGACCGCTTCAAAGAAGGTTTAGGAGACATGATCTGCCTTTTACAAAACCGAACTGGATAGGGTCCAGAATTTGGAGATTACCAATGTCATTGTTTATAAGTTCCATGATGATATGTTCCATAGACTTGCAGACCAGGCTCGTCAGGCTAATGGGACAGTAGTTCCCGGGGTCCGTGGTGGCTCCCCCTTTGTGGAGTGGGATAACCGTTGCTGTGCGCCATTCAGTGGGCACAAAGCCTGAGGTGAGGCTATGACTGAACATGATACTAAGGTGGGGTGCCAGTTTGTTCTGTAGTTCATGTAGAACGCAGCCTGGGATGTTGTCAGGTGCCACGGATGCTGTGTTCTTGGCTTTGGAGATTGTGTTTTTTACCTGTGCAGCAGTGATTACAGGAACTTTGCATTCTTCCGGTATAGAGATGGACCCTTTAGGGGATGAGAAAGGGGTAAAGTTAGCACTGAACCTATCTGCCAGGATGTTAGCAATATCAGTTAGTTCTGTATATTTAGTGCAGTTGTGCTATAACTCAGAGCAGATCTAAGTGTTGCCATTGAGATTCTTGAAATAGCTATAGAATGCTTTGTGGTTGTCTTTAGAATCAGTGGCGATTTTTTTTTCTTAACTAGCTTTGGAGAATTTTATGAGGGATCTCAGCTTCTTACTGAGGCTGACCACGGAGTTCCTCCAATCATGGGATTTTACTCTTTTTTGCAACAGTTTCTTTCTTCCGTTGTACAATTTGTTTACGGCAGGGGACCACCAGATTGGCTTCCTTTTTTTGGAGAATAGCATCTTGGTTCGGTTAGGGATCCATGCACTCGTGTAAGTGCTTATAAAGTGCAATTGTATAGGATTCAGCAGTCGTACGTCTATTGCCCGTCAGAATGTGTGTTGTGAAGTTTGCTACTTCTGTCTTAAGAAGCGTGAAGTTGGCTTTGGAGAAATTTTTTACGATGGTGATTTGCTTGTGGTCATATCTGACCAACGAGGAACTGACCTCTGGTGTGGAACACCAGTTGCCCATGTTGGTAATGACCAGGTCTAGGATATTGCTGCCCCTGCTGGGGGTGTGGATAAGTTGATCCAAGGCGTTGGAATTTATGAATTCCAGAAAACGTTGAGCACAAGAGTTGGTACATGAGTAGTTTTCCCAGTTAATGGTGGGGTAGTTGAAATCGCCCATTATTAAGGTGTTAGGTTGTACCCTAATATTTTCCAGTGCATCAAGAAATGAGGAGTGGGAATACTGGGGCACGGTGTGGGATCTGTAGTAAGCTACAATCTGGATTGCGGTCTTGGCCAGAGTTAGTTGCACTTGGATAATCTCAGATGCATTATGCTGAGCAACTAGCCTGGAGGTGTGGATATCCTTAATGAATATGGACATGCCTCCGTCTTTAGTGCTTCGGACCAGGTTAGGTGGCCGAAAGGTGTGGTATGAATTATAGCCTGGTAATGCAGGGGTGCTCTCTGGAGCCTTGAACCAGGTCTCTGTCACTGCACAGATGGCGATGTTCTCCATTTTAAGAAGTGCCTCGAGTGAGTGCATTTTGAGGTTTAGACTTCTAGCATTAAGTGGCATTACCCTCAGATTTTCCTTGCTTGTACCTGTTATGGTGGTGAATTTGTCATTTGAATCTTGCCTAAAAAAGGCACTATAGAGGTGGCAACAGCCTTAGCTAGTATCCGGAATCCCAAGGGCAACAGGTGCAGGCCATCTCTGGCAAAGCATCGTAGTTTGTCAATCATGTCATCCCAGGCAGACAGATACTGGATCCCCTTAGAATGACACCAGAAGCTTAGCCAATTTTTGAAGTCAATCATTTTGTCCTTGTACTGTGGTATCATTATGGGTGATGGCAGGATGCTGCTCAGGGCTAGGGTCATATCTGCCTGGGCTACAAGATCAAACAGCTCCTCCATGTCTCTTTTCATGTAGTCCAGGGAGGTACATCTCAGGTCATTCACACCAACATGGACAATGACAGAGTCATATTTGTACTTGTTGTGGAGTGACCTGAGTGCGTGCGTTATGTGGCGGATCCTGGCACCTGACAGGCAGCTGACAGTAACTTTCTCCTTGTTTAGCCTGATGAGTGGAAAATCAGTGTGCCTGACTATAGAGTCACCTATGACTAGAGTGTTGGGGACATTGTTATGCCTTATGGGCTGTGGTTGAGTGGCACGCTGAGTTTGTGGGCTATGTGTCATTTGGACTGTGTTGGGGGTGGAGGTTGCTTGTGTTTCTGCTTTGGAGGTCCCTGTTGCTTGGGTAGATTGTTTTGAGAGCCTCCGCGAATGTAGGTGTGTGTTTTGTGTTTCTGTGTGTGTTTTGGTGGTGTAGGTTTTGAGGGACTATGTGATCAGTGTGGTGTGGTGAGAGTGTTTACCTTCTCCTCTTGATTGTCTAGTCCAGTCTTGGGTGAAGAGAGCTTTGCTTCCAGTTTGGCTATATAAGTGCATCTCTCACAGGTTGTAGTGCTGGGTTGTAGGAGGAGAGGGTTGTCTGTGTACGTGAAGCAATTACTGCATTGCTCCAAGATGCCCAGATTCATCAGGTAGACAGAAGAAAACACCAGGAGTTGACCCTTAGACATGCCTGGATAGGTGCTTATTTACTAAGTACTAAAAACTGTTTTCATCTAGACAAGGGAGGAAAGTTGAGTGTTGTGGTAAGTCGTACCTTATTTAGTGCTTACAATAAGTTCTGAACAAGTGCTGAGCTCAAAGAAACAGATATGAGTGCTGAAACTAGAAAACTGGCTAGTTCTAATAGACAAAATTAAGCTAGAAGGTGTCCCACCAACACAGAAAGGCTTGGGGGCTCAGAAGCTTACAAACAGTCCTGGATAAAGAAAATATGTGTCTGGACTAGACGACTTACAGGAAAGGCAGGAAACAAGCTTAGAATTTTTTTTTTTCTGTAAAGTGGAAAGGAGGAGCAGAAACTAACTGGGTTGGCATTCTCAAATGTTCTCCCTGGATTAGATAGAATGAGGTAATGACACTAAACTGGGAAGAGTGTCCCAGATCAAATTTACAGTAGGGGCGGGCAACTGAAAAGCCACCAAGTATCAGAACAAACAAACCCAACCAAATGCTTAACAACTGCAGAAAATTTCTACTTCAATTTCAAAGCAATAAGCAAAAAACAGGATACTTAATGTTATATATCACAGATTAGTTGGCTCACAGCCCTTCCTCCGACTTCCTCCGATTAGCTCAGTGTGAAATGGCAGAAACACTCACAAGTTAACTTCTTAAGTAACAAAGTTGAAACCTGAAACAACTTTAAAAAAAGCTTGAAAGAACCAATGAGGTGCTTACTCCAAGGCGTAGTCCAGGCATCCCCAGTCAGCCAATGACCACAAACAATTCACTCTCACTGAAATGCTATACTGGCTTTGGCTAAGCAATGATGGCCTGGAACATGTGCTCAGACACACAGCCTCTACTAACAAACAACTCGGTCCAAAACACAAGCCTGAATATGGACAATGCTTCACTACCAACACTACTTAGGTAGAAAAAAACTGCAGAAATGTTTCAACAGATAAAGGATCAAGGAGATTCTAGAGAATGCTTTTAACTGCAAACAAGTTATATGATACACTCCTAGCAGGAAATCAGAACAAACAAACCCAACCAGATGCTTAACAATTGTAGAAAATTTCTAGTTAATACCTCACACACAGTGAAACTAGCTAGCAAAGTATATGCAGACAATAAAAGTGCTATAAATAACTCAGAAATAAGCAAAAAAAAAAAAACAGGATACTTAATGTTATATATCACAGATTAGTCGGTTCAGAGCCCTTCCTCCAACTTCTTCTGATTAGCTCGGTGTGAAATGGCAGAAACACTCACAAGTTTACTTCTTAAGTAACAAAGTTGAAACCTGAAACAACTTTAAAAAAAGCTTGAAAGAACCAATGAGGTGCTTACTCCAAGGCATAGGTCCAGGCAACCCCAGCCTCCCAATGACCACAAGCACTTCACTCTCACTGAAATGCTATACTGGCTTTGGCTAAGCTATGATGGTCTGGAACATGTGCTCAGACACACAGCCTCTACTAACAGACTAGGCCCAAAACACAAGCCTGAATATGGACAATGCTTCTACTACCAACACTACTTAGGTAGAAAAAAAAACTGCAGAAATGTTTAAACAGAGAAAGGATCAAGGAGACTCTAGAGAATGCTTTTAACTGCAAACAAGTTATATGATACACTCCTAGCAGGAAATCAGAACAAACAAACCCAACCAGATGCTTAACAATTGTAGAAAATTTCTAGTTAATACCTTACACACAGTGAAACTAGCTAGCAAAGTACATGCAGACAATAAAAGTGCTATAAATAACTCAGAAATAAGCAAAAAACAGAATACTTAATGTTATATATCACAGATTAGTTGGCTCAGAGCCCTTCCTCCGACTTTCTCCGATTACCTCAGTGTGAAATGGAAGCTGATAGCCAAAAAATTGTTCTTCAACTGTATCATAATACTATATGTAAATATGTACTAAAGTTTATTGTTCTGCATTTCTTGATTTTAATACAGACAGGAAGATTTCTACACTTTTGATTCTAGAGGGGTTAATGGGATAGAGAGAGAACGGTGTATAAAATATTGCCACTCTGTGTGCTTTTTTCTGCCTGATCTGATGACAGTGTATCCCATGTAGAAGAATACCCTCATCTTTTACTTATTGTTTCAGCCATCTTTCTGTAACTATAATGACATCTAGGGATTGATCGTCTATCCATGTGTGGATTTCAGATAGCTTGTTTTGAAGGCTTCTTAATTTAACATTAATCAAAAGCCATCCAGAGATTTTTGTTGACTGTGGAGTAGTAGTTGGTTTTGGTTAATTGGGAGTATTTACTTATTGGACCTGGATTTTAATGGACATCTCCACAATGGTTGATAGTCTGAGGGTAATAAGGTGGGTATAAGGACCACTTTAATTTACCTTTCAATTTAATGCAAAGTTTGTTAGGTGGATGGTTAAATAAATACTAAAGAGGTGCATAACAGCTTGAGGGAATAAGATGGCAGTTATGCAGAAGTGGCAGTAGGAGGAGTTTGTGAAGAAATTCCAGGTGAGGAAGGGGACGGTTGATTATGATATATATATATGTGCAAGCAGTGACAGTGTTACTAAGATTTGGCTAGAGCAAGCAAAAATAGAAGTGGTAGAGGCAAGGACTAGCCCATTAAGAAAAGAAGCAGGTAACGACATTCTTCAAGTTACTGAGGTATTACAGGTTTCCCTCTCACCACAGCACCATTGTATAAGGTCTTACAGACGTTACCAAAAAGAAGAAGTCAGATGTGGTTATTTGGATATCCATTTAAGAGCAGGCATTGTAGACACTTCAGATCATGGTCTGTGGTTGCACTCAGCCAGGTTTCGTTAAAGAGAGAAGAAAATCCAGTAAATGCAAAATCCAGTCAAGGGAAGGATTATGCAGTGATGGTGAAGGAAAGTTTGAGGATACGTTTATGTTTTCCAAAAGGCTCAACCCTATCCATTAAGGAAAAAAAAACTTCACAGGGGTTACATAGGACCAGTGGGCAAAACATGAAACTCATACTGATTAGAGTCTTAATATGATACAATTCAGCATGGAAGGGGAGTCAGTAATATAAATAAATATATTCTTTCAAGACAGGGAACAGTATAACCTAGCATGAAATGCAACTTCAACCTCCCCAAGCTTCAGTTCTTGGTGGTACCTCAAGAAAGCTCACAAGTCTAGAAAAAAAGGGAGAAGTATGAAAATGCTGTATTAAGCCTATGACTATTTCTTTTCCTTTTTTTTTTTTTAAATACGTTTTATTTAAAAAAAACATTTAGTGTATCAAATGTTCTTTAACAAATAATATTCAGTAACAATAAAAGGAGAAAAAAAAAGAAAGTTATAATGTGTGGATCAATGTTCAAGTACCATATTACAGGATCCTTAAAAACATCATAATTGTCAGTAGTACAGTTCTTCCACAGAGACTGTTTATCTGCAGCCGGGTCTGGCAGTGCCAATTATAAATTAAAAAGCCCACTCATCAGTAAAGCAAAATCAACAAATAAGGATGGGACAGCAGATTCCTAACATTCTGTTATGCATTTTTAGCTAAGAGAAATAGCAGTTTTATCAGTCTAAAATAGGAAGAACCAAATCCGAAGGCAGTCCAGTTACCCAAAAACACATTTGCTCTAGTAACCGCCAACTGACCAGGCAATAACATATCACATATTACCTACAAAACCTTTTTAAAGCCATCGAACAAGGAGCAATCTCTAACAATATGAAGCCAAGTCTTCACCTGAAGAATATCTCGAGCATCTAGATATATCTAGGTTTAATTTTTCCAAGTCTTTCGATTTTCTAATACCTTGACAGGAATTCCTAAATCAATGTATATTTAAAGATCATAAAAATAGTACTGTTTTCAGTCTTTGATGTTAGCCAAAAATGCTCTTCACAGCACCTGCAATGTGCCCAGAACTGATACATTTTGCAAATCATTCAGTTACATGTACTGGTAGCACATCTAAATATGACTGTAAATTATTTTTTGTAAGACCCACTGCTCATACTACTACTAGAACTGACTGGATGGGTATCCTTCCGCCTGCAAATCCTGTTATATTTTATGACTTTGTCTCTCTCTCTCTCTGTACGAAGACACTGTAGTCATTAGGTGCAACCATTTCAATGATCAATGCTAGTTTTGTCTTCTTTTCATGGATTACTATATCTGGTTTTCTTGCATCTATTTTTTGAACTGTTGGTAATGAGTGATCCCATGAGATATAAACTTAATCATTTTCTATAATGCTTTGTGGCTCATGTTTCCAATGCTTCTCAGCTACTTCAATATTGTAAATGTTTGTACATGCAGTCTTGCCACATTATTATGCCTTTCAGTACACAGGTCCTTTGCCATTAGTATATCACACCCAGCAACAAAGTGTGCAACTGTTTTCAATTCTGTTTTACAAAACCTGCATTTATCTGCTTATCTGACATGCTCAATGGGCGTTGTAAACCCACGTGCACATAGTCAACTATCTTGTGTGGCCAATATTAACAATTCATCTTTCGGTTTAACTTCACCTCTCCTTATCCATTCCTGTGTCAGATTATGACTGACAAAAGGTTGTTTCAGGAATTTTTTTTATTTGCAACTATATTTATACCTTTTGTACATTTCTTGTCTTCTCATCTGATCCTTCATCTTGTATTCTTTCATGTGTTTTTTTTGGCACATTGTTGCTGCCTGATTTTTGTCTGCTTCTGGTTTGATCTCCATTCCTGCTTCTGCTAAATTAAGTAGGGAAGTCATCTTAGATTTGTTCTCTTTATGTTTTAAAATTTTCAGTATGTTTGGATCCTGTGAAATCAGCAGACATGCATGCAGTCCTATGATTGCAGATCTATGCACATCGTCTATTTTGAGGAGGACCATGCCTACTTTACAACTGGGAATATATAATCTTGGTATACACTGATTTTTATAAATCATTTGTTAAGCATGAAGATTTTCTTTTTTGTTATCCTGTTTAAATGATCCAATACCTTTTGGAGCAGTCAATCACCTCAAAACTGCAAGTCAGAAAAGGAAATGCAAATTAGTATATAGCTTGGACCTTATTCCTAGATGTCAGGGCTGTTATCAGGATGAATTTTAGTTTTCAAAAATATTCCTTATTAAGTCTTACTCACATTTGTTCATACTTTATTGTCCATCCTTCAGCAATTCCCAAATATTTATACAATCCCTCCTGCCACACTTCTCAACAACCTAGTGCAAGAAATCTGGACAAAGTCTAAAATAATGTAGGGACAATGGCCCAAAAATAGGGATATATATTTAATTATTGCTTTTAAAAACTTAGAAAGTTACTAAAATTACATGATTTCTGTTGCCATGCATTTTCTGAAAGATATGAAGTTTGAAATTCAAATGTATTCCATTGTATAGTGGGGCTTCAATCATCAGTTATTTGCCATACAAAAACAAATTTTATAAGGAACAGACCAAAAATAAGAGGCAAACATCTAGACAGTTAGGCATTATGCCTCCTGGTCAAGTTCCTTTACATCACATTCCTGCCATAGCTCTCCTGCTTTAAAGGTTGTTTTTTGCAAATTTATCAAGACCAAATGACATTCTTATATAATCTAAGAAGGTTTTGACCACCTGTAGTTGTGCTTTTCAGTTCCTCATCTGATGAACTATATAGTCTTAAATCATCCACAAAAAGATTGCACTTTGTTGTTTTCTGGGATCCAAACTTGAAGCCATGACATTACCATGACATTATCTGGTAAGTAGACAGCTTAATGAGTTAAGGGAAAGACAAATGAGCAGCAATGACAGAGAGTCACCTCTGAATTTTTATCCCCGGGATAATAATTTGTCCTTTATCGTGGCTTAGCTGCAAAGTGGTTTGCCAGTGTTTCATGGTCGTTGTGATGTAATCGATTAATGTAGGATGCATCTTATCCTTGGGCCATCTTTCCTCCGTAATGTCCACCCCTCACACTGGGAAGCATCTGTGGTCACTGTGGCTATCAGGGTGGGGAGAGAAAAAGTTCTGCCTAGAGACAGGTCATCTGATTGCCTCCACCACTGTAGATGATTCCTGCAGATCAAGGACAGTTTTATGAGAACTGAAAGTGTTTGGTAGATAAAGGACAATTGAACTGCTATTGTCCATTTAAGTGCCCTCAAAGAACCTCGCTAATGGCAGAAGAATGATTGAACCCAGAGCCTGAGGTATCAATTTTACTGGTGGAGAAGGCATATCTAACAACTCCTGAACCCGTAGTCTTAGAGACATTATATGATGCCTCGGTAAGGAAGTCACTTGTGTAATTGTGTTCAGCTGTGTCCCTACAAATTCTAGGTTCTGTCCAGGTATAAAATTTGATTTTGCCAGATTTATCGTGATGCCCAGATGTTTGAAGAGCTTTACTAGGTAGTTTCTGGACTGAAGCAGTTGATGCCTTGTTGGTGCAGCGAGGAGCCAATTGTCTAGACAGGGAAACACCTGTTATTCTTTGGAACTTTGACTTCTTGATGAACTGATTAAGATTGCTGAGGTCTAGTACAGGTCTCAGGTCTCCTGTTTTCTCTGGCACTAAAAAGAAGTGAGAAAAAGTTCTGAATCCTCTTTCTTTGGTTGGGACCCCTTGGATGACTCTTTTTAGTAGACATTTTTGGACTTCTTGAATAGCATACTCCCTCTGACTGGGTGGTACGTTGGGGAGTTTCCTCCTGGGACCTGGAGGCCGAAGGGAAAAGGGAATGCAATAGCCTCTAGGCGTACTGTTCAGCACCCAGGTGGTGTTTGTTATTTTTGTCCAGGTGTCTGTTTGTGCAAGGATATACAACTCTCCCAGTCTGCCTTCAGAGTAACAGTCTGGCAGCACTTCAGGTCTGCTGATATGGTCCATCAGGAAAGGGCTCCATGAAACCCTAAATTGTCCCCATGTGAATCCTGGAAAGATCCTTGAGATTTTCTAAACCAAGTTTTCTTCCCTCCTCACAGATTCTTTGAGTTATCTCCATGGCAGACAAGGTCTTTCCTTTCTGTTCACTGCAGGTTAATATATTTTTCACTGACAGTCCAAATGGCACCGCCAAAGCCGCATGCAGGCCTGTCACCTAATGGCTATACGCCTGTTCATGGGGTGCCTTCAGCTGTGTGTGAAATCAACCTCACTGACGAATTTGCAAGGAGGGTAACAGTAGCCAGTTGTGGAGAAAACTTCGAGTCCTCTTCCGACATGTTTTCTGCAAGAGATTCAGTTGGCTACTTGAGCAAATCGTTCTGCAAATCGGTGAAGTGCACCAAACAGTTTAATGACCTCTGACAGAAGGTAGCCGAGGTGTAAACATGCTATTCATACAATCCCTCCTGCCACACTTCTCAACAACCTAGTGCAAGAAATCTGGACAAAGTCTAAAATAATGTAGGGACAACGGCCCAAAAATAGGGATATATATTTAAATATTGCTTTTATAAACTTGGAAGGTTGCTAAAATTACATGTTTTCTGTTATGTATTTTCTGAAACATATGAAGTTTGAAATTCAAATGTATTCCATTATATAGTGGCTTCAATCATCAGTTATTTGCCACACAAAAACAAGCTTTATAAGGAACAGACCAAAAATATGAGGCAAATTTCTAGACAGTTAGGCGTTATGCCTCCTGGTCAAGTTCCTTTACATCACATTCCTGCCATAGCTCTCCTGCTTTAAAGGTTGCTTTTGCAAATTTATCAAGACCAAATGACTTCTTCTTCTTTTGGCTTTTTCCCGGTTAGGGGTTATCACAGCGGATCACCTGTCCACTCATGATTGGCAGTGGAGTTTTACGGTGTCGAATTGCTAGCCCGGCGCCCAACCTTCCATAGAAGGCACACACTCACACCTAGGGCCAATTTAGAGTGTCCAATCCACCTACAGCATGTCTTTGGGATGTGGGAGGAAACCCACACGACCACAGGTAGGACATGCAGACTCCACACAGAAGGCACCTCAGCTGAGAATCGAACCGGAGAACCTCTTGCTGTGAGGCGGAAATGCTAACCACTGCACCACCGTGGCTGCTCTATCAAGACCAAATGACATTCTTATAAAATCTAAGAAAGTTTTGACCACCTGTAGTTGTGCTTTTCAGTTCCTCATCTGATGAACTATATAGTCGTAAATCATCCACAAAAAGGAGCTGAGATGTCTTTACATTTTGTTGTTTTCTGGGATCCAAACTTGAAACCATGACATTATCTGATAAGTAGACAGCTGAACGAGTTAAGAAAAAGACAAATGATCAGCAGTAACAGTCACCTCTGAATTTTTATCCCTGGGATAATAATTTGTCCTTTATCATGGCTTAGCTGCAAAGTGGTTTGCCAGTGTTTCATGGTCACTGTAATGTAATCGATTAATGTAGGGTGCGCATCTTATCTAGTTGTAAGTACTCCTTTATCCATGTATATGGGATGCTGTGAGTTGATTTTTTGTAGTCTATCCATGCCATACCTAGATTCTTCTCCTTTTCACACTTCTCCATTATGATTTTATTTAACAACAAATTGATCCTCTGTTCCATATGACTTTTGTTGACCCTTTTGTTCAATACTGCCATGACTATATTTTCTTCTAAATGACTATAAACTCTGGCAACATCAATTACAGTGTACATTTTATACATCATTGGAAAGAAAACGATTGGTCTACAGTTTTTGGTATATCCTGCAGGCTCAACCTGGCTGGGGTCTGTGCAGGGTGTGCATATAAATAGTTCTTACCCAGGGCTTAATCTTCGTGCAAAGATGTTAAAACTTTTTAGCCACAAGTTAGGTACTGCATCTAGGCATGGAGATTTCCAGTTAGGAGCTTGTCTTAATTTTGTTTCAATTTCTTTTGCTGTTACTTCATCCAATTTCATGTCCTATACATTTAAACTACTTACTTTTTTCTACTTTTTCTGTCCATTCAACATATTTGTTATGTTCCACAGGATCTTCATAGACATTTTCTCCAAAATGTGTCTATTTCTTCTTTTCGGGTGATGTTTCTATTCCTTTTGCCTTGTCTCCCAATTCTCTATAAAACATTTTTGGGTCATCAATGAACTGTTTATTTTGTATATTTCCTTTCTACTTACCTACATATCTTCTAAGTTTTTCTGTCTGTGCTGACATCTTTAGTTTATTTGCAAAAGTGTACAATAGATCCTGGTCTATTCTGATACTGCGCATTGCTTTTATCATGTGCTTCTTTCTAAGCATTTTTGTTGATCTGTTACCTCTTCTGTACTCTTCTAACAGTGACACTTCTTGTCAAAACTGCTCTACAATTTCCTCTATTCAATATTTCCATGATGGCATTTGATTTCTTCCCTTCCTTTCCCTTACTTCCCTGTGTTTTTATAGTAAGACTTTATTAAATTAGCTGCACATTAATATATCCTATTCACTTCTGTTGTATCACATGCATTTCTATGAACAGTCGATTACTGTGTTCATTTGTTTTATCAAACTTCTAACATTTTGCGTATTATAGACTTTCTGTAATCTATTTCTTTCATTAATCTTAATATGTCTAGCCATCTCTATTAAATCAAGCAAAACTTCCATTAGATCTTTTTCTTGTAAACTAAGAGCACATTCCTTGTTCTCCATTTCCTGTGGGCATTCTACAAAAAGTTTCAGAACATCTTCCTGTGACATATTCTCTTCAGTTTAATCCTGTGTCATCCGTTGCTCTTTCATATGGGAAATCACTGGCCTATCACTTCTCAACATTGATTGTGTCAAAGTTGCCACCATTTCTTGTTCCCTTCCATGCTGTACATCTCCAACTGAACTTTTGTATTGGTTTCCTATTGAAGGCTCCTAAGTATATTCATATGGCAACTGATCAGATGCTTCCTACTCCACCAATTTCATCTTAATTTGGGGACACATTTTTCTATCATACTGTGAAGTTACCAAAGTTATATCTTCTACACTAAATCCTTAACTTCACAGGTAATCCATAATTAAAAGTTATGTATTTACCATAACTTAGTATCTGTGCTGTCCATTTTCATTCTTCCTCAGTGATAGGTCTTGGATCCAATTTGGCCTCTTTTTCCAGATTTAGTCTCTAAGTCTCAAGCTCCTCCCTCTTCCCAGAATACATCAGACCTTTTCTAACTCCTCAGATCAAGTTTGCTGTCCTACAGTTCATTAGGTTGTGAAAATAGTACAAGAAATAGAAAGAACGCGAGGCTCAAACCCAGAACCTAAGGGTTCTGAATGTCCTCGGTTGGCTCCTTGAGCAGATCGTTTTGCAAATCGGTGAAGTGCACCAAACAGTTTAATGACCTCAGACAGAAGGTAGCGGAGGTGAAAACGTGCTTTCCATCTCAGTCCATTGCCTGAGACTCCTTGTTCGGTGGATGGACACTGGAGCTTTGTTCGGCTAGCTCCTCCTTTGTGGCTACTGTAACAACAATAGCCACAACTGGAATACCTTTGCTCCAGTGTGGAAAATCAGCAGGTGGACTGAGAATCTTATTGAGGTGCTTGGGGATAGGCTCCACCATGTCCAGTTCCTTTTCAGGCCCAGCAAAAGACTAAATTTATCAAGCATTCGCCAGGGGAGGCACCCAGGACATAGATGGGAAGTCCCGAAAGCCTACGGGAAAAGAGATTCCTCAGAAGGGGGAGGTTGGAGGACCAACCATCTTTCTGCCTAAGTAGTTCCAGGATGTCTCCAAAGGAAACATCGACAAGTGGGGATCGGGGGGATCCTTCTCCCTCAATGAAGTTGGTGGCCTTTGTAAGAGATTCCATAGGAGAGTCTGTCTCCCTCCTTTTACACTACTACTTCCGAAGGACCTCTTCCATGGTGCATTCCGGAAAGGTATCGGAGGAAAGGGGAACTCCCTGTCGGAAAACAGCTTGGATACTCCTCGTGGCAGACTGACCTATGGCAGGCATAATGGGCTCAGTGCTCACATCTGATGAAGGTTGGGTCAGGCCCTGGGATTGAGGAGACACTTCTCTAATCCTGGTGAAGGGCCTTTCTGCAACTCAGAAGGCTGATGGACCTGAGGAAACCCTCTCACTCAGAGCCGAAGATACCGAAGGAGAGAGAGCAGAACCAGCCATGGATCAGAGGCCTCGTGACAGAAGCAGACCCAAGCTGTCGAGGGCAGAAGCACAAAAGGGAAGCAAAAGATCTGACAAAGTGGAGCTGAAAGCAATCCCCCAGATTCGACACTGACATCTCGGATCTGGGACCCGCTCTGATTTGGAAGGTAGGAAGCAGGGCTGGTCAAGGAGATAGTTGGAGTTGAGGAAGGGTGCTTCCTTGGATTTGATGCGGACATCTAGGATCTTGGACCCATTCTGATTTGGAAGGAAGGGAACAGGGCTGGTCAGGGAGATAGCTGGAGCTGAGGAAGGGAGCTTCCTTGGATCAGACCTCGACTCTCCCAGGAAACCAAGCTCTTGTGTTTCCGAAACCAAAGGACGGATCAGAAAAGCAGCCTGCAAAGTAGAAGATGGAGCATTCTTAGATCCTAGCTGGGATGGAGATAGCAACCCCCCCCCCCAATCTGGATTCTGTGCCTTGAGGAAAGTACAGTTGTGTACACTTACCATAAATGTAGATGTTCGAGTGTATTCACTGTTGCAGTCATCACATTTGGGTTATCTGCTTGCAGTAGCCCTCAGTCGGCCTGAATATCAAAGTCTTGGGTCCTGCGTCGGTTGCTGTCTCATCTTCTTCTCATCATCTTCCTGTCAGGTAGTCAGGGGTATAAAGCATGCAGCAGAAGCCGTTACATCAGTTTTTCTTGCCCCAGGTGTCAAGTGCCCCCCCTAATGGGAAGCAATTAAATATATATATATGCAAGGTTATACCTCCAACAAAAAAGCAAATACACCAAAAAGCTTTTAAGCATAGTAAAGGAGAATAGAGGTATAGCCAAAAGAAGTCAGGGGGCTGGTGGGAGGGTAACCAGGACTGCAACAGTGAATATACTCAAACATCTACACTTATGGTAAGTGCATACAACTGTACTATGTTCTTCGTGTTTCACTGTTGCAGTCATCACATTTGGGTAGATTCCCAAAGCTAAGGATGGGAGGAGGAATTTAGATAGCATTAGGACCAGCTATATGGCCCTACAAGACTGCAGTGGCAAAACCAGCTCTGGATTTAGAGAAAATAAGCAAATGGTAATGCTTGGTGAAAGTATGTACAGAACTCCAGGTAGCAGTTTCTAGGATGCACCTGGTAGGGACACCTCTGAGAAAGGCTGTAGAGGTAGATGCAAGCCCTGGTTGAGTGTGGTCTTATCCCCTGTGGGATAGGTTTTCCATGGTGCTTATAGCAGAAATTAATGCAATGGCCTATCCGTTTAGAAATGGTTTGCTTTGAAATGGCCTTCCCCTCTGCCCCTACAGCAAATGCCACCAGCAGTTGTTCAGATTTCCTTTGAGGTTTAGTCCTGTCCAAGTAAAATCTAAGTTGTCTGTGCACATCATGAGTGCAGTACCCGTTCTCCTTTGTTCTGTGGATTAGAAAAGAAGATAGGCAAATGAATGGACTGATTAAGAGCCACACTGGATACTACCTTGGGCATGAAGGAGGGATTGGTCCTGAGGGACACCCTGTCCGCATGAAAGATGATGAAAGGCTCCACTGCCATAAGGGCCTGTAATTCAGATTCCCTTCTTGCTGAAGTGATTGCTAAAAGGAAGGCTGTTTTCCAAGAAAGGAATTTTAACTCTGCACTTGGAGCTGGCTCAAAAGGAGGTTGAGAGAGTTTTTCCAATACAAAGTTAAGGTCCCAGGCTGGAGTTGGGGCTCTCCTGGGTGGTCTTAAGTGTTTGGCCCCTCTGGGGAACTGCTTGAGCAGTGAATGAGAGAAGAGGGGTGGTTCTGTGTTGCAATGAGCTGAAATGGCTGAGGCATGAATTTTGATGGAGGAAAAGGAAAGGCCCTTGTGAAGCATCTCAGTTAAGTATTGAAGAATCTGAGGTAAATTGGGTTTGGTTCCAGGAGCAGAATCTTTTCCATTTTTCAGCATAAGATTTTCTAGTACTAGGCCTCCTTGCCTCCAAAATGACATTCAACACTTGTTTACTGAGTGATGGTAACGGAGAGGTCAAATAATTAGCCAGGCTGCCGGTTCAGGGTTTGAAGCTGAGGATGCAGAATCTGGCCGTCCTGCAGGTACAGCAGGGCAGTGGTCTGAGACAGGTGTCATGGTGCCAGCAATGACACACTGCACAAGAGGGGGTACCACTGTTGGTGTGGCCAGTCTGGTGCAATCAGTATCGTCCTAGGTTTGTCCTGTTTGATCTTTAGTAGCACTTTGGAGAGGAGAAAAGGCATAAACTGATAGATTTTTCCAGTTGAAGGACAGGGCATCCACTTTCCAAGCTTGTTTGTGGGGAGTCCTTGTGCAGAATTTGTCCAATTGGTAGTTTTTTTCCAGTTGAAGGACAGGGCATCCACTTTCCAAGCTTGTTTGTGGGGAGTCCTTGTGCAGAATTTGTCCAATTGGTAGTTCTGGGGGGAGGCAAACAGGTCTATATCTGGGCTCCCCCATTTGTTTGTCAACATGTTGAAAGTCTTTGGTTTCAGTTTCCACTCATGTGGGTCCATGAGATTTCTGCTTAGTTCATCTACCAGTGTATTTAGCTTTCCTGGCAGTAATTGAGCCTGTAGATGCACTTGGTAGCTCAAGGCTGTGTTCCACAGAGCCATGGCTAGTCTGCAGAGGGGTATGAATGGGTCCCCCCCTGCTTGTTTATGTACCACATAACAGTGATGTTGTCCGTCCTTACCATACATTGTCCTGGAAGAATGTGGTCCTTGAAGACTGACAGAGCATTCTGTACAGTTAACATTTCTTTTTGACTAACATGCAGGTGCATTTGACTTGGGTTCCATTTGCCCTGAATGCACTTCCCTGCCACGTGAGCCCCCCATGCATAGTCTGATGCGTCTGTTGTTAGGGTTTGGGTGGCAGGGGGAAGAGAGAATGGTAGTCCCTTGTTTTGGTGGCAGGCCTCTGCCCACCAAAGGAACTCTAACTGTAGGCAAGGTATGATAGGAATCATTGCTTCTAGATCCTGAGAATGTTGACACCATAGGCTTTTTAGATACCATTGTAGTTTCCTCATATGCAGTCTTGCATATGGAATTAAGAGAATGCAGGAGGCCATGAACCCCAAAGCTTGCAGTATTTGCCTTGCAGATAGCAGGGTTGTTGTGGCCATTAGTTTGAAGTAAGCTGTCAAATGAATTTGTTTCACTGGGCGCAGTAGATAAGCCAAAGGACAGTGCAGAGAACTGATAGTGCATGTAGCCTGCTTTGAAGCACAGGTATCTTCTGCAAGATTCCCTGACTGGGATGTGCAGGTAGGCTTCCTTTAAATCCAGTGTTGCCAACCAGGCATCCTTGCCTAGCACAGGAAGTAACTGGTGAAGAGTTAGCATCTTGAATTTTGGGATCACCAAAAAGGTGTCCAGGATAGGACACCATGAGTTGTCTTTTCTGGGTACCAGGAAAAGCCTCGAGTAGAAACCTTGTCCCTTTTCCTCTTCTGGTACAGTTTGAATAGCCCTTATGCTCAACAGAGAGTATACTTGCTTTTGAGCCTCTGCCCACTGATTTGGGGGTAGATCTGGCCAACCGTTTGGTGTTGGTAACGTGTGGAAGTGAAATCTGTATCCTTGGGAAACTATTTAAAACCCATCTGTCCTGGGTAGTTAGTTCCCAGTTTTTGTCTGCAGAGCAATCTTTCCCCCTAAAGGAGCAGTCAGTTGAGAAGGGCTTGGAAGTTTTAAAGTTAAGTCACTGAGACAGTTTACCACAGGGGGGATCTTACTACTCCCTGACTTGGAAGTGGGAACCCCCCACTGCTTAGTCCTGTGCGTACCTTGGGACTGAAGCCTGGGTGTTCTGCTGGTTCTGGGTTTGGACTGAGAAGGCCTGGAAGAGGCAGGAAAGGACCAATTCTTAGAGGGCCAATGCCTACTAAATCTTGGAGGTTGTACCTGTAGGAAATCTTTAACAGTTTGCATAGATTTAGCTTTTTCCTCCATCTTTTTAAGTACTACTTCTGCTTTGTTGCCAAACAGGCAGCCCTGATTTAAGGGAGCATCCAGCAAATTAGCTTTAACATGATCTGGCAAAGATAGCTCCTTAAGCCAAGCATGCCTTCTAAGTACAGACCCAGTAACAGCAGCCCTGCAAGATGCCTCTAGTGAATCAAAAACCACATTGTAAAGTATGTTTTCCAACTTGTTCAGCATAATGCATTAAATCCTGTATATCCTTATTTTCAGCACAGTCAGGAATCAACATCATTTTCTGTTTAAGCAATCCAATAATATGTTGCTGATACTTTAACATATGAAACTGGCAGTTTAAGGCCCTAATGGCCAAAGTTGCAGAAATGTATACCTTCTTACCCCATCTATCCAGCGCCCTGGAATCTCTATCAGAGGGTGTAGGATTTTTGGCAGTAGTAGTCTTAATGCCTTGGGTCCCTGTGAAATGGTCTCAGGATCCACAGTAGGATTTTTAAAAAGGAACTTGTGGGAGTCAGGAACTTTGTAATATCTATCAGGTTTTCTGGGAGCAAGAGGTAGAGAGTCAGGGGCCAAGCTACATTCCAAAAAGGCATCATCAACCATGTCCAGTACAGGGGGGATAGCTAAAGACCTGTGTTGGAGCAGGAGTAAGAAATCCCTAAGACTCTTTTTAGAAAAAGAGTAATCGCGGCTTTCCCAGTGAAAATGCTCCATAAGAGTATGCAAGATTTTACCAAAAGAGAAATCCTCTGGAGGGGAAGCAGAGGGAATGGAGTCCTCTGCATCAGAATCCTCATAGGTAGATAAGGGTAAATCCTGGTCATCAGAGGAAACAGAAATTTCAGAATCCTGATAAGAAGTATCATACGCAAATTCAGTCCTAGGTCTCTTAGAAGGGGAAGGTTGGCTTCCCCTGATTAAATGATAAGGTCTTCAGCCATTCTTATCATTTGTTTTTTAGGCATAGAGGCCTGACCATGCGGTCTGGGCGTCGGTTTTCTAGGCATGGTTCGAGTTTTAGGCCATGAAGAAAAAGATTGTGTCGGTTTAATATGCAAATCAGTAGGCCTGAATACACCCCTCAGAAGCCGGTGCCTCCACAGCGGCTCTGGATCCAAAGGTAGAGACATCCGCAGGTTCCACAGTTGAAACATCTCGCGGCATACCGGACTCCCAATGGGTCTCAGTAGAGGCCTGCGAATCTGAATTAGTGCCTCACTGTGTACCGGCAAACTGTGACTAGCTTAGGAGAAGCGTCGTCTGCAGCTTTGGACCTAGGCGGCCTGGCTCTGTCTTTATCTTTGCGTTTTTTCAGGTTGTCGGTAGTCGGGTGGCTTACCGAAGACATATCTGGATAATTGAACTGAGTACCAAAATATTTAGAAGCGTAAACATACCGATGACGAACAGTTCATTGTTTAAATAAGGTACAAAACCGACAGCGAGGTATGTCGTGGTCAGGGTCTAGGCAAGGAATACAGTACGACTGAAAATCTTTATGAGGTATTTGCTTTCCACAAGAAATACAATTACTGACTTTTACTGACATTGGTTTAGAGCAAGAAAAAGTTTCCCTAATGGTGTACTTGGCTTTAGTTAAAGACTTCGGTTCTGAAACTCGAAAATGAAAATTTCAGGAGTTGGCCAACCAGCACTTGCGAACTGCTTCTGCTTCGGGCACCGCACGGCAAGAAAGACTGATGTAATGGCGTCAGATGCATGCTTTATACCCCTGACTACCTGACGTCATGGAAGATGAGACAGGAACCAATGCAGGACCCAAGACTTTGATAATCAGGCCGACTGAGGGCTACTGCAAGCAGATAACCCAAATGTGATGACTGCAACAGTGAAACACGAAGAACATCTTCCACACCATCCTGTCAACATCGGCCTCACTGATACTTCAGGAAAACCTGGAGGAGGATGCTGAGGAAGCATGCCTGCATTTACTTGGTGTTTTCAAGACTTTCGTTGGAAGGGCCGGTGAGACTGGCTCTACTTGAAAGGTTGGTAGTAGAGTCCTTATAATTCAAGCTAAAGGTTTAGGGTCCAAAGAGACTGTCTTTGCAGTAGGAAAATCTGAGCTTCGGATTGGTTCCTGATCCGAGGCTCTAGGATACAAAACAGCCTTTGATCTGCTTGAAGCCTAAGTACTATGATCCAACAAAGGAGCTTTGGCACTAGGATAAGCAGCTGACATATCCGAAAATTCTTTAGGATCTGACACTTTCCTGGTCCCACTCGGATCCAGGATAGTTGGATCCAAGGGCCTGGATCTTTTCTGACTTGGCTCCGAAGAGTCCCTTGAGGAGGAAGAAAGGGATCTTTTGGAGATAGCATGCTTCAAGGGGGTTTGAGCCCCTGAAGCAGAAGATGCAAGTAAAAGGCCTTTTAAAGTCCATTTGTTTCTGTGGTCGGCCAAGGCCCAGAGGTTAAAGGCTGCACACTCCAGGCAGTCACAGTGTCTAAATGCCCCAGTCATAGAGCATTTTTAGGGACAGCGGGGTACTACAGGAATTTTGTTCCTAATTACAGTACCATAGCTGCACTCCTTACTAGGAAGAATCAACCAGACAAGGTAGTGTGGACCACAGATTGTGAACAGGCATTCCAAAAACTACAAGACATTTTGTGAGGACCCCCTGTGCTAGCAAGCCCAGATTACAATAAAGAATTTATTGCACAGGTAGATGCTTGAAATTATGGAGTGGGGTTGCGCCCACACAAGTTTCCAAAGAAAAAGAGCATCCAGTGGTTTACATGAGCCACAGACTCCAACCTAGAGAAGAGTATTATGTAGCTGTGGAGAAAGAGTGTTTGGCCATAGTGTGGGCATTGCAAAAGCCGCAGCCCTATCCTTATGGAAGAACATTCAATAAACTCTCAAATCATAACCCTTTAACATGGCTTAATAGGGTCAATAAGCAAAATGTCAAGTTACTGAGGTGGAGTCTAGGACTGCAAGCATATGACATGACCATACGTCAAAGTGGGTTAACAATTCCAACGCGGATGCACTGTCCAGGAGAGGAGTGGGTTAATATTACCAGGTAGACCCATTTTTCTCAAGTGTCAGTTTTCAAGGGTTACTTGAAAATCATGATTGATTCATAAGGGGGGGGGGGGGATGTGAAGAAAATGAAAACATTGTCATCTGTGTTAGAATGTCTGGCAGGAGATTTGTGTATATTCTGGATCAATTTGTATGGTATGCCAGCATGTCTACTTGTGATAATTTAAATAAGTCTTAAATATTGAGTATTTCCCTGTTTATACAGAATGTTTAGAGCATCTGTCAGTGTTTTGCTACTTTTCTAACTGCGCGTGTTTGAGAGGAACATTCTAAAGTACTGTGGAGAATCAGCTAAACAGTCAGTGATGCCTTCAGAATGTTCCTAGTTGTTAGGTTAACTTAAACAGCTGATTGACAAGAAATAAGAAGTTATGTTCCTACCATAACGTTCCATGTTAGTTGTCTTCTCTCGCCTTCTTTCTTGCTTGATGGGTTCGGAGCCGATCCTCGGCTCCGACTCGGCACTTGCTTTAGCTCGAGAACTCCTTTTACCAGCTCGAGGCAGCCCCATATCCCATGATGCAAGGCAGTAAGTACCCAGATCTCGTTTGTTGACAAAGGGCAATAACACCAAGCATAAAAATACTTCCCAAAGGAAGAAGAAACTTACAGATGGAAAAAGGACCAGGTCTGAATGGTCTTTAGCATTATAGTTTCTTATACAAGGTCTGTCCAGGCCAGGGGGAAGGAGGGAGGGTCGCAAGAAAGAAGGCGAGAAGACAACTAACATGGAACGTTATGGTAGGAACATAACTTCTTAATGTTAAGTTGTCAATCTCGCCTTCATTCTTGCTTGATGGGACCGTCCTAGCACCTCTATCCTGGGTGGCTCAATGGAACAAACTCTTGAGGACTGTAGAGCCAAAACTGGCTCTGTCCCTGGAGGCCAAGTCCAATTTGTAATGGGAAACAAAAGTGTGAGGAGTGGCCCAAGTGGCGCTGCACAAATAGTGTCCAAAGACAGTCTAGCTTGAAAAGCTGTAGAAGTAGCTAAACTCCTAGTTGAATGTGCTTTAGGTTTTGAGCACAGCTGTTTTCCCCTGATCGTATAAATTTCAGTGATGACCGAAGAAAGCCATCTGGACAAAGTCACTTTAGAAACAGGAAGGCCTTTTTTATTATCCGCATAGGAAACAAAAAGTTGATCAGATTTTCTAAATTTTTTGTTCTGTCCAAATAATATCTAAGTTGACGGTGTACGTCAAGATAATGTAGCTTTTGTTCAGCTCTATCTGAATAGTTAGGAAAAAATACAGGGAGATCGATAGATTGATTCAGATTGTTTTTCGAAGCGACCTTAGGTAAAAAGGATGGATTAGTTCTCAAAGATACTCTGTCTTTGTGAAAAATCAAATAGGGGGGTCGAACCAAAAGAGCATGAAGTTCAGACACCCTCCTGGCAGATGTAATAGCCACTAGGAATAAAGTTTTCCAAGAAAGATATTTCAGGAACAAGAAACAGCTGGCTCGAAGGGGAAGAATCAAGGATGTCAGCACTAAATTTAGATCCCACTGAGGAGGAGGATTCCTGATTGGAGGCTTTAGTAGGAAAATTCCTTTCAAGAAGGCCCTGCAGAGCCTATGGGACATAATATTATGATCTGCTATCCCGACATGAAAATTAGAAATAGCAGCCAACTGAACTCTGACTGTGGAAGAAGAGGAGCCTGCATGAAAAATCTCTGCTAAGAAGTCCAGAACTGCCTGAACAGGGGCAGTAAAAGGATCAATATTTTGGGCCTTAGCCCAATAAGAGAAACGTTCCATTTGCTTGTGTAAATCCTCCTGGTAGAGGATTTTAGTGAAGTTACTATGATATCTCTAACTGGGTTAGAGATCAAAGGAAGCCTGGCTAAGGAAGGAAGTGGAGCAACCATGCTGTGAGGTTGAGAGAAGGGATTGACCGGTGCAGCTGACCGGATTGGTGAATCAGTAGATCTGGCACTGGGTCCAGATGCCACGGCTGCACCAAAAGGTGATGATGGAGGAACGGGAACCAAACTTGTCGAGGCCAGTAAGGGGCAATGAGAATCAATTTGGCTCTCAAAGCGGTAGCTTTCTGGATCACCTGAGGGATCAGAGGAAATGGAGGAAGGCATAAAGAAGTCCCTGGGGCCAATCCTGGGTCAGAGCGTCTCTGGGGATGGCCTGATAGAGGGAAGAGGCTGAAGAAGTCTGGACATTTGCTGTTTTGGGGAGTAGCAAAAGATCGCAACATGGACGACCCCATTCCAGAAAAATCTCTTCCGCTATGGATTGCTTGAGAGACCACTCGTGAGGCATGAGAATAGCTCTGCTCAATCTGTCCGCTATAATGTTGGTTTTCCCAGGGATATGCGTTGCTACCAGAAACCGATGAGAGGAGATCGCCCATTGCCATAGTCTGAGCGCTTCTCGACACAAGGGGTAGGACTTGGTTCCGCCCTGTTTGCTGATATACCAAACTACAGACATGTTGTCTGTGTGGACTGCAATTGTCCCTACGGGAAGAAAGTCGTTGAGGGCTTGCAACGTTAAAAGCACTGCTCTCATCTCCAGGACATTTATGTGCAGATGGTACTCGAGCGGTTGCCACGTCCCATGAACCATCCTGCCCTGATAATGACCCCCACCCGATCAGGGAGGCATCCGTGGTGACAGTGGCTATCGGGGACGGAGGTACAAAGCACCTGCCTTGGTGAACCTGAGACGATGTGATCCACCAAGCAAGATGTTCTTTGCATGTTTGTGTCACCAGAATCTGGTGACACATTGGGAGTTGCTGGTATGACCACTGTGTGAACAGCATCCACTGAAGGAGGCGCATGTAGAATCGAGCCAGGGAAGAAGAGTAATGGCCGCAGCCATGAGACCTAATACCTTCAGAACCATTCTGGCCTGTACTTTCTTGCTGGCCAGAATGATCCTGACATGAGTCTGAATGTCTGAAACTCTTTGTTCTGTAAGGGTAGCTGACATCCGAACAGTGTTTAAGTTTGCGCCTATAAAGGTAATAGACTGGCAGGGCGATAAGGATGACTTTTCGAAGTTGACTGAGATGCCCAAATGAGAACAAAGGTCTATTGTGTAATCCCTGGCTTGTATAAGCTGATGCCTGGTGGTGGCTGACAGGAGCCAGTCGTCGAGATACGGAAACACCTGGAATCCTTGACGTCTCAGGTGAGCCGTGACCACTGCCATGCATTTGGTGAACACTCTGGCGGCTGTAGAGCGACCAAAGGGCAGGGCTCTGAACTGGAAGTGACTGGACCCCAGCCGAAGCGGAGAAATCTCCTGGAGCGTCTGTGAATTTTGATGTGATAGTACGCATCCTGAAGATCTATTGAGCACATCCAGTTGTCCTTCTGTAAGAAGGGCAGAATTGACTGAAGAGTGACCATTCGAATCTTGTCTTCCTGACAGACTTGTTGAGTCTGCTGAGATCCAATATTGGTCTCCAGTCTCCGTCTTTTGGGGACCAAAAGAACCTTGAGTAGATTCCGGCTCTGAATGGTCTATTGTAACTGGCTGAATGGCTCTTTTTGCAGTAGTTTTGCGATTTCTAACTCTGCAATCTCCCTTAGACCGGGTGGTACATCTGGAAGGGAACTTGAGGGAAGGGACTTTCCTCGAAAGGAATTATGTAACCCTTGGATATGATCGACTGTACCCATCTGTCTTGAGTGAGGGAATGCCAGGCTTCTGGGTACAGTGATAATCTTCCCGACTGCCTCCAAGGAGGGACAGCCGGGCAACACCTCAGGGATGCTGAAAGGGCTTATCAGAGAGAGGCTCCCTGTTTCCCTGGTTCTTGGACCCCTCTGCCTCTAGAGCGTCTGTTGTTGTTACCCCTCTGCCTCTAGGGGTAAACTGACCACGTGAATCGGCGTGACTCCTTGGGATTTACAGAACCACATCTTCCCACCCTTCTGTCCTTTGGGATAAGGCCTAGAAGGGTGGAAAACGGACTCCAACAGCAGAAAGAGTCTTGCCGTCCTGCTCACACCTGGTCAAGGTCTCCTTCACCTGAGGGCCAAACAAAGCTGACCCATCAAAGGGAGAATTTGTGAAGGACGCCTTAAAGGGATCCATAAAATCACATAGCCGCATCCAGGCTTGGCGCCTAAGAGCCACACCTGTGCCTGCGGCTCTACTGCTCCATCCGCAGCATAAGATATTAGCATGGAGGAGTTAGCTATGGAATTGAGGGTTCCTAGCTGCGAAGCAATCTTTTCTTGAGCCCCTGCAGCTGTAGGATCCTGAACTACTTCTCCCAGCTCCTTCAGGATATCTCTGGAGTCTGGTGAAGTGACAAAGATAATTCAGCGACGCATAGCAAAGGTCGCTGAGGAAAACATCCGCTTGCCGTACCTATCCATGGTCCTAGAGTCCTTATTAGGAGGATGGACGGGCACGGAAGGATCTGCAAGTTCCTTTTGGTGGCCGCAGCCACCACCATGGCATCAGCGGGACACCCTTGGTAAGGAATTGTTTGTCACTAGGGGCAGTGATAAATTTAGAAGGCCTCCTAGGGACTGGCTCTACAGTCAGGAGCTGTCCACGCCTTCGTGCAATAACCTGCATAAGGGGTCGAAGGCGGAGACACCCAGGAGGTGGAGGGCCGAGATCCAAACGCCTCTAGGTATACTGACTCATCCTCAGAGGGATTGTTGGTGGGCCAGTTTCCCTCTGTTTCAGAAGTTCTAGGATGTCTGAGAAGGAGACATCCTCAGAGGGGATCTAGGGATCCCTCTGACTCATCAAAGTCAGTATCCAAGTGACAGACTCAGGGAGTCTACATGCTTCCTCTTACAAGTCCTCTTCCTAGGAGGATCTCCCGAAACATCAGGAGAATCCTCGGAAGAGGGGAAATTCCCAATGGGGAAACCTGAGGCGGAGGATCTCTGGGTCCTGTAGCAAGAGAAGTGGCAGAGATGTCAACAGGTACTATAGAGGGAGGAGCTACGGGAACAGACTGCTGACTGATACCAGTGGCCAGTACACTCTTCATCACCTCGAATGCTCCCCTCCCAGGCAGGTCCGAGAGAACCCGCTCCGAAGAGCTAGGAACTCCGGACCACCGAAGGGAAGTCTCCAAGGCAGATGTCGGAGCCGAGCTCACCAAGGCCGAGGCTCCAAGGGGAAGAGCGGGCTCGGACAAGGGTCCGATGCCACTCACCCCCTCGGAGGAGACCGTGGAAACCCGACCACCGAATCCCTCTAAGGAAGAGGAGATAAGAGTAGAGGCTGAAGGAACAGAAGGGGGTATCCGTCCTCCAGCCGTAGCAGTAACCATGCCCGAAGACTCCAACTCCAAACTCTGGGGTAGAGTTGAAGGAGGAACTGTAACGGGGTGTGGACCAACAGTCGCCTGCTGAGACGGACTGTGTAGCATTTGGGCCAGTACCTGTGACTTGAGTAATCTACTGACCACTCTCTCTAGGTCATGATCTGACAACCTGGATGACCTTGAAGATCGGCTCCGATGGCTCCGTTCCGATAGAAGAGGCGGCCGAGCCGAAAGTATCGGCTCCAAGGAAGGAGACCTCGACCTCTTCCTGGAATGAGCCATCGGAGCCGATACTACAGATCCTGTCGGCGCCGACTTCACGGAGCCGACAGAACGTCTCGATGTATCGGCTCCAGCCGGAGCCGATACAGCCACCAAAGTAACGGTGTCGGAGCCGATCGGAGCCGACACCGATGCCTGTGCCACATGGGTGTCGGAACCGATCGGAGCCGACATCTAAGTGGTCAAAACAGATTCGGCACCGAAAGCTTTGTCGAACCAGAATCGGCTCCAGCCGGAGCCGATCTCGACTCAATACGAGTCGGAGCCGAGGCCGCAGGCTTAGAAACAGAAGCCTGGGCCTTGGCAGGTTTAGTTGATTTTGGTGGAGCAGACTTAGCCGGAGAGCCCTCCGGCTTAAGAAGGCCCCTAAGAATCAACTTATTACGTCTCTCCTGCAGGACTCTCTGGCTGAAGGAGTGACAAATAGCACAGGAGTCCTGCAGGTGAAGAGGGCCCAGACAATACAGGCAAGAAGTGTGACCGTCTGTCAGAGACATCTTCTGACAGCACGAGTCACACTTCTTAAAACCCGAGACCCTCTCCTTAGACATAGTGTTGAACACACACACACACAACACCAGTCTAAATTAACTTACACAAATACCAAAAAGGTATTCTATAAAATCCAACACACACACACCCTAACAGGGGGGGGGATGGGATAGGGAAAAATTGACTAACAAAAAATTAAAGGAGACAGGAAAATTCTGTCAGAAAGGGTAGAATATAACTTAAACTATCAATAAAAGAGTTTTTTTGACTAAAAAAGGGGCTTGAATCACAAAAGTGAACAACTTACCAGGAGCTGGTAAAAAGAAGACCTCCCAAGCGAAGCGGCAAACGAGATCTGGGTACTTACTGCCTTGCATCATGGGATATGGGGCTGCCTCGAGCTGGTAAAAGGAGTTCTCGAGCTAAAGCAAGTGCCGAGTCGGAGCCGAGGATCGGCTCCGAACCCATCAAGCAAGAATGAAGGCGAGATTGACAACTTAACATAAAACTTTTTTCAAACAGCTGACTGTTCTTTTTAAAATAAGACAGTTGAGACTGCAGTTTGTCAAGTTCTGAGCACTTTTATGAAGTACAGACAGTTACAGTGCTGTACAGTCAGTGGACACCCTGAAAGAGAACCCACCAAAAACTGTAAGCCTGCCTTTTGCCTTGCTGTTGTGTGTTAGATCATACCAGGGACAGTAAAAGCCTGCCTTTTGCCTTGCTGTTGTGTCTTATATCATACCAGGGACAGTATTCTTTAGTTAGATTAGGAAAGCTTAGTAATTAAGATGGAGTTTTTCTAGAATAATGGACTCCTATCCTGCAGGTTAATTTTTACATTTACGGTGACTGAGTTCTGATGTTTATTGAAATGTACTGTTTTATATTCTTGCAATGATTTTACTTATTATTAAATGTTTTTCATTACTTTACTCTGTGGCTAGAAATAAGTGTTTTTCTTTATAGAGTAGAGAGTGCTTCTACCTGTTTGACACTACTCCCCAAGTCACCTCAAAGGCCTGGTTGCTTATGGTCATAGCTATCATTTACTTTGATATTTAATTTTCATAATCAGACACCCCTTTAGAATGGCATGAAGACACTGTGATTGGAGCCAGTGTTACCATATTGTTTTGGGGAAGGGACACAGCTGGAAATCTGTGTCAGGAGTTCCCAGAAGTATTTGGATGTGTGAGATTTAATTTTACTTTGAGCATGAGTGTATCAGAGGTCTTTAAAATGGGATGCATTGCTCTGAAGTGTATAACAAGAAAATACATTTGGGGTGGACAGAGGTATATAGTCCAGTCCCAGGAAAATAGTGCGTCTTCCTGTTGTGCTCTTATGGGAAAATTGTGAAATATTACTCCTGTTTAAGTGACAGTATCATATTGAAGTCAGTAGTGAGGATTGAAGATCCTTAGTTACTGATCCAGGACAGTAAGGGATGTCATTTATTGGTGGCAGTCCAGTGGGACATAGCCAGACATCAGATCATCTATCAAGAAATTCTGGGCTTCTTGCATAACAGCAACAATACATAATTTCTTTCTTATTATCAGTTGTCCACTTTATTATCTCTATTGCTCTTTTTTGGCCTGTCAGTTTTTGTGGACTACTACTACTTCCTTCTACTCTGGGGTGGGGGGACTGCCCTTCCCTGAGCCTAGCCCAACCCTACTGTAGGAATATTTCTGTGTCTTGAGGATTCTGAACAGTCATTTTTTCAGGTCCTGGCACCAGTGCACCTGCCTGGATTGGCAACTGTTTTTTCACCCTGCTACTTCTGCACCTTATTTTTTAACCTATTTCTGTCCACGATATATGCTATATAAAATGCAGTCTATATATTATTGTCTTGGTGAGACTTGTGAAAGCACTCACCAAGACGTGAAGCCAAATTCAGTTCCAGCAATAGAAATCTCCTTACCTGCTCATTTTATCATCTCTCCATTTGGACCCTGTATCATCTCCCATTCGGACAGTACAGTTGTGTACACTTACCATAAATGTAGATGTTCGAGTGTATTCACTGTTGCAGTCATTACACTTGGGTTATCCTGCTGGCAGGCTACCCTCAGTCGGCCTGAATTCCAAAGTCTAGGTCTGGCATTGGTTGCTGTCACCTCTTCTCTGACGTCAGTGCGCCAGGGGTATAAAAGATGCAGCCGACGCCATTTTCTTCAGTTTTTCTTGCCCTAGATGTCAGGTGCCCCCAAAAGGGTAGGCTAAAAATATGTCAATAAAACATGCATGCACCAAAATATATTTTACCTTCATCTACAAGCAAATACACCACATAGGTTGTATAGGTTAGAGAAGTACAGATAAGTTCCAGCAAAGATATGGGGGATGGCGGGAGGGTAACCTGGACTGCAAAAGTGAGTACACTCGAACATCTACATTTATGGTAAGTGTACACAACTGTACTATGTTCTTCGTGTTTCACTGTTGCAGTCATTACACTTGGGTTGAATCCCAAAGCTAAGGTTGGGAGGCTGGAGCTAAATAGCATTAGGAGCGGCTATGAGGCCCTGGAGAACTGCAGTGGCAAAGCCTGCCCTGGATTTAGAGTAGAGTGGTAAATGATGGTGCTTTGTAAAGGTGTGCACTGAACTCCAGGTAGCAGCCTTTAAAATGCCTTTGGTTGGTACTCCCCTGAGAAAGGCTGCTGAAGTGGCTGCTGCTCTGGTTGAATGTGGCCTAATGCCCTTAGGCACTGGCTTGCCATGTTGTGAATAGCAGAAACTAATGCAGTGGCCTATCCACTTAGAAATAGTCTGCTTTCCTTGTGATCCTGCAGCATATGCCACTAGTAATTGCTTTGTCTTTCTGAAAGCTTTGGTTCTGTCCAAGTAGAAGCGTAGCTGTCTGTGTATGTCCAAAGAATGCAGAATTCTCTCCCCCTTATTCTGTGGGTTTGGATAAAAAGTAGACAGATGAATAGTTTGGTTAAGGGCCACACTGGACACTACCTTAGGCATAAATGTCGGGTCTGTCCTCAGAGAAACCCTGACTGGATAAAAAATGATGAAAGATTCCACAGCCATGAGTGCCTGTAGCTCTGAGACTCGTCTTGCAGAGGTTATTGCTACGAGCAGAGCTGTTTTCCAAGATAAAAACTTTATATCAGCTGTAGCGGCCGGCTCAATAGGGGGCAGGGTGAGTTTTTCCAATACATAATTGAGGTCCCATGCAGGTATTGGTGATCTCCTTGGAGGCCTTAAATTTTTGGCTCCTCTGAGGTACTGCCTTAACAAAGGATGAGAAAAGATTGGTGGCTCTGTATTGCAATGAGCCGAAATGGCAGAGGCATGAATTTTAATTGATAAAAAGGATAGGCCTTTGTCCAGCATCTCAGTTAAGTATTGCAATATCTGAGGAATATTTGGGACAGCTGTGTCAATTCCTTGTGCCTGGTTCGAAGCACAGAATCTCTTCCATTTTCCAGCGTAAGATTTTCTGGTACTAGGCCTTCTGGCCTCCAAAATGACATCCATCACAGCTTTAGTGAGAGGTGCGTTTTGTATGACCACATTACCCGCCATGCTGCCAGATTTAAGGTCTTGAGTTGGCTGTGCAGGATCTGATTGTTTTGTTGGGACAGTAGATGAGGTATTAGAGGTAAGGTCCAAGCCGAGAACTGAGAAAAGTTCCTTAGGATTGGATACCAGTACTGGCGGGGCCAGTCTGGGGCAATCAGTATCATCTTTGGCTTCTCTTGTTTGACCTTTAGGAGTACCTTGGGGAGGAGAGACAGTGAAGGAAAGGCATATACTGTTAGGTTTTTCCAGTTGAAAGATAGGGCGTCCACTTTCCATGCTTGTCTGTGATAAGTCCTTGTGCAGAATCTTTTTAGCTGGTAGTTGTGAGGGGAGGCAAACAGATCTATATCCGGGCATCCCCATTTCCTTATCATCATGCTGAAGACTTGTGGATCCAATTTCCACTCGTGGGGATCCATGAGGTTTTTTCTTAGTTCATCTGCCAGAGTATTTATCTTTCCTGGCAGGAATTCTGCCTGCAGATGTACTTGGTAAGTCAATGCTGTGTCCCACAAAGTCATGGCTAGTCTGCAAAGGGGGTAAGAATGACTACCTCCCTGCTTGTTTATATACCACATGACCGTGGTGTTGTCTGTCTTTATCAGTAGTTGTCCCAGATGAAATAGGTCCTTGAAGGCTGTCAGGGCATTCTGAACAGCTAGCATCTCTTTTTGATTGATATGTAGATGCATTTGGTTTGTGGACCATGTGCCTTGAATACATCTTCCTGCCATGTGGACCCCCAGGCAAAATCTGATGCATCCGTTGTTAATGTCTGCCTGGCTGGGGGTAAAGTGAAAGGCTGTCCCTTGTTCCGGTGACAAGCCTTCACCCACCATCAAAACTCCTGTTGCAGGCAGGGAATGAGAGTAATTATTGTTTCCAGGCTATGGCAATGTTGAATCCAAACACTTTTTAGGTACCATTAAAGTTTCCTCATATGCAGTCTCGCATATGGAATTAGTAGGATGCAGGATGCCATGAAGCCCAAAGCCTGCAGAATTTTTCTTGCAGATAACTGGGCCTTTGTTGCCAACGGTTTGAAATAAGTAGTCAGCTGCCTTTGTTTGTCTGGCGTGAGATAAGCCATCTGGCCAGTTGTATTTAAGCTTGCACCCAGGAATATTATCTTGAGTGGGTACTAGTTTTGATTTCTTTTCGTTGACTGTGTACCCTAGGTCTGTTAGAAGTCTTTGTACAAATGCCAGATGCTGTAGTTCATAGGTTCATAGATTAGTACTAAGCTAACTACCCTTGCGAGCCATTTTAAGCCTAGCCAATTATCCCTTGTGAGACTCAAACCTTGCACCTTGTGTTTGTAAGGCAAACACCTTAACCATTAGGCCATCCTTGTTCTCTGCTTGAATGAGGCAGTCGTCCAAGTAAGGATATATTTGTATTCCTCTTTGTCTGCAGAATGCAATTACTGGTGCCAGGCACTTTGTAAAGACCCTGGGCGCAGGAGATAAGCCAAAGGGCGGGCTCAGAATTGGTAATGCATTGAGCCAGCCTTGAATATGAGGTATCTTCTGCATGTTTGTCTGATTGGGACATGCAGGTATGCCTCTTTTAGGTCTAAAGTCACAAGCCAAGCCTTCTTGCCCAGCATGGGCAGAAGCTGCTGTAAAGTCAACATTTTGAATTTTGGTATATCCAGGTATGTGTTCAGAATAGATAAGTCCAGTATTGGTCTCCAGGCCTTGTCCTTTGTCTTGAGTAAAATCCTTGCCCCTGCTCTTGCTCTGGTACTTGTTGAATTGCCCCCATGTCCATGAGGGACGAGACTTGTTTTTGTGCCTCTGTCCATTGATTTTTTGGCAGGTCTGGCCAACCGTTTGCCCTTGGCAGGGTATGGAAGTGAAACTTTTAGCCTTGTGACACTATGTCTAGGACCCATTTGTCCTGGGTTATAATGTGCCAATTTTTAGAAAAAAGTGCTAGTTTTCCCCCTAAAGGTGCTGCCAGAAGATAAGTGCTTGGCACAGGCACGGGGAAGTCATTGGGACTGTTTCATGTATGGTTGTGATTTGTCTCCTCCACTTTTGGAGGTAGAAGCACCCCATTGTTTAGACCTGTACAAACCTTGGGGCAGGGATCTGCCTCTAGGGCGTCTGGATCTGCCCCTTTGTGGCCTGTCTGACAGTGGAAAGGACCAATTCTTTGTAGGACAGTGTCTGCTAAATCTTGGAAGCTTTACCTGTAAGAAATCCTTTACTGTTTGCATAGATTTAGCTTCGTCCTCCATTTTCTTTAACCCCTCTTCTGCCTTAACACCAAACAAGGTATCATGCTGTAATAGAGCATCTAATAATTTTGCTTTGACATGATCAGGCAGATTTTGTTCCTTTAACCAAGCATGCCTCCTAATGACAGAACCCGTAACAGTGGCCCTGCAGGAGGCCTCCAGAGAATCAAAACCACATTGCAAAGTATGCTTTCCTACTTGTTCAGCTGCATGCAATAAATCCTGTATTTCTTTGTTCAGGTGGAATAGCTAGGGGCCTGTGTTGTGGTAGTAAAAGGAAGTCTCTGAGCCTTTTCTTAGATTCTGAAAAATCTTGGCTCTCCCAGTGGAAATGCTCCCTCATAGTATGCAAGGTTTTCCCAAAGGAGTGGTCCTCAAGAGGAGAGGCTGAAGGGATAGATTCTTCAGCATCAGAATCCTCATAGGGAGGAAGGGAGTATTCCTGATCAGAAGAGGAATCAGATGAAATGGAAACCTGATCTGAAGATTCATAGTCTGTCTCTTGCCTAGGCCTCTTATCAGGAGGGGGATGGGAACCCCTGATCAAAGTAATTAAGTCTTCGGCCATTTTGAGCATCTGTTTTTTGGGCATGGAGGCCTGTCCATGAGGTTGTTGTACTTGTTTCTTTGTCTTTAAATGTGCTTTAGTCTTTGCCTTTGAAGCTGAAGTCGTTGTAATGTATAATTGCGTAGGTCTGAATACACCCTCAGAAGCCGATGCCTGCTCAGCGGCTCCGGACCCATCTGAGGGAATAGACTCCGAAGGTCCAATACCTTGAGTTTCCAGTGGCCTAGTCGGCTCCACGTGGGAGTCGGTAGTGGCCTGCGGCTATAAAGTACCGGGTGTCAGGGGCTGCGAAAGCACCTCACTGAGAACCGGCGACTGGCTTAGAAGAAGCCTCGTCATCGGTTTTTGACCTCGGTTGCTTGTCTTTTTCTTTGCGTTTCTTGTGAACTCCGGTAGTCGGATAACAATCCGACGACATTGTATAATTAAATCTTCAGCCAAAATAACGAAAAGCAAAATCGTACCAATGCTTAATAGTGCGTTGGTTAAATCTAGCACAAAACAGACAACTAGCAACATCGTGGTCAGGGCCTAGGCAAGGAATACATTAAAAATGAAATTCCTTAAGAGGTATTTGCTTCCCACAAGAAATACAATTATTAACTTTTTCTGACATCGGTCTGGAGCAAGAAATAGGTTTCCCCAATGGGGTACTTAGCTTTTAATGTAGACTTCGGATCTGAAATTCGAACACAAAAATCTCAGGAGTCGGCCGACCGGCACTTTGTGAACTGCTGCTGCTTCGGGCACCGCGCGGCAAGAAAGACTGAAGAAAATGGCGTCGGCTGCATCTTTTATAACCCTGACGCCATGACGTCAGGTAAGAGGCAACAGCAACCGATGCCGGACCAAGACTTTGGAATTCAGGCCGACTGAGGGCAACCTGCCAGCAGGATAACCCAAAAGTAATGACTGCAACAGTGAAACACGAAGAACATTTAAGAGGACAAATATGTTGTGTTACACGGTGATGTTCGTGCTTGCAGCGGATACATTTAAATAAATTATGAGACATTTTGATGTTTCTACAGTCATGCCATCAAGAAGCAAATGGTTGTGGCTTTAGTGGCATTTACAGGTCATGGTAGTGGGGGATTTGGGGTTCTGGTTATATTTTGTGTTATTTAATATAAGTGTGTGCAGCAGTTTATTTTTATAAAAGAAAATTGTATGTATTTTAGTTTTTTACACACGTTCAAAGTTTGATACAATTTCAAATGTCAATATAAATAAAACACTACTGTTCTGGTTATATTTTGTGTTTAATATTTTGTCTGTTCAATTTGCGTTTGAATGTCGGCATCCTACAATTCCATCTCAGTAGCTGGGGCTACATAATTATGTATGCAATTTTATGTTAATCAGAGTACAGATTTTTGGCCAGGTGTACCTACATTTCATGGGCCTTTGTCCAGATTTTTGATGTTCCCAGGTTGAGAGGTATGCTTGACGCTCTTTAAATAACAGAACAGAATCAAATTCCTGCCTCACAGCTCTTTGCTTTTCTTTGGATCCCAGAACTTCCCTGGCCAGATCCTACTAAAGTGAATGCAATTTCTGTCTGAGGGTTGACAACTTAGCATTAAAACAGGCTACAAGACCTTCAGCATAGTCTGTTATGAGGTTGACCAGGGGATTTTGATAGTGCTCCCAAATCAAATGGAATATATTCCTCAGAGGGGGACAATGAAGGGTCACCACCTCATAAAACACTGAAAAAGTAACCCCCTATAAAAGAAAGACTGAACTTCCAATGTTTCCTTGTCACATCTGAATACCTAGCGACTGTATTTCGCCTGCCTTTCTGTTACATTGAAGCTGTTTTTACTGCATTTAACTTAATATTGCACTTGGAATCCTTGTTTGTTACTATTTGACTGTATTTGTAGCAAATTCTTCTGTGTAAGCTGTAGTAGCTGATTCATAGCATTTATAAGTGTTTGCTGTACCTGTTTCTGCCTGTTTTGTGAAAAAAAAAAAAAGAAAAATATCTCTTGTTTTTCCTGCTTTACTAGTTTACTCCAGTTTCAGAGTTGCTGATTCCTGGGCTTTGGTTGTAGTTCCTGTGTACTGTTTCCTTGCCTTATTTGGGGAGAGGAAGTTACCTTGCTTACCAGTGGGAGTGTGAAGCATTGAGCTGCCTTTTGTCCAGTTTTGTGAGGTTTCAGCCAGTAACTAGTAGTTTATTGGTCGTTTTGGGCCAGTTTCTATCTTTTTCCAGCCCCCTGGTATATACGCGGTAAACGCGCCTTTTTCAGCTTGTACCTACTCAGCACAGACTCCACGTGGGCCAGCAGAGTAATCCAGGCTGCAGAGAGCTGAATAAGCGACTTTTCTTGATACTAAGTATATTTTTTGTTGCTTTCCACATCTGAATACCTAGCGACTGTATTTCGCCTGCCTTTCTGTTACATTGAAGCTGTTTTACTGCATTTAACTTAATATTGCACTTGGAATCCTTGTTTGTTACTATTTGACTGTATTTGTAGCAAATTCTTCTGTGTAAGCTGTAGTAGCTGATTCATAGCATTTATAAGTGTTTGCTGTACCTGTTTCTGCCTGTTTTGTGAAAAAAAAAAAAAAAGAAAAAATATCTCTTGTTTTTCCTGCTTTACTAGTTTAGTCCAGTTTCAGAGTTGCTGATTCCTGGGCTTTGGTTGTAGTTCCTGTGTACTGTTTCCTTGCCTTATTTGGGGAGAGGAAGTTACCTTGCTTACCAGTGGGAGTGGGAAGCATTGAGCTGCCTTTGTCCAGTTTTGTGAGGTTTCAGCCAGTAACTAGTAGTTTATTGGTCGCTTTGGACTAGTTTCTAGCTTTTTCCAGCCCCTGGTATAAAAGCGGTAAGCGCTGAGTTAGCGGAGCTGCCACTGTTGCACACTAGGGCAGCGCCGGTTAGGCAGGTTTAAACTATTCGGGCTACCTAAAGTCCACTCTTCAAATTTTCCCTTAAAACTACCTTCCTCGAACTATACTACTGATCAAATCAGCGTATCCTATAACTAAAAAGATCATCTCCACTTGACTCCAAGTAGACTATTCTCTATCTGTTAAACCTAGCACTTGCTCCTACAGTACTTATTACCTTGATACGGCACTCTTGTCATAGATAGTACCCCAAAAGGTAACCCCCATTTCTCGGTCACCCACGTCCCTCTGAATCTTTTTTAACGTTTTTGTCTATCCTTCTAGCATGTCGAGGGATCAGTTGCTAGTATCCTCTCCTGCTCAGCTGGTGAACCTGGGAATACTGAGGCAATGTTACAATTGCCTCATGTACACAGACAACCCTCTCCTCCTCCCACAAAACACAAATACATGCAAGAGATGCAACTATACGGCCAAACTGGAGGCTGAGCTCTCTCAACACAGGACTGGCAAGACCAGTCAGGAGGAGAAGGTTACCACACACACTATAGACCCAGTCTCACATAGCACCATTACAACCTCAAATCATACACATAAACACACAAAGACATACTCGGAGGCTCTGATCAAAAATCTACCAAAACAGCAGAGGCCACCAAAGCAGACACCCAAACAACCACCACCTCAGAACACAACACCTGCAACACATAGACCTCACAGTCAGAGTGTCAAACAGTCACAGCCCTTAAGGCCAAACACAATGCCAGACACACTAGTCATTGGTGACTCCATAGTCAGACACACTGACGTCCGCTCACCAGACTGAGTAAGGAGAAGGTCACAGTAAGCTGCCTGTCGGGCTAGAATCCGCCACATAACGCAAGCACTCAGGTCTCTCAACAGCAAGTACAAATATGACTCAGTCATTGTCCACGCTGGTGTAAACGACCTGAGACATACCTCCTTGGACTACATGAAAAGAGACATTGAGGAGCTCTCTGATTATGTAGCCCAGGCAGGTATGACCCTGACCTTGAGCAGTATCCTACCTTCACCAAGAGTGATGCCACAATACAGAGATAAGATGATCAGCTTTAACAATTGGCTTAAACACTGGTGTCATTCAAAGGGGATCCAGTATCTGTCTGCCTGGGATGACATGCTGGACAAGCCACGCTGCTTCAAGGGACGGCTTGCACCTGTCACCCTGGGATTCGGATATTGGCAAAGGCTCTTGCCACCCCATAGTGCCTTTTTAGGCAAGGCTCAAATTCTAAACCTACCACCCTAGAACACAAAAAGGAAAAAAACTAAGGGTAATGCTGCTCAATGCCAGAAGTCTAAATCTCAAAATGCACGCACTCGAGGCCCTTCTCAGTATGGAGAACATCGATGTCTGTGCTGTGACAGAAACCTGGTTCAAGGCTCCTGAGAGCACCCCAGCGCTATCAGGTTTTACCTCATATCATGCGTTCCGCCCCAAAATCCGGACAATACCAAGAAAGGAGGGGGTATCCATATTCATCAAGGACACCCACACCTCAAGACTGGTGGCAACGCACGATGCATCGGAGACCATCCAGGTGCAATTAACCATAGGCAAGACTGCTCTGCAAATTGTAGCATGTTACAGGCCACCCTCACAAACTCAGGAACCTCACATGGCCTTCCTGAAAACACTAGAGGAGATAAATGTATCACCAAACACCATCATACTAGGTGACTTCAATTACCCTAATATAGACTGGGAACACTACTCAAGCCCAAACACCCTAGCCCAAAAGTTCCTGGAATTCATAAACTCAAATGCCATGGAACAACTAGTCACCATCCCACAAGAGGAGATAACATACTTGATCTCATCATCACGAACATGGGAGCACAATGTTCAACACCGAAGTATACCCCTCACTGGTGAGATCAGATCACAAACTAATCTCGCTGGAGGTCCTCATCCCACCCCACCTGAAATAAAAAGACCACAGTAAAGAACTTCTCAAAAGCCGACTTCACACTTCTAAAGACTAGTGTGGTCTCCTTTAAGGCCCCGAGCCGGAAAACAGTACTCAAGCCACTGAATCACTTACAAACACCTTCTACCAGCACCTGCAGGACTGCATGGATAAGGCAATCCCAAACAAAACAAAGACTCTTAGTACCAAAGGCAAGCGTCCAGTCTGGTGGACCCCAGCCATAAACAAACTCTACAATAAAAGGAGGAAGCTACTACAAGATAGAGCAAAATCCTTAAAAGGTAAGACACCCTTGATCACTATAAGTAAAAAACTAAGAGCTCTCATAAAATCATCCAAAGCAAACTTCGAGAGAAAAATAGCTAAAGACTCAAAAGACAATCATAAGGCCTTCTTTAGCTATGTTAGAAACCTAGGAGGAAACTCCCAGATATGCTCAGAACTAGTTCAAAATGATGTGAAGATTACTGATCCTACAGACATTGCCAACATACTGGCTGACAGGTTCAGTGCAAACTTCTCCCCAAAAGGAGAGATATCTATACCAAACGATTGCAGCCCCCCAAACATCTCCAACGCCCAAGTGAGAACTGCTCTCTCCAAAGCAAAAAACACAGCATCCATGGGACCTGATGGTGTCCCCGGCTGTGTGCTCCACGAACTCAATGAGGAATTAAACCCACAGCTAGGACAGCTGTTTAATCAAAGTCTTACCTCTGGATACGTACCCAGGGAGTGGCGCACTGTAACTGTGGTCCCACTTCACAAAGGCGGTGCCTCCACCGACCCTGGAAATTACCGGCCCATTAGCTTGACAAGCCTTATCTGCAAAGCCATGGAGAGGATCATAATGGACCTCATAAATAAAGACATAGGGAATTTGCAGACTTTGGATCCAACCCAGTTTGGCTTTGTCAAAGGCAGATCATGCCTTTTAAACTTGGTTGACTTCTTCGAAACAGTCACCAAAGCCATTGATGAGGAAAGGCAGTCCATACAGCCTACCTCGATCTGGCTAAGGCCTTCGATACAATACCCCACTCGGGTATCATTGAAAAACTCATCAGCTTAAATGTTAACCCATACATCACAAGATGGGTTGCAAACTGGCTGAGTGACAGAACCCACAGGGTCAGAGTTGCTGGCGCCATGTCAGACTCAAAGCCTGTCACAAGTGGTGTCCCACAGGGCTCAGTCCTGGGCCCACTCTTGTTTGGCATCTACTTTTCCAAGTACAAGCAAACACAGGAGGGTTATGGCTGACAAAGTTTGCAGATGACTGCAAACTAGGCGCCATAGTAGAAAACACATCTGACACAGATATCCTTCAGAAGGGTCTCACAGAAGCGGATAACTGGTGCCAGAGCCACGGCCTGAAGTTAAATGCCAAAAATGCATAGTCATACCCTTTGGGAAAAACAAGGTTACCCCTAGCTACCAAATAGGTGGCAATCCACTGAGCACAGAAGAAGTTATCAGGGACCTGGGGACCCAGGTTGATAGTAGTCTGTCATTCGACACCCATGTAGCTAAAGTAGTTAGGAAGACCTTCTACATTGCCCACCTTATCATGAAGGGATTCTCATCTAGATCAAGGGAGGTCATAGTCTCCCTTTACTCATCACTCATCAGACCAATGATTGAGTACAATGCCCCATTCGGGATGTATCTGACCCGACACTTGCAGCAGCTGGAGAGGCCACAAAAGTTCCTCACCAAAAGGATAAAGGGTCTCAAAAATCTGTCCTATGCTGCCCGACTGAAAGAACTCCAGCTCTATTCAGTCGCTACCGCTTGCTCAGAGGTGACCTTTGCCTAACATACAAGGCCATGTCAAACCCAGATTTGATGAATATGCTTCACCTCAAAAAATCTAGATCCATCAGAGCCACAAGGGCGGGAGACTTAAACCTCGACACGGCTATTAATAGGACGTGCTGGAGGGATAGATTCATCACCCAAAGACTCCCTATGCTGTGGAACAAAATCCCGGTACATGTGAGGCAGAGCACCTCGCTGGCCTTGTTCAAGAGAAATCTTGACCAATGGATGGGAGATCGCAGATATACCCCAGGGATTACCTCAGTGTCACTGCTCGACAGAGGCACAGCAAAATAATGGGTATAGTTCCCCATACTAAAGGGGTGGCGTAAGCCACAAAACGATGGGCTAGGCTTGTAAATGCCCTCGGGCAGATAGCCTAGTATGAACCTATGAACCTATGAACTTAAAGGAAAGGTCTGTAACCTCAGCCTAATGGAAACACACACTGAAATGACTGCAGAACTTTTCACTTTGCTGATCAACCACCCCATTTGTAATCTATGAAAAAAAATCTCAAAATTACCATAAGTATAAGGCAAATTAAGGAAATTCCACAGAAAATCAGCACAAGGGTCAAGATTACATATACTGAGGAGTTTACGAGGAAAGATGTGCTGCAGAACACAATAATATAATGAATACCCTCATGTCATTAGCACAGAAAAGCATACAATGCTTAAAGGTACACTTATAAAAGTACAGTTGTGTACACTTACAACAAATGTAGATGTTCGAGTGCATTCACTGTTGCAGTCATCACACTTGGGTTTATCCTGCCAGGGGGAGCCCTCAGTCGGCCCGAATACCAGAGGCTTAGTATTTCTGCATCAGTTGCCGTTGCTCCAGGATTGACGTCAGGTCGTGGTATAAAAACAGGCAGCCGGCGCCTTTACATCAGTTTTTCTTGCCCCAAATGTCAAGAGCCCCCAATAGGGAGCTAAGTTATGGTGGAGTAATATCACCAGTAGAAAGTAAATGCCAAAAGCCCTGTAAGGGTGAGGAAGAGAGAGAGAGAGATAGAGTGAGACAAGGGGGCTGGAGGGTGGGAAACCAGGACTGCAACAGTGAATACACTCCAACATCTACATTTATGCTAAGTGTACACAACTGTACTATGTTCTTCATGTTTCACTGTTGCAGTCATCACACTTAGGTTGATTCCCAAAGCTGAGGAATGGGTGGAGGCAGTCAAGAAGAGTTGGGACTGGCTAGAATGCCCTGCAGAAATGCGGTTGCAAAGCCTGCCCTGGATTTTGAAAAGATAGGCAGGTGGTAATGCTTGGTGAAGGTATGAACAGAACTCCATGTTGCAGCTTCCAGGATGTCCCTGGTAGGGACCCCTCTGAGAAAGGCTGTGGAGGTTGAAGTTGCCCTAGTGGAATGTGTTTCTGACCCCCTGTGGGGGTGGTTTCCCATGGTGTTTGTAAAAGAAATGGATGCAGTGTGCTATCCATTTGGAGATGTTTTGTTTTAATATGACTTTGCCCTCTGACCCTGGTGCAAAGCTGACTAGTAACAGGTCAGATTTCCTAAAGGGCTTAGTCCTATTCAGGTAGAATCTGAGTTGTCTGTGCACATCTAAAGAGTGCAGGATCCTTTCCCCCTTATTTTGAGGTTTAGGGAAAAAGCTGGGCAAATGAATAGATTGGCTGAGAGCCACACTGGACACCACTTTAGGCATGAAAGTTGGGTTAGTCCTGAGGGAGACCTTGTCAGCATGAAAACTGATGAAAGGTTCCACAGCCATAAGTGCTTGTAGCTCAGAAACTCTTCTAGCTGAATTAATGGCCAGAAGCAAGGCTGTTTTCCAAGAGATGAATTTTAACTCTGCTGAAGCTGCAGACTCAAAGGGGGGAGTGTGAGCTTTTCCAACAGAAAGTTAAGGTCCCAAGCAGGGGTAGGGGTTCTTCTTGGTGGCCTTAAATTGTTAGCCCCTCTCAGGAACTGTTTGATGAGAGGGTGTGAGAAGAGAGGTGGCTCAGTGCTGTAATGTGCAGAGATGGCAGAGGCATATATTTTAATGGAAAAGAAGGATAGGCCCCTGTGGAGTAGTTCTGCTAAGTAATCCAGGAGGAGAGGTAAGGAGGGCTGTGCTGGATCAGCTCCTTTAGTCTGGATCCAGGAACAATACCTTCTCCATTTGTCAGCATAGGATTTTGTAGTACTGGGTCATATGGCTTCAACATACGACATCCAGGACCTGTTTGCTTAGGCTGGCCACTGGTGGAGAAGTCAAGGAATAAGCCAGGCTGCTAGGTTCAGGGTCTGCAACTGTGGATGCAAGAACTCTTCCTCCTGCTGAGTCAGGAGAGTTGGAATCTGGGGGAGATGCCATGGAGGAAACACGGACAGAATGTGCAGTAGTGGGTACCAGTGATGGCATGGCCAGTCTGGGGCAATCAGGATTGCCTTTGGTCTTTCCTCCCTTATTTTGAGTAATACTCTGGTAAAAAGAGGTATAGGGGGAAATGCACAGATGGAGAGGTTTGCCCACTGGAAGGATAGGGCATCCACTTTCCAAGCCTTGCTGTGAGGTTCTCTGGTGCAAAATATGCTGAGCTGGTGGTTGTAGGGGGAGGCAAGTAGGTCCACCTTCGGGGTACCTCATTTTGGGTCACAAGGCTGAAGGTATTGTGGTTTAATTGTCACTGGGTGCAGGAGATTTCTGCTTAAGTTGTCTGCCAGAGAGTTTTGGTTTCCTGGCAGGAATTGAGCTTGCAGGTGAATATGCATGGCTGAGGTCGTGTTCCAAAGGGTCATGGCTAGCCTGCAGAGTGGGTTCCCCCGTGCTTGCTGATGTACCACATTACTGTGGTATTGTTGGTTTTGATTAGTAGAGGTCCTGGAGAGAGCAGGGATCTGAAAGCTATCAGAGCATGCCGAACAGCTTGCATCTCTTTTTGGTTGATGTCCAGATGAATTTGGTTTGGGCTCCAGTGGCCCTGAATGCACCTGCTGTCCAGGTGAGCCCCCCAGGCGTAGTCTGATGCATCTGTGGTTAGGGTCAGGGCGGCGTGGGGATGTGAAAAGGGAAGTCCCTTGTTGTGGTTGCATGCTGCTGCCCACCAAAGAAAATCTTTCCTTAGGGCATCATAAGTATAATAGTTTCCAGATCCTGAGAATGTTTACACCAAAGGCTTTTTAAGTACCATTGAGGTTTCCTCATATGCAGTCTGGCATATGGAATTAGTAGAATGCAGGAGGCCATGAACCCTAGAGCTTGCAGGATTTTCCTTGCAGACAACTGGGTTCTGGTGGCCAGTTGAGAGAAGTAGCCTGTCAGATAGGCTTGCTTTTCTGGAGTTAGAAATGCCATCTGGGATGCTGCGTCCATGCTTGCTCTCAGGAATACAATTTTTTGACTGGGGACTAGTTTGGATTTCTTTTCGTTGATAGTGTACCCAGTGAGGTTAGTAGGTCCTTTACAAATGTCAGGTGCTGTAACAGCTTTTCCTGACTGTCTGAATCAGGCAGTCATCCAAGTAAGGGTAAATTTGAATATTTCTTTGTCTGCAAAAGGCAATGGCTGGAGCCAGGCATTTCGTGAAAACTCTGGGAGCAGTGGATAGGTGAAAGGGAAGTGCAGAGAACTAATAATGCATATACCCTGCCCTGAAAAGTAGATATTTTCTGCAAGAATCTCCGATTGGGATATGCAGATCGGCCTCTTTGAGGTCTAGAGTGGCTAACCAGGCATCTTTGGACAGCACAGGCAGAAGCTGCTGCAGTGTGAGCATTTTGAATTTTGGTACCACCAGGAAGGTGTACACAATAGATAGACCTATGATTGGACGCCAGGTGCCCTCTTTTTCTGGGTACCAGAAAAAGTCTAGAATAGATCCCTTGGCCTATCTGACCTGCAGGAACAGGCTGAATTGCCCGCATGGAAAGCAGGGAATGAACTTGGTTTTGTGCTTCTGCCCACTGGTCTGGAGGAAGATCTGGGAATCCCTTTGGGGTTGGCAACATGTGGAAATAAAATTTGTACCCCTGGGATACTACGCTGAGGACCCATCAATCGTTGGTGATGGAGGCCCAATTTTCTGCATGGGAGGCAAATTTTCCTCCTAGGGTCATGAGCAGATGGGCAGAGGTGAGAGGAAGAGTTGAGGAGTCATTGGGAATTCTTTCCATAAGGGGGTGGCTTAGCACTCCCTGGTTTAGAAGTGGAGGCTCTCCATTGCTTAGATCTCTGCATACCCCAGGACTGCTGTCTGGGGGATCTGTTACCCCTATGTCTAGTCTGAGGTGGCCTTATGGGGGCTGGAAAGGACCAATGTTTTGAGGGGCAATGCCTACTGAATCTTGGAGGCTGAACTTGCAAAAAGTCTTTAACCGTCTGCATAGACTTAGCTTTTTCTTCCATCTTTTTTAAAACCTCTTCTGCTTTGGTGCCAAACAGATTGTCTTTGTTCAGTGGTGCGACAATGAGTTTGACATGACATGATCTGGCAAGGTCTGTTCCTTAAGCCAAGCATGCCTTCTAAGTACAGAACCTGTGACTGCTGCCCTGCAGGATGCTTCTAGGGTGTCAAACCCACACTGCAGGGTATGCTTACTGATTTGACTTGCAGAATGCATAAGTTCCTGTAAATCTTTATTTTCTGCACAGTCAGAGAAGGTAGATCATTTTTGTTTAATGAGTTCCATGGTATGTTGCTGGTATTTCAGCATGTGGAACTGACAATTTAATGCTCTAAAGGCAAGAGTTGCATAGGTATATACTTTTTACCCCATCTGTCTAATGCTCGAGAATCCCAGTCTGAAGGGGTGGGATTTTTAGCTGTATTTGCTTTTATTCCTTTAGGCCCTTGGGAGATGACCTCTGGGTCAGCAGTAGGATTCTTGAAAAGAAATTTGTGTGAGTCAGGGACTCTGTAATACCTGTCAGGTTTCCTGGGAGCAGGAGGTAAAGTATCAGGAGTTAGACTGGATTCCATAAAGACATCATCCACAACATCCAGAGCAGGAGGTATAGCTAAGGGTCTATGCTGGGGTAAATCTAAGAATTCCCTGAATCTCTTTTTGGACTGAGGATAAGCCTAACATTCCCAACTGAAGTGCTCTCTCAAAGTATGTAGGGTTTCACCAAAAGAAAAATCCTCTGGAGGAGGGCAGAAGGAATGGATTCCTCTGCATCTGAATCCTCATAAGCAGATAAGGGCATGTCTTCATAATCAGAAACCTCAGAGTCGTCGGACTCTTGGTAAGATAAAGGTGCTGGGGACAAGTCTCATTTTCTTTTAGCAGGGGAAGGCTGGCTTCCCCTTAATCAGCATAATAAGGTCTTCCACCATTTTAAGCATCTGTGATTACGGCAAGGAAACAGGTGCGTGAGTTTGGGTCGGTCTTTTAGAAGTAGCTCGAACTCTGGACCTTAGAAACTCGGTAGTTTTAGAGAAAACTGAAAACGCGAAATAAGTTATTGGTTTGTGTCGAATATCAGTAGTGAGAAGAACTTCCTCAAACAGGTGCCTGCACAGCGGCTCCGGACCCATCCAAGGTAATGACATCCACAGGTTCCGTAGTCAAAGAAGAGTCTCGCGGCATACAAAACGGGTCTCGGTAGTGGCCTGTGAATCCACTGATGCGGGCATCAGGGGCTGCGAAAGCACATCACTGAGTACCCGCGAACTGGCAACTAGCTTAACGGAAGCGTCGGCAGTTTTGAACCTGTGCGTTTTGTCTACGTTTTTTCAGAAGAATGGTAGTCAGCTTACCGAAAGCATTTCGGAATATGGAGATCAAGAGCGAAAATATTTAGCTACAATAAGGGCCCGACGACGAATAGTTTGGGCATTGAACAAAGCACAAAACCAGCAGTGAGGGACGTCGTGGTCTGGGCCTAAACAGGTGATGCAGTAAGAATGGAAATCTCGGTGTGGTGTTTGCTTTCTACAGGCAAGACAATTGTTAACTTTTTCTGACATCAGTTAGAGCAAGAAAAAAGGATCCCGAACAGGGTACTTTAGAAGACTTCAACTTCAATTTTGGAAACGAAAACTCAGGTAGTGGCCGACCGGCACTTGTGCGAACTGCTTCTGCTTCAGGCTCCTTGGCAAGAAAAACTGATGTAATGGCGTCAGCTGCCTGCTTTTATACCACTGACGACCTGACGGCAACCCACGCAGAAATACTAAGCCTCTGGTATTCGGGCCAACTGAGGGCTACCCCTGGCAGGATAACCCAAGTGTAATGACTGCAACAGTGAAACACGAAGAACATCAACAAAATACAAGTTAACTGCACACATAGTAGTCTAAAAATGTCTAAGCTAAGAAAGAGGGTGTCCATCACTGCCCTTTGAAGTAAGACAACAGGCATACTTTAAATCTGACTCAAAGGTGCCAAACAACAAGTATATGAATAAATCCACACATCACTACCTCCAAGCACGTACTTTAAGTACAAAAGAGATTATTGAAATGACCCTAAGACAGTCAATACCAACTGCTGGCAAAAGTATATTGACAATAACAGGTTATATGCCAGAGTAAAAAATATAAAACTAAATCAATGTCCCAACTGACAAAAAGGTCCCCCAAGAACAGTGTCCTTAATAATGAATGGGTTTTTAATAGAAGCACAGAGTTAAGAGTCTCAGCTGCTCTTTGACAACTCTGGAGCAGCATGTACAGCCTTTTGCCTTCCCATCAGCCTGTTTTTAAATAACGGAAAAGGGTCTAGCAATCATTTTCTGTCTGAAGCAGTGTCCCTTCCAGAAGTGTCATGTCCACATTTGAAGCTTCCAGAGATGTGACTGATGTAGACTGTTATAATTTTTAAAAACATCCTCTCCAAACATAAAGAGATGCTCCCCACCAAGCAGAGTCACTTTTAGTAAAGCAGGACAAAGCTGCTTAAATGTCCATCCATTCTAGCAAGAAAACCTTATGGCAGGGTAAAACTCAGACACATGCTGATGAGTTTTTAATGAAAAATCTTGCTCAACCAATACTCTAGTTCACTCGAGTATAAGGGATTTGACTAGCTGCTATTGCTGCCCCAAAATGTTTTCTTTAGCTACATAATTAAAAAAAAAATCTCACCACTTTAAGTCAGCAAAGCATGCGGATGCACTGTGGAAGTGGACCTTGATGAGCCTGTTCAATTCTCAACTCTTGTTACCGGATACCAGAACATTCAGACAACTTCACTGCCACAAGTAGACAACAATTTTTATCCTCATACTTTTCTGGTACTTGTGTGAAATGGAATTTCACTTTCCAGCCCCCCCCCCCCCCCCCCCAATGACAACTCTCTTTACAAGAAACTCAGTTCTAGCTTCTGAATGCAGTGATCTCTGCTGCACGTCTTCAATGTCACCCAGTGCCAATAGTATACTGCAGGTCTCTTTACTGACATGACAAGGGTTTTGAAGCAATCACCTATACCCTTCTTCTCAATAAACTCAAAAGACTCAACATTGGAGATAACACTATCTGCTGGTTTTGTAGCTACTGAAAAGAGAGAACCTTCCAAGTCCATACGAATGTCACCCTCTACTGCCAGTAAACTTAATACAGGTGTACTGCATACTGCAAGTCTTGCAGGTCTTCTCTTTTCTCTCTTTGTTAATGATCTCCCCCTAGCATTACCAAATCTGAAATTAATACTGTATGCAGATACGTTGCTCCTGCAACCCAGTACTAGCCATTCTGACCTGCAAACCAAGTTACAGGACAATTTCATTCAGTTATGCACCTGATCCACTAACAAGCTACTAATTAATCCCAAGAAAACCATGGCATCATCTTCGCCTCAAAAAATAAATTACCCACTGTTCTTCTCATTTTTCTTAACAGATCATAACTGGAACAGTATACCTAATGGCACTGAACAGAGGTACCCAAGCCTAATAGTCGACCCTACAACTTTCCTTTATTAGTTACAAAATCTGTGCATGTTGTAAAGTCCTTGTTCAATTAAAACTGTATTACTATCTCAGTCATGTCCTTTCACCTGCTGGTCCCAGGGCCAGTGCTAAAAACATTTTAATTCACAAAATTGAATATGGCCATCCTTTTAAAGACTGCTGAGAATAAAATCTGCAGATTCAATCGATTAGCAGATTCCCAGATACACCACTACAATTTCCCCCCAAAAAAATTCCAAATGGTTTTCAGTGTCTCATAGGGTCGCTTTTCTTCAAAGTACTCTAATTTACAAGGTGCTGCCTTGTAAAGGGGGTCACTTCCCCCTTTTAAGAGTGAAACTACCTTGACAAGACAACTCCTATGTACTCAAAAATACACAAGATAACGTTTTCTCTCTAGTGCTAGTCCATTTAAAATTGCTGTAGGTGAGACAGCCTTCTCTAGACTAGGTTCTGCTACCTGGAACCACCTGCCTGAAGTCATAAAAAATCTAGAAACTATTAAAAGCTTCAAAGATGCACTTAAAGAACATCTGTTTTACTGAATTTACCTGCAACCACCATGACAACGGTTAGGGAAACTTACCATTCCATATCATGAATAACAGAACACATTTAATAATACTCAGATACTTTTTATGTATTTAAGAGTTTATGCCTACGTATGACTGAAGTTTGTGCTGAACCTGTCAGCTAGGATGTTGGCAATGTCTGTGGGTTCAGTGTATTTTTTGTCATTTTGGACTAATTCTGAGCATATCTGGGAATTACCACCCAGGTTCCTAACATAACTAAAGAAAGCCTTGTGATTATCCTTAGTGTCCTGTGCAATTTTTCTCTCGAAGCTAGCCTTAGACAATTTTATGAGTGCCTGTAGTTTTTTGCTAATACTGATCAGTGATGCCTTCCCTTTTTGGGATTTTGCTCTATCATTTAGTAGCTTCCTCCTTCTATTGTATAGTTTGTTTATGGCTGGGGTCCACCAGACAGGACGTCTGCCTTTGGAGGATTGGGTCTTGGTTTTATTTGGGATCGCATGATCCATGCATTCCTGAAGGTGTTCATAGAATGCGTTTATAAAGGATTCTGCGGTCTGGCCGTATTTTCTACAGGTCCGGGGGCTTTGAATATTCCACCTCGGTTTTGAGGAGTGTGAAATTTGCTTTAGAGAAGTTTTTCACTGTGGTTTTCTGGGCAGGGGGTGAGGTCGGGATGTGAATATCCAGTGAGATTAGTTTATGGTCTGATCTTACCAGTGAGGGATACACTTCTGGTCTGGAGCATAGAGTCCCCATGTTGGTGATGATCAGGTCCAGTATGTTTTCCCCTCTTGTGGGAGTGGTAACAAGTTGTTCCATAGCATTTGAGTTTATAAATTCTAGGAACCTTTGGGCTAGGGTGTTGGAGCTAGAGTAATGTTCCCAGTCTATGTTTGGGTAGTTGAAGTCACCCAATATAATGGTGTTTGGAGAGACCTTCATATTTTCCAGTGTTCTCAGAAAGGCCGAGTGGGGTTCCTGGGTTTGGGAGGGTGGTCTGTAGCAGGCTATAAACTGGAAGGCAGTTTTACCCACTGTTAGTTGCACATGGATAGTCTCTGATGCTTCGTGCTTTGCCACCAACCTGGAGGTGTGGGTATCTTTGATGAATATCGATACTCCCCCTCCTTTTGTGGTTCGGTCCAAGTTTTGGGGCTGAAAAGCATGGTATGAGGTATAACCTGGTAGTGCTGGGGTGCTCTCGGGAGCCCTGAACCAGGTTTCTGTTAGTGCACAGATATCGATGTTCTCCATGCTAATGAGAGTTTCGAGTGCGTGCATCTTGAGGTTTAGACTTCTGGCATTGAGTAGCATTACTCTTAGTTTCTTATCCCTTGTGATACCTATGGAGGTGGGTTTGTCTTTTGAGCCTTGCCTAAAAAAGGCACTATGGGGGTAGCAAGAGCCTTTGCCAATATCCGAATGCCCAGGGGTGACAGGTGCAAGCCGTCCCTAGCGAAGCATCGTGGCTTGTCGTGCATATCATCCCAAGCTGACAGGCATTGGATCCCCTTTGAATGACACCAGTACTTAAGCTAATTGTTGAAATTGATCATCTTGTCCATATTGCGGCATCATTCTTGGTGAAGGTAAGATGCTACTCAAGGTCAGGGTCATACTGGCCTGGGCTACATGCTCAGAGAGCTCCTTTATGTCTCTTTTCATGTAGTCCAGGGAGGTACGTCTCAGGTCATTCACACCAGCATGGACAATGACTGAGTCATATTTGTACTTGCCTTGGAGTGACCTGAGTGCTTGTGTTATGTGGTGGATCCTAGCGCCCGACAGGCTGCTCACCGTGATCCTCTCCTTGTTCAGCCTGGTGAGCGGGATGTCAGTGTGCCTGACGATAGAGTCACCTATTACAAGTGTATCAGGTGTGTTGTTTAGTCTTAAGGGCTGTGACTGTCCAGCACACTGGCTTTGTGAGATATGTGTTGCACGTGTTTTGTTTTGGGGTAGCGGTTACTTGGGTGTCTGCTTTGGAGGTCTCTGCTGCTTAGGCAGATCTTTATTTAGAGCCTCCAAGTATGTTTTTGTGTGATTATGTGTTTGGTTTGCTGTCGTGGTAGGTCTATGTGAGACTGGAATTGTAGTGAGTGTGGTTTCCTTCTCCTCCTGACTGGTTATGCCAGTACTGAGTTGAGAGAGCTTAGCCTCCAGTTTGGCTATATGGTTGCATCTCTCACATGTGTTGGAATTTGTTGGGAGGAGGAGAGGGTTGTCTGTGTACATGAGGCAGTTGTAACATTGCCTCAAGATTCCCAGATTCACCAGCTGGACTGGAGAGGAGATTGACAACTGACTTTTGGACATGCTAGAATAATATTGGGAATTCCTTAATAATTGAAAACAAGGGCCAGTGGGGAGTGAGGGTGTAGTGCTTTTAACTTTTAGTGCTGACTTATATAATTGCTTTAGCGAGCAAGTGCCAGGTAACTTAAGTGCAATGTGTTACAGGTAACTTAAATGCAAAAACGATAAACAGTAACTTTCTTTCAAGTGAAACAAGGAAATAAGCACAGTAAGCAATGCAGATATCACTAGTGATCCACAGAAGCGCTGAGAAGCCGTGTATTAGGTGGAATTAGCGTTCCAGGGAAATAACAAGCAAACAAACAACAAGCATATAAACAAAGCTAGATTCAGCAGGCCTGGATCTAGTCTATGCTAGAGCAAATAAGGTGTACCAATTTCAGTAAGATACAGTTCAGATATTAAGGCACTATAAACCTTTAACCAGAAATTCCCAGCTCAGAAGGGCAGAGTCCAGCCTCTTCTCCCACAAGAGTGCAGACCACGAACCTTCTTAATGTAAAATAACTGGCCTGAAGCCCAAGTGCTTAAACCAGAACTAATACACTTTAAGAATAACAGACACTGGGCTCTCAATCAGCAGTTCCCAACTTAGAAGGATGAAAGCTACCTGTCCTGCCACCACAGCGCATGCCACAAACCTTCCTAATGTAAAACAACTGGTCTGAAGCCCAAGTGCTTAATCCAAAAGACTTAGAATGATAGCTACACTTTAATCAAGTTACTACCAAGCAGTAATAAATACAATTGAATACTTTAGAGAATGCCTGGATTAGTGCTCAAGTTGTAACTGTAACACCCAAGGTATTGTTTATCTGGCTCTTTGCCAGAAATATAACAGGTTTTATGTGAGAAAAACAAAAAGTTGAGAGAGAATATACGAACATTCTTTGGACATAAGAAAGAACCACCTAAACAATTCTTTGGCACTACATAATGTGAAGTTTAGTGAAGATAAATTTCTACCTTTTGGTTTAGATCACATTGTGAATTATACTGGGGGGGGGGGCTTGGGATGATTTGATTGAAACTAGTGAGTTGTGCTGGCAACTAAGACTAAATGCCACCCCAACCCCCCGCTTTGAATGAGCATGTTTTGACTGGATGCATCCTTAGGTTAAAATCTTACATGGTATAAGATGGTCTGCCTGTTTGTATACACTTGTCAAAACTGGATTGGTTGAGCATGGTCAAGTGTTTTATAGGGTGGGTTATTTAAATGAATGAGATTATATTCTGATGAAGTCTGGAGAAACAGTTGAAAGTGCGTAATCCTGTGAATTTTGTTTTTATTTTTCTAGTGTATCTGTATTTTAATGTTTTAAAAAAATCTTTTTGGCTGAGTGATGCTCTCTTGCCTGTGGCTGGTTATTAAGGATTGTAACTTTGTGGAAGATTTGCTTCACTATTTTTGGTTCTAAGAAAATGTCTTACCCAAACAAGAGATTCCAGACACTTTGAAAAAGAATCTGCAAAAATGAGGGAGTTGTCTACATAAGGAAAATGTGAATACCTTGCATTCAAAAATAGACCATGACTGAAGCTAGACAATTTGTGAACACCTTTGGAGCAATGGATAACCGAAAGAGTAATGCAGAGAAGTGATACTATAATCCAGACACAGAAAACGTTAAAAAACATGTGAAATCTGAGACTATAATCAAGACACAGAAAACGTTAAAAAAACATGTGAAATCTGAGGCTATAGGAGTATGATAAGTATCCTTTAAACCAGGAGTCATCAAAAAAAAAAAAAAAAAAACTGAAAGGGAGAATAGGTGATAACAGGTTGTGAGGAATAACATTTTGAACACTGGGAATTTCAAAAACTGATTACGAAAGGAAAGATGTAGGCTTGGTCTCCATGACAATTCTTTCTTTCTGTGGTATCAGAAACATTATTGAATAAAAAAACTTTCCCAGTCAGAGAAACAGGAACAGGCTTTATAACCCCTTGTGTTAGCAAACAATGAATGACAGGGGGGAAAAATGATGCTTCACCTGGCAAAAGAGAAGAAATCCCCTGAAAAGGAAGGAGTGACTCCTATCATCTGTACCCCTGATGGATCACTTTCAGAGCCCATCTGTCTAAGATTACCTCTCACCAAAGTGAGAAATGGAAAGTCAGATTTTAGGAGAAATTTAAAGGTTTGCCAGAATGGAAGGGGGGGGGGGGTTTAACATTTGAATAACCTGTTGGACTGTCCTGTTTTTTTGGAGACTTCATTCTTCCTTTTAGAACCTATTTGCCATTGTTTTTTGAACATCAGCTTGACAGAAGTCTGCTCAATCTGCTTATTTTGCTTATTTATGAAAAGATGCTGAGTTAGGGATGACACCTTTTATAAATCGGGAGAAGGAATGCTGAAAAGTCTCATTCACCCATACAATCAGTTCCCTTCTCTCGTCACCTTTTTTTTCAGGCTGTCAGCAGCAAATGGTCCAAAAATAACGTCCCCATTAAGGGGAAAATTCAAAATTTCAATTTTCGCAAGTACATTTTGAGAATACCACCATGCAAACTTTCACCTAACAGATCCAGTAATTGCTACTCTACAAAAGGCATCAGCTGAGTTATAAGAACACTTCAAAGAATGTCTTGTTATTTGAGATCCAACACAGGAGCAAAACATGTTATCAAGAGAAGACTTTCCCTCAGAAGAAGGAACAATGGCAATAATGTTCCTCACATTTTCAAACAAAGCTAGGAAAATACTTTAACATGTAAGCTTGACAATTAAGAATTCTAAAAACAAGTGTGGTAGGGAAATGCACTTTTTTCCCAAATCATTCAAAGTCTTTCCTGTCATTATCAGAGGGGGAGGGAATTAGTGTTTATTTAAATGTTTAGCTGCAGAAAAAGATGCTAATGAAATCACTGCAGAGTCAGATGATCTGGAATCATAAAAAAAAAAAAAAAAAAAATGTAAGACTGAGGAGCTTTATACAATCCATCTGCCTTCTTAGGGGTTGAGGGCTAGCTGTCAGGCATGTTGCATGATGTAATAAAACATCCTCTAAAGATGGAACAGCAGCAGAAACAGGAGTAAGATGAAGAAATTCCCGATATAATAAACTGTGATATTCTTCAAAAAACTGGAATGTCATCATGTTCTCACTGAAACAATTGGTTTATCCGTGGTATGGCTACAGAAAAAAACATTCTACCAAGGGACAATGAGAAGAAATACTATCATAAAAATTGGTTACCCGAGCAATAAAAAGTTTTCCACTCACAATCATTTCACTCTTCATCACAGTTATAATCTTCAAAAAGTGATGCATTACTTTTTTTCTTACCAGTAAATCCAGAAAGAAACAGGTTAAGAGTCTGAACTAAACCCTAAGCTAAGAGCATTAAACCATCCCTGACTAAAGTAATAGACAGGAGAATATAAACGCTTAACTTTCTGATTCTTTTTAATAGGAATCTCCACAAAAGCAGACCGACTTTTGCCAGGGACATAATCCTGGGCAATAGGCATTCCAAGCTTGACCAGCCAGAAAAGCATTCCCACTCCTTTCTCAGAGACTGACAAAGAGTGGTTTTACCACACCCGCACATGTGCAGCAGAAATGTCCCCATTCAACCTCCAGGTGACACTCTCCTAGGCAATAAACAAACTCCTCATGCAAGTCAGGCTGAGGCATTTTCCGACCACACGAGGAGAATCTTTTAAAGCCAGAAGGCTTCTTGGACATCTCAGAAAATAAAGGCGCGTGCGTGCACACACCCCGAACAACATCCGCACTCTCTACGGGAAAGGAGGAGGTGGAGAGACTACTTTGCTAAAGGACAGTGAGCTAAAGGGGGGACAGCTAAGGCAAAACTCCTATGCAGAAAACACTACTGAAAGGGCCCGGAAAAAAAAGGTGGGAACCCACAGGAAAAAACTTAGAAAAGCTACAGGGAGGGAAGGGAATCTAAACTAACTACACTAAAGGAGGACAGGGGTAAAGAGAAGAATAATGCTATAAGGAAAAACAAAAATAGACCCCAAAAGAAAAGGCAATTAGGACTTATCTGAAGTGAAGTTGCTTGAGCTGTAGGATACACGTCTGAGCATTTCTGAGGCAAACGAGATATGAGGGTTATAGGTCAGAAAGGGATTATGGAAAGGGGAGGAGCTTGAGCTCTGGATCTGTCCTTCAGTTGCCAGCTCAGATCCAAGGTCGGAGCCAAGACCCATCCGGGATGAATAATGACACGGGATAGTATCAGATGTAAAGTTAACACAAAGTTCTCAACTAACAGAAAAATCACATATCACCATCAACAGAAACTTAAACTCCTACCATGAAACAAATAGTGTTACTTTAAAAAAGTACTGTTTTAGTCACAAATTTAATTGTGGAAGTTTTTCCTCCAAGAGAACTTATCTGCCCAGTACTGGACAAGTGCTACAAGTGCTAACCAAGCATCAATCCAGAAAACCCTCAACAGGAACACTTTTTGGAAGCAGGAAAGTTCTGAAGGCTTTAGGGCACAGGCTGTTGAATTTCTCTAGCTCTGCTTGGATTCTCAATGGTCTAGAAATGTGGAAGGTGCCCTTAAGCTTTGGAAGTTGGCAGGCTGTTATATTATATGCAGGATATAACCCATATAGCCAAGACTACTGCAGCAGTGAACAAATAATGAACATCTGACTAAGACACTCTCCTTTCCCAGCCTGCTGAGTGCTGCATCGGTGTATCTCACTATGAAGTTAACCATGAGAGAGGTGGCCTTTTTATTCAGTAACTCTTCACTGCCACCCACTGGACTTTGCTTGTCTTATCTTTTTCTTCTTTCGGCTGCTCCCGTCAGAGGTCGCCACAGCAGATCAACTGTTTCCATTTCTTCCTGTCCTCTGCATCTTGCTTTGTCACACCAACCACCTGCATGTCCTCTCTCACCACATCCATAAACCTTATCTTAGGCCTTCCTCTTTTTCTGTTACCTGGAAGCTTCATCCTTAGCATCTTTTTCCCAATATACTCTGCATACCTCCTAAGCACATGTCCAAACCAATGTAATCTTGCCTCTCTGGCTTTGTCTCCAAACCTTCCAACGTGGGCTGACCCTCTAATATACTTATTCCTAATCCTGTTCATCCTAGTCACACCCAGTGCAAATCTTAACATCTTCAACTCTGCCACATCAAGCTCTGAGTCCTGCCTTTTTGTCAATGCCAATGTCTCCAACCAATATAACATAGCTGGTCTCACTACCCTATTGTAGACCTCCTCTTTCACTCTTACTGGTACTCGTCTGTCACAAATCACTCCTGACACTCTTCTCCACCCACTCCATCCTGCCTGTACTCTCTTTTTCACCTCTCTTCCACACTCACCATTACTCTGAACTGTTGATACCAAGTATTTAAACTCATCCACCTTCACCACCTCTACTCCCTGCATCCTCACCATTCCTCTATCATCCCTCTCATTCACACACATATATTCTGTCTTAGTCCTGCTGACCTTCATTCCTCTTCTCTCTAGAGCATATCTCCACCTCTCCAGGGTCTCCGCCACCTGTTCTCTACTCTTACTACAGATCACAATGTCATCTGCAAACATCATAGTCCACGGGGACTCCTGTCTGATCTCGTCTGTCAACCTGTCCATCACCATTACAAATAAGAAAGGGCTCAGACCTGAACCTTGATGTAATTCCACCTCCACCTTAAACGCATCCGTCACTCCCACCTCAGACTTCACCACTGTCACACTACCCTCGTACATATCCTGTACCACTCTTACATACTTCCCTGACACTCCCGACTTCCTCATACAATACCACAACTCCTCTCTAGGCACCCTGTCATATGCTTTCTCTAAATCCACAAAGACACAATGCAACTCCTTCTGACATTCTCTGTACTTCTCCATCAACACTCTCAAACCAAACATCGCATCTGTAGTGCTCTTTCCTGGCATGAAACCATACTGCTGATCACTAATCATCACCTCCCTTCTTAACCTAGCTTCCACTACTCTTTCCCATAACTTCATGCTGTGACTGATCAATTTAATCCCTCTACAGTTACTACAGCTCTGCACATCACCCTTATTCTTAAAAATCGGTACCAAAACACTTTCTCCATTCCTCAGGCATCCTCTCACTTTCCAAGATTTCATTAAACAATCTAGTTAAAAACTCCACTGCCATTTCACCTAAACACCTCCATGCTTCCACAGGTATGTCATCTGGACCAACAGCCTTTCCATTCTTCATCCTCTTCATAGCTATCCTTACTTCGTCCTTGCTAATCCACTGCACTTCATGATTCACTATCCGCACATCATCCAACCTTCTCTCCCTCTCATTCTATTCATTCATCAGCCCCTCAAAGTACTCTTTCCATCTGCTCAACACACTCTCCTCGCTTGTGAGTATGTTTCCCTCATTATCCTTTATCACCCTTACCTGCTGCACATCTTTACTAGCTCGGTCCCTCTGTCTAGCCAATCGGTACAGGTCCTTTTCTCCCTCCTTAGTGTCCAACCTTTTATACAGCTCTTCATACGCCTTATCCTTAGCCTTCGCCACCTCTCTCTTTGCCATGCACCTCATCTCCTTATACTCTTGTCTACTTTCTTCATCTCTCTGACAATCCCACTTCTTCTTCGCCAACCTCTTTCTCTGTATACTCTCCTGTACTTCTTCATTCCACCACCAGGTCTCCTTGTCCTCCTTCCTCTTTCCAGATGTCACACCAAGCACCTTTCTAGCCATCTCTCTTACTAGCTCTGCTGTACTTACCCAGCTATTCAGTAACTCTTCACTGCCACCCAGTGCCTGTCTTAATTCTTCCCTGAACATCACCTCACAATTACCATTTTTCAATTTCCACCATTTCATCCTTGGTGCTGCCCTCACACTCATCCTCCTCTTCTTGATCACCAATGTCATTCTACAAACCACCATCCTATGCTGCCTAACTACACTTTCCCCTGTCACCACTTTACAGTCTCCAATCTCTTTCAGACTAGCCCTTCTACATAAGATATAATCCACCTGTGTGCATCTTCCTCCACTCTTTTAGGTCACCCTATGCTCCTCCCTCTTGTTAAAATATGTATTCAACACAGCCATGTCCATCCTTTTCACAAAATCCACTACCATCTGACCTTCTGCATTCCTTTGTTTAACACCATACCTACCCATCACTTCCTCATCCCGTCTGTTCCCTTCACCAACATGCCCACTGAAATCTGCTCCAATCACCAATCTCTCACCCTTGGGTACAGTCATCACCACTTCATCCAACTCACTCCAAAATTTTTCTTTCTCATCCATCACACACCCAACTTGTGGAGCATATGCACTAACAACATTCATCATTACACCATCAATTTCCAGCTTCATAAACATCACTCTATCTGACACACTTTTCACCTCCAAAACACTCTTAGCATACTTTTCCTTCAGGATAATGCCTACACCATTTCTCCTCCCATCCACACCATGATAAAACAATTTGAACCCACCTCCGATACACCTAGCCTTGCTCCCCTTCCATCAGGTCTCTTGCACACACAATATACCAACCTTCCTTCGGTCCATCATATCAGCTAGCTCTCTCCCTATACCAGTCATACTGCCAACATTCAAAGTTCCAACCCTCACTATCACAGTCCTAGCCTTTACCTGCCTTCGGCCATGCCTTCCACCTCTTCTCCTCCTTCGGCCAACAGTAATCCAATTTCCGCCAGCACCCTGTTGGCCAACAGTACTGGTGGCAGTCGTTGTTAACCCGGGCCTCAACCGATCTGGTATGTATATGTGTAGTTTTCTCTGCATATATGATTTGGCAAAATTTTACGCCGGATGCCCTTCCTGACGCAACCCTCCCCATTTATCCGGGCTTGGGACCGGCACAAATTGAATCAATGTCTTACCAACACATATCTTTTCAATATTATAAAATATTTAAAGATATACAATGATAGCTTATCAAAGACTCTTAGCTGCCGGTTTCATAGTGTCAAAGTGCCTTTGTTTTGTGATTGTGAGGTTGTTAAGGATAATTGTTTTTCAGGTTACATTTAGGAGGCCAGTGTGGTTAAGGAAGGTTACTTTTAAGAGTCTCAGCCAGGGTTGCCAGACGTCCCTATTTGGGCGGGACTGTCCCGAGATCAGCAGCCTGATCCCGAGTCCTGCCCTGCCAGTTTAAATCCCGGCCAGCCACCGCTTTGTTTGTTTTTTTTTTTTTTTGATTGGCCCGTATACCTGGCATACGGGCCAATCAAAAATCGCTAAACACGGAGCTTCTTGTGTTCCGCATTAAAGAGAAGTAGCTCCGTGTTTAATGATTTTTAATTGGCCCGTATGCCGCTATACGGGCTAATCAAAAATCGCTAAACACGGAGCTACTCGTGTTGAATGTGGAACTGCAATGCATTAAACACGAGAAGCTCCGTGCTTAGTGCAGAGCTACTGTTCTTTAATGTGGAACTCTGTTCCGCATTAAAGACCTTTTTTTTTTTTGGTCTTCACTTGCCGTGAGAGACCTTTTTTTTTTTTTTTGTCCCTACTTGGCTGGTTGCAAATCTGGCAACCCTGGTCTCAGCATATGTAGGTCTATGTGATTGGTCTGAGTTGTGTGTGTGATTGGTTTAGAGTGGTGGTGTTTGTGTTTCTGACAACCTGCTTGTTATGGCTTTGTGTGAGAGCTTTGCCTTCAATAACAATATACAGCTAAATCTCTCATACATTGCATTAGTTTAGGTAGCAGGTGGTTGTCAGTAAAAATGCTTCGTCTAAGGATGTCAATTTCATAAGAGTTGGAAAGTGCATATCAGTGTGGTCTGAAGGGGAAGCAGTGCCTGAGAGGTTGGAATTTATTTACTTGAGTGCTGTCTAAAAGAACAACTTAAAGTCTTCACATGAAGAACAATGTGCTTCCTGGTGCAAACCACAGGCTCTTTGAATAGCTACTGTGGAAGCATTCCTGCTCATAATTAAAATATTAAGTGTACACAAGTACGTATGGATAAAGAACATTTGGCAGGAGCACCAACACCAGGTAAGCAGTAAACAATTTAAATAAAATTACAATGAGATGTACTTTAAATGTGTAACAATGTACTGCTGCATAACTCTGTGTTTTTTTACAGCTAACACTTGGAGATGGAACTAGCTAAGGTTCTTAAGAAAGAATTTAAAAATGAAAGTGCTTGTGTCTGTCAAGTACAGGTTTGAATGGCACTGCACAGAGCATGGCCAGCCACTGTTAAGCTGAGTGTAAAAATGAAAGAACCAATAAAAAAGTAGTTAGAGCTCCAGCCAAAAATGCTTACACCACAAAAACAGCAGGAAATTATTCCTTGCCACCAAATAACCAGTACTACTCTTAGTAAGCTTATACTGACTAGAAACCAACCAAAAAACTGCATTTAATCATACACTGAAGTTTTAAAAGAAGAAGAAATTGGAGTGGAAAGTCACAAGGGAGACACTTTTATTAGCCAGATGGAGCCGTTATCCCACAAATTAAGACGAATGCTTAATGTAACAAAGTGGCGGATCATGTTACACAAACAACCAGGTGACTAAGAAGCATAAAATACCAGCTATTTTAACAGAACTGCAGTTTAATGTAAGAAAATAAAAGGATAAAAGTGTAAGGTCACATGGAAATATATCAACTAGAAGGGGGTGCAACCAGATACTTAAACAGCCAGTTGACTATTCAAGACAAAGCCATCACGTTTAACTAGACAAATAATAAAAGAATAAAATCTGATTAAATAAGCAAAAAGTACTGAAATCACCAAACTATAAAGTGCAGTATATTCTGTTCTAAAAGGTACACAGAAACCAAGACCACTACAGTTTAATCTTTAAAATCCACTTCACTTTATCAGTGCTTGAAGTTTCACCCCATCACCTCAAAACAGCAGATTTTTTTTTGTTAACATAGCACTATGTCTATTTTGTAATGTGCTGTGAATCTAAACACTACAATAATAAAAATGTTTATGCATAACTAAGGAAATAAAAAGATACAATGAAAGGAGGCATTACAAGTCAAAAAGACTGTGGTGAATGCAATCTGGACACAATAAGAAAACAAAAAAACTATCTGACACACATCCAAATAATGTCAAGGGATTCAATGCTACTTTATTCTACACTTTCTCATGTAAAGAACAGCTGACATGCAAGTCTTGGATGGACTGGCTGGGGTGGTACCATCATTGCTCACCAGCTAATGGCATCTTTGTGCCACTCCCTTTCTGATTTCAAAGACATTTTGCTGATTCCCTACACATTCAATCCTAAAAGAAATGATGAACATTACAGAAAGAGATCATTAAAGAAAGAGATAGGTTAGAAATCTGCATGCACAGAGGGGTGAAGCTGGAACTTCTCACAGCACAAAGCAGCTGTTGAAGTAGACCTGCTTAGGTACCTGAGATGAAGTGCAAGTTCTTCAGATGAGACTTTACTGTGCTGCTCCAACTGTCCATTCTCTACTTGCTTGCTGGAACAAACTTTATTCTGCAGGTCAAGTGATGGCTGACCTTCCTGTAAGCAACAGAACGAAATTAAAAATCTGTTGTGGTTTTCTAATGAAAGCCTTTTTTGCTATACAAATATCATATGTGTAACACACTAAACTTGACAGTGCATTGCTTCTTTTTTATGTTGTGTGCACATCCCTGATTTCTGTCCCAAGAGATACCAATCAAGCTAGCAGTTGCTTCCCTGTGCTACAGAGCACAAGTGATACTTGCGTAAAGTACTTACACGGCCAGTACACTGTCTCCACCAATCGGTGGCAAATCTAGATCTACATCTGAGATGAATCTCACTGTAATAAGCATAAGATGATGGCTACAATATTGCCATCAGCTTATTACAGTAAACTGTGTTTTTTCTTTATTTTGTTCAACAGAAGAGTTAGCAGGGTGGGGAAATAACTGTAATAAGCCAATGACTTATTAAAGTAAAGTCTTGTTTTTTACTTCACTTGAAGAGCTGATGGGGTGGGGTGCCAGCTACACTTCTGCCAAGTACATTAATTTTAAGTCTCACAAAGGAAAAAAAAAGCTCCAAATGCACAAACTCAATAGACTTTAATACAAAATAAAAACAGTACGAAAGACTAAGTGCTTTCATCCACAAAACTTGGACTTCATCAGAATCTGTTGTTACAGTAATCAAGCCCTATTTATATTGTGCTTAATAGACGTAATTAGTAAATGCTAAAGTACTTGTTCTTAATTGACAAAAGCACAAATAAAGCCACACAATCCATCATAAATCAAATTAAATCGTCTTAAATACTACAAAAAGTTGCTTATAAACAACAAATTAATTTAAATACATTAGTAAAAACACTGCCATATATCCTAATGTGTACTGTTGGTGCTCAATGTAAGTGAATGTTAAAAAAAGAACAACCAGGTAAAAATTCTCTCGTATATTACTTGTATATGGTGGCTCTTCTATTTAAAATGGGTTGCAGAGAAATGTGTTCCTTTATCCCAGGGGGAAAGGAAGCCTATAATCTGAACTGCCATTTGACTTCTTTCTCCTCTAAAACTAGAGAACTTTCATCATCTCTAGGGTTAATTCTAATGTGTTCTAAGATGGCATATGTAAATTTCAGCAAGTTAGGGCATGTCCTGGAGTGTTTATACAAGGCATTATTTATTTATTTATTTATTTTATTTTATATTTGTTGACCGGGCTAGTCTAGCTGGATACATATCCATTTTCAGTAGAGGCCCAGGGAGAAAAGCTCCAAGCATGAGTAAATTATAACATTCAAACATTCAAAAAATGACTAGTTTCAATTACATAGCAAGACATACTAAGAAATGTTATTAATTTGTGAACAATGTATGGTTTCATTAGAGTAGGTGTAAGAAAGAATCAAGTATTAGTTCTTTAGTAGGTGTCATGTACAATCAGACAAAGAGGTTACAGTATTTGAACATTAGCATTCCCTTGAAAAATAAATCATTAAGTCAGCAAAAAGAAGAGAATGGGAAGGAAAAGATGCAGGTAAAAAAGAGTGGGTTGGTCATATTTATTCATGAGTTGTAGGGGGGTATTTGTTCTGGAAGCAGGAGAGGAAAGGGGGAGGAGAAGAAAGAAAAGTATGATTTAATCAGGCTTTGAGCAGGGGCAAAGGCAATGTATTTTTAGGTGATCTCTGAGGTGTTTCTTAAAGATTGGTGTAGATGAGAGAGAAGTGAGTGTACTAGGAAGTTTGTTCCAGATTCTACCCACAACATTGGAAAAGAGTGACTCTCCCGCTTTGTTATGAGATAAACTGTTGGCAATAAGTAATTATTAGCTGAGCGTAGTGTTGTAAGATTTTCATATGGGGAGATCAAATTAGAGATGATAGGAGTATTAGTAGGATGGTGCAGGATTTTTTGTGCGATCACAAGTTGATTGTAATGTAGTTGGTTTTGTAGTTCTAGCCATCTGAGTTGTTTAAGATTAAGACAATGGTGGGTTCTATATGGAGAGCCAGTGGCAAATCTGGTTATGTTATTGTAGCTAGTTTCCAGTTTGGTGAGATTATGCTTTGAAAGATTGGTATAAATGGCGGATGCATAGAATAGGGTAGATGTAAGATGAGTCTGGGCAATGGATTTCCTAGCTAGTGGGGTAAGGAAGGGTTTTATTCTATACAGGGAGCCCAATTTTTTTATTGACAGATTTAATAGTATTGTTAACATGGGCATCAAAGTTGAGGTTATGGTCAATAGTTACGCCAAGGAGATGAGCAGTAGAATCAGGGGAAATACAGGTTCCATTGTCAGAGGTAATAGTGAAGTGGATCTGTGTTGATTTTTTGGTGGGAGTAAAAAGTAGTAGTTTAGTTTTTTTGGGGTTAAGAAGAAGGCAGCGTTGGGTGAACCATTTTTCAACTGTGTTGAATACATTTTGTGTAAGGGTCTGGAGAGAGGAAGAAGACTTGGCAGTACAGATAAGAGTAGAGTCATCAGCATATTGTATACAGGTGGATTGTGGAAAAACAGTATGGAGATCATTAATAAAGATGGAGAAAAGAAGAGGGCCTAGGATAAAACCTTGAGGAACTCCAGTGCTCACTGGGAGGTGTGTGGATAGATTATTGTCCCAGAGTACTGCTTGCTGTCTATTTTCCAGATAAGATTTGAACCAAAGGATTGCTTGTGGGTCAAGAGATTGGGCTTTTACCACATTGATAAGTAGGTTGTGATTGACCATGTCAAAGGCTTTAGATAGGTCAATAAATAGAGCGGCTGAGAGAGAGTTATTGTTCCGATTCCTGTTTATGCAATCAATAAAAGTTAGCAGGGCAGAAGTAGTGCTATGAAAGGGCCTAAAACCGTGTTGACAATTAGCAAGCAAGTTGTTGTGGAGAAGGTGCTGAAGTAGATGATGGTGAATACATTTTTCCATAATTTTGGCTAATGGGGAGAGTAGAGCAATTGTTCGGTAGTTGGAGATATCAGTAGATTTACCTCCTTTGTGCAAGGGGATTATATGAGACACTTTCCATATGGAGGGGATGTAGCCTTCTGAGATAGATCTATTTATAAGGATGGAAACAGGGTATGCTATGGCTTTAGCTGCAATTTGAAGGTATTCTACTAGGAGGCTATCAGCAGAGAGAGTGCAGGGTTTGAGTTTCTGAAGGAGTTTGCAGATAAAGGATGTTGGAACAGGTTGCAAATGTAGGGAGGGAAGTGGACTGTTAGTATGTTGTGAAGGAGTGGGGGTGATGGGTGCTAGTGTTTGAGTTAGAGTTTGAATAGCTTCAATGAAGTAATTGTTAAAAGCATTAGCTATTTGCAGAGGGTTATTACTGGGAATAGAATAGGGGGAAGGAGTTCTAGCATGTCCTGGCTTGAGCAGTTTATTAATGCCAGACCAAAACTTTTGAGGATTTTTAGTGTGTGATTGTTGAAGGTGGGAATAGTAGTTTTTTTTTGTCTGAGATTATATTCTTTTTGACAGCATTTCTTACCTGTTTAAAGTATAGATGGGTCTGCAGAGCTTTTAGAGGTTCTCCATTTTGCCCATATTTTGTTTCGTAGAAGCATTTCTTCTTTAGCTTGTTTTGTGAGCCAAGGGGCTATTTTGGTTCTAACTCTGGAGGAGCGGAAGGGAGCATGGCTATTTAGAATTTGAAGGAATGTAGAATTAAAAGAGGAGATTGCTTCATCCAGATTAAGTAGCTTTAGAGATGACCAGTTACAGGCTTTTAGCTCATTAATGAAGTTCTCTACTTGGAAGTGTTTTTTAGAACGATAGGTAACAAAATTGTTATTTTTAGGGCTGTAGTTCTTTTGTTTTGTAATGTAGGTTAGAATGTGATCACTGATGTCATCTGGGAGAGTTCCTGTTTTGTAGGTATCTGGATGACTATTTATAAGGATCCAGTCAAGAGTAGTTTCTTTATTACTTGGTTTGTGGATTCTAGTAGGGGTGTTTATTATTTGGTTGAAACCAAATAGATTTATGTGGGTGTTAGGGTTGGGGGAATTACATGTAGTCCAGTCTATATTAAAATCACCTAATACAATCGTTTCTTGAGGTAAATGAGTGGAAAGGCTACTAAGAATGTTTTCTAGAGTGCTAATATTATTTCCTGGAGGGATGTAAGAGCAGATTATATAGATTGATTTAGAGCTATTTATTTGGAGTTTAATAGTAAGGGTCTCGGCATTGGTATTAGAGGGTAGCGATATATCATGGGGTGAAACAAGTAGTTCAGATTTGAATAAGATTGCTACGCCCCCACCCTTTTTTGATGTACAGTCGCATCTTAGGATATTATATCCAGGTGGGGTTATTTCTAGGTCATGAGTAGAAGGTTTAAGCCAAGTTTCTGTAAGACAAAGAATATCAAATGCATAAGCTTGAAGGAGAGCATGCAGTGGACTAATTTTGTTGTTAATGCTACGAATATTAAGTTTGTGCTATTCTGAGGGAGTTATCTAATATTATAGAGGTAGCATTATTGAATGATTGATTTTGTAGACTGACATTTAGGGGGGATGGGCCAGGATTTGGATGAATATCTCCACCTGTTAGAATGTTTGTGGATTGTGCCGATGAAATTCTAAAGCTTTTATAGTGCTTGGTTGGGGTTAGCTTGTTGGGGAGGTAAGAAACATGGGTACATCTATGGAACCTAGGAAGCAGATAAGCTGAAGTAGAGGTGATGTTGCTATGAGAGAAGCAGTTGGAATGTGTAGTAGGGAGTGTTTGCAGATAGGACACGTTGTGATTCAGAGTGTAATGTTCATAAGCAGTGAGTGTGTAAGTTAAAGTTAGAAATATAAATAAGGAAGAAAAGACAAGATAGTTTTTGAGGATAGATCTATGAGAGTAGGCCATTTAAAGTAGAAGGATAAAAAGGTTACATAAAGTTGATAGGTATCTTAAAATGTAGTTAAAGGGTAGGGTGCGATAACTGTAGTGGTATGGAAGGATAGTCAGAAGAGGTAGAGGGGAGTGGAAGATAAACTAAATAGATGTAAGAGTAGTGGTAATAGTTACTGAGAATGAGTAGAGGTGATGAGGGAGTAAGCTGCGGGGAGAAGTCAGGAGGAGTGGTCTTAGATATTGAGGTAGAGTAGAGATGTTGAGGGGGTAAGATAAGGGCCGGAGTTTATAATTATATGTTGAAGGTGATTGAATGGATAATAAAGTGGGTGTGACTTGATAGGTATAAGGTTAACAGCACTAGGGGTGGGTGGGAATTGGGGGTAGGGTAGGGGAGCGGAGTGAGCCCGTAGGGCGAACGGAGCGGGATAGAGCAAGTAGAGAAGGATACAATCAGTGAGCAGAGCAGCTCACTTAGAGAAGGTAAGCAGGTGAGTAGCTTAAAGTGGAGCAGGTATAGCTCAAGACAAAGGTTTGGAAGAGGAAGAAATTGCTTACTAGTCTGCTAAGGGCAGAAGGTGGTGGGAGTGCAGGTAAGGAGCAGGGAGTGAGGAATTAGGGGATATCTGGGCAACCGGACAAAGGGTTGAGAAAATAGGAGAGAATAATGTTAAGAGCTAAACTAGTATGAATGGAAAGAGGGTAAGGGTTAAGGCCTGGTTAGGCTGGCATCTAGTGCTCAGAGGTGGTAATACAACAGGTGACTAAGGGCAGACAAATAACAAGTGGGAAGGATAAGGCAGGCGGTAAGGAAAAGGAAATATTAGAAATTACTGGTCTTGGAGAGGAGTCTGGCTGCTAGCGTTCCTGACACAGGGGCCAGTAAATTTAGTACAATTGTAACACAGAGCTGAGAATAGCCTTTAACAGGGTCAAGAGATTAACGTACTTTGTAAAATGCTGCTCAAGCAGTAGTAAAGTATACGGACAGCACAAATGTAGATCCAAGTTGCCAAGGTTTGAGGTAGATGAGGGTATCTTTAATAGCCAGGTAAGTTCCTTAGTTCAGAGTAGTGGATAGTGAGCTAGGAGGGTAGGAAGGTAAGGAGAGAGGGTATTAATATAATGAGGCAATAACAAGTAGCTCTAGTATCAATTAGAGTAGAAATTTCAATTATTCTTGTTTTGCTCAATATTATACAGATGCTCGTAAATCCTTCTCCTTAAAGCACGTTCGGTTTTGCCTATATAAAAGGTCAAACCGGAAAAACATTTAGCCAGATAAATTACCTTACTAGTCTGGCAGTTACCATTTGTAAATTGTATTATTGATTGTAATCTATTTTCTAATGTTATACTTCTAGATTCCATAATATAGGAACACTGGTTACACCGTCCACACTTCCTTGTCCCTGCATCTTGTTTCTTAAACTGCAACACTCCCTCATTCCACTCAAACCTCTGCTTAAGGTTCGGTCCTGCCTTAAAAATAAAACATGGTTCTGGACTTAAAAATTAGTGTATTTCCAGATTAGTTTTTAAGATAGTCCAGTTTTTCTTAACAATGGTCTTAATGTAGAAAAGGTGGAATCAAGGGTAGAAGACTAAGTGAAAATGATTATACACACTTCAAATGGTTTTAATATTTACCACTATACAGATGTAATTATTACAATAGATCATTTTTTCCTTATTTCAAAAGGGGTTAAACTTTGTACCTTCCCACAGTTTCAATTTAGTCGACAGTCTAACTGAAACAAAATAATTTATTAGGAAACAATGTAGCATTATGTTTTAAAGACAAAGCATCAGAGGGTACCATGGATGGGACACTAAAGAAGAAGAGTACTCCCCCCTACGCAACCCACCTTAGCTGTATTTGAGAAAGCTATCTTAGATGACATTTATAATCTGCATTTACAAATGGTAACTGCCAGACTAGTAAGGTAATTTATCTGGTTAAATGATTTTCCTGTTCGGCCTTTTATATAGGCAAAAACCGAACGTGCTTCAAGGAGAAGGATTTACGAGCATCTATATAATATTGAGAAAAAAAACAAGAATAATGCCTTGTATAAACACTCCAGGACATGCCCTAACTTTCTGAAATTTACATTTGCCATCTTAGAACACGTTAGAATTAATCCTAGACGTGATGAAAGTTTCTTAGTTTTAGAGGAGAAAGAAGTCAAATGACAGTTCAAATTAAAGGCTTCCTTTCCCCCTGGGATAAATCAACACATTTCTCTGCAACCCTTTTTAAACAGAACAGCCACCATTTATAGTTAATATAAGAGAGAATTTTTACCTGGGTGTTCTTTTTTTAACATTCACTTACATTGAGCACCAAAAGTACACGTTAGGATATATGGCAGTGTTTTTACTAATTTGTTGTTCATGAACAACTTTTTGTAGTATTTAAGATGCTTTAAGTTGATTTATGATGGACTGTGTGCCTTTAATTGTGCTTTTGTCAATTAAGAACAAGTACTTTAGCATTTACTAATTAAGTCTATTAAGCATGACATAAATAGGACTTGCTTATTTTAACAACAGATTCTGAAGGGAAGTCCAAGTTTTGTGGATGAAGGTGCTTAATCTTTCGTACTGTTTTTATTTTGTATTAAAGTCTATTAAGTCCTTGCATTTGGAGGGTTTTTTTCTTTGTGAGACTTCATACTAGTGGCTGTTTTTAAAAGTACATTAATTTACTACAACTGTAATCATATGTATTAGCAAAGATGAACTGTATGACTTATTATTTCTACATTGCTCGGAACTAACAATTTTCCTTATAATACGTTCAGCACTAATAATGATTACCGTATTCAGCTGACGTGTCCGAATCCCAATCTCTCTCTCTACATGGTGAAGCTCCAAGCTCAGTTGTTCACTAGATACCATTCCAGACCACTTAGAACTTGAGGATGAGGTTTGCTCTCTCTGTTTAAAAAAAATCCAAATAAACATTTCCATTAAAAAGATGATCATGTTTAAATATTGAATTATGTAAATGTTTTTAGATCCATACATCTTTAAGAGACTTAAGGGACATAACCACTAAATCCTTCTGTTACTCTGCCCTCGGGATAGGAAAAATAGGTGTCAGTATCTACATTTCCCAGATCCACACTCCTTACATCCTGTGTAGATGTACCTCGAACCCTCGAATACAGGTTAGGAAAAGGCTGGCTGCCAAAGTCCTAGATTCTTTGCACTAATGGAATTAGGAAACTGTACGACACTGAAATAAACATTTCTAGTAAGATCTAAAGATTCTTTGACAAATTAAATTACAATTACTAAAAAGTGTCATTATTAATTTAGAGCTATGAATGCATTATGTTTGAGGCATCACTACAATAAAATGAGAATGACGGAAGAGTAATAAACTCTACAGAAATGGTGAGTACTCCACACTACACACAAGTGTAGGGCAACTGCCTGAATGACCTAAATATCGACTGCAAAACAAATGATGCAAAAATACCGAATGCTCAAAATACCGGCAGACAAAATACCTAAAAGCAAACTACTGGCAGTTAAAAATACCTAAACACAAAATATTGAAAAAAAACATAACTACATCCTAACTCAAATGTTTATGCAGGGGAGCAAGCACCCTCCACCCCCACATCCCCTGCTAATTCTATATACCAATTCCAAGGGCATATAGCTTTCCCTGGTGTAACTTCAATTTTGTTAATATTTTGTATTTAGGTATTTATATAGACAGCCACCAGATGACTTCAGAAGTACACTCATCCAGTGAGACAGACCATGAAACAGTTTAGGCAGTCAAAACCAACACTGGAGATACTCCCTACCAAAAAGGCCAACAAAAAAGATATGTTTATATATGGGGGGGCAGGTCTGTGTGTGAGGGGGGGGGGACCTGATTTAAGATAAACATCTTAATCCCAAGGTTCCAACCAGAGATTACTTGACTACAGCAGACCTGCTCTCTCTTTTTTCCCAGAAGTGAAGTGTTGTGCTGAGTTATACTGCACTCTTCATCATAAGCAGGCAGAAGACAAAAGTGCCAGTATCTATGCAAGTCTATATTGCTTCATCTTGGATTAACATGAAAGCAAATGCACTTATGCATGCTGTGACACAGTGAATGTCAGAGCTGGGAGTCATATGCAAGGGTAATAAAGCAAAATGTGAGGACTCTAGTTTCCTGGATAAATAGTAATGGCAGTGGATTAAATGAGACAAAGTCACTACACAGAGTGCTAAGAGGTGACCTGTGTCTGGCATACAATACATCCTTCGACCCATTATCGATGGATCTACTGCACATCAGCAAGTCAAATGACATCAGAAACACTCGGACTAGGGATCTAAACCCCTTCTGCAACATCAAAAGAATGGTTTGTAGGGACAGGTATATTTCGCAGTGGATACTGCTGCCGTGGAACAGACTCCCTAGCCACAAGAAACAAAGGTCATCCATATCCATTTTCAAGTGCAACTTATACCTATGTATGAAAAGCAGAAAAGTTACCCTAGGACTGCCCCCTTGAACTACTAATGGACTGATGCAGTTCCTAAATGCTTTATTCCATGCACAAGTCCCCTCAAATTATCCATCGTAAGATCCCAGTTATTCTCATTAGGGCTAATATACAATTATCAATCATGGGCTGGGTAAGGCCAATCTATAACCAAATGGGACAGATAGTTTGAGTATATAAAGGAAAATGGACTAGGCTTACAATGGCCTGCAAGGGCAGCTAGCCTAGTACTTACCTATGAGTGTAAAGGACCAAACCACAGACTGGAAGTAAGCAGTAGTGAAAGGATTAAAAACAAATGTCCTAGCAGCTTGTGACAACAAACAATAAGGAAATGACGAAATGTCTAAGACTCTGTTGTAGAAAGTACTACTTCCAAAATTCAAATATGTAACTGGATATGTAGAGAGAGATGGTATCAAGCTAAAGACAATACAAAATTTATATGCTCACCATAGTGACACATCTGTGTTGTCTGCTTTTATCCTTCCTCAACACATGGGTCTTGGATCTAACTTCGGCCACTTCGTGAAACTTTTGCTCAATGGCTTGAGCTCCTCCCCTTACCCATAATCCTTCTTCTTCCCCTAAGTCACCTCAGATCGAGCTTGCCCTGCTGCAAGCCTACTACCTTGCACCAAAAGAAGTTACCCATTAAAAAAAAACATACTGTAAACTAAATTACACTGCAATTAGAAAGGAAAAAGAGGGAGAGAGACTCAAGCTCATTCTGCAAGACAGACAAAAATTACTCCTCAGGACATACTAGAAGCCTGAACAAAAAAAATCTCAAAGCAGGAAGGGGGCTGGAGGATGTAAATAAACAACACAGATGCATCTTATGGTGAATACATCATTTTGTATCTGATGTGGTCTTTTTCATTGGTTCCTCAACTAAAGGGACCAAGTCCCCACCTATAGAAACCCTGGGTGGTTCTCAAGGTAGGATATTCCAGAGTACAGTGGAGCAAAATGTTGCCCCATTCCATGATAAAATTTCCAATTTGTAATGAACAATAAAGGTATGAAACTGGACCAACCAGCAGCTGCACAAATGTCATCTATGGAAGCTCAGGACTAGAAGGCAAACAACATGGACACAGATCTGACTGATCGAGTTTTAGGAGGTGTAGGTAACGTCAGTCCTTTAGACTTATAAACAAAAGAAATGCAATTAGTTAGCCATTTGGCTAATGTTATTTTTGATACCACATTGCCCAATGTTAGCCTTAGAAAAGGAGACAAACAACTAGACTGATTTCCTATAATCTTTGATTCTATGAAAAGAGAAAATAAGCTCTCTATGCACATCCAACATGTGTAACATATCTTCTCCATGGTTGGAAAATTTTGGAAAGAAAACAGGCAGGTTAATGGACTGGTTGATAGCTACCTCTTATACCACCTTAGGTAAAAAATACATAATTTTGTATCTGATGACACCCTATCTTTATGAAAAATCAGATACAGCTGCTGGGAAGAAAGTGCCTGGAGTTCTGATACTTGTCTAGCTGATGTAATTACAACCAGAAAAATGGTTTTCCATGTCAGGAATTTTAAGTCCACTTTGACAGACGGTTCAAAGTGGGCTGGGTCAAAGCCTGAAGATGTACTGTTAAATCCCATGGAGGAGTAGGGTCCTTAATAGGTGATTGAAATAAAAATATACCTCTGAGAAAGGCTTTACATAATTTCACTGATGCCAAGGAAGAATGTTTTTTGTCCAAGTAAAAATTAGAAATGGCAGCAAGTTGGACCTTGATTGGAGAAAACTAGCTCCGCTGCTAAAATGGAAATAAAAAGTCAAGAATAGCTGAAACATTTGCCGAGAATGGATCTAGTTTTCTCTGGACAGCACAAATGGAAAATCTTTTCCATTTGGTAAATCTTTCCAGTTGAATCTTTCTGGGATGATGTAAGGATATGAAGAACCAGAAAAGGAAGTCTGCGCTGCCCAGCCATCGTTAGAAAGACAGAAACCATGAGTTTAACTTGAGGGTCCAATTATCTGGTTCAGGTATCCCAGATGGTTGAGATAGAAGGTCCCGAGAAAGATCCAACAACCAGGGAGGGTGAACTAGATGAACCCCCCCCCCCCACACACACACACAAGGGAAATCACACTTGTCGAGGCCTGAATTTGGCAATGAGGATTACTATACCCTTCTGCTGAAATGCTTTCTGAAGAAACCTGGGAATGAGAGGAGTGGAGGAAAGGCATAAAGGACACCAGAGGGCCAAATGTGTACCAGAAAGTCTGTCAGTGACTCCCCCTCTGGAGGGAACAGGGCAAAGTACTTGGCTGCTCTCGGAACTGAAGGGAAAAGTGAGGAGGTTTCAGCACAGTCAGCCTCACTGTCAAAACATAATTTCTACCACTAACAGACTGAGAGACCACTTGTGGAGAAAATGGACTTGTTAAGTTTGTCTGCCAGCACAGTGGACTTCCCCAGAATATGCATTGCCAGTAGAAAGCTACCAGAACAGATCGCACATTGCCACATTTTTGTTGTTTTCCAACAAAACAAGAGGATCGGGTTCCCCCAGTTTATTGATGTAGCAGACCACTGACATATTGTCTACATAAATAACCACCTCTAGAGGGAGGTCATGAAATGTCTGCAGTGCTAATAGAAAGTACAGTTGTGTACACTTACCATAAATGTAGATGTTCGAGTGTATTCACTGTTGTAGTCATCACATTTGGGTTATCCCTGCCAGGGTAGCCCTCGGCCGGCCCGAATATCAGAGGCTTAGTATTTCTGCGTCGGTTGCTATTGCTTCAGGACTGAAGCAAGTCATCAGTTGTATAAAGTAAGGCAGCCGATGCCATGACATCAGTTTTTCTTGCCCTAATCTGTCAGGAGCCCCCAAGTAGGAGGCCGGTTCTGGTGGAAGAACTCCGCCAGTAGAAAGTAAACACCAATATGTCCCTTGTAAGGAAAGAGGAGAATGGGGGATGGAGGGAGGGAAACCAGGACTGCAACAGTGAATATACTCGTACATCTACATTTATGGTAAGTGTACACAACTATACTAGGTTTTTTGCGTTTCACTATTGCAGTCATCACATTTGGGTTGATTCCCAAAGCTGAGGAAATGGGTGGAGGCAGTCAAGGAAACTAGGGGCTGGCTAAGATGCCCTGCAAGACTGCAGAGGCAAACCCTGCCCTGGATTTGGAGAACAGAGGCAGGTGGTAATGTTTGGTAAAAGTGTGAACAGATGTGGCAGCCTCCAGGATGTCCCTGGTGGGGCTCCTCTGAGGAAAGCTGCAAAGGTGAAGGCTGCTCTGGTGGAGTGAGTCCTGACCCCCAGGGATGAGGCTTTCTGTGTTGTTTGTAGCAGAAATGGATGCAGTGTGCTATCCATTTGGAAATGGTTTGTTTGGAAATGGCTATGCCTTCTGCCCCTGTAGCAAAGCTAACCGGCAACTGATCAGACTTTCTGAAGGATTTAGTCCTGTCTAGATAGAATTTGTGGTATCTGTGCACATCTAAAGAGTGCAGGATCCTTTCCCCCTTGTTCTGGGGATTAGGAAAGAAGGTGGGAAAATGAATGGATTGGTTGAGAGCCACAGTGGACACCACCTTGGGCATGAAGGATGGGTTAGTCCTGAGGGATACCCTGTCAGCATGGAAGATGATGAAGGGTTCCACAGCCATGAGTGCTTGCAGCTCGGAGACTCACCTGGCTGAAGTGATGGCCAGAAGGAAGGCTGTCTTCTATGAGAGCAATTTTAGCTCTGCAGAAGAAGCTGGTTCGAAGGGGGCAAAGTGAGCTTTTCCAACACAAAGTTAAGGTCCCAAGCTGGGGCTGGTGGTTTTCTGGGTGGCCTCAAGTTGCTAGCCCCTCTTAGGGGCTGTTAGATCAAAGGGTGTGAGAAAAGGGGCTGCTCAGTGGAAAAATGAGCAGAGATAGCAGAGGCATGAATTTTAAGAGGAAAAAGAGAGGCCCCTGTTTAGCAGGTCAGCTAAGTAATCCAGGATGAGAGGGAGGGAGGGCTGTGCTGTATTGGCTCCCTTAGCCAGAATCCAGGTGCAGAACCTTTTCAATTTGTCAGCATAAGACTTTCTAGTACTAGGGCATCTGGCCTCACGTATAACATCTAGAACCTGTTTACTGAGGTTGGCAGATTGATGGGGGGATGGGGAATAAGCCAAGCTGCCAAACTGTCTGCAAATGGGGATGCATGAATTCCCCTTCCCTCTGGGTCAGGAGGTTTGGAATCTCAGGAAGATGCCATGGTGGCAGTGGGACAAGCTACACAGCAACGGGTACCAGTGCTGGCGAGGCCAGTCTGGAGCTATAAGAATAGTCCTCGGTTTTTCCTCCTTTATTTTGAGCAGTACCCTGGGGATGAGAGGTAGTGGAGGAAAGGCATAGACCAATAGACTGACCCAGGGGAAGGACATGGCATCCACTTTCCAAGCCATGCAGTGATGCTCCCTGGTACAGAATTTGCTGAGCTGATGGTTTCTTGTGGGAGGCAAAGAGGTCAACCTTCGGGGTGCCCCATTTCTGAGTTATTAGGGTGAAGGTTCTTCTGTTGAGCTGCCACTCGTGGGTCTAGAAGATTTCTGCTTAATTGGTCTGCCAGAGGGTTGACAGAACATGGCAGGAATTGTGCTAACAGGTGGAGTTGCATGGCAGAGGCTGTGTGCCAAAGGGTCATGGCCAGCCTGCATAGAGGGTAGGAGTGAGTCCCTCCCTGTTTGCTGATATACCACATTACAGTGGTGTTTGTCTGTTTTGATCAGGAGAGCTCCTGGGGTGAGAAGGGGCTTGAAAGCTATCAAGGTATGCTGGACAGTCATCATCTCTTTTTGGTTGATGTGCAGAGGGATTTGCTGTGGGCTCCATTGGCCCTGTATGCACCTGCCATCCAGGTGTGCACCCCAGGCATAGTCTGATGCATCTGTGGTGAGGCTCTGGGCAGCGGGGGGTGGTGAGAAAGGTAGTCCCTTGTTGTGGGAGCATGCTGTTGCCCACCAAAGAAAATCTTTTCAGAGGCAAAGAATTATAGGTATAAGAGTTTCCAGGTCTTGACAGTGTTGACACCAAAGGTTTTTTAGGTACCACTGAAGTTTCCTCATATGCAGTCTGGCATATGGAATGAGTAGTATGCAAGATGTCATGAACACCAGAGCTTGCAGGATTTTCCTTGCAGATAGCTGGGGTCTGGCAGCTAGTTGAGAGAAGTAGCTGTCAGGAAAATGTGCTTTTCTGGTGTAAGGAATGCCATCTGGGATGCTGTGTCCAGGCTTGCTCCCATGAAGATAATCCTCTGGGTGTGCACCTGTTTGGATTTCTTTTTGTTGACTGTGTACCCCAGGGAGGTTAAGTAGGGACTTTACAAAGGCCAGTTGTTTGAACAGCTTTTCCTGGCTGTCTGCCTGAATTAGGCAGTTGTCTAAATATGGGTAAATCTGGATATTCCTTTGTCTGCAAAAGGCAATGGCTGGAGCCAGACATTTTGTGTAAACTCTGGGAGCAGTAGATAAGCCAAAGGGAAGCGCAGAGAACTGAAACTGCTGAGATCCTGCCCTGAAATGGCGATATTTCCTACATGATTCCCTGATAGGAATGTGGAGGTAGGCCTCTTTTAGATCTAGGGTGGCTAGCCAAGCATCTTTGGAGACCATGGGTAGCAGCTGCTGAAGGGTGAGCATTTTGAATTTTGGGATCACCAGGAAGGTGTTTAGAATGGCTAGATCGAGGATGGGGCACCAGGTCTGAAGTAGAAACCTTGGCCTTTCTGTTCTACAGGAACGTGCTCTACTGCCCTCAGAGAGAGCAAGGGAAAGGACTTGCTTTTGCGCCTCTACCCACTGGTTTGGAGGTAGATCTGGGAACCCTTTTGCGGTTGGAAGGGTGTGGAAAGAAAATTTGTATCCCCGGGACACTATGTTAAGAACCTAGCGGTCGTTTGTAATGGTGGCCCAGGTGCTTGTGTGAAAGGAGAGTTTTTCTCCTAGGGGTAAGTGAAGGTGGGAAGAAGGAGGGGGTGGGTGAGATGAGTCATTGTGAGTTCTTACCATAAGGGGGTGGCTTAGAACTCCCTGATTTTGAAGTGGAGGTTGTCCACTGTTTAGATCTCTGCATTCCCTGTGGCTGCTGTCTAGGGGGGTCTGTTTCCCCGGGGTCTGGGCTGAACTGGCTTAGTGGGAGCAGGAAAGGACCAGTGCTTGGTGGAACAATGCCTGCTGAACCTGGGTGGCTGAATCTGTAAGAAATCCTTAACTGTCTGCATACATGTTGCTTTTTATTTCATATTTTTTAAGACCTCTTCTGCTTTAGTGCCAAATAAGTTGTCTTTATGCAAATGGCCATCCTACTATTTAGATTTGACAGAGTCTGGCAAGGGCTGTTCCTTAAGCCATGCATGCCTTCTAATGACAGATCCGGTGACTGCTGCCCTGCAAGAAGCTTCTAGGGTGTCAAAACTACAGTGCAAGGTGTGTGTAGTTACTTGACTTGCAGAATGCATTAACTCTTACAACTCTTTAGATTCTGCACAAGCAGGAAAGAAAGATATTTTTTGTTTGAGGAGTTCCAGGGTATGTTGCTGAAATTTTAGCACATGGAACCGACAATTTAGTGCCCTGATATCAAGAGTAGCTGAGGAGTATACTTTTTTACCCCATCTGTCTAGTGCTCGGGAATCCCTATCTGAGGGGGTGGGATTCTTAGCAGAGGTTGCTTTAATCCTTTTACATCCTTGAGAAATTACCTCAAGGTCAGCAGTAAGATTTTTAAAAAGAAATTTGTGTGAGTCACGGACTCTATTGTACCTGTCTGGTTTTCTGGGTTCAGGAGGAAGGGTGTCAGGAGTCAAGCTGGATTCCAGGAAAACATCCTCCACAACATCCAGGACTGGGGGGATGGCCAAGGGTCTGTGCTATAGAAGACCTCAGAATTCCCCGAGTCTCTTTTTAGACTGAGGGTAGTCCTGACTCTCCCATTGGAAATGCTCCCTTAAGGTATGAAGGGTTTCCCTCTGGGGGAGAGGCTGAAGGGATGGAATCCTCTGCATCAGAATCCTCATAAGTAGAGAGGAGTTGTATGTCTTCATATTCAGATGCCTCAGAGAGTCATCTGACTCTTGTTCAGACAAAACTACAGGGGACAGATCACTTTTCCTTTTGGAGGGGGTAGCTTGGCTTCCCCTGATCAGCATAAGGTCTTCAGCCACTTTAAGCATTTGAGACTGGGGCAAGGAACCAGGTGTCTGAGATTGGGTTGTCGTTTTCTTGGGTGTGGTTCGTACCCTGGGCCTAAGAAACTTGGTCGTTTTTGAAAGAACGGTAGTAACGAAATAGGACGTCAGTTTGTGTTGAGAATCGGTAGTGCGAAGGAATTCCTCAGAAGCTGGTGCCTGCTCAGCGGCTCCGGACCCATCCAAGTTGGAGACAACCGCAGGATCCTTAGTCGAAGAAGAGTTTTGCGGCATACCGGACTCCAAAAGGGTCTCTGTAGCAGCCTGCGAATCCACAGAAGCGGGCATCAGGGGCTACAAAAGCACCTCAGAGGACCAGAGAACTGACGACTAGCTTAACGGGAGTGTCGTCAGTAGGTTTGGACCTGTGCGGTCTGTCTCTATCTTTACGTTTTTTCAGAAGATCTGCTGTCAGAATGCTTACCACTGCCATATCGGAGTTCGAGGACTGTAAGCGAAAATCTCTAGGTACAATAAGGGCCCGACGATGGATAGTTCTGGCATTGAACAAAGCACAGAAGCGACAGCGGGGGACGTCATGGTCTGGGCCTAAACAAGTGACGCAGTAAGAATGAAAACCTCTGTGTGGCATTTGCTTTCCACATGCAAGACAATTGTTAACTTTTTCAAGTGCAAGAAAAAAGGATCCCCAATGAGGTACTTAGCTTTAGAAGGCATCAGCTTCACTTTAGTAGACGAAACTCAGGTAGCAGCCGACTGGCACTCGTGCAAACTGCTTCTGCTTCGGGCTCCACAGCAAGAAAGACTGATGCAGAAATACTAAGCCTCTGGTATTCGGGCCGGCCGAGGGCTACCCTGGCAGAGATAACCCAAATGTGATGACTGCAACAGCGAAACACGAAAAACATTTACTCTTGTTTTTAAGACACTGATGTGAAAATTGATCTCCAGCTCAGACAGTGCGCCTTAGATCGCCCTTCCCATGTAGTGCCCCCACCCTAGTTGGGAGGCATCTGCAATCACTGTGGCCTTGGGTGTAGAAGGGATAAAAAGAGTGGTCCCGGGAAACAGCTTCTGCATGAATCCACAAGGCTGTGTTTTCTGCAAATATTTGTAAATCAAATTGGTGTGGTCAAAGGGTGCTGGTCTTGTAGACTATTGCACTGCAAGTATCCACTACGGTACCCTCATGTAAAATCTTTCTAGAGGTACGAGAACTATGGAAACTGCCACAGATCCAAAAAGCTGTAAATGCAGCCTGGCTGGACTTGAAGGAGGAAAAAGTATGTATGATGCTTGGCTCAGCAGAGTGTTTAACCTTATCTATAAGCTTATAAGCTTATAAGCTTGCGATCTGCGTTACCATATTCAGATGAGCACCAAAGAATTCCAGGACCTGAGTTGGGAAGAGCTGAGACTTTGCATAGTTCACTGTGATGTCTAGTCGAACAGACAGATAGAGCAAGTAGTCCATGTCCTTAATCAGTAGAGACATGGTGGGAGCAGAGAGGTGCCAGTCGTCAAGCTAGGGAAATACCTTGAATCCTAGCAGTCTCAAGTGAGCTGCAGCCACTACCTTGCACTTGGTGAACACCTTGGGGGCCTTGAAGAGACCAAAGGGTAGGGCCCTGAAATGGTAGCGGCTGGCTCCCAGCTGGAAGCTTAGGTATCTCCTTGAGTGCCTATGTAACAGTATGCATCATGCATCCGGGGGATCAGTTTGAATAGTGATCACATCCTTGGGGAGGCAATCCATTAAGGCCAGGAATGTCAGGAGGACTGCTCTCATCTCCAATACAGTGATGTGTAGCTTCACATCTGATGGGGACCACGTACCTTGGTCAGTCTTCCCTTCATAATGCACCTCCACTCCAGAAGGGAAGCATCCAGGGTTGCCATAGCCATGGGCTGGGGCAGAATAAATGGGTGACCTAAAGAGACGTTATCTGAAGTCATACACCAAGATACGTGCTGATGGAAAATCTCAGTGAGATGAACAGTAAAGTTCACTAGTGAGTAGCAATAGACCACTGGACCAATAAGGTCACCTGGAGAACCTCCAAGAAGAATCTGGCCGGGGGGGGGGGGGCAGAGCCTAGATGGCCAACTGATAGCAGGACTTTTTTTTTTTTAGGAGTCCACAGAAATAGTTAAAAAAAACAGGAAATAATTTTATCTATCAAAAACTACAAAATTCAACAGATAAACATCAGATCTACTAGTATATCAACTTTGAAGAATCTTTTTTGAGATTTTCCTGTCAAACTAACTTGGAGAAAAATATTGCTGTGTGAAAATGAGTAACTCAAAGAATACACAGTCTGAGACTACACTGAGAAAGGAGATGCATCTGATGACTTCCACTCTACAAGAATTGTCCTTGAAAATGGATGGCTTCAAAGATAATCTAGAAAACCTAAAGGAAAGTTGTCAAAAACAAACTGAGATCTTTAAAGAACTTCTTCACTAACAACAAACCAAAATAACAGACAAAGAAACTTCACTATGGGATATAGAGGGAGGGTTGAAGGAGGAACAAAATCAAATTGAATTCCTGTTACAACAAAACAACTGGCTAATCAACTAGATAGTTGATTTGGAAAACAGAGAAAGGAGGACAAACATAATTTTTGGACTTCCAGAGGGAACTGAGGGTGAGGACATTATTTTATTTTTAAAGTCATGGCTGCCTGAAATACTAGACCTAAAAGAAGGATTCTCCAGTGGTACAGAAAGAGCCCATAGAGCCATAGGAAAGCCAATTCCCTCTTCTCCTACTGCGCCTCCTAGATCAATAGCAGTAAAGTTTTTATCTTACATAGATAAAGAACTGGCTCTCAAATCTGCTTGGAGGAGAAATTCATTAAAGTACAAAGTCAAATTAGATTTGACAATGACTACTCTACCAGAGTACTGGATTTAAGGAAAAAAACCTGGCCACTGGTGAAACTACTTAAACAGAACAAAATAAGGGCTCGACTAGCTTATCCAACAAAAATTAAGATTTTCCACCTAAATGAGACGAGAACCTTTAACAACATTGAAGAAGCATCTTCCTTTATCAAAAACAACAACATAGTCACAATTCCAGAAGAAAAGGACTGGGCATCATCCACTTCTTTGAAAAGAACTTCGGAAAAAAAACTCCTGGACTGATGTAAAAAAGAAGAAATAAAGGATTGAATGCAAAAATATAACATCCACCAACTCTCTCAAAGAATCTACTAAAGCCTGAGATACAATTAAAGGACTCTGAAATGTATGTATGGTAACAGAGTTCTTTTAACTGACAAAGACATATGTATATTTTAATGAATTTAATATATTATAAAATATATCCAAAGTAATACTATAAACCCAGGAACAGAAATAACCATTATCATAGACTGTTTTATTGTTTCTCTAACATGTATGCATGAGTATTTGTATGCATGTGTATGTGTGTTTTTTGTCTGAAACCAATAAGTAACTATTTATCTAATAGTAAACAAGGTTACATAAAATGCTGTAACTTAGATCAAACATATGTAACCTAAAAGATCACTTGTCACAATGTTAAATATTATATGACAAAAAGTAGACTGTCACAAAGTAACGGTCATTGTAGTAGCACAAAGACAGAATGCAGATTGATATCATTATTTACTGAAAATGTCTTTCAAATTCAGTCAAAGGTAAAATGTTTTAATGGGAAGCTTTGCGTGGTAAATTTTCTTCACATGAAAGAAACATGAGCTTCTGTATGAATAACAGAGAAAAACAAAACAAGACAAAAGTTCCTGTTTAAAATATATACAACAGAGTTTTTGTAACATAAAAGTATAGTACCATAATGCTATGAATGCCTTGTAGCAAAATAGATGCAAAACGTCAAAGACATGACGAACTTGAAACGGCTCGCTTAGTGATGGTCATTTAAAAAAAAAAAAAAAAAAAACAGTCAAAGAATGTATGTCCTCCAGACATAGTTGTGATGCCACTGATGTAGACATTTCAGTAACCAAAGTCAAATGCGTCTGGAGATATTTTTGCAGCTGCAGTGATGACATTGGCATCAACAGTGGGACTCCTATTCCACAAAAAACTATCCTTAGAGGGAATCAAGCCCTTGTCCAGTTTGCAGGGAATAGACTCCACAACATCAGCTTCTCTCTAAGCCTTCCAGGACAACAAGTCAATGAGGGTGTCAGGATAAGGTACCATACAAAATGTGGATGGGTCTGAACCAAAGACTTCAACAAACACAGACTAAACAGGAAGAACAGGCCTTGTCGGTCCATCTGCCTCATCAATTCTAGATCATCAGCAAAGGAGGTGTCATTAATGGGGGACTTGGGGGCCTCTTCCCCCTCACTGAGGTCAGAATCCTCAGTGAGAGATTCCTCAGGAGTATCAAACTGCTTCTTCTTGCACTGGATCTTTCTGTGCACCTCTCAGAGGGGATATTGGGGAGACAAGAAGGATGCAGAAAGTGCCAGATCTGGGACTGCTCAAAGCCTGTGGGTGCGGACTGCCACAGGGACAATTCATAAGATTCCAAGACATTGGACAAGATGATCAAGATGGATTTGACACTGATGTAGAAATTTCCATCTTAGACTATGAAAAAATCCTATGATGAACACCACCAATGCAGAGACCAGTTGACTTGAGAGGGATCCTCTTCAATCTGTGGTTCCAGAGGCTGACCCAATCAGGTCCGTTGTTGGGACTGGAGTACAGCTGTCCACAGCATTAGCACAAAGTGGAGTTGAACTCAACCTGGGGCCCTCAACTCTGATCCCACAGCTCTGGGATAAATGAGGTTCCTATGTCAAATACATCGAGGCAGACATTGGTGCCAAAAGCAGACAAGCTGTAGGCACTCATGAAAGGAAGATATGGGTCTGTGTTGGAACCTTGGTCAATGGCACAGAAACATAGGCCAAAGGAAGGACCTCCAACCCTCTGGACTAAGGGTGAGGGAATGATCACCAGGTCTATCTCTACCATTAGAAAGGTCTGGATAAACTGATCCAGACCAGACTTTCTCACTCCTAGGAGACCCTGTAGACCTCGAGGAAGCCACAGAAGCCAGCTTACCAGATTAAGGCAAGGTCTGGATAATCTTTTGGGTCTGGAATGGCGAAGCCTGGACCCAAAGAGAGGAGGGCTCCAGAGAAAACTAAGGATCCGGAGTGACAGGAATAAAAGGAAAATGCAGCTGACCCAAAACTGGACCAGCTGACAAACAGGGGCTCGGAATGTTCCATGTCAGGTGATCTGGTTGGATTCAAAGCTGAATCTAATATAAAAGAAGACTGGTGCAGGTGAGCTACCAATTCTGGATTCAAACAAAGCTGGAGGTGCCAAGGGCCTTGGGGCTTCCAGATCCAGCAGAACTTCAAGACGAGAAATGGAAGACTACATCCAGGGCTCCATTTACTTTTGTTTGTTTTCTTCTTAACTATTTTTTTTTCTTTCCTATCCTTGTCTCTGTCTTTATCCTTCTCTTTCTTCTTTTCTGTAGGTTTCATAGAGGGCTAGAGAGACACGGTATTCTGAAAAGATGCAGGAGAAGCTGGAAACATGCTCCTTAACACCAACTTTGCCTTATGATTAGCCAAGAACTATGTCTCCAAAGGCCTGGCAATCTGAGTCAAGATGAGCTACACTTAAACAGTACACACAACTGATGTGGAAGTCCTGTGGGGGTGGACAATTTAAGCAACACCCAAACACTTTTTAAAGCCCAAAGCCTTGCCCACTGTATGTCAAGAAAAAGAAACACCAAACAACATGCAATAAATGGTAGGAAAAACTTTTTCCAAAGATGGTATAAACCTATGGATATAACTTCAAGGAGATAACTTTAACACTTTGTTTAAAAAAAAAAAAAAAAAAAGACAAAATTTAAGAAAGAAAGACGATAAACAGCAATGCATGACAGAAATTTAGCTATGCTCTCAACAAAAAATGGCAGGAAGCAGTCAGAAGCACAAACACACTCGGAGTTGCATACTAACTGTAAGAAAATAAATCTAAACCTGAAATAACTGCAAAATATCTCAAAACCTGTAGGTATGGTGGAAAAAGATGTACTAATATTCTTGAAAGACACTCAGTTGCTCATGCTCTGGATGAAACATGTTTAACACTGGAAGTGGCAAACGTGATCTGAAGAAGTTTAGTAATGTAGAGCATTATGGGAGAAGAGGTGAAGCTTCAGAGTTGAAGACTGAGGTGCTGGCCTCAGATCTGAAAACCCACAGGGTGAGACTGGCAGAAAAGATCACGCTGGATTCAGCAATTATAATTTTGCTCTGCGAGTGGCACTACCCAAAGAACAGAGCACATTTACTGTTCATTCTTAAGGGCAATGGCTCCCCACACTTTACTTGGTGGTCAATGGAGCAAATCTCGAGACTGTAGCTCTGATCATCATATATTAAAGTGGTATCAGTAATGTGAATTTAGCTACGCAATGGCAGTACGCCAAGGCAATTATGTAGAAATGGCACAGATATCTATAATAGACACTTTTATTTATTTGTCTTTGTTTACTGGGAAAGCACAACTGGGTAACATCCATTTTCAGGGGAGGCACAGGAAGAAAAGCTCCATTTGCTTACATTACATTGTACTATATGATAGTTAAAGACACAGTAGTTACATTTCTATTTACATTTATACAAAACAGTAGTTACATTTATACATTCTAAGGTTTTACAGAGATGAAACTTACTAAAGTGAAAGCTCCCATGCAACTTAGTGGACTGTACAGGCAGCAGTTATCTATAAAATTGTTTTGTGATCCAGTGAGAGGTTGAGAGTATTCTGCTTAAGGACAGCATTTGGAAAGTATCATATGATATACACAAAGTCCTGAACTTCTGAGGAATAATGGGCAGGACCAGGATTGGTTAAAATGTTGTTTAAGCATTGATTTAAAACTATTAAGTTTGTCAGAGAGTTTTACTTGTCTGGGGATACTATTCCAGAGTTTAATAACGTACTGGGAGTAGAGACGGCCTCCTCCAACATAATTTGACTTACATGTAAGTAATAAGAATTTGTTACCAGAATGGAGGTCCCTTGTTGGACAGTAAGGTAGTAATAAGTGCTGTAGTGCAGGGCATTTTTCTGGATGATGAACAAGTTTGTGTGCTGTAGTTAGCTGTGAACATGTTAGGTACTTCTGCATTTCAAGCCAGTTTAATTGTTTTCAGCTATGACAATGGTAGGTCCTATGAGGGAGAGTGGTAGCAAATGTAGCGATTTTCTTGTAGCAGGAGGCAAGTTTCTTTCTTTAAGTATTGTTTAAGTTTGTTAGGATAGGAGCAGCATATAAACTACTTGTCAATAAGAAGGTAGTGACTAGAGTTTTTCTTGCAGTACATTGGATATAAAAAGTTTACACACCCCTGTTAAAATGCCAGGATTTTGTGATATAAAACAATGAGACCACAATAAATCATTTCAAAACTTTTCCCACCTTTAATGTGACCTATAACCTGCACAATTCAATTGAAAAACAGTTAGGGGGAAAAATATAAAAAAATAAAACATACTATAAAGCTGGTTGCATAAGTGTGCACACCCTTAAACTAATACTTGTTGAAGCACCTTTTGATTTAATTACGACATTCAGTCTTCTTGAGTAGGAGTCTTTCAGCATGGCACATCTTGCCGATCCCTCATATATTCCCCTAATCAACCTTATACATTTTTTTCAGGAAATGCAAATGCTTCCACTGCCCTGCTCATAAAGTCCCAGCTTACTCTAGCAAATGCTTTCTCTGTATCAAGACCCACCAACAGCAATGGTACTTTCGTACATTTTTATTTCCCTCTGAATCATTAGCGTTCTGTTAATGTTGTCAAAGGTTTGCCACCCCTCCACAAAACTACAGTAATCCATATCTATCAATTTTGGCACTATTTTTGTCATTCTTTTAGTCAGTGTAGACATGAACACTTAATAATCATTGTTTAGTATTGAAATTGTTGTGTATGAAGCTGGGTCAGACAGATCTTTACCCTCTTCAGCTGTTACAGCTACCACTGCTTTCTTCCACAGAATTTGTTTCTCTTTTCATTCTGCCATCTGACAGAAGGAAAGTACATGCCAGGCACTTTTTCCCATCCCCAGATGAACCTGTTTACTTCTACATTTACTTCTTTATTAATCTGTTTGCATTGTGTACAGCAAACTGTAGTGCATCTATGGTAAGGGAGCCTCCAACCTTTACAGATGGGCAGTGGTAGCACAAGAAATTTTGTTTATATTTGTTCCTGTTCTCTGTCTTGCAATGTTCTGTTAAGTCTGTGTCCTCTTTTCTCTCCTTCCCCTTTAAAATGGGGACCCACTTTGCAGTTCAGAACTTGCCTCCTCATGTAGACCAAACTGCAGAAGTATCTCAGGTTATTGACGGTAACTGAAAAGCTTTCTGCTCACATTACTTATAATTTGGTTCTCCACCAAGTCGATAAAATCAGTTCAGTTAAAGTGCACACACTTGCCAAAAACTCAGGGTCCAAATGCAGCAGCAATAGCTATTTGACTGAACTGATTTTAGCAAATTGGTGGATAAACAAACATACTTTTTACGGTTCATGGTTCCAGGTACGTCTTTTTTACTATTCTTTGGATTACCTTATTTCTACCGGACTTTTCACCACACTGATACTGATTTGTTTTATCATTAAATTTCATATGGAATTGTTACTCAATTTAGATTTGGGAATGTGGTCTGGACTATGTTTGAGGTATTTTACATCCTTGCCTGAAATAATGTCGTGTTACTTCATATTTGACTTTCACTACCAGGGACAAGATGCTCCCATATCCCTTCTTAAGTTGTACCCACAGTTTTTGAGACAGTGTTTTCAAAAATTCAGCCTTTCTTGCAACCTGTTTTTGTTTTTTGCTTTTTTAACTGACGTCTGTGCAGCTTTCTAGTATGTCACCTAGAAGGTCCTATTTCCTGGTGGCCCTTTATTTTTACCAAAATTTCATATCTTGACAGTTAAGATTCCTCCCATAGGGGAACAAGTCCATCGTGAACCATCCTCTACTTTTTCCCCTAAAGTGCTTTATCCTTGTGTTCATCTGTCTATTTTTCTTAGATCATAATAGAGAAAAATGACAGCTTTGCTTCTGCCTCAACAAGGGTGAAGCATATTTGCAGTATGAATTACATGACATTCTTACTTGAGTGGAGACATGGCATTAAACCAGTAGTGAAACAAACTTTGTTTTATTGGTAGGCTAACTGCATTTTTTTATGTTACCAGAAGGATCACCAGCTGACTGCATATTTTTATGTCACCAGAAGGATCACTAGCCTAACTGGCTCATTCTTATATACTGAAGGTGCAGTCATGTAGAGGAAATGCTGCCTGAAGTGCTTGTTTCACAGATGTGGGCTGTATTTTTCTATAAATTATAAATATTAATGCAGGCTAAAACAAAGAACTATGTCCATTATAATAAGTCCATTTTCTTAGACCACAGCATGTCCCTTTGGTACTTTCTCCTTTAATTGTGCTCCATTTATTGTTTTTTGCGGTCCACTGTCTCCCTTCATTAAATATATTTCTCTTCTTGTGTAACCACTTTTAGTTCTGAGCCAGTATTTTTCCATTGTCACAGTCCTGCATTCTGGCTTACGTTTTCTCATTGTCTGCTCATCTATGAGGCTGTGTTAGCCTTCGGACTTGACTTTTCAAAGTCCACAGAAACCTTATTACATTACACAGTTGTTCAAACAGTCAGGTGCATTTTTTATTGTTATCACCATTAGTCAGCTCAAGGTGATATACTGCCTACTAAGACTGTGTCCTAGAGCAACAAAACAAGAAGTTATGTATTCACCATAACGTTCGATGTATGTAGTCCATCTCGCCTCACATTCTTACCCATGGGTTCGGAGCCGAATATCGGCTCCGACTCGGGCGATTTTCTTCTAGCTGTAAGTCTTTCATTGGCTGGGCTAAGCAGGTATCCCATGGTGCACTGCTCCATATCCCCAGATCTAGTTTGCTGCGAAACTCATTTGTACCCCATGCACGCATTACATCCAGGTAAAGAATAAGCCAAGCAAGGGAACTCTGCAGATCAACAACCTAACCTCCACATCCTCCAGGAAGGGGGAAGGTGGGAGGGTAAGTAAGAATGTGAGGCGAGATGGACTACATACATCGAACGTTATGGTGAGTACATAACTTCTTGATGTTATGCAGTCCTATCTCGCCTACATTCCTACCCGTGGGACAGCGTCCCTAGCACCTACATCGTGGGTGGCTCATAGGAAAATACTCCTGAGAACTGTGGAGCCAAAGGAAGACCTGCCCCTGGAAACCATGTCCAATTTGTAATGAGAAACAAATGTGTGAGGAGAAGCCCAAGTAGCTGCAGCACATATAGCATCCATTGACAATCTGGCTTGATAGGCTGTAGATGTGGAAACAGCCCGAGTAGAGTGAGCCTTGACCGGAAATGGCAGATCTTTACACCCTGCCTGGTAGATGAAAGAGATACAACTAGATATCCATCTAGATAGGGTGACCTTGGAGACAGGGGACCGCATTCGGTTTTCCGAAAAGGAAACAAAAAGTTGGTCAGACTTCCGGATATCTTTTGTCTGGTGCAGACAGAAGCGTAATTCTCTGTGTACATCCAACTGGTGAAATATAAATTCTGCCTTGTTAGAAAAGTAAGGAAAGTACACAGGCAACTCAATGGATTGATTTAGATTAGACACGGAAGCCACTTTAGAAAGGAACAAAGGGTTTGGTCTAAGAGAGACCCTGTCCTTATGGAATATTAAGTATGGAGGTTTGATAGAGAGGGCTTGAATTTCTGAAACTCGCCTTGCTGAAGTGATTGCTGTTAAGAAGGCTGTTTTCCAGGTCAAGCATTTCAATTTGCAGGTAGCTGCAGGCTCGACAGGTGGTACACTAAGGGCTTGCAGAACAAAATTGAGATCCCAGGGCACTGGTTCGGACACCGGGGGATGGAGCAACAGAGTACCCTTCAGAAACACCTTGCATAGTCTATGCGCCATGAGACTAGGCTCATTCGCTACATGAAAATTAGGGATTGCTGCCAGTTGAACTTTAATGGTAGCTGATGCGGAACCCTGATGGAAAAGCACAGACAAAAACTCCAAGACTGAAGTGATTGGAGCCGTGTAAGGATCAATGCCTCGGGTATGTGCCCAGATAGAAAACCTTTTCCATTTACTAGAATAAATCTTTCTAGTGGATGGTTTATGAGAGGACGATAATATATGAACCACTTCTGGTGAGAAATTATGAAGTCTAACTAACGATGGAAGTGAAGTAGCCAGGCTGTCAACCTGAGGGTCATCAGGGAGGGGTGGAACTGTCCCGACATATGTGTCAGTAAATCTGGTTGAGGGTCCAGGGTCCAGAGTCCGAGTGTCCACAATGAATTGCTGAAGAAAAGGGAACCAAACTTGGCGAGGCCAGTGTGGAGCAATCAGAATCATTCTGCTTCCCAAGGATAGCGCTTTCTGAATCACCTTTGACAGCAAAGGAAACGGAGGGAAAGCATAAAGCAGACCAGAGGGCCAATCGTGAACCAGAGTGTCTCTGGGTGACTCCCCCTGTGGGGGGATCAGCATGAAGTAGTTGCTGCATTTTGCATTCAGGGGGCTGGCAAAAAGGTCGCAGCAAGGCTGACCCCATCTGCTGAAGATTTGCTCTGCAACCAGGCGATTCAGAGACCACTCGTAAGGCATCAGAATAGCTCTGCTTAGCCTGTCCGCAATCACGTCGGACTTCCCCGGAATGTGCGTTGCCACCAGAAACCATTGGGAAGTTACTGCCCAATGCCACACTCGCATGGCCTCTTTGCAAAGAGGGTAAGACCTGGTTCCCCCTTGCTTGTTTAGATACCACACTACTGACATGTTGTCCGAGTGTATCGCAATCGTCCCTAGAGGTAGATACACGAAGGTTTGTGTTCCTTGGGATCTTTAGACATCTTCACTACTACACCAAAAAGGAAAAACCAAGTCTGAGAAGAACTCACAGGCGCTCACACCACAAAACACGGGAACGAACGCTAAACAGTGACCAAACACACACACTAAAGAACAAATACAACTCTCAACAAAAGGATTGAAAACCCACAAGGAAAGGGAATAGCCCAAACCTCTAACTTAAACGGTCTAGACCGTACTCACACAGAAGGCAATATGAGGAGGACTAGGCCCTCTAACTGAAAACGGGCCTAGCCCGAGGGAACAGCTAGCGGGATACCACACAAACAATCACACGATCACAACCTCAACAAAACTTAGACAAACTTAGACAATTAACTATGAAAATAGCTTTTGATATGAGTCAAAACTTTTCTTTAAGACAAGAGGAAGAGGGTACTTAGCCACAGCCAAGCAAGACCACGTCCGAGCTACACGAGCGGCAAATGAGATCTGGGGATATGGAGCAGTGCACCATGGGATACCTGCTCAGCCCAGCCAATGAAAGACTTCGAGCTAGAAGAAAATCAGCCGAGTCGGAGCCGATATTCAGCTCCAAACCTACGGGTAAGAATGTAGGCGAGAAAGGACTACATAACATTCAAAGTTTTCATCTACTAGCACAGAGGCCTTTTAAACTACACTGTTTGTTTTACTTATTTCTCTCAGTGGATTTGTGCCTGTTTAAGTTCAATCACTGATTGCTTTTTTCTCTCTCTGCCAAGTTTTCAACCTGCTTCATCCACCGTTGCTAAAACTTGGGCTCACTCCACTCCCCTAGCCTACCCCCAGTTCCCACCCCCCCTTACTCTACATTTATTCTTCCATAGCACCACCCACATATTCCTCAAATCAATACCATCAGTTCCCTCCAGAAGTAAAACAATCAATAGAATTACTACCTGTAGTAACACCCACTCTAGTTTACCACCCAAGACTCTTGCTCAAACTATCTTAATCCTTGCCCCTAAAACTATCAAATTACATCTTTACAACCATCTCAATGCCCTCCTAACATTTTCTAATCCTAATTTACAACCAAGATAAAACCCAAGTTAAATAAGATGCCCCTAACTCAGATTATTTTATTATTCCTCTTTACTCTACTAGACTTCTTCACCAATTATCAAATCCACCTCCTTCAAATAAATTGGATGTCAACCATTCTTCACAAAGAATATCAATATCTACCCAGCGTGCCCTTCTCCATAACACCTTATCGCTACAAACAAACCATATCTGATTTCTTTATCTATAAATCTCAAAACTAAGTATCCAAATTTATGATCAAATACCAGTCCAAGATCAAAATATAACTGGCCACACTCTTGCCTCTATACAATATCAGTTCAGAAAATTAGTGGAGATATTCACCACAACCCAGGTCCCACTGTCCATAAAACCATCAATTCCAACCCCAAAATAAACCAGTCACCTAATGGATCTCAGCAAAAAACAGAACCCAAACTCAGCTTACCAAATATAAACCTAAGACGTATGTGTAGTAAATCAATGACATACATGTGTACCTTGCCACATGCACTCCTGACGTCATAGCTATTGAAACCTGGTTAAAAATAGAAATAAAGGATAAAGAGATCACCCCTAGGATACAATATATACTGGTATGACAGACAAAACAAGTGTTCGGTTGGTGTAGCAATCATCTACAAAAATTTTGTAACCATCACCTTACTTCCACAGAAAATTGAACCGGAAAAGTTAATATTGGCGACCCAAGATAGTTGACTATATACATATATATATATATATATATATATATATATGCACACACACACACGCACATATATACACACACATACAGATATATATATATATATATATATATATGTGTGTGTGTGTGTGTGTGTGTTGGTTTACAAAGTCCATTAAACATGTGGGAGAAACAGACAAATGTTGGTTTTGTAAAAAAAAAAAAAAAAAAAAGAATTGGAAACAGCTGCACAACCTGTTGCTGGCTGTGACATACTAATGATATGCTGAAAGGCATAATAATGTGGCAAGACTGTTGCACTTGAGATTGTGCAAACATTGTAATGCTGAAGTAGCTGAAAAACACTGGAAACATGAGCCACAAAGCATCATATGCTGAACTTTTAATAACACTCTCTGAAAGTCAGCAATAGGAAAACAAAACTATATGTTTAACAGCAATTTATATTCCAACAGGGGATAACGTTGATACTGCTGAAAGCATCCTGTTTTGGATATCTCAACAAATTAACCATGAAGCTATAATACTTGGAGACTTAAATACAGACTGCCAACTCCTAAATTCTACTACCCCAACTGAATCCATAAACTTGTACCACTTCAGGCAATTAATAACCACACCTACTAGAATCAATAAAACTTCAGGGAGAGACAAAATTACACTGGATTCTTACATACAAACCAGTCAAACTGACAAAAATTGGCTGCCTGTCAGACTGCATAAGTGACCACATAGCTGTACATACCATTAGAACTAACCATAACCTAAATAAATATATTATCTAAAATCAAATATGAAGTGCAACCAGTTTCAGCAAAGATGTTTTAAAAGAAAGACTAAAACAGTTCAACTGGAATGTGTTCAGAACAATGCCACCAGGTAATGGTGCTGAACACTTCTATAACATGTTCTTACAGACCTTAAAGAATTTAGCACCAGTACGTAATAAAAAAGTAAAATCCAACCCTGCACCATGGCTGACAAAAAAAAAATCATGATAAAAACGAATAAAGCCTGGAAAAACTGGTATAGAAATAGAAATCAAAATGCCTTCCAGCAATTTAGAATTCTTAGAAAACTTGCAAAGCTCCATGTCAAGCAGGATAAGCAAACATACCACACCAAACTACAAGATGAGCATAAAAACAACCCAAAGCTTTATGAGTCATCAGTAAATAAACTACTCCATCCTGGCAAGAAAACCACTCCCTCTCCATAAACAGACAATACAACAGACTCTATCCCCACAGTTTAATTCCTACATTATACAGTCAGTATTCTCTCTCTTAGACACACATACATCTGCCCCCCTATCTCTAACCTGTCCAGTCAAAATCACCCACAGCTCTGCAATTTTAATCCAATACCTAACTCGCTCATAAGAAAGTTGCTCCTCAAACTAGAAACTACTTCCATAGCTGTAGACCAGCTACCATCAGACCACCTAAAATGGCACAGCCTTCCCTGTGTCCAAACTAATTAAATGGTCCACAGCAGAAAGATGAGTCTCATGTCTGTGGAAAAAAATCCTACATTGTACCACTGCACAAAGGTGACACATCTACAGAGTTTAATAACTACAGACCGATAGCGATTCTCTCCCCCCTTCTCCAAAATATTAGAGAAATGCATCCATATGCAGCTGATTTAATACCTAACCTCAAATAAACTACTCTTAGAAACACAACATGGTTTTAGAACCCAGCACAGCACCAATTTTGCCAGTATAATAAACCAATAGAAACAATGGTCTGCTTGTACCCACCATGACCTTCGACTTGTCAAAGGCATTTGATACCGTCTTGCACCTGCAACTGCTCATTCACCTCACTTCAGTAGGACTTTGACAATGGCAAAAATTTAAGTGGGTGGGGTCCTCTCTGATAATTTCTATTGAGTAGAGGAACCAGGCAGGGGTGTCCTCTTTCCCCTTTATTTGCATTATACTTGGAAACACTGGCAAAGAAAATAAGGGACTCAGAAATTCTAGGACATAATTGGTATGGTAATCAAGAAAAGCTGGCTCTATTTGTGGATGATATTATTTTGTACTTGACAAAAGCAGAAAGATGCATTACAGTGTTAAGAAACATTTTTAGACAGTTTCACATCTTTTCAGGATACAAAATTAATGAAGCTAAAACAAAGGCAATAGCTATAAATTATGTACCCACACACAAATTGGTTCAACATCATCCATATTTATGGGGACATGATAAAATGAAGTATTTAGGAGAATGGATTAAAATGATTCTGGTGTGGCAGCTAACGATACATGGGAAGAGGCTAAACAAAAGATATACAAAAACTGAGAAAATGGAATATTTGTTAATATGGATAGGGATAGTAAGATACAAACAGTCAAAATGTTTTTAGTCCCTTTAGTCTTATACACAGGTCAGGCATATTTTTATCAACTAGAGGAGAAGTTGTGGATGGCAATTAATAAAGAGCTGAAGGACTTTATCTGGGAGGGGAAGATAGCGAGTCAAGGAGATAAGCTGATTCTACCAGTACAGCAGAAAGGATTAGGATTACCCAATTTGAAGGGGTATTTCAGAGCTACACAGTTAAGGCTCCTACACGTAGCACAAGCACAAAACTATAATTCAAAGTGGAAAGGGATGATGTTGAAGCAGGAGGAAAGATCAAGAAATAAGGCGAGACTGGGATTTTGGATGCAGGTCATTAAGGAGAATAATGATAATCATAACGAGTATTATATCCATAAGGTAGCAGAAAGTGTTCTAAGATCTAAGCTTACACAGTAATGGAGAAAGGAGATTCTGCTGATAGGGATGACTGCAATCAGGGCTATAGACAATAAGCAAGAGGGGGCTGCAATTAGGGATATAGACAATAAGCAAGAGGGGGCTGGAATTTATTGGAGAAAACTGGCAAAGGAACCAAGGTATTGGGAGCAAATAACTACAGAGTGAAAGCTAATAGAATGGGAAGAGGCCAAGAATTTATTAGGACTGCAGGTTAGAGATTGCCTTCCCTATCAAGTATAGATACCAGAGTATAGGCAGACAGTAAGTCTCATACAGACTGCTCAGAGGTGACCTGTGTCTGGCATACAAGGCCATTTAAGACCCAGCCTTGATGGAGTTGCTGCATATCAGTAAGGCAAACTCAACTTGCGCAACCCACACCCAAGGCCTTAACTAGGTCTGTGACATTAACAGAACTTGTCGGCGGGACAGATTTGTGTCCCAAAGACTCCCCCGTCTGTGAAACAGATCCCCTCTCCATGTCAAGCAGAGTAGCTCTCTAGCCCTCTTTAAGAGGAACCTGGACGACTGGATGGGAAACAAACTATAACCCTGGGATCCCACCTGTGTCCCTGCTGGACAGGGGAAACAGGTGCTGACATTTACGGAACACGGGCAACATTTCTTGGCTAGTCTTATAAGGGCCTCAAGGCCAATAGCCCAGTGTCATCTATGAACCTAAAGAAATTGGGGGGGGGGGGCTAAATGAAAGATTAGCACTGAGTAGAGTTTTTGGTAGAAGCTAGAACAGAAGCTGCCATGACAAAAGGAGGAGTAATTAGCAGAGCATATAAAATATTGCATGACAACTACAAGAATCAATCAGAGGAGGTTAGAAACTATTGGCAAGAGAGACTGGATAAGTAATTCACAAAGAAATAATGGGAGGATATATGCATGTTCCCAAACATGCAACATAATCCAGAAGATTTAGAGGATTTTTGCTTGGAAATGTTTACATAGCTATTTTTATACCTCAAGTAGACTCCAGAAAATTTTTCCTCAAATAGACAGCAAATGGAGGTGTGACGAGGAAGAAAGAGGGACTTGGGGAACATATTTTCTGGGAGTGTGGTGGGTTGGCACACATTAAGGATTTCTTGCGGGATGCACTGTCAGAGATAGTGGGTGGGCGGATTGTTGTGATGAGGGAGAAGATTTTTCTGAGCTACGATACAGAACCAGAACTGCCTAGATGGGTTAAAGCCTTGTGTCTAATTATGGTGGCTGCCAAAAATGTAATTACTAGAAAGTGGAAATAAAAATCTAAACCACCTATATCAGAAGTAGTGAATACAGTAAAAGATAAAACTGGAAATGAGATCTTTAGAAAAGGGAAGGAGCAAACTATACTGGAAAAAATGAGAATTGTGGGAATAGTACATACAGGGGAGGAATGAGATTTAAATGAAAGCAGGACTTAAATGAGCTATGCAATGTTTGACTGAAAATTATTGTGTAGATTATAAGTGATGTATAATGTTTGCAACTGGGAGTGTGTCAGTAAGGTTTGTGATCTAAAATGCTTGCAAATGGGATTGTGTTGGTGTGATTTGTTTTTATACACACTTGTGACTGTTTATGTCACAAGTGATGGTTTAATAAAGATGTTTCTTGTTAAAAAAAAAAAAAAGAGGAGGGGGGCAGGAACTGAATAATTTATGTAATGTTGCTTAGGTTATATGATATATAGCAATATATGTGAAGTATAAAAAACAAGTTATGTACTTATCAATGTTCCATCTGTGTTGTCCATTTTCATTCCTCCTTGACTGATGGGCTTGAATTTCGGATCCGACTTGGCCACTGTAAAAGTTCATGGCAACTTAGAACTTTTGAGCTTCTGCCTTACACACAATGCACCCTACCCCATTACCTCACATCTTGTTTGCAATGTATAATGAAATACGTCCTTTTACAACTTTATACATATATATGTGTGTGTGTATATATATATATATATATATATATATATATATATATATATATATATATATATATATCTCTATAGGTTTACTATCACAATGCCGACGTGCACTTGCACGGCTATGAAGTATTCGAACAACAGATGTTCGAATACTTCATATTTCGGCAGGTGATGTGAGCGAACGTTACCATTGTGAATGGACTGTGCGTTCACAATTCTAACGTTCGCTCATGTGAGGGGATCGCGGTACAGTGCGGTTAGGGAAATACATCCCTTTCCTCACTGTAGTGCGATCTCGGAGTTGGAATATTAAGTTGGGGTGGGGGGCACAGCCCCCCACGGGGGTGCAGGGCGCAGCCCTGCATAACTATGTGTTTAGGCTAGTTATGTAGGTAGTTACGGGACGGGTGGGAGTGCTGTGTATTGCTGAAAATGTCACGAGCGACATTTTCGACAATACACAGCTGTTTTCGACATTAGGACAATTCGGAAATGTTCATTTCCGATGTATAAATTCGAAAATGCAGACACGTTTTGTTCTGATTTTCGGATTTATGATAGTAAACCATATATATATATATATATATATATATATATATATATATATATATATATATATAAATGAGAGAGAGGCAATGCCACATATGGAACTGGTAATGTTCAAAAGATACATAGAAAGAAAATCATTATATCTCCTCGCTCGTCTAGAATAAACCTAAAAAGGTTGGGGGTTGGTGGATGGGGAGCCGAGGAGGAATGAAAATGGACAATACAGATGGTAACTACATAATTTCTTTATCTGATTATGTAAATTTTCATTACGTCCTCCACTGATGGGACAGAGTTCCCAGCTATTTATAACGCTGGGTGGATTCAAAGGATATTCCTGAGCACCACTGAGCCAAAAGATGCCCTACCTCTAGACACCAGATCCAGCTTATAATGAGAGATAAAGGTGCGAGGGGAAACCCAAGTTGCTGATGAACAAATATCATCCATGGAAGTTCTTGAGTGGAAAACTGAGGAGGTAGCTACAGCTCTGTCTGAATGAGTGCACACTTTCTATGGCAAAGCCATAACCGACTTGCAAATAAAAGAAGTACAGTCAAGTAAGCCATTTATCACTGACGACCTGACGTCAGACTGCAGCCGACGCAAAAAAAATTGACTCTGGTATTTGGGCCAGCCAAGGGCTACCACAGCAGGGATAACCCACAAGTGATGACTGCAACAGTGAAACACGAAGAACATCAAGTATTCTTCTTTGTTGGAATAATTTGGGAAGAAGACTGGTAGACTGATGCATTGATTAATGCTGATGTGTGATACTACCTTGGGCAAAAAGGATGCAATGGTTTGTAAGGAGACTCTATCCTTATGGAAAATGAGATACAGAGGTTTCACTGACAATGCCTGTACTTCCAAAATTTGTCTGGCAGAAGTGATGGCAACTAAAAAACAAGGTCACCCAAGATAAAAATTTAAGTTCACAATCATGGGCAGACTCAAAGGGTGGAAGAATCAAGGACTGCAGTACCAGATTTAGATCCCACGGTGGCATGGGATCTTTAAAAGGAGGTTTGACTAGAATTGTGATGTGCAAGAAAACTTTACATAGTTTACGAGATGCTAGTGATGGCCATCAAACCCAGTGTGAAAATTAGAAATTGCTGCCAATTGAACTTTTACTGTTGAAGAACTGAATGCCTGGTTGAAAAGCAGTGTCAAGAACCCCAACACATGACTAATTGGGGCTGAGAAAGAGTCTATATGCTTTTAAATAGCCCAGTGTACAAACTTTTTCCACTTACTAGCATACAGTTTCCTAGTGGATGGTTTAAGGGACAACAAGATGTGACAAACAGGGGAAGAGAGCATCGATTGTCTAGCTACTACTGGAATTGAAGAATCCATGCTATCAGGGTGAGGTTCAGAAGGTCCGGATGTGTCACTCCCATCGGGTGAGACAGGAGATCTGGAGCTGGGTCCAGAATCCAAGGGTGACAAATTAAGTGAGGCAACAGGAAGGGAAATAAAACCTGTCGAGGCCAAAATGAGGCTATGAGAATGACCTTGGTCTTCACCCTGGAAGCGCTCTCAAGGAACTTTGGAATTAGGTTAAAAAAGAAGTTATGTCCTTACCATAACGTTCCATGTGAGTTGTTCATCTCGCCTTTTTGTTCTTACACGTGGGTTCAGAGCCGATCCCTCGGCTCTGTGTCGGCCGCTTTTCAAGCTCAGACTCAGAGAAGCTCGAGACCTAGTGTATATCCCCTGATGCTCTACTGTAAATCCCCAGATCTAGTATGCTGCAACCAAAGACAGCCTATAGGAAGAAAGAGAACTATAGTGCCTACCCTATCTAGGTAGCTATAGGTTTGTAGAAGGAAGAAATAGTCTATCCAAGAAGACAGGCTGACAAAACTCGACCAATCCACCAAGGTAACCATCTTTCTCAACAGGAGGGGGAAGGTGGGAGGGAATGTAAGAACAAAAAGGCGAGATGAACAACTCACATGGAACGTTATGGTAAGCACATAACTTCTTTATGTGAAGTTGTTCTAGCTCGCCGTTTTGTTCTTACACATGGGTAGCGTCCCCAGCACCCTAATCCTGGGTGGCTCACGGGAGAACATTCCTGAGCACAGTGGAACCAAAGGAAGCCCTGTCCCCGGAGGTCCTGTCCATTTTGTAATGAGTGATAAACGTGTGAGGTTTTGACCACGTGGCAGCTGCACAGATGGTATCCAAGAGCAAACGAGCTGCATGAGCTAATAACGTAGAAACAGCCCAGGTAGAATGGGCTTTGAAGTCAGTCGGTAATGGCTGATTAGTGGAGGAATAAATGAATTTAATGCAGTCAGAAAGCCACTTGGATAATGTGATTTTTGATACTGCAGAACTTTTCTTATTCTCTGAGTAAGAGACAAAGAGTTGATCCGATTGTCTGAAGTCTTTCGTTCTACCAGGTAGAATCTCAATTGTCTGTGTACATTAAGCTTGTGTAACATATATTCCAGTCTGTTGGTATGGTGTCTAAAGAAGGTTGGAAGCTCAATGGACTGATTTAAGTTAGTTTCTGAACAGACCTTGGGGAGAAAGGTAGGGTTTGTCCTGAGAGACAACCTATCAGGGTGAAAAATCAAATATGGGGGCTTGGAGGATAAGGCTTGAAGTTCGAAGACCCTATGTGCAGATGTAATGGCTACCAGAAATATAGTTTTCCAAGACAGAAACTTTAAGTGACAGGATGAGGCGGGTTCGAAGGGGGCGAGCATCAATTGGGATAAAACAAGATTCAAATTCCAGGGAGAGAGAGGGTGTCTGATACGTGGTCTGAGATGGTGGGTCCCTTTCAAAAAGGCCTTACATAGTCTATGGGACATGATGTTAGACCCGTTAAACCCTACATGAAAATTGGAAATAGCAGCCAATTGAACTCTAATGGTGGCAGCAGCTGCGCCATCATGGAACAAGGAAGACAAGAACTCTAAGAAGGTATGAACAGGTGCCACAAAAGGGTCAATGTCATGATGAGAAGCCCAGTGAACAAATCGTTTCCATTTGCTATTATATAGCTTCCTGGTAGACAGTTTATGAGAGGAAACTATAATATGTTGGACCGCGGGAGACAAATCTTGAGACCTGGCTAATATGGTAATTGGAGCAGCCAAGCTGTCAGTTTTAGGGAGATGAGGGAGGGATGAAGAACTCCCGTTGAATTAGTCAGATCATCTGGCATTGGGTCCAGGATCCATGGTTCTTCCACTCGATACTTCTGCAGGAAGGGGAACCAAATCTGACGAGGCCAAGATGGGGCTATCAAAATCACTGTCCTTCCCAGACTTTTAGCTTTCTGTATAAATTTGGGGATTAGGGGAATTGGTGGGAAGGCATATAGGAGGCCCGGGGGCCAATCGTGTATGAGCGCGTCCCTCGGGTTGCTCCCCGGTGGGGGATAAAGGGCAAAGTAGCTGCTGCATTTGGCATTCATCAGAGATGCAAATAGATCGCAGCAAGGCTGGCCCCATCTGCGGAAAATCTTGTCTGCCACCTGTTGTTTGAGGGACCACTCGTGAGGCAACAGTATGGCCCTACTCAGCTTGTCCGCTATCACGTTGGATGACCCCGGGATGTGCGTTGCTATTAGAAAGCATCTGGTGGATGCAGCCCCTTGCCAAATTCTTAGGGCCTCTCAGCATAAGGGATACGATCTGGTTCCCCCTTGCTTGTTGATGTACCAGACTACTGACATGTTGTCTGTCTGAATAGCAATTGTCCCTGGAGGAAGACAGTCGTGAAAGTGTTGCAACACCAGGAACACCGCTCTCAGCTCCAGGACATTTATATGCAAATGTGATTCCATGCTTGACCAAGTACCTTGGACAGTCTTTCCCTGAAATAGCCCCCCCACCCTATCAGGGAAGCATCCGTGGTCACTGTGGCTGTGGGTTGGGGAAGAATAAAGGGACTCCGACTACTAATTGGTCGCTGTTCAACCATCAATTGAGATCCTTCTTGCAAAGATTTAACAGAATCTCGTGTGACATGGGCAGTCGTTGATAAGGCCATTGTGCGAAGAGTAGCCACTGGAGTATCCGCATGTGCATGCGCCCTAACGGGACTGCTATCAGTGTGACTGCCATTGTGTCTAATAGCTGCAGTATCTGGGAAGCAGGAGCTTTGTTCTGGGTCAACAGACTGGACAATTGACTTTTTAGAGATACGATTCTTGCTTGAGGCAACTTGATCCTTGAACTGATGGTGTCTAGCTCTGCTCCTATAAAGGTAATACGCTGTGAGTGCGATAGCGCAGATTTTACGAAGTTTAAGGTTATGCCCAACTGGGAACAAAGGTTGATAGTGTAGTCTCTTGCTTGGATTAGTTGATGCCTGGAGGTGGTGGTGAGGAGCCAGTCTTCCAGATATGGAAACACCCGGAATCCTAAACGTCTCAGGTGAGCCGTGACCACTGCCATACATTTGTTGAACACTCTGAGGGCTGTGGTGAGACCAAAGGGCAGGGCTCTGAATTGGTAATGACTGGCCCCTAGCCGGAAACGCAGGTGATCTCTGAATGATCTGTCCATTTTGATGTGGTAGTAAGCATCCTTGAGATCTACAGAACACATCCAATCGCCCATTTCTAAAGAATCGATTGAAGCGTGACCATCCGGATCTTTTCCTTCTCGACGAAGGTGTTGAGTTTGCTGAGGTCTAGAATGGGCCTCCAGTCCCCTGTTTTCTTTGGAACTAAAAAGAACCTTGAGTAAGTTCCGGATCCTATCTGGTCCGCCGGAACTGGCTGGATGACTCTTTTGTCTAGCAGGTTTTGGATTTCTATGGCTGCTAGCTTTTTCAGACTGGGTGGAACATCTGGAATCCTTGTACACATGGGGGAAGTTTTGTAAAGGGAATGTAGTAACCTCTGACAATGATGCTTTTTACCCAAGAATCCATTGTAATGTTTAGCCAGGCGTTTGGGTATAAAGCCAAGCGACCCCCGACTGCCTCCAGAGAAGGACAGCCGGGCTTCCTTTTAGGAACGCTGATAGGGCTTACCAGAGAACTGCTCCCTGTCACCCTGGTTTTGTGGTCCGCCTCTGCCGTTTGGACGGCGCCTTCCGTTTTTACCCCCTCCTCTGCCCCTAGAGGGGGTATCCATAGGTGTGTTTTGGAAAGCTCCTTGAGGTTTTCGGAACCACATTTTTCCACTTCGTTGCCCTTTGGGGTACGGTCTAGTTGGAGTGGAAAAACGGACTCCTACAGCAGACAGAGTCTTTCCTTCTTGTTCACACCTAGTAAGAGTCTCCTTAACTTTAGGCCCAAACAAGGCGGAACCATCGAATACGGTACTGACGAAGGAAGATTTGAAGGCTTCCGCAAAGGAGCAAAGGCACATCCAGGACGGTCTCCGAAGAGCTATCGCTGAGCCTGCCGCCCTACTCGATCCATCGGCAGCATAAGAAATGAGTCGCATGGATGAGTCTACTATAGAACTGAGGGTGTTGAGTTGTGCAGTCACCTTCTCAGAAACTGCATCAGCTGTGCTACCCTGTAGAGTATCTCCCAGCTCTTTAAGGAGATCTCGTTGAAGGCGGGTAAAATGGGTCAGGTAGTTGAGCGATCTCATGGAAAATGCCGCAGAACTAAATATGCGTTTCCCATACCTGTCCATCATCCTAGAATCCCTATTAGGAGGATGGACAGAAGAAGAGGTTTCCGACATCTCTTTCTTGGTGGCTGCCGCCACCACCATGGCATCAACCAGGACTCCCTTGGTAAGAAAGGCCTTGTCAGTAGGGGAAGTAATAAACTTGTTGGGCCTCCGAGGGACCGGTTCCACTGAATCAGGGGACTCCCACGCCCTTCGAGCAACCAGATCCATCAGTTCATCGAAGGGCGGGGTAACCCAGGAGGTGGATGGTTGAGACCCAAAGGCCTTCAGGAGTACCGATTCGTCCTCAGTAGGGGCAAGGGACTGCCAATCACCCCTCTGTCTTAAGATCTCCAATATGTCTGCAAATGAGACATCCTCTGAGGGGGATCGTGGGGACCCTTCTGATTCCTCCAAGTCTGTATCCGATGTCAGGGATTCCTGTGGGGAACCCAAGTGCCTCCTCTTGCACAGTCTCTTCCTAGGTACTTCATCGGTGGGAGCATCCAGTGAAGTCCCTGTAGAGGAGGGGCCACCCAATGGGGATACCTGAGGCCCTGGAACGCGACGCTTGGTAGGGACCTGTGGAGAAGAGGTAGAACGAGGCCCTTTAGGGGGAGGGGAAGAAAGATCCGAGGAGGTAGTGGTCTTAGCAGACATGACCTTCCTCATGGCATCGAAGGCACCAGAATCCCGGTCTGAGAAGTCTGTCGGCTCCGAAGAGGCCGGCAGCTCTCCCGAAGCCGAGACCCACAGCTCCAATTCAGAGGACGGAGCCGAAGCCACCTGCGCCGAACCCCGAGGGGAAGGGTCGGAACTGAAGTATCGGTCCGACTCTCCACCCCGGAGCCAGCGAGGGACTGTCGGCCCCGAGACTCCCTGGTCGGAACCGAGGAGATCAAGGTCGATGGAGCCAAGGGAGGTGGATCAAACCTCGGCTCCGAGGGCTCTACCAACATCGGTTCTGCCCGCCCCGGCTCAGAGAGCTCGATTGGCTTCGGAGGAGAAGAAATTAGGGCTGGAATTTCAGGCTTCGAAGCCAAGTGGCTCGAAGCAGACAGCATTTTGGCCAGGGCCGGGTTCTCTAACAGCCTCTTAACCACTCGGTCCAGGTCCACATCAGAAAGCCTCGAAGAATGTGTCGAGGGATGGGTCGAAGGAGCCGAAGATGGTACTGATTGAAGAATTGGAGACTGAGGAGTCTCCAATATCGGATCCACAACTGGGCTCCGAGGTAAAGGATCGATACACGGCTCTGAGGGCTGTGGAGCCGATGAACGAACCATACCAGAGGAGTTCGGAGCCGATTACTTGGGCTCCGAGGACCCCTTGGACAACTTTGACCCCTTCGAAGCCTTGGAAGAAAGGTCGGCCTTGTCCAACGTAGCCTAAAATTCAGGCTTCAGGAGTCCCCTATCTACCAGCTTCCTGCGCCTTTCCAAAAGAACCCTGGCGCTAAAGGAGTGGCAGATAGAGCACACCTCCTGCAAATGAACAGAACCCAAATAGTACATGCAGGTGGAGTGGTTGTCTGTAACAGACATTTTTTGACCACACTAACACCTTTTAAATCCTGACTTTTGTTTTTCTGACAGCTTAAACAATATAAATTCAGGTCCCTGAATCTCAATATTAAGCCAAAGGAATAACAACACACCAGTTATCTAAGTATCTAAATTTTAACTATTATAGTTATTAACTATGAACTAAGCACTCTACAGGATATATATATCTCTAAGGTTATTTAAAGGTGACAGAAGTAAGAAGTGCACACACACACACACACACACACACACACACACACACACACACACACACACACACAAGAGCTGACAGAGCCCTGTCACGCCCAAAAAGATGAGAGGCCTAGAAAAACCTTAAAGAGAAAACACTTCAAAAATTTCACTCGATCTAAACAAACTAACTAAACCCTAATACTATAGAAAAATCACATCTATTTTAACCATATAAAGATAAAATTATCCACAAAAATTCTCTATAAATATAGAAAAAATAAGTCACTGGCCAGAGCTTCCTCCGACGAGCTGTAGATCCGTTGCAGCGGCAAACTAGATCTGGGAATTTACAGTAGAGCATCATGGGATATACACTAGGTCTCGAGCTTCTCTGAGAGTCTGAGCTTGAAAAACGGCCGACTCGGAGCCGAGGGATCGGCTCCGAACCCACATGTAAGAACAAAATGGCGAGATAGAACAACTTCACATCGGGGGATAAGCGTAAAGCAAATCCAGGGGCCAGTTGTGAAGAAATGCATCCCTTGGTGACCCCCCCCCCCCCCGTGGGGGGATTAGGGCAAAATAGCTGCTGCACTTGTTTAGGGGAGATGCAAAGAGATCGCAGCAAGGCTGGTCCCACTTGTGGAAAATTTGGTCTGCAACTTTCTGGTTGAGGGACCAGTCATGAGGTAACAGAATGCACCTGCTCAGCATGTTTGCTAGCACGTTGGACTTCCCTGGAATGCGCGTTGCTAAGAGACAGTGGTTGGAAGATACTGCCCATTGCCACGCCATTATTGCTTCTCGATAGGAGGTATGATGTGGTTCCCCCTAGTTTCTTGATGTACCAAACCAATGAGATACTGCCTGTCTGTACTGCAATCTTTCCTGACATGAGAGCATCCTAAAAGGCTTGCAACACTAAAAGCACTGCTCTCAACTCCAGTACGCTGACATGCAAATTGGCCTCTTTGAGGGACCACATGCTTTGACTGTCTTTCGCACGTAATGCCCTCCCCCCATACCAGCTTGGAAGTGTCTCTGGTCACTATGGACTTGGGCTGTGAGGGGACAAATGGATGGCCCTGTAGCAATTGTTCTGACTGGATCCAATGCATCAGAATTTTTCTTGCTCAAGTTGGTAATTCATACTGGAGCAGACAAGGATAGCTGAAGAATTGACTACTGAGATGCCAACATCCACTGTAGAATCTGCATGTGAAACCTGACTAGATAAACAAGGGTTATTGCTGCTGCCATTGATCCTAGAAGCTTGTAGAACTAGGTGAGCAGAAATTTGGTACTGCAAAGTATCTTGCTGACCTGAGACCTTAAAGTTTGAACTCTAGGAAGGGGAAGGAAGGCTATTTTTGATCTTGTGTTGAGTAGCACTCCTATGAATTCTAGAATTTTAGCTGGCTCTAGATTTGACTTCTCAAAAGTTATGGTTACTCCTAAACTTGTGCAAGGGTGGATGACTTCTTCTCTTGCCATAATGAGCTGATACCTGGTCAGAGTGGTAACTGAACCAGTCGTCTAAGTATGGAAATGCAAGGAATCCTTGCAGCCTTAAGAGAGCTGCTTCCACTGCCATACATTTGGTGAGAACTATGGGGGCTGTGGTCTGACCTTATGATGACTGGCTCCTAGGCAGAAGCGTAAGGATCTCCTGGATCATCTGTTTACACTTATATGACAGTACGCATCTTGGAGATCTATTCAGCACGTCCAGTTGTCCTTTTCCAAAAACGGAAAAATGGACTGAACCATGCCCATTCAAAACTTCGTCTTTCGAACAAATCTGTTAAGGGTGCTGAGATCCAAAAATGGTCTTCAGTCCCCTGTTTTCTTTGGCATTAAAAATAATCTTGAGTAATTCTGGATCCTTTCTGATATGGGAAGACCTCTTGGATGACTATTTTTGTTTAGCAGCTTTTGTATCTGAATGGCTGCTTGATCCCTCTGATTGGGTGGAACATCAGGGATTTTACTGGAAAATGGAGGAGGGAGGGAAAACAGAATTATATATCCTCTGGATATGATCCTCTGCACCCTTTTGTTTTTAGCCAGGCTCTCTGGTGAAAGGACAAACAACCCCAGACTGCCTCTAGAGAGGGACAATCGGGCATCCATTTAGAAGCACTGTAAGGAATTGCCAAAGAATGGTTTTCCGAACCCTCAGTGTTGCAGATAACTACTTCTGAAAGGGTGGTGTCCACCATTTGAGTTTCCCCTTCTGCCTCTGGAGAAAGACGCTCCATGTGTGTTCTGGAAAGATTTTTATGATTTCTTGAACCACATCTTTCCACTCCCTGTATGATTCCTCTTGAAGGATCATTGGGGGGAGGGGGTGTGGAAAAAAACATGCCCATGACAAAAAGGGTCTTTCCATCCTTCTCACACCTGGATAACGAATCTTTCACTCTGGAAGAGAGAGACTTGCCATAAAATGAAGCACTGACGAATGTAGACTTAAAAGACTGCAAAATCACACAAGCATATCCAGGCATGTCTCCTAATGGCTGTGTGTGAACCTACTGCCCTTGAGGTTACTTCTGCCTCATTGGAAATAAGCCTCATGGATGAGTTTGATATCAACTGTAAGGTTGCCAGCTGTGAGGTGACTGAATCCATCATCTCCTAAGACACAGTTCCTGTGAGGGGTGTCCAAGAGTTCCTTTATCAGATCTCTCTGTAGTCTGATGAAATGTACCAGATATTTCAGAGACTTCAAGGTGAAGGTCCCTGAAGTGTAGACACACTTCCCAAACCTGTTCATTGCCTGCAATTCCTTTTTTTGGGGGGGGGGGTGAACAGAGGAACTTTCATCGGCTACTTCCTTTCTGGTAGCCGCTGCTATGACCATGGCATCAACAAGGCAGGCCCTTGGACCAGAACTGCTGGTCTTCCAAAGGGATCATAATTTTATCAGGCTTCCTTGGTATGGGATCAATGGTATCAGGCTCCTTCCATGCCTGCTGCAAGATCAACTTGAGGAACTCGTTGGCAGGCAGAATCACCCAAGATGTAGATAGGCTGGTACTAAACACCTAGAGGAGCACAGATTGCTCCGAGGAGGGTTTGCTGGGCTTCCAGCCACCTCTCTCTCAGAATTTCGAGGATGTCTCTGAATGAGACATCTGCAGGAGGTGACAGTGGGGACCCCTTCGTCCTACTCAAAATCTGCTTCTTCAGTGACAGATTCAGGAGAATCCAAATGCTTCCTCATACATCTCCTTTTCCGAGGGACCTCCTCAGTGTGATAATCTGGGGAGGTATCAGTAGATGTCGAAATATCCAAATGGGTGTTCTGGGGTTTTGGTACTTGCTGTCCCTGTGAGAGGGTCAGCTGAGACTCTTGAAGCAGAGATGAGGAAGATGCAAGAGCTGAGGAGATAGGGCACATCTGGGTCATGGTAGCTGACAGGGCTCCCTCCAAAGTCCTAAAGAATGACCTTCCCAGACAGGGATAGGAACCTGGGTCTGAACGGAGGGTTTTCTGATCCTTGGTCCTTCCCTGTTCTGAGGAAAGCAACTCCGAGACATAAGTTGAAGCCAAATTAACTCTTTCCAAAGCTCCGAGGTGTAGAGATGGCTCTGAAGCCCTCAGAGTCGACAGAAACATCTCGATCTGACAGGGTACAACTGTCTCCAAGAGCTCTCTGGATCCGATAGCATGTAGGAGCTCAAAGCAAGCTTCACATCTGAGGATACAGCGATCTCTGGATCCAAAGAAGATAGGCCTGGACAACTCAGATCCAAGGGTTTCAAATCCACAGAGGGAGTCAGAGGAGGAAGAGTTAAAGGTGGCGTCTTGGATATATGGGCTGCCTGACCCAAAGGGGTAGGAGTTGAAGCAACTAGCTGGCTCTGCACCAAGAGGAGCTGTCTCACTGCCCTTTCCACATCTTCTACAGTGAGACTTCTTGAAGAGCAAAAGGGCTGCCTGGAAGGAGAATCCGGTCTATAAAGAAAGGGAGAAGGCACTCTTGAAGGGACTGGGGTCCAGAGATGGGTACCTTTGTCCTAGGAAGTACGTCTAGTAGTCCTGGAGGATACGATGAATCCTTAATTTTCAGAGACTTCGGAGCCAAAGAAACAGTCCGATCCAAAGAAGACTTTTTACTTTTGTCTTATCCGAGGGAGTTGGATTTGATAATTTGATTTTATTTCTCTTGGATGGATCCAAAGAAATGGTTGGATCTGAAGAAGGTATTTTTGAAGTTTTCTCCAAGGTCTTGGAAGAAACAGAAGAGCTCGGAGATGAGTGAAACAACTTCTCGGATGTTTCTCCAGCTATGGCATCGCCAAAGGAAGATGGTAAAAGTCCTTTTAAGATTAATTTGTTCTTGCATTCCACTAACGCTTGGGGGTTCAAGGCATGACATATCACACAACTCTCTTGCAGGTGGAGTAGGCCAAGGCAGTAGACACAAAGGGTGATCGAGTCAGAGAAGGGAATCTTTTGTCCGCACTTTCCACACTTCTTAAAACCTGCAGGGTTTTTCTTTGTCAGCCATGTTAGTTCAGAACAAACGGCTACAGCAACTATCACACAGAAGAATGGGAGCACAAGCAACAAAAGGCAATGAAAACTTAAAGCAAACTATCAAAAATATTGGAAAATCTTTTTTTCTTCAACAAGAGAAGGGGGAGGGGCCATCTACAAAGGTAGTAAGGCTATGATAAATGTAGACGGTTAAAGGAAAGAAAAACAGGGAGAAAAAGATACTAACAATAGAATCCAGAGTACGTCAGTACAGTAAAAAGAAAAATTAAAGAAAGATTATCGTAGAAGAAGAAAGACAAGTACTTATCTATACCAAGCACCTCAAGAGTCAAACAACCACGTCTTTCACCTAAAGGCTGCAAACGATATCTGAGGTAATGGGGAGGGTGCATTGTGGGTAAAGAGAAGCTAGAGTTTTCTAAGTTGCCACAAGCCTTTATAACTGCCAAGTCGGATTTAACTACTCAGAACCAAATCCATCAGTTGAGTATGGAATGAAAACTGACATCAGATTGTTTGCTAATGTCAATTTATTAATGCAGTTTGATTACTTTTATATACATGCAAGCTTGCGTATGTCACAAGTGATAATTAAATAATGGTGTTAAAAAAACAGATGAAAAAAAAAAGAAAGGAGAAAAATTCTCCAGAGACTGTAAATATATGAATCTTTGGTAGATTTCAGTAGATCTTGTGAAAGCACAATTGTAGATACCTTACATACACAATCAATATGTGAAAAGAATTGAAAACCTAGTAAAAAGTATTTTCAAAGGAAAACAGATAAAAATTTTTATTAACTTCTTATATTACAGCTGTATCAAATCAAAACATGCATACAAAATTGGTTAAAAAAACAAAATCAACTGTATTACAGTATAAAAAGTGAAAGAAAATGTGTAAAATTATGTTCTTCTGCCTCTGTAAAATGTACTGCAGACAGCAGACTGAACTAAGGCCTTGACTTATTGACTGTCTAATGCTGCTTTATTTGGAGAGCAGGTTGGTAGACCATACCCCCCTTCAAATGCAAGTCTAGCAATAGCTAAGGAATCTTCCAAAACCAAAACCCACATGAAATCCTTGTTTTTTTACATATCCATATTTCTATCGCCATAAAGATACATATATATATATATATATATAAATATATATATACACACACACAGACATATATATATAATTTACAACAAACGTTCCAAGTGTTTATTGACCAAAATGGTAAAATAATCTTCCACTATAAACAAATAATCCACCAGCAACTAGCAGCAGCCAAATGCGCAGGTATCCATCGGCCACAACAGGAATAAACTGACTGGTTTTGCCCATTCAGTGCATACAGGAAATGATCACACAGGAAAATATATACAGCTGGATACCTTTGCATTTGACTGCTGCTAGTTGCAGGTGGATTATTTGTTTAAAGTGGAAGATTTGGTCAATAAACGCTTGGACAATTTGGAGCGCTGGTCTCTCTTTTATGTTTACAGTATCTTTTGGGCCCATGCACTTCATGGGTGGTTCATGCACCTGATTTTGTGAACTATATATATATATATATATTTATATCATATCTACACACACACACACACACACACACACACACACACACAGGAATGACTGTTAATTCAAAAAAGGCATCAGAAATAAACGTACTGCATGAGTTTTTACTTTACTTGCTGGACAACAAAACTAAAACTATACAGCCACCAATGACTCTGAAATCATATTCTGAAGTGAAATGCAAGAAACAGGAATGTTACAGTATATCTTTAGCCAGAAGCAGATAGTTTTTAATTTAGAACTTACATTTTTCTGGCACTTTTCTTTATTTTCTTATATTTTAGTCTTCAATTTCTAGTGCAACCCACTCAGTGTTTTTTATATTTTTTTAATTCTGACTGCTTGGTGGTATGCTGAAAATATAGCATATGTGCAATGGCATTCTGGTCAAGTTTCAGTTATTGTTTTCAACAATGCAGTGAAAAGCACTAGCCTCATTCTGATGTGGGTAAAAATCACACCGGTGATTACAACCTTAGACTGTAGCTGTGCAGTGTGAAGCTTACTTTGGTGAGGCAGGTACTGGCCATTAACCAAGGCAGCACTGTGTACTCACCATATACCTTTCAGGCCGACTGTCCTTTTTATTTCAATGGGCACCAGTGCTTGGAAACAATCTCTATACTGCCAGTCCCCTGCTGCACAATCAAATACTGACAGGCTGTGCTAATTAAAGCCTGTCACATAAATGGTGGGATTACATGTCTGTTCATCACACCATAAATGATAATTATGTACTTACTATAACATCAGATATTCTTGGACAATTCAGTCTTCACTAACTCTCAAGACTTTCGTGCTCCATGTATGCTCAAGCCTAGCAGCAAAAAAAACTTTTCACCATTTCTGACCAAGTGAAAGGCACTAAATGAAACAACTAAAAATATTTCCCTGTGGAGACAGGGGATGGAAGTTGATATGTTTAATGAACATGAAATCATTCAAACAGATTTAATATTACAGCAATTATATGACATTTGTATCTGCTAATAAAAATCAGTGTTTGCTAACCCTTTGGACAGAGACTCCTTAGCATATCTACTAAAACATGCCCCTGATCAACTTTGCCCCAAAGAAAGATATGGATCTGAAAGTAATTTCCAGCTTATGTCTAGCAGAGTTGCTCAAGGTGGACCAGGCTGCAGCTGCACAGACGTCTGAAGAGGTCTTACAGAAAAAAAGGCTGTGGACATAGCAACAGCATCACAAAATTATGCCTTACACAAGCTTGGCAATTCCTTCCTACAGATACCTCTCAATTACTATGATTTGGGCATACTGCTATGACTCTGGCCCTCAGACTTACCTTTTCACCTCATAGATTTAGTGATTATGTCCTTTTATATCACTATTGCAGTATTCTTAATGTTAGGGATCTCCCACCCAGGCAGCCTTGACGTTTGGCCAGTATACCAAAACCTAATGATTTTGTATGTCCTGTATGTCACACATATGCTCCCTGCACAGAACATCAAACTGATATACAGATGCAGTTACCTAGAACATCTTTGCCACCAGTCCGAACACCACTGTTGCTTCTTGGTCTGAATGCCTTGCTGCTCTGTTCAATATTTAGATGTCAGTTAAGTGCCCCATTGGAGCATTTTTTTTTCTTTTATTTGGTCTTGTATTTGCTTACCTAGAGTTCATATAATCCAAGAAGAGAAAAATATCAGTGTGGGATGCAAATTCCCCACAGGGATCATCATGAACAGTGTCTCTTTTGTTTGAGTGCTTCCCACCACCATACCATTTTTTCAAACAAAAAACATCTTTATTAAATTATCACTTATGACATGGGCAATCATACATTTATATGGATGAAAGCAAACCATACTGACATACTCTTAGTTGCAAGCATTTTACATCACAAACCATATCGACAATTTAAGTTGCAAACATTATACATCACTTATAAATCTACCCAATCACTATCAAACATTACACAGCTCATTCAAATTCTGCCTTCTTTTGAACCTCATTCCTCCCCTATACGTATTGTTCCCAAAATCCTCATTCTCCCATTAAATTTGTTCCTACCTTTCTCTAAAGAACCCAATTCCAGTTGTTGTATCTCTGTTACTATAGTCACTATTTCTAGTATAGTTGGTTTAGACTCAGCAAGGCCTTGTGTCTAAGAAATTCTGAGTCTGTACCATAGATCAGAAAAATAATTTCCCTAGTTACACCAACTTGATCACCCAGTATCTCTGAAAGAGTAGTCTGCAAGGAATCTTTAAAGTCTGCCAACTCATTACACTCCCAAGAAATATGTTCTCAATAACCTCATTCTTCCCCATCACACCTCCAACATTTGTTGTCTACCCGAGGAAAAATTCTCTGGAATGTACTTGGAGTATAGAAATATCTATGTAAACACTTCCAAGCAAAAACCCTAAATCTTCTAGATTATGTTGTATATTTGGTAGACAAACATATATCCCCCATTGTTTTTTTTATAAATTGCTTAGCCAATCTCTCTTTCCAGTCCTTTCTAACCTCCTCTGATTGTTTTTTATAGTTAGCATGAACTATTTTATATGCTCTAATAATTATTCCTTTTTTAACAGCAGCTTCTGTTCTAGATTCTATTAAAAACTCTACCACTAGTGGTCTTTCATTTAGGACCACCCCCCCTATTTCTTTCATTTTGCCTATACTCTGATAGCAATCCTTGACAGGGAACACAATCTCTAACCTGCATTCTAAATAAATTCTTGGAATCTATCTTCCCATTCTACTACCTTTCCCTCTCTAATACCTTGGTTCCATTGCCAGTTTTCCACTATAAATGCCAGCTCTCTCTTGTCTATTATCTGTATCCCTAATTGCAGTCATCCCCAACAGCAGAATCCCCGTTCTCCATTCCCATTGTGGCTTAGTTCTTAGAATACTTTCAGCTACTTTATGAATTTAATATTCTGTATGATTACTGTTATTCTCTTTAAAGGTCTGCATCCAAAATACCAGTCTCTCCTTGTTCTTGAGCTTCCTCCATATTTGGTCATCATCATCCCTTTCCACTTTGAATTATAGGTTTCTGTTTGTGCTATGAATAGGAGCCTTAAATGTGTAGCTCTGAAATACCCTTTCATATTGGGTAATATTTCTACTGGAAGAATCAGCTTATCCCAGTTGACTCTTCCACGACCATACCTCTTGTATCTGTAAGGCATTTGTGCCTGAAACACTCAGACATGGTTTGTTTTCCCGGGCCATTTATCTTGAAAACCAAAGGCTTAAACATTTAGCCAAAGGTAACACGGAGGAATCCTTTAACCCCACGATACACTCACTAGGTAAGAAGAAGGTCAAGAAGTCTTGGCTGGATTCCTTACCTGTCCAGCCTCCACTGGACATCCCCTAGAAGGTAATAGCTCTTTATGCCATTTGGCATCTACATCGATTTCCTCTTCGACCCCATTGCAGGCTGGCAAGGATCCATCTTTTTGCATGGCTTCTGAGGCTTTACAGGCATCTGCTCTGGATGTTGAGAGGGAACCGTGATTGATTATTTCAAAGGGTTTCGGAGGGATTCTGCAGATACCGGTCAGGGAGGAGATTCCAGGTTCTCTTACTGAATCTCGCCAAGGGTTGAAACCTCTGGTATTTGTTAGTGCTGATGTCCTTTCTAAGAAAACACAAAAGATGAGCCATGTTTCGGTCCGTTCTGAGAATCCTCAAAGGGAATGGCAAGAGTTTAATCAGAGTTTCCTTTCTGCCTTGATGGACCTGAAACCTCAAGGGGTTTTGCTGCCTGCTCCTCCTTGGACCTCTACCCCTTCTAAATGACTTAGGGAACCAAATTCCTTGGATGAAGATTCAGAGACTGATGAGGGGGTCTTTGCCCTATTCTTCACAGATGCCTTTGCCTTATGACTCTAATGAGGAGGAATCTCTAAGTCCTGAGTCTCCTTTTGAGGAATTGCTAGGATGATGGAATACTTTAAGTGGGATTCTTCTCAAGTGTCTGATATTCAGAGAAGATACTATCAGTTGCTTCAGCTGGATACTCCTAAACCATTTGCAGTTTCACCTGTGTTGGCTGTCTTATTAGACATTTTCAGTGCTACTTCCAAGTCTCCTGATTCTCAGCCTCTTGCTCCACAGAAACCTGATAGGTTCTAGAAGGTTCCCAAGGGTTGTCATTTTTTTATTTAAATACCCTTCTGCTAATCAAGATGTGGTGTCAGTCTCTTCTGACAAACTTTCTAAGCTCTTCTTTTTTTCCAAATGTTTACCCTCCAATAAAGACAGAAGGGCAATGGAGAGGATTGGTAAGAAAGTTTACATTGCTGCTACTGTGGCATTTATGGCAATTAATTACCAGACCCACATGACTATGTGTGATGAAAGGAGATATATGTCACTGGTGAATATCGAAATGTTTACATAAGATGCTTGTGTTACAAATGTATTAGAACTGTATGTCATGTGTACATCAAACTGCTTGCACAAAAGTGTGTTGAAAAGGTATTTGCAAAATGATTGTGATTAAAATGGATCCACAGTGTGCCCTACTGGAAGAGAACAGAAATGTACATGCATTATTGTAACTGTTTAAAAGTATAAAAGAGTATAAACTGGAATACAGAAGGCTAACTTCAGAAAGTACAGTTGTGTACACTTACCATAACTGTAGATGTTTGAGTGTATTCACTGCTGCAGTCATCACATTTGGGTTAACCTGCCAGGGGTAGCCTTCAGTCTGCCCGAACACCAGAGGCTTAGAATTTCTGCATCGGTTGCTGTCGCGCTCCAGGACTGATGTCAGGTTATCAGTGGTATAAAAACAGGCAGCTGACACCATTACATCAGTTTTTCTTGCCCTGTCAGGAGCCCCCAACAGGGAGCTAGGCTATGGTGGAAGAACACCACCAGTAGAAAGCAAATACCAAAATGTCCTTGTAAGGAGAGAGAGAGAGAGAGACAAGGGGGGTGGAGGGAGGGAAACCAGGACTGCAACACTGAATACACTTGAACATCTACATTTATGGTAAGTGTACACAACTGTACTATGTTCATGTTTCACTGTTACAGTAATCATATTTGGGTTGATACTCAAAGCTTAAGAAAAGAGTGGAGGCAGTCAAGAAGACTGGGGTCTGGGTAGGATGCCCTGCAAAACTGTGGTGGCAAAGCCTGCCCTGGATTTGGAGAAGACAGGCAGATGGTAATTCTTGGTGAAGATATGAACAGATGTCCATGTTGCAGCCTCCAGGATGTCCCTGATGGGGACCCCTCTGAGAAAAGCTGCAGAGGTGGAGGTTGCTCTGGTGGAATGTGTCCTGACCCCCTTTGGGGATGGTTTCTCATGCTGTCTGTAGCAGAAATGGATGCAGTGTGCTATCCATTTGGAGATTGCTTGGATATGGCCTTGCCCTCTGCTCCTGCAGTGAAGCTGACTAGCAATTGATCAGTTTTTCTAAAAGATTTAGTCCTGTCCAGGTAGAATCTGAGCTGTTTGTGCACATCTAGAGCGTGCAGAATCCTTTCCTCCTTATTTTGTGGCTTAGGGAAAAAGGTGGGCAAATTAATGGATTGGTTGAGAGCCACACTGCACACCACTTTAGGAATTAAGGATGGGTTAGTCCTGAGGGAGACCCTGTCAGCATGGAAAATAAAGAAGGGCTCCACAGTCGTAAGTGCTTGTAGCTCTGATACTCTTCTAGCTGAAGTGATGGCCAGACGCAAGGCTGTCTTCCAAGAGAAAATTTTAACTCTGCTGAAGCTGCAGGTTCAAAGGGGGGGGGGCAGAGTGAGCTTTTCCAACACAAAATTAAGGTCCCAAGCTGGGGTAGGAGCTCTTCTGGATGCCCTTAAGTTGTTAGCTCCTCTTAGGAACCATTATATGAGAGGGTGTGAGAATAGCGGTGGCTCTGTGCTGAAATAAGCAGAGATGGCTGAGGCATGAATTTTAATAGAAGAGAAGGATAGCCCCGTGTAGTAGGTCTGCCAGGTAATCCAGGATGAGAGGTAGGGAGGGCTGTGCCATTCCAGCTCCCTTAGCCTGTATCCAGATGCAAAACCTTTTCCACTTGTCAGCATAGTATTTTCTAGTGCTGGGGTGCCTGGCCTCACGTACAACATCTAGAATTTAATGGAAGTCTTTATAAACAGTTACAAGGAACAGCTATGGGGGCAGCCTTTGCTCCAAGTTATGCAGATATGTTTATGGGTTATTTTGAAAATACATACATACATATATATATATATATATATATATATATATATATATATATTAATCAATTTTATTAAGTAGGTGTGTACATATTTTCATTTTATTGACAATTTAATATTTATTTACAAAGGAGGGCAAGATCAAATCAATAAATTTGTGGCTCAAATATATGAGAATAATATTGGAGTAAGATTTGATGGTTTACAAATGGGAAATTAAGTAAATTATTTAGATGTAGTGTTAAAAGGACAAGTAGGTACATATATTAGTACCAGCATACATAGAAAGTTTAAAGAAACTAATTCTGTTTTACATGGTGAAAGTTATCACCCTCCCCATACTATTAAATCTATACCATATACTGAATTTGTAAAAATTAAGAGACTATGTAGTAATCCAGCTGAAATACGAGTAGAACTAAATGAGAGTTATAATACATTTTGTTTGAGGGGCTACCATGAAGTAGATTTAAGAGAGAGTTTAAGTTTTAAATAGAAAAAATAGGAATGGTGTTAGAAATAATGACAGTGAATGTATATATTTCACTTCCACCTATTCTATATTGTCTGAAAAAGTTTTGGAACAAGTTAAACATAGTTGGAGAGTGGTTAAGAGGGAGGTTGATTTCTTACAGTGTAAAAAATGTGCTTCTCCTTTAGAAGGGGGAGAAGCATTACGGATTTTACAGTCCATAGTAAGTTTAACTCATTACATCCGAGTGACGCCTCCAGGTGCATCTGCAGTTACCTCCTACTGCTCCTCTAGGCATCAAATATTACTTGTTCATATTTGCATTAATAATTCCAAAACCATGCTACATACAAGGCATCTGAATATTTTATCTTGAAGCATATATGATGGCAAACACAATTGTGTTGATATTTGACATATGTTAGTGAGTATTTGTTAGAACTGTAAGGTGATAACTTCATTTTTTAAAGGCTCAAGCCACGCCCACTGCGAGTTAAAGGTATACACCCAAAAGAGCTGTACTGCCAAAAATGACAGTTGGTAAGCAAATTGACAAACAGGGAACACAAATATGTGGTAAATGTAGTGTATGTAAATATATAATCAAAGAATTTACTAGCATCAACAGAGTTATATTTCAAACTAATGGAACTTTTAATTGCAGAACCAAAAGGGTTATATATGGTCTTAAGTGTTCATGCAACACATGTTATGTAGGAGAAACTAAAAGACAGTTCTCCTGCAGAGTAAAAGAGCACATTAGAGATATCAAAAATAATAAACAAACTAGCCAAAAAGCAATACATTTTAATAAAAATCATAATGGTAACCCAGAGGGGTTACTAGTTACAGTATTAGATAGCATAGAAAGGAATGTATATATGAACAAACAGCAAATAAAATGCTCACTGAGGAAAAAGGAGGCTCTTATGATTTTGAAATTTAATACAATGAGCCCTATAGGGTTAAAATCATGAATGTACATGGAAAAGTTTTTTGTAATATACTTGACAATATGTGAATAAGTTATTAGTATATTTAAAAGTTTTGATAATAATGTTTTTTATTTAATTGTTTAATTGAATAATTGGGTACGACAATTACTATAAAATTGGGCACAGCTCGAACAGAGAAGATTTCTTTATTATAATCCACACAGTTAAAAACGAATCATCTGGTTAAGCCCTTTCATCTGTAATCTACAGACTTCTTCAGAACCATATAACAATTAAAATCACTTCTTTAAATAAATGTTTTGGTGCCAAAAACTTGCAAAAATTGATGAACTTAAAGAAACATACCAATGTAAAAGACATAAATCAAATATTCATATACACATAATCAGTATAGGACAAATTACAAAAAAATAAACATCAATATGTGTGTTATGTTAAAATATTAAAATTGTTGAAATTTAAAACAATAACTATACATTGACTGCACACAAATTATAATGCATTGAAAAATGTGTAAAAAATATATGTAAAAATATATAAATATATAAAAATGGGAAAGAAATTATTGTCTATTAAGAATATTAAAATTGATAATGCCTATTTAGTAAAATGCATTTCTATACAAATTGTTCCTAAAGGCCTAAGTTTTTTTTAAACTGCCTTTGGGAGTAGAATACAATATAGGTATTAAGGAATTCAATAAATTGTTTGATAATTTTGGTTTTGAATATATGAAACTGCTAATCAAGCAGAATGATGAAAAACTGTCTGTCCTGGTTAGATAAGTGGAAAAACTGAACTAGGATATAGTTAATAATGTTTTATTTAGCCAGTGGAAAGATTTTTATGATAAGCAGTTTCATGCAGCAGAACACAAAGCCAAGAGTATACATAATAGGAAAAGTAGGAAAATACAGCGTGATGTGGAACAATATTATGACAATAGGGCATATATTTGGTCACAGGATAGACCTGTTTTTGATGCTGAAAGACATTATAGTTATAGAAATAGAATAAGACAAATGGATAAGCATACAAAATTTCAGGGGGGCAGATTTTATCCTGCCCCAAAAAAGCCATACAATCAGTGGAACAGAAAGGAGCTTGGATACAGTCAATTCAAGTATGAAAGTCCCTAGTGAGACTGCAATTGAAACATGTATATTTTCTAAGCCCACTAAGAATGATTTTAATGGCAAAGATGATAATTCTAAATATTTAGAAAGGGAAAACAGTGTATTGCATTCCTTCAATGGATTCAATGCGTTTAATTATACTGAATTGGATATTTCTGAGGAATTTTTTACGTTATTTAGTAAAAGAATGAAGTTCATTCCCAAAGCAGGTTTTAATTTAGTGGATACTATTAAAGAAATAAATTTTTTTTGTAGAAGACTCAATTTAGCTATACAATGTGAACATCAGGGGGACAATACAACATTGGCAGTACAACAGGATCTTAAAAAGAAAAGTTCATATATTCCAGTTCCCAATATACAAGTAACAAATTTTGAAAAAATGGTGTGTCAAGACATTTACTGGCTAAACAAAAATATAAAGACAGGGAATTTATACAAAAAAGCTTTTAAGAATAATTTATCTACAAAAGAACGTGTTTGTCTTAATCAGTTTATGAATAACAATGAAATTAGATTAATGAAACCTGACAAAGGGGGCGGTATTGTGGTATATAATTCATTTGATTATATGAATGAAATACATAATATATTATACCAATCAGGTAATTATGAAGTAGTTTCACTTAATGAAATTAATATAGGATATAAAAGAATAGATTTGACCCTGGAAGAATATCTGATTGACCATAGAATAACCAATGAGATTTATTCGTTCTTGAAAGCTGAACATCCTATACTGGCAAATATTATAGGCATTCCTAAGGTACATAAGAGTTTAACACACCCCTCCCTTTAGACCTATTATTTCTGGTTCTAGGTCTAAAACATACAATATGGGTGTGGCTATTGATAGATGGACTAAATCTATTTATGAAAATATATCATAATATATCACATTTAACCAAGGATTCTTGGAATTTTTTGAGTAAACTTACGCCTAATATTTGGAATGCAGGACTTATTTTTATTACCATTGATGTAGTAGATCTATTCTCGTGTATACCCAGAGATATCGGACTTGAATATATTAGTAATAGTATTGAGAAAATTCTCCAATATGAATTGGGACAGAATTTGTCTAATTACTGACATGATGGGATTAGTCCTTGATCATAATTATATTCATTTTCAAGGGGAGTTTTTCAGACAGAGTAAAGGAGTAGCTATGGGGGCATCTTGTGCCCCTATTTTCGCTAACCTTGCTATGTTAGAATGGGAGACTGAATTTTTATTCAAAAGTATATATTATACCGATATTGGTTTTTATACTAGATATTTGGATGATTTATTCCTTTTATGGAAGGGTCCACAGGAGAGAATAAGTTTATTTATTGATTACATCAATGGTACCACAGATGTTTTAAAATTTACATATCATGTCAGTGATAGGGGTATAGCTTACTTGGACACATTTATCAGCCATTCTCATGGGGGATTTGCATCTAGAATACATAGGAAGACCACCTTTTCCAACGATTATATTGAATTTAATAGCAATCATCCACCTTATATGTTCAAAAATGTTTTTAAAGGACAGTGCATAAGGGTTGCCCGTATGTCATCTACTAAAGAAGTTATGGAACAAGAACTTCAGCTTATTTTTAATATGTTTAAAAACAGGGGATACCCCTTAGTTCTTTTAAATGATGTAGTTAATTATGTGAAAAAACAATGGGGTGTCAAATATCTACCCTTATTGGGTAGGTCATTTAAGGTGGTAAATATAGACACTGGAAGTTACAAAAATAATCTGTTAGCATGTTATTTCAATATTCGAGTTTGTGTTTTGATGTATATCCCATATGTGCAACATGTTAGAGACATAGTTCAACAGCACTGGAATTTGATTACGGTCAATGATGATATTGGGTCAACATTGGGAAGAAATCCTTGTTTCGTATATAAAACAGCTCCCAATATTAAAAAGTTATTGGAAAAAGCAGCAAACACCATATATCCTACAAAGAAATCCACTGGTACCAAAAAATGTGGATTTTGCAAGCAATGTAGAAGTATAAATGAAGTGGTAGGTATTAAGTTAGAGGATATTAATAGGACATATGTTAGATGCAGGGCAGGCAATTGTAATACCAAACAGGTAGTATATCTTGCTACCTGTTATGCCTGCCCGGCATTTTATATAGGAAAAACCGAGAGACAGTTAAGAAAACGTATATATGAGCACTTCTATAAAATTAAGGTGAAAGATAAAAATAATGTGTTATATAAACATATGTGTATGAAAGGGGACACGCATCAATTTAAGTTTGCTATTATTGATCAAGTGGATAGTTTGTTACAAGGTGGGAATTGGAAAGCACTATTAGCAATGAAAGAGAGTAAATGGCAAATATTGACAGATGCCACAAAATTTCCTGGCATCAATGAAAGTATAAGCATCAAACCATTTCTCACCTTGACATAGTACCTTATTTGTGCACTCGTATTTTTATATATTTATATATTTTTTACATATTTTTTACACATTTTTCAATGCATTATAATTTGTGTGCAGTCAATGTATAGTTATTGTTTTAAATTTCAACAATTTTAATATTTTAACATAACACACATATTAATGAAGTTTATTTTTTGTAATTTGTCCTATACTGATTATGTGTATATGAATATTTGATTTATGTCTTTTACATTGGTATGTTTCTTTAAGTTCATCAATTTTTGCAAGTTTTTGGCACCAAAACATTTATTTAAAGAAGTGATTTTAATTGTTATATGGTTCTGAAGAAGTCTGTAGATTACAGATGAAAGCGCTTAACCAGATGATTTGTTTTTAACTGTGTGGATTATAATAAAGAAATCTCTGTTCGAGCTGTGCCGTATTTTGTGTAGCCAGTACCAGCATCTACATTTCAATCAAATTATTTGTTCCAGTGTTGGTTATTGCGTTTTAATTACTATAAAAAGGTGTTAGTATGAGTGATTATAGTATACTCGGTTAAAGGCGAGTGTGGCCGAGGCGCTAGAGAAGACTGATTTTTGTGGAAGAAAATCGAACTTTGATTGTATATTTTACAATAAATTATCTTAGCACTACAGTGGAATTGGCCTTCAGTTTGTGGAATACTATAAAGCTTTGGTGTATTTGGCCGTGGTTCTTCAACATCTAGAACTTGTTTGCTTAGGCTGGCAGCTTGAGGAGAGGTCAGAGAATAAGCCAGGCTGCCAGGTTGAGGGTCTGCAATTGGGGATGCATGAACTCTCCATTCCTCTGGGTCAGGAGTGTTGGGATCTGAGGTAGGTGCCATGGAGGCAGAAGTGACAGGCTGCGCAGCAGTGGGTACCAGTGTTGGCACTGGCCATGCCAACACTGGTACCCACTGCTGCGCAGCCTGCCACCCCTGTCCGTCTAAGACAATCAGGATTGCCTTCGGTTTTTCTTCCCTTATTTTGAACAGTACCCTTGAAATGAGTGGTAGAGGGAGAAATGCAGAGAGCTAATGATTGGAGTGGGAGGCAAAGAGGTTGACCTTTGGAGTGCCCCATTTCTGGGTTACAAGGGTGAAGGTTCTGAGGTCTAGCTGCCACTCATGTGGGTCTAGCAGGTTTCTGCTTAAGTTGCCTGCCAGAAAGTTTAGAAAGCCTGGCAGGAATTGTGGTAACAGGTGTAGTTGCATGGCTGAAGCTGTGTGCCAAAGGGTTATGGCGAGCCTGCAGAGAGGATAAGAGTGAGTCCCCCCTGCTTGCTGATATACCTCATCACTGTGGTGTTGTCTGTTTTGATCAGTAGAGGCCCCGGGGAGAGTAGGGGTATGAAAGCTGTCAGGGCATGCTGAACAGCTAACATCTCTTTTTGGTTGATGGGCAGATGTATTTGATTTGGGCTCCATTGGCCCTGAATGCACCTGCTGTCAAGGTGAACACCCCAGGCATAGTCTGATCCATCTGTGGTGAGGGTCTGGGAAGCGTGGGGTTGTGAGAAGGGAAGTCCCTTGTTGTGGTTGCATGGTGCTGCCCACCAAAGAAAATCTTTCCTTAGACAAGGTATCACTGGGATAACAGTTTCTAGGTCTTGAGAGTGCTGACACCAAAGGCTTTTTAGGTACCATTATAGTTACCTCATATGCAGTCTGGTATATGGAATGAGTAGAATGCAAGAGGCCATGAACCCTAGAGCTTGCAGGATTTTCCTTGCAGATAACTGGGTTCTGTTGGCTAGTTGAGAGAAGTAGCCTGTCAGGTATGCTTGTTTTTCTGGAGTAAGGAATGCCATCTGGAATGCTGTGTCCAGGCTTGCTCCCAGGAATACAATTTTTTGTGTGGGGAATAGTTTTGATTTCTTTTTGTTGACAGTATAACCCAGGGATGTCAGTAGGTCCTTTACAAAGGTCAGGTGCTGTAGCAGCTTTTCCTGTCTGCCTGAATCAGGCAAGTATGGGTAAATTTGAATATTTCTTTGTCTGCAAAAAGCAATGGCGGGAGCCAAACATTTTGTGAAAACTCTGGGAGCAGAAGATAAGCCAAAGGGAAGCACAGAGAACTGAAAGTGCATAGATCCTGCCCTGAAATGTAGGCATTTCCGGCATGATTCCCTGATTGGGATGTGTAGGTAGGCCTCTTTTAGGTCTAGGGTGGCTAACCAAGCATCCTTGGAAAGCATAGGAAGAACATGCTGGAGGGTGAGCATTTTGAATTTTGGTATCACCAGAAAGGTGTTTAGAATGGATAGACTGAGGATGGGTCACCATGTGCCCTCTTTTCTGGGTACCAGGAAGAGTCTGGAATAGAAACTTTGGCCTATCTGTTCTGCAGGAACATGCTCTATTGCCCTCTTGGAAAGCAGGGAAAGGACTTGCTTTTTGGCCTCTGCACACTGATTTGGAGGAAGATCTGGGAACCCTTTTGTGGTTGGCAGAGTGTGGAAATAAAGTTTGTATGCCTGGGACACTATGTTGAGAACCCAGTGGTCCTTTGCAATATTGGCCCAGTTGCCTGTGTGGAAGGAGAGTTTTCCTCCTAGGGGCATGAGCAGGTGGGCAGAGGGAGGGGGTGGAAGTGTAAAGTCACTGTGAGTTCTTACCATAAGGGGGTGGGTTCGCACTCCCTGTTTTTGAAGAGGAGGAACTCCATTGTTTAGATCTCTGCATTCCCTGGGGCTATTGTCTTGGGGTCTGCTTCCCCTGGGTCTGGGCTGAGCTGGCCTGGAGGGGTTAGGAAAGGACCAGTGCTTGGAAGGGCAATGCCTACTGAACCTCGGTGGCTGGACCTGTAAGAAGTCTTTAACTGACTGCATAGATTTAGCTTTTTCTTCCATCTTTTTTAAGACCTCTTCTGCCTTGGTGCCAAATAAGTTGTCTTTGTTCAAGGGTCCGTCCAATAATTTGGATTTGACATGGTCTGGCAAGGTCTGTTCCTTAAGCCAAGCATGCCTTCTAATGACAGAACTGGTGACTGCTGCCCTGCAAGGTGCTTCTAGGGTGTGAAAACCACATTGTAAGGTGTGCTTAGTTACCTGACTTGCAGAATGCATTAACTCTTGTAACTCTTTATTTTTGCATTAACTCTTTTAACTCTATTTTCTGCACAAGCAGGAAAAGAAGATATTTTTTGTTTGAGGAGTGGAACTGACAATTTAATGCTCTAATAGCAAGAGTAGCAGAGGTGTATACTTTTTTACCCAATCTGCCTAATGCTCGGGAATCCCTATCGGAGGGGGTGGGAGTCTTAGCTGAAGCTGCTTTGATTCCTTTAGGTCCTTGAGAGATGACCTTGGGGTCAGCAGTAGGATTTTTGAAAAGAAATTTGAGAGAGTCAGGGACTCTATAATACCTGTCAGGTTTCCTGGGAGCAGGAAGGAGGGTGTCAGGAGTAAGACTGGATTCCATAAAACCATCATCCGCAAAGTACAGCTGTGTACACTTACCATAAATGTAGATGTTAGAGTGTATTCACTGTTGCAGTCATTACATTTGGGTAATCCTGCTCGAATTCCAAAGTCTTGGGTCCTGCGTCGGTTGCTGCCCTTCCCTGACGTCAGGCAGTCAGGGGTATAAAAGATGCAGCTGACTCCATTTTCTTCAGTTTTTCTTGCCCCAGATGTCAGGTGCCCTCTAAAAGGTAGCCAAAAGTTACATATATATATATATATATATATATATATATATATATATATATATATATAAATACATTCACCAATATAAACTTTACCTTCATCTACAAGCAAATGCACCACATAGGTTGTATAAATCAGAGAAGGAAAGATATGTTCCAGCAGAAATAAGGGGGATGGCGGGAGGGTAACCTGGACTGCAACAGTGAATACACTTGAACATCTACATTTATGGAAAGTGTACACAACTGCACTATGTTCTTCATGTTTCAATGTTGCAGTCATTACATTTGGGTAGAGTCCCAAAGCTATGGTTGGGTGGCTGGAGCTAAACAGCATTAGGAGCGGCTATGAGGCCTTGCAGAACTGTCGTGGCAAAGCCTGCCCTGGATTTAGAGCAAAGTGGCAGATGATAATGCTTTGTAAAGGTGTGCACTGAACTCCAAGTAGCAGCCTCTAAAATATCTTTGGTTGGTACTCCTCTGAGAAAGGCTGCTGAAGTAGCTGCAGCTCTGGTTGAAAGTGGTCTAATGCCCTTAGGCACTGGCTTACCATGCTGTGAATAGCAGAAACGAATGCAGTGGCCTATCCACTTTGAAATAGTCTGCTTGGAGATAGCCTTTCCTTCTGATCCTGAAGCATATGCCATTAGTAACTGCTCTGACTTCCTGAAAGCTTTTGTTTTGTCCAAAAAGAATCTGAGCTGTCTGTGTACGACCAAAGAATGCAGAATTCTCTCCCCCTTGTTCTGTGGATTTGGGTAAAAAGTTGGCAAATGAATAGTTTGGTTAAGGGCCACACTGGACACCACCTTAGGCATAAATGTTGAGTTTGTCCTCAGAGAGACCCTGTCTGGATAAAAAATGATAAAAGGTTCCACAGCATATCCGCAGTAGCAGCTGGTTCAAAAGGAGGTAGGGTGAGTTTTTCCAAGACATAATTGAGGTCCCATGCAGGTATTGGCGATCTCCTTGGAGGCCTTACATTTTTGGCTCCTCTGAGGTACTGCCTTAATAAGGGATGAGAAAAGAGTGGTGGCTCTGTATTGTAATGAGCCGAAATGGCAGAGGCATGAATTTTAACTGATGAAAAAGAGAGGCCTTTGTCCAGCATCTCAGTTAAGTATTGCAAAATCTGAGGGATATTTGGTACAGCTGTATCAGTTCCTTGAGCTTGGTTCCATGCACAAAATCTTTTCCATTTTCCAGCATAGGATTTTCTAGTACTAGGCCTTCTGGCTTCCAAAATGACATCCATTACAGCTTTGCTGAGAGGTGTGCTTTATATGGCTACATTATCCGCCATGCTGCCAGGTTTAGAGTCCTGAGTTGGCTGTGCAGAATCTGATTGTTTTGTTGGGGCAGTAGATGAGGTATTTGAGGTAAGGTCCAGGCTGGGCACTGAGACAAGTTCCTTAAGATCGGATACCAGTACTGGCGGGGCCAGTCTGGGGCAATCAGAATCATTTTTGGTTTCTCCTGTCTGACCTTTAGGAGTACCTTGGGGAGGAGAGGCAGTGGAGGAAAGGCATATACTGATAGGTTTTTCCAGTTGAAAGATAAGGCGTCCACTTTCCATGTTTGTCTGTTATAAATCCTTGTGCAGAATCTTTTTAGTTGATAGTTGTGAGGGGAGGCAAATAGATCTATGTCCGGGCGTCCCCATTTCTTTGTTATTATGCTGAAGACTTGTGGATCCAGGTGCCACTCGTGGGGATCCATGCGGTTTCTGCTTAGTTCATCTGCCAGAGTATTTTCCTTTCCTGGCAGGAACTGTGCCTGCAAATGAACTTGGTAAGTCAATGCTGTGTCCCTTAAAGCCATGGCTAGTTTGCAAAGGGGGTAAGAATGCGTGCCCCCCGGCTTGTTTATGTACCACATGACTGTGGTGTTGTCTGTCTTTATCAGTAGCTGTCCTGGTTGAATTAGGACCTTGAAGGCTGCCAGGGCATTTTGAATTGATATGCAGATGCATTTGGTTTGTGGACCAGGTGCCCTGAAGGCCTCTCCCTGCCATGTGGGCCCCCCAGGCATAACCTGACGCATCCATTGTTGGGCTTTGCCTGGCTGGGGGTAGTGAGAATGGCTGTCCCTTGTTTTGGTGACAAGCCTTTGCCCACCATCAAAACTCCTGTTGCAGGCAGGGAATGAGAGTAATCAATGTTTCCAGGCTGTGGCAATGTTGTGTCCAGACACTTTTTAGGTACCATTGAAGTTTCCTCATATGCAGTCTTGCATATGGAATTAGTAGGATGCAGGATGCCATGAAGCCCAAAGCTTGCAGAATTTTTCTTGCAGATAACTGGGCCTTTATTGCCATTCCCTTGAAATAGGTAGTCAGTTGCCTTTGTTTGTCTGGCATGAGATAAGCCATCTGGGGAGTTGTATTTAAGCGTGCACCCAGGAATATTATTTTATTTTATTTATTTATTTTATTTTACATTTGTTGACCAGGCTAGTCTAACTTGATATATGCCCATTTTCAGTAGAGGCCCGGAGAGAAAAGCTGCAAGCATAGGCAGTGACATATCATATAATTACATGCAAATAGCAAACAGAAATAAAAAGTTAAAAAAAAAATGTATGTACAGACATTATAATTTTTATCTAGTACAGTGGAGGATAGCATATTTGGAATAAGAAAACTCTATTAAAGTACTAGGAAGGACATTTTGTTAAATACTAGCTAGAGGCAAGGTTGCTGGTTAACCCAGGTAAACGTAAAAGAACAACAGAGTAGAAAAGTCTAGGGAGAGTGAGATGGGGATTTAGATATTAGTCAGGGTTAGAGCAGGGACATAGCCAGTGTGTAGTAAGGTATTCTTTAAGGTATTTTTCGAAAAGCAGTGTGGAAGAAAGAGATGTGAGTTCCTTTGGAAGCCGGTTCCAGGTTTTTCCCACTGTGTTAGTGAATAGTGACCCCCGTGCCTGGTTGTTTGATTTAATAGTGGAAACTAGAAGCTTATTAGCTGAGCGTAGTGTTGGCAGATTTTTATATGGGGTAATCAGATTAGTGAGAATTGGGGTATTCTTGGGGTGGTAAAGGATCTTTTGGGTGATGGTGTATTGTTGATAAAGTAGGTGGTTCTGCAGTTCTAACCATCCTAGTTGTTTGAGGTTGAGACAGTGGTGGGTTCTGAAAGGGGTACCAGTGGCAAATCTAGCAATGTTGTTATAGCTGGTTGTAAGGTTGCTTTTAGATAGATTGGTATAAATGGCAGAAGCGTAGAACAGGGTAGAGATAAGGTGGGGCTGGGCTATAGTAGTTCTAGCTTCTGGTGTAAGGAACGGTTTGATTCTATAAAGGGAGCCAAGTTTTCTGTTGACAGATTTTATAGTAGTATTAATATGATCATCATAGCTAAGGTTGTGGTCTATTGCAATTCGTAGGAGTCAGGTTGTAGTGTCTGGAGTTATGACAGTTCCATTGTTGGAGGTTACTGTGAAGTGAAATCGTGCAGACTTTTGAGTAGGAGCAAAAAGCAATAATTTTGTTTTTTTGGGGTTAAGAAGGAGGCAATGTTGCATGAACCAGTTTTCAACAAGATTAAATACTGTTTGGGTGAGGGTCTGGAGAGAGGTAAGGCACTCAGCTGAACATATTAAAGTAGAATCATCTGCATATTGTATACAGGCGGCTTGTGGAATTTTGGTATTTAAATCATTAATAAAAACTGAGAAGAGAAGAGGGCCTAAAATAGAGCCCTGAGGTACTCCAATGTTAACAGGGAGGTGCAGAGATAGGTTATTATCCCACAGTACTGCTTGCTGTCTGTTTTCTAGATAGGATTTAAACCAAAGTAATGCCTGTGGGTCAAGGGATAGGACTTTTAGTATGTCCATCAGTAGGCGGTGGTTAACCATGTCGAAAGCTTTTGAAAGGTCAATAAATATAGCAGAAGAAAGAGTTTTTGTTATGATGTTTGTTTATATAGTCAGAAAAGGATAGTAGGGCAGTGGTGGTACTATGAAATGGCCTGAAACCATGCTGACAGCTAGCAAGTAAGTTGTTATGGAGAAGGTGGTCAAGTAGTTGTTGGTGGATGCATTTTTCAATTATTTTGGCTATAGGAAAGAGTAAGGCGGAAGTTGGAAATCTCAGTACAAGTACCACCCTTATGCAGAGGGATGATATGAGAGACTTTCCAGATGGAAGGGATTGTGCTTTCTGTAATTGTTCTATTTACAAGGATGGAAATGGGATAGGCAATGGCTTTTGCTGCTATTTGCAGGTATTCGGCTGGTAGACCGTCAGCTGAAGGGGTGCATGGTTTGAGTTTTTTGAAGGAGGGTGCAGACAAGGGATGTAGGTACGGGTTGTATATGAAAGGAGGGAACTGGGCTGGTTGTGGTGATTAATGGGTTTGTGCTAACAGGTGGTATTGTTTAAGCTAGAGTTTGAATGGTTTCAATGAAGTAGTTGTTAAAGGCATCAGCAATTTGCTTAGGGTTGTTATGGGGGATACCTGATGGGGCAGGAGTTTTAGAGTGCCTGGCTTAAGTAGTTTGTTAATGCCTGACCAAAATTTTTGTGGCTTTTGCTGGTGGGTTTGTTGGAGGTGAAGGTAAGAGCTTTTTTTTATCGAGCAGAATTTCTTTTTTGGTGGCATTTCTTAGCTGTTTAAAGTAAAGGTGGTCTGATGGGTTTTTGGAGGATCGCCATTTGGCCCAGATTTTGTTACATAGAGGATATTTTGCCTGTTTTTTTAGTGAGCCAAGGTGAAATTTTGGTTCTTATACGGGTAGACCGAGAGGGGGGCATGGTATTCTAGGATTTGTAGGAATTTTGTATTAAAGTAGGTCACTGCTTCATCAAGTTGAAGATGGTGTAGTGGTGACCAGTTACATGCCTTAAGTTCATTCTGGAAGCTCTCTGGAAAAAAGTGTTTTTTAGAGCGTGAGGTTTTGAAGTTATTTGAGTTGGGGCTATGGGTTTTTTTTTAATTATGTAGGTTAGAGTGTGGTCACTAATGTCATCTGGAAGGGTACCTGATTTGTATTTGTCAGGATGGCTTTTGATAAGGATCCAGTCTAGGATGGTTTCTTTACTACCTGGTTTGTGAATTCTAGTAGGGGTGGTTATTATTTGGGAAAAGCCGTATAGATTTATGTGGGTCATAGAATTAGGGGAGTTACATGTGGCCCAGTCTATATTAAAGTCACCTAGCACTATGGTTTCCTGAGGTAGGTGAGTAGAGAGGCAATTAAGGATGTTTTTAAGAATATTGATATTATTACAAGGGGGAAGATAGCAGGTAAATAGATTTACAGTTGTTAACTTGAAGTTTGGCAGTAAGGGATTCTGCATTTGTATCTAAGGGTAGGAGCACATTGAAGGATGTGACCTGAAGTTCTGTTTTATAGAGAATGGCTACACCCCCACCCCTTTTGGCTATGCAGTCACATCTCAGGATGTTGTATCCAGGAGGGGTAATTTCATGGTCATGAGTTGAGGGCTTTAGCCAAGTTTCTGTAATAAAGAGGATATCAAATGAGTGCACTTCTAGGAGTGCATGAAATTGTGAAATTTTATTGTTAATGCTATGAATGTTGAGGTGGGCTATCAGGAGAGAGTTAGTGGGTCTTTTTGTGATAGTTAAAGTATAAGAAGTTGGATTGAGTTGGTCATTGACAATGTTGTTATTGGGGCCAGGGTTTGGATGAATGTCGCCATCTAATAGGGGGTGTTGTTGAGGTGCTTGTATAATCTTTAGAATTTTGTAATAGTTATTTAAAGTTTTTTTGTTTTGAAAGTAACTAACATGGTTGGCTCTATGATATTTTGGTAGTATATAGATAGAAGTGGAGGTTATGTTTATATGGTTGAGGGTGTTTAAGTGAGAAGCAGATTGAGTTTGTTGGTGGGGGTGGTGAAGTTCAGTAAGTGAATAATGTTCATAAATGGTTAGAGTATAGGGTATAGTAAGAGAAACTATGATAGAAGTTAGGAGTAGCAGGTTTGAGTATGTAGTCCTTAGTATTGAGGCCATTAGGAAGAGTAGGATTTCAGGAAGAATAAAGATTGAGAGAAGAGTAAACTATAAGATAAAATAGAGGTGGCTGTAGGAGGGAAAGTTGTATAAAGATATCAAAAGGATGATTAGAGTGCAGAGGGTAGGGAGAGGATATAAAAGCTGTAAAGTTGTTAAAGGAAGTAGTAGTGGGTGGGGATGGGTAGTTAATTGGCAGAGGTAAGTGATACGTTGATTAGGGGAGGGTGTGTGGTATCAGAAGTATAAAGCTAGCTGCACTGGGGGTGGGTGGGAATTAGGGGTAGGGTAGGGGAGCGAAGTGAGCCCGAAGGGCGAACGGAGCGGGCTAAGACAAGTAACTAAAAAGTGTCATCAGAAAACAATCTGTAAGCACTGACTACTGAGGTACTTTCAGTTGATACAGATAAGTGAGGAGGGAAGGATACAGTGGTTGAGATGGAGAGGGGTAGCTGAGTGCTATTTAAGTGGAAAGTAGCAGAAAGAGTGTAATGAAAGGGCAGGAAAAAGTTCCTTCTTTCTTTGTTAGACTAGGATCAGATCTTTAATTAGGTTCAGGATCTTTAGGTTTCTGGGGAGAAAAGGTAGATGTACAGAAGAAATAGCCTAGTTCAGGGTGCCACCTAGTGGTCACAAATTGTATAGCAACCAAAGCTAGAATACAGAGATGGAAGGTAAAAATGAAAAAGAAAAATTACAAGGTTCCATGAATAAATTATGGGAGATAGCCCAGGGAGAGGAGAAAGTATAAATATTAAGGGGTAGAGAAGGGGGTACGGCTGCTGGGTATCCTGGCTAAGTAGAGCGCCTCAATGGGTACACAAGTTCTTAAGCCAGTGATTCAGCTTTACCGCTAGGTTAAGATAACACATACTTTCTTGCCTCCTTGGTAGCAGGGTTCCTAAAACTGGGCGGCAAGTTTCTTTTTATATGAACAGATGCTTAGAATAGTTTGCAGGGGTCATTTTCACCAGGTAGGTAGAGGTATCAAAACCTTGTTACAAGATAGAAGATTTTAAACCTGGGAATGGTGGGGAAAATAAGAGAAAAAAATATAAATGCAGGGTAAGAAACAGTCATTTGCATAGACTCAGGTAGTAACACAGCATTTCCATTCCAACACACTTTTAAGCATTCATTAATGCAATTTCAGACATATAGCAACACAGTATTACCAGTCCAACACACTTTAAGCATTCATTAATGCAATTTCAGACATATAGCAACACAGTATACAATATCAGAGTCTAGAGGCACCATTAAGCATTCATTAATGCAATTTCAGACATACAGCAACACAGTATACAATATCCGAGTCTAGAGGCACCATTACACAGTCACAAGGCACGGCCTAACCAAAAAATAAGGTAGAGTTCTAAGTAGCATAACACAGTTTAGCTAGGAGTGCTTTTACAGAGTACTACTATGTTATACTAGGTTATTAAACAGGATAAAACAGTGAGCTATAGGACACTGAGGCTGTTTGCAACATAAAGAACTTTGAGGTAAAACATTAAAGCTAGCTCATCATTAGCAACCATAAAAGAAACAGGAATAGGCAGAAGCATTACAGGTCCATTAAAGCATAATTAACAACAGCTTATAAGATAGTCACCTTATTTAGACATATAGAGTCAAAAGGTTAATATCTAGTAGTTAGAGATGACTACCTGTATTACTGCCCACACAAGTCTGAGGTGTCGCAAGCCTTTCTCCACTTCAAATATGCCTCAGAGGAATTTAGATCATCAGCAACAGGGGGGTTAAATCTGTTTCCGCCAAACTCAGATCTAAGCTAACATCATCGCTAGGCCATGGTAGGCTCTAAAGCTGTATTGAGTGTGTCGCACTGTTGTTAACATTAAAGAAAAGACAAGGAGGCTATGGGTTTGTGTTCCCACTAATGATAAATATGTAACTGCTATTCCACCCCTGACGATGCACCGATGTAGGAAGTAAATAACACAGATGTATACAGGGAGGTATTTAGAGCACTAAACCTATTGATATAGGTGACCTTAATAGTGTCGGGAGATGTGAAATATTTAAAGAACTAGCGTTCCGTAAAGCTTTACTCAACAAAAGTTCCCTGAGGCAGTGTGTGGTAACTTGGCATTACAGTTGAGGGGAGTTACTTGCTGCTTAAAGAGTTGGAATCTTTAGGGCGATTCAGTTCAGACACACAATAAGTGCCTTGGAGTCTCCCAGTTTAAAACAATTTCCTAGCATAGTGGAAGATTGCTAGCAGGAAACACGCACAACCTGCTGTTGGATAAAGGTAGATAAGATGCTCTAATTCCCTACGGTCATATAGTGACTGTTGCCCCGACTAAAAGGTTTACAGGGGAATGCCCATTTTTTTACCCTCTTGAGAGGGTACTAGTTTTGATTTCTTTTCGTTGACTGTGTACCCTAGGCATGTTAAAAGTCTTCTCACAAATGCCAGATGCTGTAGTACAATGTCCTTGTTCTCTGCTTGAATGAGGCAGTCATCCAAGTAAGGATATATTTGGATTCCTCTTTGTCTGCAGAAAGCAATTACTGGTGCCAGGCACTTTGTGAAGACCCTAGGCGCAGTAGATAAGCCAAAGGGCAGTGCAAAGAATTGGTAATGCTTTGAGCCAGCCTTGAATCTGAGGTATCTTCTGCATGATTGTCTGATTGGGACATGCAGGTATGCCTCTTTTAAGTCTAAAGTCACGAGCCAAGCCTTTTTGCCCAACATGGGCAGAAGCTGCTGTAAGGTCAACATCTTGAATTTTGGTATATCCAGGAAAGTGTTTAGAATAGATAGGTCCAGTATTTGTCTCCATGCTTTGTACTTTCTGAGTACCAAGAAAGTACAGTTTTGTACCTACCATAAATGTAGATGTTCGAGTGCTAATACAGCTGCAGTAATCACAGATGGGTTTTCTGCCGTCAGGTGGTCCCTCGGTCGGCCGAATTCCAAAGTCTTGGTCCGGCGTCGGTTGTCGTCGCTTTCTCTTCTGACGTCAGTGAGGCCAGAGTATATAAGACACAGCCGACGCCATGTTCTTCAGTCTTTCTTGCCCCAGATGTCAGGTGCCCCCCAAAAGAAGGCAATACATAAATTATGCTTATATGCGTATACATGTAATGCAATATAATCCAAAAATAGTGGTTGCAAGCAAATAAACCTTAGAAGGATAACCCAGTCAGGCTGTATGAAGAGGTTGTTAGGCCCCATGTAAAGACCAAGTGGGGAAGGAGGGAGGGAAACCTGTACTGCAGCTGTATTAGCACTCGAACATCTACATTTATGGTAGGTACAAAACTGTACTATGTTCATCGTGCATACAGCTGCAGTAATCACAGATGGGTAGAATCCCAAAGCTACGCACAGGGTGGTAGGTACTAGGAGGAACTTGGTTGAGCCAGAATGCCCTGCAAAACAGCAGTGGCAAAGCCTGCTCTTGTTCTGGAATATAAAGGCAGGTGGTAGTGTTTTGTGAAGGTATGTACAGAACTCCAAGTGGCTGCCTCCAGAATATCTTTGATAGGAACTCCTCTGAGGAAGGCTGTAGAGGTAGCTGTGGCCCTGGTGGAGTGTGATCTGATACCTGTAGGGACAGATTTCCCATGATAGGAATAACAAAACCGTATGCAGTGGCCTATCCACTTTGAAATAGTCTGCTTGGAGACTGGCTTCCCTTGAGCCCCTACAGCATAGGACACAAAGAGTTGTTCTGATTTCCTGAAGGACTTTGTTCTGTCCAAATAGTAACGTAGCTGCCTATGGTTGTCTAAGGAATGTAGCAGCCTTTCCCCTTTGTTTTGAGGACTGGGGTAAAAGGTAGGAAGGTATATGGCTTGATTTAAAGCTACCCTAGATACCACTTTAGGCATAAATGATGGGTTGGTGCGAAGGGAGACCCTGTCCTGATGGAAAATGAGAAAGGGCTGCACCGCCATGAGGGCCTGTAATTCCGAAACTCTACAAGCTGAAGTGATAGCCAGAAGGAAGGCAGTTTTCCAGGACAAATATTGCAAATCTGTTGAGGCAGCTGGTTCAAAAGGAGGCAATGTTAATTTTTCTAGTATGTAATTAAGATCCCAGGCTGGTATTGGTTGTTTCCTTGGTGGTCTAATATTCTTAGCCCCTCTGAGGAACTGTCGTAAGAGTGGGTGAGAAAATAAAGGCGCATCCGTGTTGTATTCTGCAGAAATAGCTGAGGCATGGATTTTTATGGAAGAAAATGAAAGTCCACTGTTCAGCAGCTCAGCTAGATACTGTAATACCTGAGGCAAGTTCAGTTTTCTAGGGTCCTGGCCTTTTTTCGCATTCCAAGAACAAAACCGCTTCCATTTTGTGGAGTAAGCTTTTCTAGTAGATGGTCTTCTGGCCTCCAAAATGACATCCTGCACCTCCTTGGAGAGTAGGGTCTGTTGTGGTGTTAAGGAATTTTCCATGCAGCGAGATTGAGTGTTTTCAGCTGACTGTGGAGAGTTTTGTAACTGTGCTGAGTCAGCAGAAGTGGCATTAGAGGCAGGGACCAGGGAGGAGTATGTGTTAGGCTCCTCAGCAATGGGTACCAGTGCTGCCTTGGCCAATCTGGAGCAATCAGTATCATCTTCGGTCTGTCTGCTCTTGCTTTCAATAGTACCTTGGGCAGAAGAGGCAGAGGTGGGAATGCGTAAACTGTCCATGCTGTCCAACTGAATGAAAGGGCGTCCACTCTCCAGGCCTTTGGATGAAAGGTCCTCAAACAAAACTTTTCCAATTGATGATTCCTGTGGGAGGCAAAAAGATCTATGTCTGGCCTCCCCCACACTTGGGTTATTTCTGCAAACACCTGCGGATGTAACTTCCATTCGTGTGGATCTGTCATATTTCTGCTTAATTTGTCTGCCAGTGTGTTTTCCAATCCTGGCAGGTACTGTGCTTGAAGTTCGATTTGCCATTCCAGAGCCAAGTTCCAAAGGGTCATGGCTAGTCTGCACAAGGGGTATGAATGTGTTCCTCCTGGTTTGTTTATGTACCACATTACTGTGGTGTTGTCTGTTCTTATGAGTAATTGTCCTGGATGCAGGAAGTCCTTGAAAGCTGTAATTGCATTTATTACTGCTAGCATTTCTTTTTGATTGATGTGGAGGTGCTTTTCTTTTTGGGACCATTTGCCCTGGATGCACCTGTCCGTCATGTGTGCCCCCCAAGCGTAATCTGAGGCGTCTGTTGTGATAACTTGCTCTGCTTGAGGCTTGCAGAATGGGAGGCCTGTGTTTGCTTGACATGCTTGGGCCCACCACAGAAATTCCTTTTGCAAACATGGGATTATTGGTAGTATTGTTTCCAAACTGTGACTGTGTTGAGACCATAGGTTTTTTAGGTACCATTGAAGTTTCCTCATATGCAGCTTTGCACATGGGATTAAAAGAATGCAAGATGCCATGAATCCCAGAGCCTGCAGGATTTTCCTTGCAGTAAGCCTGGTACTTTTTGCTAGTATTTTGAAGTATTGAGATAGTTGCCCTTGTTTTTCTGGCGTAAGATAGGCCATCTGGGTACTTGTGTCCAAGTTGGCACCCAAGAAGGTTATTTTCTGAGATGGTGTTAGCCTTGATTTCTCTTTGTTGACTGTGTATCCCAGAGCATGCAATAGCCGTGTCACATATGTCAGGTGTTCCAGAAGTATGTGCTTGCTGTCCGCTTGGATCAGGCAGTCGTCCAAATAAGGGTAGATTTGTATCCCTTGAAGTCTGCAGTAGGCAATCACTGATGCCAGGCACTTTGTGAATACTCTGGGCGCAGTAGATAAGCCAAAGGGCAATGCAGAGAATTGATAGTGGATTGAACCTGCAAGAAATCTGAGGTATCTTCTGCAGCTTTGTCTGATTGGGACATGCAGGTATGCCTCCTTGAGGTCCAATGTTACCAGCCAAAACTCCTTGCCCAGCATGGGAAGAAGTTGCTGTAATGTGAGCATCTTGAATTTTGGTACGAGTAGAAATGTGCTTAGGATGGATAAGTCCAAAATGGGTCTCCAGTCGGTTCCTTTCCTTGGTACCAGAAAAAGCCTTGAATAAAAACCTTGACCTTGTTCGTGCGACGGTACCTCTTGAATAGCTCTCATGCTTAAGAGCTTTGAAATTTGTAGTTGTGCCTCTGCCCTTTGATTCTGTGGCAGGTTTGGCATGCCTCTCATTTTTGGAAGAGTGTGGAAATGAAATTTGTAGCCTCTGTTTATAATGTCCAGGATCCATTTGTCTGTTGTGACAATATGCCAATTGTTTGCAAATAATGGTAGCTTTCCTCCCAAAGGTGCTGCCAGCTGAGACATGCTTGGCATGGAAATGAGGGAGTCATTGGGTTTGCTTCCTGTATTGCTGTGCACTGTCTTCGCCACCTCTTGGTGCTGGAGTTTGCCATTGTCGTCCTCTATATGATCCTTGTGATTGCCCTCTGCCCCTTGTGCGTCTGTATCTACCTCTTTGGGGCTTGTCAGTGGCTGGAAATGACCAGTTCTTTGAAGGTCAATTTCTGCTAAAATGTGGTGGTTGGACCTGGAAAAAGGTTTTGACAGTTTGCATGGATTTGGCTTTTTCTTCCATTTTCCGTAATATCTCCTCAGCATTAGTACCAAACAGCACATCCTTTTGTAAAGGAGCATCTAGAAGTTTAGCTTTCACATGATCAGGCAAGTTTTGTTCTCTAAGCCAGGCATGTCTGCGAATGACTGATCCCGTAGCAGCCGCTCTACTTGAAGCCTCTAGGGCATCATAACCACATTGTAAAGTGTGTTTACCCACTTGCTCTGCACTATGCATCATATCCTGTAACTCCTTTAAATCTGGTTGTTCAGGTTGAGACATTTTGTTCCTTAATTGTGATAACAGGAACTGTTGATATTTAAGCATATGAAACTGACAATTTAAGGCCCTCATGGCTAGGGTGGCCGAGGTATATACCTTTTTACCCCACCTTTCTAAAGATCTTGATTCCCTTTCTGCAGGAAGTGGATTCTTGGCAGTGGAGGCCTTCAATCCCTTGGGGCCTTGTGAAATGGTTTCAGGGTCAGCATTATGGTTTTTGAAGAGAAATTGGTGAGAGCTGGGTACTCTGTAGTACCTATCAGGTTTGACTGGTGCAGGAGGCAGAGAATCCGGGTTAAGGCAAGCCTCCGAATAGACATCATCCAGTATGTCCAAAACAGGGGGTATAGCCAGAGGTCTGTGTTGAGGTAACAAAAGAAATTCCCTAAGTCTTTTCTTGGAATCTGAAAAGTCTTGGCCTTCCCAATGGAAGTGTTATCTCAAGGTGTGCAAGGTTTCCCCAAAGGAAAAATCCTCAGGAGGAGATACAGAAGGGATGGACTGTTCTGCATCCGAATCCTCAAAAGGAGAGTAAGAGTGTTCCTCTGCATCAGAATGTTCTGATAAAATGGATCCCTGATCAGAAGAGGGGGAATCTTCCTCCACTCTGGGTCTCTTGTCTGGAGGGGGTTGAGAACCTCTGATAAGAGTAATTAAATCCTCAGCCATTTTAAGCATCTGTTTTTTAGGCATGGGACCTAGAGATGGGCCCTGTGCAACAGGCCTCATGGGATGCCTGGCTGCTTTGGATTTAGTAAAGGCCTTAATTGAAAAAGAAGATGAGGGCCTAAATACACCAATGGTTGTAATCTGGGAAAGGGCCGAGGTCCCAGCGGTCTCGGGTACAGAGGACACCGCCAAAGGAGTGTCGTCGGTAGTTAGGGACTGCAAAGGCGTCTCGCTGAGAACCGGACCACGTGTAGCCAGTTTTGGCGTGGTGTCGGCGGGAACCGCGGGCCTCTCGTGTCGGTCCTTTTCCTTGCGTTTTTTGGACAAAACGGTAGTCGGAGAGTCCAACGACATTTTATAATCAAAAGCTTTACCAAAGTAGTGTTGGGCGAACTCCGCCCGACGCTTAATAGTGCGTTTATTGAAGGTAGCACAAAAGCGACAGCCCGAGACGTCGTGGTCTGGGCCCAAACAAGGTATGCAGAGGGAATGGAAATCCTTATGCGGTATTTGCTTCCCACAAGAAATACAATTATTAACTTTTTCTGACATCGGTCTGAGGCAAGAAAAGTTTCCCCAACGGGGTACTTAGCTTTAATGAAGACTTCAGTTTCCAAAATTTTCGTAATTCAGGAGCTGGCCGACCAGCACTTGCGAACTGCTTCTGCTTCGGGCACCACGCGGCAAAAAAGACTGAAGAACATGGCGTCGGCTGTGTCTTATATACTCTGGCCTCACTGACGTCAGAAGAGAAAGCGACGACAACCGACGCCGGACCAAGACTTTGGAATTCGGCCGACCGAGGGACCGCCTGACGGCAGAAAACCCATCTGTGATTACTGCAGCTGTATGCACGATGAACATCAGTCATGCGTAAAATCCTTGTCCCTGCTCTTGCTGTGGCACTTGTTGAATAGCCCCCATGTCCACAAGGGATGAGACTTGTTTTTGAGCCTCTGCCCATTGATTTTTTTGCCCTTGGCAGGGTATGGAAGTAAAACTTGTAGCCTTGCGACACTATGTCTAAAACCCATTTGTCCTGGGTTATAATGTGCCAATTTTGAGAAAAAAGTGCTATTTTTCCCCCTAAAGGTGCTGCCAGGAGATAAGTGCTCGGTGCAGGCAGGGGGAAGTCATTGAGACTGTTTCCTGTATGGTTGTGATTTGTCTTCTCCACTTTTGGAGGTAGAAGCACCCCATTGCTTAGACCTGTACGAACCTTGTGGCTGGGATCTGCCCCTTTGAGGTCTGTCTGACACTGGAAAGGACCAATTCTTTGTGGGCCAGTGTCTGCTAAACCTAGGTGGCTGTACTTGTAAAAAATCGTTGACCGTTTGCATAGATTTAGCTTTGATCTCCATTTTCTTTAACACTTCTTCTGCCTTAACACCAAACAAGGTATCATGCAGTAATGGTGCATCTAATAATTTAGCTTTGACATGATCAGGCAGATTTTGTTCCTTTAACCAAGCATGCCTCCTAATTACAGAACCCATAACTGCGGCCCTGCAGGACGCCTCCAGAGAATCAAAGCCACACTGCAAAGTATGTTTTCCAACTTGTTCGGCTGCATGCCATAAATCCTGCATCTCTTTGTTTTCTGCACATTCAGAATTTACCAACATTTTCTGTTTAAGCAGTGTCATGACATATTGCTGATATTTGAACATATGAAACTGGCAGTTTAAAGCCCTTATAGCCAAGGTAGCAGATGTATAAATCTTTTTTCCCCATCTATCCAGTGCCCTAGAATCTCTATCGGAGGGGGTAGGGTTTTTTGCAGTGGAAGCCTTAATCCCTATGGGACCCTGAGAAGTAGTTTCTGGGTCTGGAGCAGGGTTTTTAAAAAGGAATTTATGAGAGTCAGGAACCCTGTAGTATCTGTCAGGCTTAACAGGAGCTGGAGGTAAGGAGTCAGGGGTCAGACTAGACTCTGAAAACACATCATCAACAATGTCTAACACACAGGTGGAATGGCTAGAGGCCTGTGTTGAGGTAGTAATAGGAAGTTGCTGAGCCTCTTCTTTGATTCTGATAAACCTTGGCTCTCCCAGTGGAAATGCTCTCTCATGGTATGCAAGGTTTCCCCAAAAGAGTAGTCCTCAGGAGGAGAGGCTGAAGGAATAGATTCTTCAGCATCAGAATCCTCATAGGGGGAAGTGAGTATTCCTGATCAGAAGAGGAATCAGGGGAGATGGAAACCTGATCTGAAGATTCATAGTCTGTCTCTTGCCTAGGCCTCTTATCAGGAGGGGGATGGGAACCCCTGATCAAGGTAATTAAGTCTTCGGCCACTTTGAGCATTTGCTTTTTGGGCATGGAGGCCTGTCCATGTGGCTGGTGAACTTGTTTCTTTGCTTTTAAAGGTGCTTTAGTCTGCTTTTGAAGTCGGTTTAATATATAATTGTTTAGGTCTGAATACACCCTCAGAAGCCGATGCCTGCTCAGCGGCTCCGGACCCATCTGAGGGAATTGTTTCCGAGGCTCCAATACCTTGAGTTTCCAGCAGCCTGACCGACTCCACATGGGAGCCGGTAGCGGCCTGCGACTCTAAAGTAGTGGCCGTCAAGGGCTGCAAAAGCACCTCACTGAGAACCGGTGAACCGGCGACTGGATTTGGAGAAGCTTCGTTGTCGGTTTTGGACCTCGGTTGCCTGTCTTTTTCCTTTTCTTTGTGTTTTTTGTGAACTCCGGTAGTCGGATGGCTATCCGATGACATTGTATAATTAAATCTGCGCCCAAAATAGCTTAATGCAAAATCGTACCGACGCTTAATAGTGCATTGGTTAAATCTAGCACAAAACCGACAACTTGAAACGTCGTGGTCAGGGCCTAGGCAAGGAATACAGTAAGAATGAAAGTCTTTATGAGGTATTTGCTTCCCACAAGAAATGCAATTATTAACTTTTTCTGACATTGGTCAGGAGCAAGAAAAGAGTTTCCCCAATGGGGTACTTAGCTTTTTATGAAGACTTTGGATCTGAAACTCGAACATGAAAATCTCAGAAGTCGGCCAACCGGCACTTGCGAACTGCTTCTGCTTCGGGCACCGCACGGCAAGAAAGACTGAAGAAAATGGTGTCGGCTGCATCTTTTATACCCCTGACGACCTGACGTCAGGGAAGGGGCGACAGCAACCGACGCAGGACCCAAGACTTTGGAATTCAGGCCGACTGAGGGCAACCTGCCAGCAGGATTACCCAAATGTAATGACTGCAACAGTGAAACATGAAGAACATCATCCAGGACAGGAGGAATAGCCAGAGGTCTGTGCTGTGGTAGATCTAAGAATTCCTTGAGTCTCTTTTTAGACTGAGGATAGTCCTGACATTCCCACTAGAAATGCTTCCTTAAGTTATGTAGGGTTTCCCCAAAGGAAAAGTCCTGGGATGGAGAGGCTGAAAGGATGGATTTCTCTGCATCAGAATCCTCATAAGCAGAGAGGGTTGCATATCTTCATATTCAGATGCATGAGTCATCGGACACCTGTTCAGATAAAACTACTGGGAACAAGTCTCTTTTTCTTTTGGAAGGGGTAGCCTGGCTTCCCCTAATAAGCATTATAAGGTCTTCTGCCATTTTAAGCATTTTTGACTGAGGCAAGGAAGCAGGGGCCTGAGCTTGGGTTGTTTTATTGGGTGTGGTTCGTAACCTAGGCCTTAGAAACTCAGTTATTTTCGAAAGAATTGAAGATGAGAAAGAAGTCGCCAGTCTGTGTCGAGTATCTGTAGTGTGAAGTACTTCCTTGGAAGCCGGTGGCTGCTCAGCAGCTCTAGACCCATCGAAGGTGGAGACATTGCAGGATCCTTAGACAAAGAAGAATCTTGTGGCATACCGGACTCCGTAAGGGTCTCAGTAGTGGCCTGCAAATCCACAGAAGCGGGCATCAGGGGCTGCACTTCACTGAGGACCGGAGAAATGACTACTAGCTTAACGGACGTGTCGTCGGCAATTTTGAACCTGTGCGGTTGGGTCTCTATCTTTATCCTTACGTTTTTTTGGAAGATCGGTAGTTGGATGGCTTACCGAAGCTATAGCGGAATTCGAGGACTGACAGCGAAAGTATCTAGCTACAAAAAGGGCCTGACGACGTATAGTTCTGGCGTTGAACAAAGCACAAAAGCGACAGCTGGTGACGTCGTAGTCTGGGGCTAAACAGGTGATGCATTAAGAATGGAAGTCTCTGTGTGGTATTTGCTTTCCACAGGCGAAACAATTGTTAACTTTTTCTGACATTGGTTAGAGCAAGAAAAATGGAACCCCAAAGGGGTACTTAGTTGTAGAAGACTTCAACTTCAATTCGGAAATGAAAACTCAGGTAGCGGCCGACCGGCACTTGTGTGAACCGTTTCTGCTTCGAGTTCCTCAGCAAGAAAGACTGATGTAATGGTGTGGGCTGCCTGTTTTTATACTACTTACTACCTGACATCAGTCTAGGAGCGACAGCAACTCACGCAGATATACTAAGCCTCTGGTATTCGGGCTGACTGAGGGCTACCCCTTGCAGGATAACCCAAATGTGATGACTGCAACAGTGAAACACGAAGAACATTAGCAAACTTCAGAAAAAAAAATGAAATTAAATTACTTTATAGCCAGGCTATAAAAGATCGTATCTTTCAGTTTTCAATGCAGCAAGAGACACAATTTCTGTACTAAGAAACTTTCTTGATTGTCTTTAGGGTGAACTAAATACTAGCCTTGAAAGCATGAAGGAATGCAATTGCTTTATGACTTACAGCATCTGCCAGAGATCTGAGAAGCCCTTGTCTGTATATTTTTACAGGTAGATGGTAAATACTGCCAGCTTAAGCAATGGGGGTTTGGCCTGGAGACTAGAAGTCAGATAACAAGAAGTGATGTCATTCTGCAAGCTAACCTAGCTGTAATCTTTGAGATATTGTTTTGAGAAGTTTCTTAGTGAGACAACATTCTGCATTCTGTCTCGGACCTGACAACACTAGAAGATCCATTCACAACATTTGCCTTGCTCTATTAGTAAGTTCTTAGGTTACAGTAATTCTCTTAGCTACAGTCAGGAATATAGTGAAGCTTAGTGGAGATATTTTTCTTTACTTACACACACACACACACATATATATATATATATATATATATATATATGTGTGTGTGTGTGTGTGTGTTTATGTGTGTGTGTGTTTATTATTTATATATACATATACACACACACACATATATATATATATATATATATATATATATATATATATACATATATATATTTGTGTGTGTGTGTGTGTGTATGGGTCTACTTTGTTTCACTGAAAGCTCATTTCACTGAATTTCAATTCACCCTGACCAAATCACTGAAATCTCAAATTATTGAAAAGTAATTTCACAGAATCTCATTTCACTAAAGTGAAGTATTGACACTGTGTAGAGTACTGTAAGGAAAGTAAAAGGTATATGCCTTTCCCCCACTGTAGTGCAATCCTAGAATTAGTATATATAGTTGGGGGGGCATTAAACTTCAGTGAAATGAGCTTTCAATGAAACAAAGTAGACCTATAAATATATATATATATATATATATATATATATATATATATATATATATATATATATGGATTCCATTCACTTGATTGAAAACATACTTCACTGAAAATGAAATTACTAGGATCACTTCACTGAAAACTCACTTGACTGAAACTCATTTTGATTTAAGTTATATATGGCCTTTTCCCCACTGTAGTGTGATCCTGGAGTTAGTATATATAGTAAAGGGGGTGTGTGGGGTTGCAGCCCCTAACATTGGGGGGTGTGGGGGGGGGGTGAAGCCCCCCACATATATTAACTATACATTGCCTTTTGGAAACTGTTGTTTATTTGACTTGTATCACTCTGTATAGTGAACAATGTTTAAAATATGTGGGGGGGTTTCACCCCCCCCATCCCCACACATCCCTTACTATATATACTAGGATCGCACTACAGTGGGGAAAAGGTCATATATAACTTTAAGCGAAATGAGTTTCAATCAAGTGAGTTTTCAGTGACGTGAACTTTCAGTGAAGTGATCCTAGTAATTTAATTTTCAGTGAAGTGAGTTTTCAATCAAGTGTATGGAATCCATATATATATATATATATATATATATATATATATATATATATATATATATATATATACATACATATAGGGATATATGTATATACAGTGGATTTAAAATGCCAGTTTTTTGCGATATATAAAATGAGACCACAATAAATAATTTTAAAACTTTTCCCACCTTTAATGTGACGTATAACCTGTACAATTCAATTGAAAAACAAACAAATCTGTTAGGGGTAAAATATAACAAATAAAATACGTATAATAAGTTATTTGCCTAAGTGTGGACACCCTTACACTAATTCTTTATTGCAGCACCTTCTGATTTAATTACAGCATTTAGTCTTCTTGGGTAGGAGTCTATCAGCATGGCATATCTCAACTTGGCAATATTTGCCACTCTTCCTTGCAAAAGACCTCCAAATCTGTAATACTGCAAGGGCATCTCTTGTGCACAGCTCTCTTCAGGTCACCCTACAGATTTCCTATTGGATTTAGGTCTGGGCTCTGGCTGGGCCATTCCAAAACTTTGTCTTCTGGTGAAGCCATTATTTTGTTGATTTGGATGTATGCTGTGGGTCATTGTCGTGTTGAAAGGTGAAATTCTTCTTCATCTTCAGCTTTCTAGCAGCCGTCTGAAGGTTTTGGGACAAAAATGACTGGTATTTGGGACTGTTCATAATTCCATCCACCTTGACTAAACCCCAGATCCAGCTTACGAAAAGCAACTCCAAAGCATGACATTGCCGCTACCATGCTTCACTGTGGGGATGTTGTTCTTTTGGAGATGCAAAATGTTGTTTTTGCACCAAACGTACCTTTTGGAATTGTGGCCAAAAAGTTTAACCTTGGACTCATTAGACCATAACACATTTTCCCCCATCCGTCTGGGAGACCTATGTATTGTTTTGCAGATTTTAGCCAGGCCTGGATGTTTTTCTGTGTGAAAAAAAAGCTTCCATCTACCAACCCTACACCCCATAGCCCAGACATATGGAGAATACAGGAGATTGTTGTTACATGTAGTACACAACCAGTACTTGCCAGACATACCTGTAACTCCTTCAGTGTTGCTGTACATCTCCTGGCAGCCTCCCTAACCAGTTTTTATCTAGTCTTTTCCTCAACTTTGGAGGGATGCCCAGTTATTTGCAACATCACTATTGTGCCATAATTTCTTCACTTTTTGATGACTGTCTTCACTGTGTTCCATGGTATATCCAATGCTGTAGACATGCTTTTGTACCCTTCTCCTAACTGACACATTTCAACAATGAGATCCCTTATATATACATATATACACACACACACATATACATACATACACATTATATGTATATATATATATATATATATATATATATATATATATATATATATATATATATATATATATATACACATTTTTTTTCACTTCGGAAGACTAAAAGGCCAAAATCCTGAATTTCAAAAGACTGAGACCAAAATCTTGAAAGTTCAAAAGATTGTGTTTTTTTTTTGTTGCTTGGAATTGTATTGTGGCACTATGGCTGAGAGGATGGAAAGCATGTCTTATCAAGAAGACAGCTTATTTGAAAACCAAGAGATGGATGAACTGGCTCCTATTGTCATATGCTGCTTGGTTATTTTGTGTCCTTGTTTGTTAAACTGTGATTTAATAGCACTTTCGCGAGGAGACCAAACTCTTCCCTTGCTTTAGTGTGTACTAGTTAGTATACGTAATGCTTACCAACGGTCTATGCTTTTTGACCTCACAGCACTAATATGCCTGCTATAGTCACTGAATTGATTCAGCCAGCTTAAGTCATTATAACCTTACATTACTTGGCTCATGATACCAAACGAGAATTTGTTTAAAAGTGTTTAAATATTCTACATTTTTAGCATTTTAACATTACTTTGTGCATGTAATACATTACCGTGCATGTTTTAAAGACAATTCCAGTTGCATTTACTGTTACTGCTAGTGTGTTTAAGTTTACAGTATTAGGCTCATGATACCGAAGTGAATTGCTTAAAATTATTTAACTGTTCTATAGTTTTAGCATTTAGCATTGTTTTGTGCATGTAATAAGTTAATGTGCATGTTTTTCCATACAATTCCGGTTGCGTTTACTTTACTGCTACTGTGTTTATGTCTCTGCGACCTCTGCTGCTATTGTACTACAACTAGTATTTTTGCTCTTGCTGCTTCTCCTTCCATTGTACTATAGTCTTTATTTGTACTCTTCTTGTGCGACTAATTGGTGTGGGTACCTCCTTCAACTCTTCTTGCCTGCCCTATATTTTAGATGGGTGTTAGCTCTTCTGTGGGTTCAAGGGGAAACTGTCCTACACTTGGTCTTGTCCCTTCATGGTTGTATGTCTGACTAATACCCACCCCCCCTTACTGCCTTCTGTTGTTGACTAACTCTTTGTATCAAGCTTACTATTTTCATCTTTTTTTGTCTCCTTTCTGTGCTTCTCCTCACCTGCCTTACTTAGATGTGTCCTGTCTCTATTTTACAGCCGCTCTACCCCCGGGTACTCCCTCTGTGTTGTGATAAAGTCAGGGAACCTCATAACCACATCCAACTGAAAAGAGGCGCACCTCCTATAATTGCTTGAAGACTCCGTTTAGCTAAACGCGCCCTACAGTGTGTTTATCCCTCACACAAGTGTATGTTCATTGTATGTTGCCTTGTTACCTAAGTGCATACATGTGTTTTTTCTTTCTGCTTAAATTACCCTGCGAGTATATTTCTTGCCTCCAGCGTTCTAGCAGCCGACCACAGCCCGTCTTTCTCTCTCGCCCCAACAGATAATATTTTATTCTACCCTAAGGCTACAGCAGGTTACCACTTTGTGGGATGCCTGCTGGTAGCCATTTCTTACTGTCGCCACTAGGTGGCACAACATACCCAGGAGTAAGCCTGTATTCACGTTTTTTTCTCTCCCTGAGATTTTCCATCTGAAATAGCCCCTTCTTACTTTTTCTTGATCCCCAGCTGTTTCTTCCCCACTTTTTCTTGACGCCTTAGCATTTTATGCTACAGGCTTGCTCGTTCTGTTCTTCCTTACACTTCAGCTGCTGTCTCCTAACCTTATTGATGGTTTTCTAGCCTTTCACTGTTTGGGTCTACCCGCTCCGTTTGCCCTGCGGGCTCACTCCACTCCCCTACTCTACCCCCAAATCTCACCCATCCCCACTGCACCTAAACTTATACCTCTACAAAGCACACCCCTTCCATTAACACACAATCTCCAACCTCTTCTCATTACCCCATTATATACCAATCACACAAACACTCACATCCCCTCGGTAACATACTCATTCACTCAATTACATCCCACCTCCTACCTTCTCTCAACCCAAACTCTTCCTTTAGACTTAATTCATTCTCACTCCTCACCATTTCTACCAAATCTTTATGTCACCTTACAATGGCCATTATTCCTACGCCTACAAACAAAACACTATTACTCCTTTTCATTATTCTTCCTTTTCTATCTATATCCAATATACTAACAGCCTATGAACATCTCTGTAGCTCTAAACTTCACCACCTCTCCCAGCATACTTTACTAGTAACGCAAGCATCTTCCTTTAACCATATAAACATCACATCAACACCCTCCTACCTACTTCCTAAGTATCACAGACTAGCCCATATTACCTATCTTCAATCCAGAAAATCTCCTTACATCTTCTCCAAAACTTTAAAGTTCACAATCAAACCTCAACTACACCCCCTATTAGATGATGACATTCACCCCAATCCTGGCCCCAACAACATAGATACCACTAACCCCCAAACCTTCATTCCCTCCACCTTACACACAAACAAAACGTTCTATCTCCTAATAGCACATCTCAACATTCGTAGCATCAATATTAAAATCACCCACCTTCATGCACTCCTAGATGTGCATTCCTTTGACATCCTATGCCTTACAGAAACATGGCTAAAACCTACAACCCAAGATAAGGAAATTACCCCACCTGGATATAATTTTCTTATAATAGATTGCAAAGCCAAAAAAGGTGGGGGTGTAGCCATCCTTTACAAGACTGGGCTATAAGTCACTACTCTTGATATACAGCTTCCTACTTGTAGTAATGCAGAAATCCTTACAGCAAAGCTTCAAATCAAGACATTTAAATCCATTTATTTATTACGTTCCTATCTCCCCCCCCTGGAAATAACATCAATACTCTTGAAATATCCTTAGCTGGCTCTCCACTTATCTACCCCAAGAAACTATAGCACTGGGCGATTTTAATATTGACTGGAATAACTGTAGTTCACATAACCCAACAACCCATATAAACCTATATGGCTTTTCCCAACTAATTACCTCCCCACTAGAATCCATAAACCTAATACCAAAGAAAGCACCTTAGATTGGATCCTTGTTAACAATCATCCCTCCTCATATAAAGCAGGCATCCTTCCTGATGACATTAGTGACCACTCACTAACTTCTGTACATAGACAAAAGATCACCATTCCTAACTCTAGCTTGTTTAGAACTACTCGATTTAATAAAACTTTTAATCTTGAAAGTTTCGAAACCGAACTTAAAGCATGTGACTGGTCTCCATTAAAATACTTACAACTTGAGGAAGCAGCGTTATACTTCAACACCAAACTCCTACAAATCTTAGACTTCTTTCGGCTTTTTCCCGGTTAGGGGTCACCACAGCGGATCATCTGTCCGCTCATGATTGGCAGTGGAGTTTTACAGTGTCGAGTTGCCAGCCCGGCACCCAACCTTCCACAGAAGGCACACACTCAAACCTAGGGCCAATTTGGAGTGTCCAATCCAACTACTGCATGTCTTTGGGATGTGGGAGGAAACCAGAGTACCCAGAGGAAACCCATGCGACCACAGGGAGGACATGCAGACTCCACACAGAAGGCACCCCAGCAGAGAATCGAACCAGAGAACCTCTTGCTGTGAGCTGGCAACGTGAACCGCTGCACCACTGCGGCCGCCCTAATCCTACAAATCTTAGACTACCATGCCCCTATTCGCTCTATCAGAAACTGCAGAAAAACTGCTCCATGGCTTACAAATGAAACTAGACAAAGAAATCACATTAAGAAATAAGATTTGGGCCAAATGGAGAACCACGAGAAATCCGGCAGACCACCTAAAATTTAGACAGTTGAGAAAGGCTACCAAAACATCTGTGCTTCATGAAAGAAAAAACTTTTACTTTCAACTCCAACAGAGCCACCAGCACAAACCACAAAAGTTCTGGTCAGGTATAAAGAGGTTCTTTCACCCAGGTCGCTCCAAAACACCAATCCCATCAGGTTCCACCCATGACAATCCTAAGCTTATTGCTGAGGCCTTCACTACCTTCTTTACTGATACCATCCAATCCCTAGCCAATTCCTTACCCCCTGTTACTAAAAGTTTGTCACCCACTATAACTAACTTATCTCCCTCATTTCATTTACAACCTGTACCTAACATCCTTCATTTGCACCCTCCTCCATAAACTTAAACCATGCACTTCTTCAGCAGACCTCATTCCAGCTGAATATCTGCAGAAATCAGTAAAATTCATAGCCTATCCCATTTCCATACTCATAAATAGAACTATTACCGAAGGAACAATCCCTTCCATTTGGAAAATCTCCCATATACTTCCCCTTCATAAGGGTGGTAACTCTACTGAACTCTCAAACTTACATCCAATAGCCCTACTCTCTCCACTAGCTAAATTGCACCCCCCCCCCCCCAACAGCTTCTTAACCACATTCTCCACAACAACTTACTTGCCAGCTGTCATCATGGCTTTAGGCCATTCCACAGCACAACTACTGCCCTCCTATCCTTTTCTGACTGCATCAACACAAATCGTAATAACAACACCCTATCTTCTGCACTCTTTATTGACCTCTCAAAAGCCTTCGATATGGCAAACCATCAGCTTCTTTTGGATATTCTTAAATCCCTCTCACTTGATACACAGGCACTACACTGGTTTAATTCCTACCTAGAAAAAAGACAACAAGCTGTGCTATGGGGCAATGTACTTTCGTCACACCTTCCTGTTACCCTTGGTGTTCCTCAGGGTTCTATTCTGGGCCCTCTCCTATTCTCTATCTTTAACAACGATCTACATCTAAACATTCCGCAAGCAACCTGCATACAATATGCAGATGATTCAACATTAATTTGCTCTGCTGCTTCCTTACCAGAACCCTTACCCAGAATGTATTCCATAAAGTGGAAAGCTGGTTCCTACAGCGCTGCCTTCTCCTGAACGCCAAAAAAACTAAATTATTGCTCTTCAATCCTACAATAAAGTCCTGACAAATTAACCTCACAGTGACATCTAATAATGGTACTGTTATAACTCCTGAACCTACCACCAAACTCTTAGGTGTAACTATAGACCATAACCTTACCTTCGACTCACACATCAATACCACCATAAAGTCAGTTAACAGAAAGCTAGGCACCCTTTACAGAATTAAACCCTACCTTACCCCTATAGCTAGAACTACTATTGCCCACACCCATCTCATCTCTACCCTCTTCTACGCCTCTCCCACTTACACTAATCTCTCTAAAAGCAACCTCAACAAACTGGCAGCCACTTATAACAACATAGCCAGATTTGCCTGTCATAATCTACAAGTACTAGACTAGGATGGTTAGAACTCCAATATCAACTAATATTTCAACAACTTATTACACACAAAATCCTTTATCATCCTAGTGATACTCCAATACTAACTAGTCTTATCACCCCCTACAAAAATCTCACAACCCTTCGCTCAGCTAACAGATTACTAGTATCTAGACATACATCCATAAACAAGGCTGGGGACACACTGTTCTCTAATACTGTAGGGAAAACGTGGAACCTACTTCCCACTAAACTGTCATCTCTCTCCTCTACATTACTATTCAAAAAGCAACTTGAAGAATATCTTCAAACTCACTGGCTATGTCCTTGCACAAATCCTGACTAGAATCTCCCTCCCTCAAATTTTATGTCTACCATTCTTTTAACTGCCTTTTTGTACACCTCTTATTAACCCCTGAGAATTTGTATTGTTCAGCCTACTAAAGTTACTAACAACTTTGCCTTTCCTTGACTCTGCTGCCGAGCTAAAATGTGCTTGGCAAGCTCTCTGCTGTATAAACTTGTCTCTAACTTAGAGATATAATGACCTATAGCTTGTAAATACTTGTAAATTATATTAGTATATCACTGGCATTTTCTGTTCAGCCTGCTAAAGTCACTACTAACATTGCCCTTCCTTGAATCTGCTGCAGAGCCTAAACTTACTTGCAAGCTCTCTGCTGTATAATATGTCTCTACCTTAGAAATACTTGGAACTATAGCTTGTTAATGATTGTAAAGTATATTTAGTTCTACACTGTTATGTAAAATCTTGTTTTTCTTGTCTATATTAGTACTGTACTGCTTGTTACTTGTACTCATAGTGGAGCTTTTCTCCCGGGTCTCTACTGAAAATGGACGTGTATCCAGCTAGAATAGCCCGGTCAACAGATGTAAAAATAAAAATAAAATAAAATTACCAGGAGGGAATTTGTGAAGTTAAGAGAGTTGGTAGCCCAGATTGCTGCTACACAAAAGACTATCTTGAGCTTAGGCTCTTCCGGATTGCCTGAGAACCCACAGCAACTGTTTGGTACAGCCTCTAACCAATTGATTTCGATGCAACTAGGCTGTTCATAAGGAGGGGTGGAGTCCACATCACTACTAGGAAGTATGGTGGATGCTGTTTCTCAACTGAGAAACAACGCTGCAACTAACTTGGATTTTTCTGTTACTAACGTGAACACTTTACCAGACTTCAATTTCTAAGTATGGACTAGTAAGAAATATAACTTTTGAAAGTGAACTTGGCAAGAACGCGACTTTTATCAATATGCTAAAGACTTTTAAAGACACTTTATTAATATTGCGTAACACACAAATGGAAATAGATTATTTAAACAAATGTATTGCTGTGAGGAGGGTGCCGAAGGGATTACGCTTTGTAAAATACCTTAATACCAACAGCTCATTTCATAAGGAGCTTATAGAACTTTTTAATAATTTTGTTTTTTAAATGTTAAAACTGATGGTACGTAACTAAGAGTAAAAAGAGAAAATACTGAGAGATGCCAATAATTACAAGTGAATTGATGTTCCAAGTGGACAAAGTTAATTATATGAATGTCTTTAAGGAAACTGATATTCACTGTAGTCAGGTTTTGAATAAGAAAGTGAAAAAAAATGCCAAGGGATTTGATTGAATACAAGGACGGTAGATCTTTTCCACCAGATAGGAATATGTACCATCAAACTGGGGAATTCAACAACACAGTTACAAATATGGATGCTGGTCAGGTTAATAGTGACGAGACCACCGTTTCCCCTTTAGAATACCCCCCCTTAAGAAGAAGCAAAAGGATAGCAGAGAGACAAGGGTTAAACACCACGGGGTTTAACATTCAACACCCGAGAGGGCAGGGGGGAAGTGGAAGGGGTCAAGGAAGAAATTACAGAACAAACAGTGTGTAAATGGAGCAACACTGGAATTAGGAAATGGGATTGTAGTTACTCATCAAGGTATACAAAATAGGTTAGGAAACTTAACTACACAGATTTATAAATGAACGAGGTGTATTTTAAACTGTTCACAAAAGGTTTTCAATTTGTTCCAACTAGGCCTTTGAGACTGGTTGATACAGTAATAGATTTGAAGTTGTTCACTCTTAAATTGAATTTGAATTACCTTTTTAAAAATAACAAGACTGTCAGTAACAACGAATTGTGTAGAAAAAGTACTTTTTTCAAAATATTTTATTAAGTTTTCCATGAAAAGTAAAAGACAACAAATGACAAACAGTATTCTCATTCTAAGACAAATTAACAAACAAGGTAAAAACTATTTACAATATATACATAGGCCTGAAGCAAAACTGCAGATCACAGTTAAGATACACAAGGTCTTTAGTATAAGTATAAATTCAGAAAGAGTTGTAGTCCATTTGTAAAGTCTCAGTATGTGCTAAAACTTTTGTCCAAGGATTATTAACAAATGTCTTTGGATATATTCTAAGTTATTTGGTCTTAATTTCTTTAACTGCCAGGTCTTTCACTGAAGACAAGAAATCCTCAACAGTGGGTGGGCAGCTAGTTTTCCATCTTCTAGTGATGCATTTTCTGGGGATAGCAAATATGAATTATTCTTATTCAAAAAGTAACCTTCATTCAACATTGAAAAGAACTAACGATTTAGACAATAAGAAGGAATCAGTGAATAATGCTTTGAGAAAATCTTCTATGCTGTTCCAATAGCCCTTTAATTTAGGACAATCATAAAAAATGTGTGTCCAATCGGCTTTGGTATGTTCTGTACATCTCCAGCAGGATGTGCTGGAGCTATTATTGATTTTAACTATCTTAAATGGTGCCAGAAGGGCCCTATGGAGATAGTGCCAAACAAAAATACTCCAGTAATGAGACCATGAAGTATGCTTGATGGATAACAGAATTTTTTTGTTTTTCATCATGTGAGAAATTAAAATAACAGCCTTTGAAATAAAGTTCCAGTAACTTTGATTTATATTAATCTTATAAACAATTAACATGTTATATAATTACAAAATAATGTTATTTGTATTGAAGCTATTATGTAAAATTTCACACATGAGAATTATCTTTGGTGTTTCTTGATGAGTTTTTTAAGTATTATGCATAAATCTTGAAAATAAGTTAAGATACTTTGTAGAATTAACTAGTTTTAAGGAAGTAAATCATGCTCTTTTATAAGAAACAGAGTCTAAAATGTTAGTGTCATTTATGCACTGACATCAACATATAAAGTTCTTGGATTCCCAACTATCTAGAACACTGAGATATATTTTATCAGGAAAATTCCTTGTAATTTTAAAGGGGGTTAACAGTTCAAACCAGGTCTTAATATCAGCATTAGAGTTAACACATTTTCTGAAGAAATTAAAATAGTGATTTAATGAATTAAATTTTGTGGGTTTGGCAATATTGTGTTGAGTAATATGACATATTATGAATAACAGATTGGCTCCTGGCACTCCACTTGTGGCTCAGCCAGCTCCGTTCGCCCTACGGGCTCACTCCGCTCCCCTACCCTGCCCCCATATCCCACCCACCCCCAGTACCTCTACATTTATAGCCACTACACCACAACCACTACCTGAGTACCCTATCCCCACACACCATACACAATCACAGACATATAACCACACCCACACTTCTTACAATATAGCTCCACTCCCACCTATAGTTAGCCTACCCTCTTCCTTTCCCCATTCAAGCTAGAACACTACACATAAAAAGAATAAGAAAATGAAACCCATCCTAGTATGCCTCCATCCTATCCTCACTATACTAGCATACATGACATCCATTCACCCCACAATACCATTATATAACACTAACTACCATGTTACACATACATACATTAACCCAAACATACACACACATTTCCCCATTACTGCTACACTATTTAAGGACAACACAATGATACACATAAATAAAACTCTATTGACAACCACCCACACCACAAAACCATCATATAAACACCACATACAAACAACAGACAATATTAAACACATATTGCTCATCACAAAAAAACTTCTCAAAGCAGGAGACATCCATCCAAATCCAGGACCTAACAATTACCCACTCCCACCCAAGCAAAGGTCAGACTTACTAATCATTAATTTGAATATCAGGAGCATAACTAACAAACTCCCTGATATACAAGCATTTATAACCCACTACTCCCCCGACATAATTACCATCACTGACACCTGGTTAAAACCTAACATCCAGAGTGAAGAAATTCTCCAACCAGGATATAATATATTAAGGCAAGACAGAAAACATAAGAAGGGTGGTGGAGTAGCCATACTTTTCAAAAACTCACTAGACGTAAAATCCCTACAATTCCCACATTTCAGAATGCCGAAACCTTAGTCTCAACTCTTATTATAAATAAAACTAAAACAATCAAAATTATCTGTTGTTACATACCCCCAGGCAACAACTCCCCCACCACTGAAGAAATTCTACAATGGATTTCAACCAAACTACCCAACAAATCCATTCTCTTAGGTGACCTAAATACAGACTGGTTAGCCTGTAACTCCAACAATCCCACTAACCATATCAATCTCTATGGCTTTGCCCAACTCATTCAAGATCCCACTAGAGTGGACAAGAAATCCCACAAACAGTCAATCTTAGACTGGACACTTGTAAACTACCCAAAATACAACTGTCACACAGGATGTCTACCAGACACCCTGAGTGATCACCCCCACATTCCTTCTCCGTAAACACTCCAACCTTTCCAACCCTATCACCTATAGCAAGTCAGAGATGACAGGAAACTAAATACACAAGATCTTAACTATATCCTAAAACACTGTAACTGGAACCCACTACTTACACTACAACTAGACCAAGCCGTTGGCTACTTCAATAGCACCTTCACTAACATCCTCAACTCTAATGCACCCCTTAAAAGGATTAGAGTAAAGGCAAACTACGCCCCATGGCTAAGCAGGGACACAAGAGTCCTACTTAAAGTCAGAGATAGATCATGGAAAGCCTGGAAAAGAGATAACACAAACCTATCCAAACAAAACTACCAGAAACTAAGGAATCAGGCAAAAAGACAAACCAAACTTGATAAACAAAATTACTTCCTCAATAGTCAAACCAAACACACTAACAATCCACAAAAGTTCTGGCATTCTATTAACTTCTTACTTAAGCTAAGCAAAACATCAATGCCATCTCCCATCACCAACGATGACACCACAAACATTGCCTCCCAATTTAACAATTACTTCACAGAATCCATTCTAAGACTTTCCTCTCAAATCTGCCAAGCCCACCTCTCAAACACCCCCACCCAACCACTAAAGAACATCCCCTCTTTAACCCTCTCACCTATCCCTACCACCACAATTAAAAACTCCTTCAAAAACTCAAACCTACAACCCTTGCTGCAGACAACTTACCAACCAACTATCTAAAAATTGCAGCTGATTCTCTATCATATCCAGTATCCATCCTTATAAACCGCACCATACAAGAAGCCTACATTCCAAAGCTATAGGAAGTATCATTCATAATCCCTCTTCATAAAGGAGGAAACTCCTACGAATTCTCTAACTACAGCCCCATAGCTATCCTACCCCCCTTATCCAAAATACTTGAGAGGTGTATTCACTCCCAAGTTATGCAATTTCTAAACTCTAACCACCTCCTCTCTCCCAAACAACACGAGTTCAGACAGCACCACAGCACTACAACCGCCCTTCTGCCCTTCACAAATACAGTTAACCTACACAGAAACAATAACAAATTCGTATCAGCAATTTTCCTAGACCTGTCCAAGGCATTCGACATGGTGTCACACTCCATGCTACTAGAATCCATGTCCTCCCTATCCTTTGCCCCTTCAACTTTAACATGGTTTAAATGCTACTTGTCAGGCAGACAACAATCTGTCCAATGGAAAAACACTCTATCTCCCCTACTCCCAACCACACAAGGAGTGCCCCAGGGTTCAATATTAGGCTTCATATTTACTAACAGCCTACATACCACCACCCAACATGCTTCACTCATTCAATATGCAGATGATTCAACTCTCATCTGTTCCGCACCATCCCTCCTTACCCTTCAAAAACTCACTCAGGAATCCTTCACTTCAGTAGAAAACTGGATCACCCATATCCAGCTCATTCTAAATCCCAACAAGACCAAACTACTCATATTTGCCCCCAACAAATCTAAATGTAACCATCATCCTTTCACAATCACATCCAAGAACGGGACTAACATCTCCCCAACTGACCACACTAAACTCCTTGGTGTAGAAATTTGGCAACAAACTACTGTTTGATGTTCACATCTCACAAACAATCAAAAAGGTCCACAAAAAAATGGGCACACTTTATAGACACAAAAAATTTCTAACTGATCAGGCACGAATTACTCTTGCCCAAACTCACCTGCTATCCACCCTTATGCTTGCCGCACCTATCCTTACTCTGACAAGAAAACATGACTTTGAATTACTTCAGTCTTGCTACAATAAAATCGTCAGATTTGCTAATCACGCCAGCTGTAAGACCCACCACTGTCAGGCACTACATCAACTGAAATGGCTAGAACTTCCACAACTATTGAACTACTACCAATTAACACTTGCCTACAAGATCTTGAACTACCCTGCCAAAACCCCATCTGTTAACCAACTACTAACCAAGTACATATCAAATCACCCCCTACGCTCTTCAGAAAAAACACTCCTTTGTATCTCCAAAGCCAATAACACCGCAGGAAAGGCCCTGTTCTCCCACAACATAGCCAGAAACTGGAACAACCTCCCCACTTCTTTAAACTCTGCTCCTTTGATCACCACATTCAAAAATTCTCTCAAAGAGCACCTAATGAATAAATGGTTATGCCCATGCATCACATAACAATCCACATTTTCATTTTATAAACAAATAAACAGCTGGTCTCAATTCTAACTATCTAATGCAAATCTATAATTGTAATAAGTTGTTTCTCTACGCCCTCTTTCAAGACTTATTATGTTATTTCAGTATAATACCTCAGTCTCTTGCTCTGTAATGTGTAACGTATAACTGTAAGTATGTTGTTTCTCTATGCTCTCCTTTTGACCTGATGAATCAAGACAATACCTCAGTATGCTGCACTGTTTTGCTGCTCTCCTTTTAAATGTGTGTGTCCTTTTTGCAATATGTAACTGTTTTATAATGTCAATTTTATGATAACTTGATGGAGCTTTTCTCCCCAGGCCTCCGCTGTAAATGGACATGTGCCCAGTCGGACTATCCCGGCAAACAAATGTAAAATAAAATAAAATAAGAAATACCAGAACTTATTAAAAGAATTATTCAATGGAAGTTTGGCTAACAGGGCATTTTCGTTAATTAGTAAGGTTAGATGTAATAGTTTCCAACTAGAGTGATAATCTGGATTAATAAAAGTTTAAAATAATCTTAACTATGGATGCATTAATATATGTTTCAACATCCAGGAATTTGATTCCTCCTTACTCGCAAGATCTAATGTGATGTAAAAAAATTATTCTGTTTCTTTTGGGGAACTACAAGAACTTCATTAGTAATCTGATTATACCTTTAATGTATTGATATTTATAAGAAAAGTTAAGAACTAGAGCTATGTAGAGTATTTTTGGTAAAAGTATCATATTTATTAATTGTAACCTGTCTTCAAAGGTGGTGAGAATTTTGTTCCAGCTATTTATATGTTTATTTATTAAATTTATAATATTTTTTTATAATTATATTCAATTGTGTTTTCTGTGGATTTATATAGTGTTATTCCTAGATAATCAAGAGAATCTGAGATTGCACCAATAATGTAATGATTATCCAATTGTACATTTCCCCTTCTTATTTAAGAGCATATGTTTAGATTTAGATCTACTGAAATGTAATCCCGAGATTTTCTGGAAATAGTTCATCAAAGAATCTAATTCTAATAGAAATGATTGTGAATTACTTAACATGACCAAGATATCATCTGCATAAAGCATTATCTTGGAATTATACGGATTGTAAATATTTATACCAATGATCTTTGGATTGTCACGAATAAGGGTAGCAAATATTTCAATGGCTAATGCAAATAAAATAGGGGATAAGGGATATCCCTGCTTAGAGCCTTTGGTTATTTGAATAGATTCAGAAGTGAAGGGGCCTAATTTAACATAAGCTACATTGTTTTGGTATATATTCTTTACTAGAGAAATGAAAGAAGATGGAAAGTGAAAATTAGGTAACACTTCAAACATATATTCCCAGTTGACGGAATCAAATGCCTTTTCTATGTCTAAACTAATCACTAGTCTTTTTTTCATTTACCTTGCTCAAATATTCAATAAGTGTTAAGATCCTTTGGATGTTATCATAAGTGTGTCTTTCACGTATGAAGCCTGATTGATCATCATTTATTATTTGCATTAGTGGAACCTTTAATCTATTTGCAAAGACGGTCAAAGATTTTATAATCATTATTTAATAATGATATGGGTCTGTAAGAACTACAAAACTGTGGGCCATTGTTGGCTTTTATGATAGTTGAGATCAAAGAGCATCTCCACGAAGGTGGTATAGTGACATATGATTGAACTTCTACTAGAGTTTTGTGAAAGAAAGATAGTATAGATGAGGGGAACAATTTATATATTTCAATGATTATACCATCCATCCCGGGGGCTTTACTGCGCTTAAATTTTTTTGATTTTTTGTTTAATTTCTTCTAATGAGATTTGTGCTTCAAGAACTGTATCAAGATTCTCAGGGGGGCCTTAAATGATTAAGTGAAGGAATATCTAAATGTATATATTCATTAATTGAATGACTGGAACCAAAGTGTTTGGAATAATGAAACTTGAAGGCATCTAAAATATCTCATAAGTCAGAAACAGTTCTATTATAACCTTCATGTAGTAGTTTAGTTATATTATTTGATTTAGAATGTATCTTGGCTCTCACTGACAGATTGTGCATGTGTTAGGGGATGATGCACAGGAGTTTAATTTTAGTCTTTCCAATGCCAAATTAATTTTATGGGATAGGATATCTGGATACTGCTTATTAAGCTCCTCAATTTTTTTCATCTTATCAGGGTTAAGTTGGGAGGGATCAGACTTAATGTTTAAGAGATGAGCTTGAATATTTAAAAAATCCAAGTCCCATTTTTTTTGTTTGTTTTTGAACCATGTTATTATTTTACCATAAAGATAGGCTTTTAATGAATCCTATACCATGATCATGTTGGATTCTGGGGTGAGATTGGTCTCCAGAAAAAATTGTACCTCTGATGTGAACCAGGGCTTAAATTCTTTAATTTGTGTTACACAAGCTGGGATTCTGGTTATGGGAATAAGTCTTCTATAGTTAACAAAATTCTAGGCAGTGTGCGTCATGATCTGAGATGGCGCATGGGAGAATTGCAAAGGATGATATATTTAGTCTTAGATCATTACAGACTAAAATTCTGTCTATTCTAGTTTGAGTTTTAAATCTGTAGTCAGTATGAGAAAATTTTAAAGAGGTAGAATCTTTAATAGTAAATGTGTCAAGTAAATTAAGTGTCTCAACCCATTTTTTAAAAAGTCTTGCAATAGGTGTGAGCCTTAATGGCTGCTTATTAGTAGTGTCAGTGTTGTCTAGTATATAGTTAAAGTCACCACCTATACTGAGTTTACCATTATATACATTTGTAATGTGATCTAGATGTTTTCTAGCAGTTTTTACTCCCATTCCAGGGATCCAGTAAATATTGACTAGGGTCCAGATTCTGTTATTAAATTTTAGGGTGAGTATGGTTAAAAGTCCTTCTGGATCTTCATATTTATATAGAATTTGGGGGAGAATAACACTATTCCTCCATAAGATCATTACCCCTCTTTTTTAGTCTTATATGGGGCATGAGCAAGAGTGATATAGTTACTGGGGGTCCAGATTTCTTTTTCAGAAAGCTTAAAATGTGTTTCTTGCAGGAAAACTATCTGGGTTTATTAATATTCAGATATTTTAGTAAGTTTGACCTCTTCCTTGGATTATTTAGTCCATTAATGTTTAAAGACATCAAAGACAGAGTCACCGATATTCAGGTAATAAAGAGTAGAGTGAAATGCATGTGACTACTGTTATTATGATCCAAAATCCCTTTCTCCTAGATATAAAAATGAACTTAGATTATCAGTTGATACCAATGTGATAAGAAACTGCAGTATGAAATTTTGGAAGTATATAATATAACATCAGGCCTATAAAGAAAAACAATTTGATAAGTAACGTATCTAACAAATTGATCATAAAAGTTGAAATTACTATACACAGGCATGGAATTCGAAGAATTCCTAGTCTGGTGGAAAGACAAAGTTCCATCAGATAACTCTCGAAAATTTGCTAACCATGCCAAGAAGCTCTAAAAATGTCTTATAAAGGAGACAACTGTGTATATAAAATATTCTAAAAGATCTGCTTTTAGAATTAGACTCTAAAAAGAAGAAATAAACAAACAAGTTTTTTCATCAACTATTTAGTTAAAAATAACAGTTCTATTAAAATTAAGTCAGGTATAAGTTGCTTCTTTTAAATAACTGAAAATGTATATAAGTAGTGTCAATATCCTTTTTAAGTTATTAGTAGAACACTGTGTACATGTTACAGCAAGAGCAAGTGAGGTGTAACACTACAACACCCAAGTTAAGTGGTACAAGATAATTATGACAGATAAAGCTTTTATAAAAGATGGTTCTCATTTCGATTAGTTTCCAGTAGAATGATTCCAGTATGCTTAGAATACAAGAGCTAGTGGTAACAATATGATGTTAGAAAGTTGTGAATGGTAAGTAAATAAGGAAATCCAACATCACTCTCTACTTGGTTGTACAGTAATTGACATGTAAAAAACATAATTTTATATAAACTGTCATTATTTTTCTTCAGAATATAGCTAAAAGTTGAATAAATAGAAAGTGAAGCCCTGCTACTAATAAAATAATGACAAAGGCTGCTTTAACTAACATTAATGAACAGGGATCATAGAAATATAGTAGATATAAAGACAGTGGACATCAGGTTAAAATTTCCTCAGAAGTGAAAGCAATCACTTCAAATGAAAGTAAATATTCATTAACCTCTGTTATTATATGCTTCTAATGCACTATTAATTAATCACTGTCCTATGAAACTTGTCAGCCAGAGCTATTAGCTGAAATATAATATTCAAGTATGATATAAATAATGTTAGACTACCAGACACTGGAAACACTGCCTATTTCAGCAGACTATCATTACAGTACGTCTCATTTCAATAAGATTAATAAAAGCTAATAAATATAAACATCTTGCATCTAAGACTGTGACAGTACATAAAGTATTAAGTGCTCCTAGCTTTAGATGTGCTTTGTCTAATTAAGCTAAAAATTCCTACAGTTACTAAGCTATGACAGTATTCATCAAGGCAAGATTTTCTAGATTATAGAATACAATGCCCCATTTGGTATGTACCTCTCCAGACATCTGCAACAACTGGAAAGGCTGCAGAAATACCTCACTAAAAGAATCACAGGCCTAAAGCAGATGCCCTATGCTGACCGCCTTAAAAAACTCCAGCTATACTCTTGTCACATATCGTCTACTCCGAGGCGATCTCTGCTTAACATACAAGGCCATGTCAAACCCAGAGCTGTTGGACATGCTACACTTAAAGAAATCCCAATCCCTCAGAACCGCACGCTCCAGGGATCTAAATCTTGTTATCACAATAAACAAAACATGCTGGAGAGATAGGTTCCTGACCCAGAGACTCCCCAGACTCTGGAATAGACTGCCCATACATGTCAAGCAGAGCGCCACTTTGGCACTCTTCAAAAGGAACCTTGATAATTGGATGGAAGAAAGGAAATTCACCCCGGGGATCATGTCAGTCGCCCTGCTAGACAGGGGTCCATGGAAGTAAATAGTGTGAGAAGAAATAGCCAGGGAATTGTTATGGCTAGACTTGTATAGGCCCTAGGGCCGATAGCCTAGTACCAACCTATGAACCTATTACTGCAGTTACACTTTTAACACAATTCTGATAGAAAAGTGTGTAGCACCTGCAGTCATCAATAAGTGAAAAGTATAATTATGATTTAAAGAACAAAAGATGCATAAATGTGAAAAACTGAGATAACCTTCCCTGACTAGCTAGTAAATATATTACACTTTCATGGTTAATAAAGTCTAAAAAACATTGCTGACTTTCTGAACAATGGTATTAATCCTTTCAACCACTAGAGGCATACCACAGCTAACTGTCTGTGCAGATATAAATGTGCTGCAACATGAATATTATCACTACTTACATTTCTGTAAAATCAAATTTGTAATAGTTTGCTGCAATGTTAGAATATGTAGAGTGCTAGTAGTCTAAAGATTCAGCTTTCACCCCCCCCCCACTTTTTTTTAAGTGAATATCTGTAATATTGTTAAAACTCTGTAGAATCTGCTGACAAGTACAACATACTAAAAAGAAGTGAAGGGTAGTGCAACAGTAAAGATTTCCCCTTAACTTCCTGTGTGACTGTGTAAAGGGCTGCTCTAATAATCAGCACATTACACGGATGATAATTCACGGTTAAAACGGCTCAATGCCTGTATTCTAGGTGAGTAAAGCTTCACTCTTGTTGAAAAAAGCATTCTAATGAGCAATATGAAGTAAAAACCTATGAGTAAATCTTTAAAAAAGCTCTAAAAAGGTAGTCGTGATTATCCTAGGTTATTTGCAAGTGAATAAAATGACCATAAATGTAAATAAGAAGTTATGTACTCACCATAACGTTCCATGTGAGTTGTTCATCTCACCTTCATTCTTGACTGATGGGTTCGAGAGACAATCGATCGGCTCCGGTACGACCATATGCAAAGCTTGAGGTCTTCCAGTAGCTCGAGGCCATGCCCCTACCCCATGATGCACTGTGACGTACCTCAGATCTTGTTTGCTGCGTGTACTATAACCATATAAATCAGCTATCCCCCTATGGAAAGGAAGAAGACAGTGAGCAACCAGGATAAGACCAACATCTAGGTCAGCTATCAGCCAGGAGGGGGAAGGAGGGAGGGATGTAAGAATGAAGGCGAGATGAACAACTCACATGGAACATTATGGTGAGTACATAACTTCTTAATGTGAAGTTGTTCAATCTCGCCGTTCATTCTTGACTGATGAGTAGTGTCCCTAGCACCATCAATCTTGGGTGGCTCATGGGAGTACGTTCTTCAGGACCGTAGACCCAAAGGAAGCCCTGACCCTGGAGGCCTTATCAACTTTTTAATGAATGATAAAGGTATGAGGTTTTGACCAAGTGGCTGCTGCACAAATGTTATCAAGGGTCAGTTTGGCTTGGAACGCAGAGGATGTAGAAACTGCTTTGGTTGAGTGAGCTTTAATCTTGTCTTGCAAAGGCATATTAGCAGCTGAATAGACAAAGGTGATACAATCAGATAACCATTTAGACAGAGTAGACTAGCACTCTACATATTCTAACATTGTAGCAACTTTCAGACCTCCATAGTTGCTTGTTCCCTGTAACTGGGTGGAACGTCTGGGATTCTCCTTACAGTTGGGGGGGTCGCGAATGGTATGAAGTACCCTCTGGAAATAATACTTTGTACCCAATTGTCTTTTGTTATTTTTTGCCAGGCATCTGGGTACAAAGATAAGCGATCCCAGTTGGGCCTCCTTTCAGGAGCACTGATAGGGTTGCCCAGAGAAGTGATCTCTGTCACCCTGATGTTGCGTACACACTCTGCCGTGAGGGTGGCATCTTCCACTATTACCCCTCCTCTGCCCCTGGAGAGGGATTCACCACATGTATCCTTGAAGGCTCCTTGGGCTTTCCGGAACCACAGTTTCCCTCCCCTTTGACCTCTGGGATAAGGTCAGGTAGGGGGTGGAAAAATGGACTCAGACGGCAAACAGAGTCTTTCCCCTCCTGTTCACACCTGGTCAAGGTTTCCTTCACTTTAGGCCCAAAAAGGGATGAGCCATCAAAGGGGGTGTTAACAAAAGAGGACTTGAAGGGCTCCGCGAAGGAACACAAGCGCATCCAGGAATGTCTTCTAAGAGCGATTCCTGTACCCACTGCCCTACTCATTCCATCAGCTGCATAGGATATGAGACGCATGGACGAGTTGACAATAGAATTTAGGCTAGAAAGCTGTGTAACAACTTTGTCAGAGGTACCTGCAGCTACTGTACCCTGAAGAGTATCTCCCAACTCCTTAAGGAGATCTCTCTGCAACCTAGTAAAATGGTTTAAGTAGTTCAGTGAACGTACAGCAAAAGTCACTGAACTGAACATGTGTTTCCCATATCTATCCATGATCCTAGACTCTCTATTAGGAGGATGGATAGATGAGGAAGTCTCAGACATTTCCTTTTTGGTGGCTGCCGCTACCACTATGGCATCAACTGGGACTCCTCTGGATAAGAATGTTTTGTCTGGTGGGGCTGATATAAACTTGTTAGGTCTCCTAGGGACAGGTTCCATGGACTCCGATGACTTCCACGCCCTTTGAGAAACCAACTGCATGAGCTTATCGAAGGGCGGGAGACACCCAGGATGTGGAGGGTTGAGACCCGAAAGCCTTCAGGAGAACTGACTCATCCTCAGTAGGGCTTCTGGACTGCCAGTCACCCCTCTGCCTAAGGATCTCAAGTATCTCAGCAAAGGAGATATCCTCAGAGGGGGCCCGTGGGGACCCTTCTGACTCATCCAAGTCAGTGTCAGATGTTAAAGACTCCTGTGGGGAGTCCAATTGTCTCCTCTTGCACAATTTCTTCCTGGGAAATCGACGGATCTGAGGGAACCGGCAAACCCTCCCACACCGAGGCAGTGGGCTCCGAGTCGGAGGTAGGAGCCGAGCTCATTCGAACCGAAGCCCCGAGAGGAAGAGTCGGTACCGACAAGTCAGTCCGACTATCCTCTCTGGATCTGACTGGGGAATGTCGGCTCCTAGAGTCCCCGGTTGGTGCAGAGGACATCAGAGTGGATGGAGCCAAGGACACTGGAGCAGGTCTCACCTCCAAAGGCTCCACAATCAGCAGGTCTGCTTCTTCTGGCTCTGAAGGGCCGATACGGCTCGGAGAAGGAGTAGCCAAAGTAGGAGTAGTGGTCTTCGGCTCCGAAGCCACTTGGGTCAGAGCCGACAACAATTTAGCAAGGCCTGGTGCCTGTAAAAACTTCTGCACCAATTGATCCATATCCAAATCTGAAAGGCTGACAGATGATCTAGATGAATGCACCGATGGTGCCGACTGGAGCAATGGTGACTGAGGCACTTCGGATACCGGCTCCAAGGCTGTGGGCCGGCTCTGAAAAGAGAAGACAGTCGGCTCTGAAACCTGTGGAGCCGATGTCTCATCAGATTTTTTTTTTATTTCAATTTTTTTGAGTCCTTAGATTCAGAAGAAGACTTTGAGGACTTAGAGGATTTGCTGGCAACATCCTGGTCACTCAATGCCTCTTGAAAGGGGTGTTTTAGCAAACCCCTATCCATCAATTTCCTTTTCCTCTCTAAAAGCACCCTAGAAGAAAAGGAATGGCAGACAGCACAAGATTCTTGCAGGTGGACAGCTCTTAAACAATATACACATGCAACATGCCCATCCGTGACTGACATTTTCTGGTTACAGTCCAGACATTTTTTAAACCCAGACTTGGGATGCTTGTCCTTATCATCTGCCATAACAACACTCTAAACTCACACGGATGCAAAAACACAGAGAAATAAGTAACAATAGGCTCTAAATATACACACACACACACACACACACACACACACACACACACACACACACACACACACACACACACACACACAGCCTAATATACAAGTACTGAAAAACTCTATAACTACTATAGAACAAATGTAGCGCACACACTAGGCCGAAAATGAGGCCATCTATCTAAAGAGTAAATACAATAAGTAAAATATCACAGCAGAAAACCCTTATACTATAATACTAAGTGCTATAGGATATGCAAGACACCCTCAATTCAACTAGGCCAAAAACAACGAGGCTGACTATCTAAAGACTAAATATATCAGGAATATGATATCACACGGGAAGGGGAAAGCTATAAAACCCAACTATCCAACTAGTTATGTAAAATACTAGAAAAACTATTTCTGAAAGCTACTAAATAGAAAAAATTTCAAAGTTACTGGCCCGAGCATATACTGGAACCTCCGATCAGATGCCGCTGCAAACTAGATCCGAGGTAATTCACAGTGCATCATGGGATAGGGGCTTGGCCTCGAGCTACTGGAAGACCTCGAGCTTTGCATATGGCCATACCGGAGCCGATGGATCAGCTCCGAACCCATCGTCAAGAATGAACGGCGAGATTAAGCAACTTCACATACACTGTTACTAGTTACATAAAGCATATTTTAAAGAAAACAGGACTATTAATAAAGTTTTAAGCCTAAAACTAAACAAGTACAATATTTAAGTATAAAAAAATACTGTATAAAGAAGCAGCACATTTTAAATGTTATTTATACTGAAAGCACACACAGTTACTGACATCTAGTGGAGGTTAGTGTGTAAACCCAGTTCTAACAAGGCTTTAAAGTAACACTGAAAGTAAAAGAGAAAAGTCACTTACTTTGAACGGTTGATTTAGTGAAGTAGTTTGAAATTTACTGTGTGTGTGTGTGTGTGTGTGTGTGTGTGTGTGCATATATATATATATATATATATATATATATATATATATATATATATATATAAAAGCAGTGGAAGTTGCTGAAAAAAGAAGTTATGTACTCACTCTAACGTTCCATTTGAGTAGTTGTACATCATTTGTCTTCAACCTGTGGGATACATATCTGTAATGGATCACAGCTGGCAACTTTTGAGTTCTGAACTCCTCCCCTTATCCATAATACACCTCCACTACCTTCCATCCCCAGATCGGTTTGCTGAACCTATACTGAGAACCCGACTTGAAAGATTTACTTGTGACCTGCACTGCAGCCCGTAGGCTGATCATGCACGAAGGTTCGGGGGGAAGGTGGGAGGGACAGTTGAAGACAAATGAAGTACAACTACTCAGATGGAATGTTATGGTGAGTACATAACTTCTTAATCTGAAGTAGTTTACTTCATTTGGTCTTCAACCTGTGCGACACAGTCCCCAGCTACTAAACTCCTGGGAAGCCCTCATGTAAGGCTATGCCGGAACACCGCAGAACCAAAGGATGCTCTCCTTATGGAAGTCAAATCCAATTTGTAATGAGAAATAAACATATGAGATAAGGACCAAGTAGCTGCAGAACAAAATCATCCAAAGACACTCTAGACCAAAAGGCCGCAGATGTAGCCATGGACCTAGTGGAATGAGCTTTCACCTGACTTGGAGGAGACATGCCTCTGTCCTTATAGACCTGCATGATGCATCAAGAAATCCGTCTAGCTATAGTGACCTTGGAGATAGGTTTCCCCAAAAAGGGTTTATAGAAGGATACAAACAATTGATCAGATTTATGGAAATTTTTTGTCCTGTGTAAACAGAATCATAACTGTCTATGAACATCCAAAATGTGGAGTTTGTATTCCATCTTGTTTATAAAATTAGGAAAAAACAAAGGCAAATTGATAATCTGATTGATATTGATTTAGGAAGAAAGGATGGATTGGTTCAAAGGAAAACCCTATCTTTGTGAAAAATCATGTACAGAATTTTGATGGACAAGGCCTGTAATTCTGAAATCCTTCTTGCAGAGGTAACAGCCACCAGAAAAGCTGTTTTCCAAGATAAAAATTTTATATCTACAGTTGCAGCAGGCTAGAAAGGCGGACCGACCAAAGCTTGAAGGACCATAGTAAGGTCCCACGGGGGAACAAGATCTTTGACTGGGGGCGTAACAAAAAGGTACCTTTGATAAAGGCTTTACACAGTCTGGAGCAGGCTAAGGAGGCAGAATTCTTGCCCAGATGAAAATGAGAAATGGCAGCCAACTGAACTTTGACAGTAGAAGAACTAGCTCCGTGTTGAAAGAAATCAGGTAGGAAATCAAGAATGGGGGAAATAGGAGCTGTGAAAGCGTCTAAACTCCTTTGAGAGGCCCATAAAGAAAAACATTTCCACTTGCTGTGATAAACCTTCCTGGTCGAAGACTTATGAGCAGCTACCAAATAGATCTAACTGAGGAGGATAGTCCAGGAGTCCTAGCAATCACGGGAACTGGAGCAGCCAAGCTGTGAGCTTCAGGCTGTCCAGACTCGGATGAAGCACCGACAAGGCATGTGAAATTAAATCCCGAATGGGATCTTGGATCCAAGGTGGAGCCAGAAGGTGAGACCAAAGGAAGGGAAACCATACCTGGTGAGGCCAGAATGGGGCAACGAGGATCACTTTGCTCCCCAGTTGACGAGCTTTCTCTAGGAACCTCAGAATGAGAGGTACAGGCGGGTAAGCATACAGAAGACTGGGAGGCCAAGCATGAACTACAGCATCTCTGGGGGACACCCCCGGCAGGGGGTTCAGAGCAAAAAAAACTTGCTGCACTTCGGATTGGAAGGAGATGCAAAGAGATCACAGGAAGGTTGACCCCATACGCTGAAGATCTGTTCCGCTACTGACAGATTCAGAGACCACTCATAAGGCATCAGAATGGTCCGACTTAGCCTGTCCGGTAGGATGTTGGAATGTCCCGGGTTTGCGCTGTGATGAGAAAGCGACCGGTGGAGATCGCCCATTCCTACACTCTCATGGCCTCGCGACAAAGGGGGTAAGATCTGGTCCCTCCCTGTTTGTTGATATACTAGACCACTGACATGTTGTCTGACTGAATTGCAATCGTTCCCAGAGGAAGAAAGGCATGAAGGGCCTGCAACCCTAGAAGGACCACCCTCATCTGTAGGACATTTATTTGCAAGCTAGTCTCTATGGGGGACCACAGGCCTTGGACTGTCCTGCCTGAATAATGCCCCCCCACCCAAGCTGGGAGGCAACCGTGGTCACTGTGGTTTGGGCCGGGGATGGAACAAAGAGTAGTCCCTCCAAAATGTCCAGGGAGCTCATCCACCATATGAGGGACAACTGGCAGACTCGACTGAGTTGAATTAGATATGTCAATGGCAGTTCCAACAGGGACCACTGAACAGCTAGAGTCCACTGCAGAATCCTCATGTGTAACCGAGCACACGGGAGAAGAGATATGGTCGCCGCCATCGAGCCTAGAGCCCTTAACACCAATTTTGTCACTGGAAGATGAGAACAGTAGATCAGGGAGACATGTATCCTCAGGTTTTGAACTCTCTCCGAGGTCAGGAATATTTTGCACTGAAGAGTATCTATCCTGGCACCAATGTAGTCTATCACTTGTACAGGATCTAGGAGAGATTTGGTTGTGTTGAATGTGATCCCCAATCACAGGGCAAGTATCAGGAAATAATTCCTGGTTTGGGAAAGTAGATGCTTAGTGGAAGCAGCGAGGAGCCAGTCGTCCAGGTACGGATAAACCTGAATCCCCTGAAGCCTCAGGTGAGCCGCTATAACTGCCATTACTTTGGTAAACACCCTGGGGGCTGTGGTGAGACCAAAGGGTAGGACTCGAAATTGGTAATGATTGAATCTAGCCAGAAGTGGAGGAACCTCCTGGAGCTTCTGTGCATTTTTTATATGATAGTAAGCATCCTGGAGGTCTAATGAGCACATCCAGTCACTCTCTTGCAGGTACAGAATGATGGACTGTAATGTGACCGCCCAGAATGGGCTTCAAGTCCCCCATTTCCTTTGCCACCAAAAAGAACCTGGAGTAGAAGCCCGATCTGGGGGGTCGGTTTCGATGGCTCATTTTCCTAGCAGCTTGGAAATGTCCTGTGTTGCTGCCTCCCTTTGCATGGGTGGTACATCCGGGAGGTGTCTAGGAGATATGGGGGAACCCATTAAGGGGATAGAATTTCCTCTGGATATGACTTGAGGCACCCAGCGGTCCAGTGTTATGGACTCCCATGCCACTGGGTGCAAGGACAATCGTCCCCCAACTGCCTCAGGATTAGAGCAATCGGGCAAGCCGCTCAGGGTTGCTGCTCGGGTCTATCAGAGAAAGGTTCCGGAGACCCAAAGTTCCGCGGACCCCCTCTGCTTCTGGGCCAGCATCCATTCTGTCCCCCTCTGCGGGAAGGAGAGCCCTGAGTGTCCTGGGAATACTGTGACTTCTGGAACCACATATTCTTTTGCCCTCTCTGGTTCCGGGAAAAGGACCTTTGAAGGTTAGAGAAGCAGATCCTGACAGCAAACAGTGTCTTCCCGTCCTTCTAACTCTGGACTAATGTCTCCTTGACGGTCTTACCAAAGAGTGTAGAGCCGTCATAAGAGGCATTGGCAAATGATGCCCTGAAGGGTTCGGAAACTTGACATAACCTGAGTCAGGCATTACGCCTCATGGACATGCCTGACCCAGCTGCCCTAACCGCTCCTTCCGTAGGATGGGAGAGGAGTCGCATGGATGTGTTACATACTGCTTTTAAAGTGGCCATCCTAGCTGAGAACAAAGCCTTGTCCTCCTATGACATGGACTTGGGGGGAGACTCCTCCAGCTCCTTTATTAGATCGCATTGGAGTCTGGTGACATGGGCCAAATAATTCAGTGCCCTAATCGAGAAGGTAGCTGAAGCATACACCCGCTTCCCTAGGCAGTCCATCATCAGTGGCTCTCTGTCAGGAGGGTGAATCGAGGAACTCTCCTGGGCAAGTTCCTTTTTAGTGGCTGCTGCCACGAACATGGCGTCCACAGAGGAGCCCTTATTCCAAGATGGCCTCTCTATGGGGGGGGGGGGCCCTTGGGATTTTATCAGGTCGCTTAGGGATAGGTTCCATGGTGTCCGGTTCCTTCCATGCCCACGAGGTGACCAAATCCACCAAAGGATCCATGGGAGGGGACACCCAGGAAGTAGATGGGCCAGTGCTGAAAGCCTCTAGGAACACAGACTCATCAGAAGAAGGTTTGGGGGCAGACCAACCTCCCCGCTGGCGCAGGATCTCCATGATGTCTCCAAAGGAGACATACTCAGGATGTGACCTTGGGGAACCCTCTCCCTCATCTAAGTCCGTGTCCTCGGTGAGAGACTCAGGGGAGTCCAAGTGCTTCCTCTTACACGTATGCTTGCGAGGCACATCACCGGTGGGGTTCTCCAGGGGGTGCTCGCAAGCCATTTGTTCCTCGGGGGGAACCGTCTGGGGCTCTTTGAGCACAGGCTGTCCCCCTCTGGTAAGACGATAGGGACTGTAGACAGACCAGAGGGGGTCTGGGAAGAGTCCGAGGGGGTGGTCAGGGGTCTCAATCCGACGGAGAGAACCCTTTCTACCACATCGAATGCCGAAGGAGAGCGCAACTCCTGAGAAACCAATAAAAAGGTCAGTCTCTCCGGGTTCGATGCGAGAATCGCAGCCAGGCTCGAGGTGGACAAGGCTCCGAGGGAGGGAACTTGGCCTGAGAAAGTCGGAGCCGATGAAAAAGGTTCCACTACCTCAGATCCGACACCCAAGCTCTGGCTCAGAGAGCAGCTCAGATCTGAGCTGGTCGGATCTTAAACGCTCCAGGAAGCTGTCAGCATCGAGAGAGCAGGTACTGTCGGCACCGACCCCCTGACCACAGCCAACCTCAGATCCGAGTACTCCGAACCCGAAGATCGGACTGGAGGAGGAGAAATGAGTTGAAAGACGGGAAGCGAGGTCCCCCCTCCAGAGGGAGGGGGGGCTGGCAAGACCCCCATCTGGATCTATGTAGGGATAAAGCACCTCATTATCTTATCCAGATCTATATCTGACAAGGAGCGGGTGGACTGTGATGAGGCCATGAACTCCGACCTGGCGGGTCAGTGCACCGAGGCCAGAGAGGCGGGTCGGGACACTGAGGCACGAGAGGCTGGACGTGTCTCCTCTGGCTCTGGGGAGAACCTTGCAGATAGGAGCCGAGGGGAGTCACAGATCCGTGGAGTTTTACTCGGAGAAGCGTGGTCCGGGGACCTCTTCCTCTTTTCCCTGGTCTTTGACTCTCTCTCTCTCCCTTTCTCTACCTCTCTTCTGCTCCACTACCACAGGCTTTGGTACAGGAGGTTGAGTCCCAGCCTGGGAGTGAGGAGAAGCCAGAGTAAGAGAGGAGGGAGAGGCAGCCACAGCAGCCTCTGTGACCGAAGCGGGGGAAAGAAAGTCGGAAGGAGGAAGAAGAACTTTAAGGGCCAACTTGGCCTTCCTATCCTTTAGGGCGCAGGGGTTGAAGCTCACACAAATACTACACTCCACACTCAGGTGGGCCACACCCAAGCTGGGGATAGCTTATGGCCACACACACTGCAGCGCTTGAACACAAGTTTTTCAGCCTTCCTAATATTAGAAAGGTAGCCTTATAAAAAGGCAGGCAAAATCTTTCTAACAACAAACACACCCACTCACCACACTCTATAGAAAACACTGAGGGGGGGAGGGGAAGCTACTACCTACACCACAGAACAAACTACTCTAACTAACCTAACAAAAACACTAACACTCGACGCACCAAGCGAAGGGAGGAGAAAGGGGACCTATACTAATACTAAGAGAGATTTAGAAAATTTACCTACTCACAAAAAGTTTTAAACCCACTGCTAGTTGGAGCTCAGAAGACACGATGTTAAAGCAAATCGCGGCAAACGAGATCTGGGGATGGAAGGCAGTGGAAGTGTATTATGGGTAAGGGGAGGAGTTTGGAGCTCGGAGCTGATGCTAGCAAAAGTGGCCGGCTCAGATCCGATACGGATCCATATCCCACAGGTTGAAGACCAAATGAAGTAAACTACTTCAGATCATTCATTAATTATAAACTGTGTGAAAATTAAAGTGAGAAAATAAATATTGCATGCATAACATATGCATTATTTGGCAGTAGATGGTTTGAGAGATTTTGTAGTATTTGGAGGTGTGGTGTCAGTTTTCTGTTTCTTCTTATTCATCTCAGTGCTGTTATTCTTTTCTGATAATCTTTTTAAGCTTTGTGAACTCCAATCCATATTCTCAGGAACAGAGATAATGTCATTGTTTTTAATAAAAAAAGAGAGTTCATCCAAATTATTAAAGGTTCTCACTTCATTAGAGAGGTGTACTTTAACCCGAGCTGGATAGATTACTTGTGCTTTTATATTGTTTTGTTTGATTAATTTGACAAGGGGCCAACATTTCTTTCTCATGTCCAAAACTCTCCTAGAGTAGTCATTATTTGACTGTGTTTAAACTTTAATGGTGCTTGGACAAGTTGTCAACATATGAAAGAAATGTTACCACAATAGATCTAGGAGGCGATGATGCTGATGTGGTGACTGGTTTCCCAATGGCTCTGTGAGCCCTTTCTATACCAAGTCCTTCCTGTAGGTCTAAAATTTCAGGGATCCATTTGTTCAGGAATGAAACCATGTCATCTCCCTCAGTTTTCTCAGGAAGTCCAAAACTTCTGACATTACACCATATTTCCCTATTTTCCAGGTCATCCAGTTTATTTTGTAGCCATGTACTTTGTTTTCAAAGAAAGCCAGTTTGGAGTTCCTCTTCCTTTAATCTGCCATTGATGTCAGATAATTCAGTTTCAATATCAGAGATTTTAGTTTGGTGCTGCTGCAGTAATTCCTTAAAAACTTCTGTTTGAGTGAAACAGTTCTCCTTTAGGTTTTCTAAGTTTAGTTGGAAACCATCTAGAGAGTTACTGCAGGGTGGATGTCATCAGCTCATTTCCTTTCTCAAGGCAGTGTCAGAGTGAGATTGTTTAGATGTACTCATTTCTGTGCTGAAAAAAGTCTCCAGTAGATTTGACAGGAAAATTTTAAAGACAGTCAACCAAAACTGAGACAAGTGTAGAGGAAGTTAAGATTAGATTTTAGTAAAAAAACAACTCTGGAATCTAAGTATTTTCCTGTCTAAACATCTGATTTTGAAGAGCTCTGAAAAGGTGGTGTTAAAAGTTGGCTATCTTGGCTCTGCCCCCAAAGCTAAGTCGAAAGAGTACTTTTAACCCACCCCTGTATCCTGTATTTACGGTATTTGCAGAATTAGTGGAAAAGGAAATTAGAATGAGGAACACTAACAGTGTTATGAAACAATCATTTTTCAAGTGAAGAAAATGAACTAGTACAGACTCTATTACAAAAGGGTTGTGGAATTATGAAACCAGACAAGGAGGAGTGGGGTTGTCATCATGGACACTACAGTTTATGAGAGTTACATGCATGATATTTTGGGTGATGAGAGTAAATACACCATTGTTTCTAAAAACAAAATTTCAATACCATATTCAAAAACTGATTTCTTTGTAAAAGATCACTTGTTTCAAAGTACTATAGAAAAAAAAACTTTTTGACTTCCTGTTTGTCCCCAATCCACGTATTCACACTGTGTTTGGTATTCCCAAAACACACAAAAATATAGAACACCCTCCCATTTCGCCCCATAGTAGCTGGGGCAGGATCAAAAACTGAACCCCTAGCAATATACGTGGACCATGTTTTTAAAAAGTTTGTTTTTTCTTTGAAACATATTTCTAAGGACTCCTGGGATTTTCTTAGAAGTATTACACCAGAAAAATACAATGAGGCAATATTTTTTGTCACCACAGATGTTACTGAACTATTCCCTAGTATATCACATGAACTAGGCTTGTAATGGTTTCAGGAGGTTTTGTTAGAATGTAAGTATTTGACAATGACCAAGTGAATTTATTGTTGGAATTCATGGAGACAATTTTGAAAAATAATTTCATGTATTTCAACAGTGAATATTACAAACAGGAGACAGGGGTAGCAATGGGGACTGAGTGTGGTCCCTTGTATGCTAATTGCATTTTATACTACTGGGAAAAGAACATTATTTTCAATACTGACTGGTCAGGTTATAATGTACATTATACCAGATTCTTGGATGATATTTGTTTGTTTTGGTGGGGATCACAAGAAATGTTAGAGGAATTTCTGGTATATATTAATGGGTCCACCTGTTTCTTGAGGTTTACACATTTTATTTCAAAAGAGAGGATAAATTACTTAGACATTACTATTTATAAGGACCACATTAAAGGGAGTTTCCAGCCTAGGGTTTTTCGAAAGGAAACCTTTTCAAACTCCTATCTTCACATTAAGAGTGAACACCCATACTTTCAGAAGAGAGGCATTGTAAAAGGCCAATTCATGAGGGCATCAAAAATGTGCGGTGAGCAACAAGTCTTTATTGAGGAAATAGAATTTATTAAGTAACTCTTTGAACAGAGAAGGTATCCTAAGGCTTTAATTTCAAGTTTAAGTGAATAAGTTATTAGGGAAAGACAGCCGAAATATAATCCATTATTAGGCCTTGTTTTACTGACTCCATTAATAAGACAGACACAGATGAACCCTATAAATTGGCATTCATTCATACTTATTCCTCTTTTTCTCACGAATTAGAAGATGTTATTAAAAAGTTATGGTGTGTTTTAACGGGTCTATATTACATAGTCGAAGTTCCATAACGTTGACTACCATATGTACAAACACATATTTCCGAAGTTACAGAACTTCGACTATGTATAAAAAAAAAGGGGGGAAAATAAAATAAAAGGTTATATGCAGGGGGGCAAGCCCCCTTGCACCCCCCACCCCAGCTCTTTAAATATACCAACTCCGTGGTCGCACTGAAGGTGCAGTATAGGGAAAAAGTACAGTTTTGTACCTACCATAAATGTAGATGTCCGAACTGGATAGCATCTGCAGTCATAACAACTGGGTTGTCCTGTCGTCAGGCAGCCCTTCGGTCGGCCGGATTCCAAAGTCCGGGTCCGGCTTCGGCTGATGTCGCACTTCACCCGACGTCATCTCTGCTGGTCTTCGGGTATAAAGGCATCAGCCGACGCCATTTTCTTCAGTGTTTCTTGCCCCAGATGCCAGTTGCCCTCTTGGAAGTCTAAATTTTGGGTAAAAATGCCAATGTTTCCCAAAGGATAGAAGGCAAACACAAAAAATAAGCATGTATGTACATATATACAAACAAATACACCATAAGAGACTCCCCCCCACCAGCTAGCTATTAGGAGGGTAAATACCCTAGGAGTACCACAGAGGGGAAGGAGGGAGGGTAATCCTGACTGCAGATGCTATCCAGTTCGGACATCTACATTTATGGTAGGTACAAAACTGTACTATGTCCTTCATGGATGCATCTGCAGTCATAACAACTGGGTAGAATACCATAGCCAACTAGGGAGGAGGAAGAATAGATTATGGTGTGGTTAGGATCCCTTGCAGTACAGCAGTGGCAAACCCTGCTCGGGATCTAGAATACAGAGGTAAATTATAATGCTTGGCAAATGTATGCACAGAGGTCCAAGTAGCCGCCTCAATAATGTCCTTGGTTGCCACTCCTCGTAAGAAGGCTGTGGTAGTGGCTGTTGCTCTTGTAGAATGAGGTCGTATGTTCTGTGGAATTGGTTTTCCATGGAAAGAGTAACAGAATCGTATGCAATTTCCTATCCATTTGGAGATTGTCTGTTTGGAAATTGCTTTTCCTTCCCTTCCTGTTGCATAGGCTACAAAAAGCTGTTCAGTTTTTCTGTTACTTTTGTTCTGTCCAGGTAGTAGCGTAGCTGTCTGTGTACATCCAAGGTATGCAGCATTCTTTCCCCTCTGTTTTGTGGGTTGGGAAGAAGGTAGGTAGGTGGATTGCCTGGTTTAAGGACACTCTGGATACCACCTTAGGCATAAATGTAGGATTAGTCCTCATGGACACTCTGTCTTGGTGGAAGATTAGGAAGGGTTGTACTGCCATTAGGGCCTGAAGTTCAGAAACCCTCCTTGCTGAGGTTATTGCCAGTAGGAAAGCAGTTTTCCATGAAAGATGCTGTAGGTCTGCTGTTGCTGCTGGTTCAGAAGGTGCAGTGTCAACTTTTCTAGCACAAAGTTCAAATCCCAAGCTGGCAGTGGTGGTTTCCTAGGAGGTTTTACATTCTTGATCCCTCTGAGGAACTGCCTGAGTAGAGGATGTGAGAAGACAGGTGGATCAAAGCTGTATTCTGCTGAAATAGCTGATGCATGTATCTTGATGGAGGAATAGGACAGGCCTGTATGTAGAAGCTCTGCCAAGTACTCCAGAATGTTAGCCATATCTATATTGACACATCCTTCCCTCTTTCAGCACTCCAAATGACAAACCTTTTCCATTTTCCCTGCATAGTTCCTTCTTGTTGAAGGTCTGCGGGCTTCAAGGATAATGTCTTTCACCCTTTGGGAGAGATCTGGAATAGTTGCTGCTATGTGATATGCCATGCAGTCAGCTGCAACGTTTTTAGGTTTGGATGCATGATGCTGTAGTTGTTCTGAGTTAACATCAAAGGCATCAGGGTATTGACCACATTTTGTCCCGAGACATGCTCCTCAGCAATGGGTACCAGTGTTGTCTTGGCCAGTTTGGAGCTATCAGGATTATCCTTGGACGTTCCTCCTTGATTTTTAGTAATACCTTGTGTATCAAGGGAAGAGGTGGGAATGCATATGCTGTCAGGCCTTTCCAGCTGAAGGAGAGGGAATCCACTTTCGATGCAAGTGGATGGAATGTCCTTGTGCAGAATTTTTGAGCTGGTGGTTGAGAGGGAAGCGAATAGATCTATCTGTGGCATTCCCCATTTCTTTGCGATGGTCTTGAAGATGTCCGGGTGTAGCATCCATTCGTGAGCATCCGAGGTGGTTCTGCTTAACATGTCTGCTAGAGTGTTCTCCTTTCCCGGTACAAACATTGCCTGTAACTGGATGTTGTAGCTGAGTGCCAGGTTCCAAAGGTCCAAAGTCATTCTGCATAGGGGTATGAATGAGTGCCTCCCTGTTTGTTGATGTACCACATGACTGTGGTGTTGTCTGTCCTTATCATCAAATGGCCTTCTTTGAGAAATGGTCTGAATTTTTGGATTGCCAGTTTTACTGACAGCATTTCTTTTAGGTTGATGTGCAGGTGAAGTTGGTCCCAAGGCCCACAATCCTTGCACGCATTTGACCAGCATGTGAGCCCCCCATCCTAGGTCTGAGGCGCCTGTTGTGATGGTTTGGCTTGCTTGATATTTGTGAAAGGGTAAGCCTGGGTTTGACTGGCATGCTTGAGCCCACCATAGGAACTCCTGTTTTAGGCATGGAATTAGTGGAATTACTGCTTCTAGGCTGTGCCTGTGTTGGGACCATAAATTCTTTAGGTACCACTGTAGTTTTCTCATATGTAGTCTGGCATGTGGAACCAAGATTATGCATGATGCCATGAAACCCAAGGCCTGCAGAACTTTTCTTGCTGTTAGCTTGCTGTGGTTTGTTAGTGCCAAGAAGTAAAGAGGGAGATCTTTTTGTTTTTCTGCAGTTAGGAATGCCATTTGTTTTACTGTGTCCAATTCTGCGCCCAAGAATGTCCTTGTTTGGGATGGAATCAGCCTTGATTTTTGCAAATTGACTGTGTATCCCAATGCTTGTAGCAAGTAAATGACCCTTTGTAAATCTGTTGTCAGCTTGCTTTTGTTGTCCCCTTGTAGTAGGCAGTCGTCCAGGTATGGGTAAATTTGGATTCCCTGTAGTCTGCAGTGGGCGATTACTGATGCCAGGCATTTTGTGAATACTCTGGGCGCAGTAGATAAGCCAAAGGGCAATGCTGAGAATTGATAGTGCTCTGATCCTGCAAGAAATCTGAGGTATCTTCTGCAAATTGGTCGAATGGGGACGTGCAGGTATGCCTCCTTGAGATCTAGAGTTACCAGCCAACACTCCTTGCCCAGCATGGGAAGAAGTTGCTGTAGGGTCAGCATCTTGAATTATGGGACAATGATGTATGTGTTTAAGATGGACAGATCGAGAATAGGTCTCCAACTTTTTTCCTTTCTTGGAACTAGGAATAGTCTGGAGTAGAATCCTTTGCCTTGTTCTGTTATTGGTACTCTTTCCACAGCTCTCATCTTTGTTAATTGCATTATCTGCTGTAGAGCTTCTGTTTTTTGATTTGGAGGTAGGTTTGGCATTCCTCTTTTGACTGGTATAGTGTGGAAGTGGAACCAGTAACCTTGGTCTATGGTTTGCAAAATCCACTTGTCTTTTGTGATATAGTGCCATTCTTTGAAAATAAGGTTAATTTTCCGCCTAAGGGTGCTGCTATTTGTTCCCTGGTAGGCGGAGTTAGAATCAAGTCACTGTGATTGCCCTGTTGTAGTGGTAGTGGCTGTACCTGTGGGCTCTGTTATTACCTTGCCACTGTCGTCCTCTGTAGGCACCCCCTCTGGATTGATTTCTGCCTCTGGAACGTCTATTCCTGCCCCTTTGGGATCTTGTGGAGTCAGGAAAGGACCAATTTTGGCAGGCCAGTTCCTGCTAAACCTTGGGGGCTGAACCTGCAAGAAATCTTTAACCGTTTGTACAGATTTTGCCTTTTCTTCCATTTTCTTCATTACTTGCTGGGCAGGTGTACCAAACAAACTGGTCTTATCCATAGGAGCATCTAATAACTTAGCTTTAACATGATCCGTAAAACTTGTTCCTTCAGCCATGCATGCCTTCTTATCACTGTGCCAGTCATGGCTGATCTAAATGAAGCCTCCAGTGCATCATAGCCACATTTTAAGGAATGGTTACTAACCTGTTGTATGTTATTTACCATTTCTAATAGATTTTTCTTATCTATAGAGTCATCAGAGGATAGCTTTTAGTTAACTGATCAAGCATAAACTCTTGGTATTGTATCATGTGAAACTGACAGTTTAAAGCTCTAGCTGAGAGAGTAGCAGAGGTATAAACCTTTTGCCCCATCTGTCTAAAGACCTGGCTTCCCTTTCAGAAGGAATAGGGTTTTTGCTGTGGTTGAGGCTACTGCCTTAGGGCCCTGGGATATAGTTTGGGGTCTGCAAGAGGGGCCTTGTATAGGTGATGATGAGTGTCTGGCACCCTGTAAAATCTATCTGGTTTGGCAGGTGCTGGAGGTAAAGAATCTGGTGCAGTGCAAACATCATTAAATGCATCGTCCACAACAGAGAGGACAGGAGGTATAGCTAAGGGCCTGTGTTGTGGTAGGTGCAGAAAAGTCCTAAGTCTTTTCTGGAGTCTGAAAATCCTGTTCCTGCCATTGGAATTGTTCTCTCATGGCATGTAAGGTTTCCCCAAAGGAGAATTCTTCTGGTGGGGAAGCAGCTGGAATGGATTCTTCAGCATCTGAGTCCTCAAAATTGGAGAAAGGAGCCTCTGGCTGGTCTGTAATATCTGAGTCTTCCGCAGAATCATCAGAGGACACAGGCTCGAGGGCTCTGCTCTAGGTCTCTTTTCTGGGGCTGAGAGGCCCTGTCTGGGTGAGATTGAGATCCCTAATTAAGGATATTAAATCTTCTGCCAGAGTAAGCATTTGTGAACTAGAAGTGGGCCTGGTTGAGGGGGTTTAACAGGCACTGACTTAGTAGATTTGGCTGCTTTAGCCCTGGCGAAGGCCTTAATAGACATGGCTGCAGGAGGCCTAGCAGCACCACGTGCTGGGGTAGAGACATCCAAAGGGATGGTGTCTGATAAGTCACTAGTAACCACTGTAGTGGGTAAAATTTCTGAGGCCGATTCAAGTAAGGTAACCGGAACCTCAGTAGTAGTCATTGATTCGGCTGTACTCTGATCAGTTTTCTCAGTTTCGCCGAAACCGAGACACTCGCGGTTTGCTTAACCATGGTTTCGCCGAAACCGCGGACCGCGAGTGTCGGTCTTTTTCTTTGCGTTTTTAATAATTTGGGTAGTCGGAGGATCCGACGGCATAATGTACGCAAATTCAGAGCCGAAAAACTGTTCAGCAAACTCCGACCGACGTCTAAGCGCTCCGGTTGAAAGAAGCACAGGCCGAACAGGCTGCTACGTCGTGGTCTGGGCCTAAACAAGGCAAACAGTAAGAGTGGAAATCTTTATGAGGTATTTGTTTCCCACAAGTTAAACAGTTATTGACTTTTTCTGACATCAGCTGAGGCAAGAAAGAGTCCCCAACGGGGTACTTAGCTTTTAGAAGTCTTCGAAGGAGTATTCGGTAGTAGTAATCTCTGGATCTGACCGACCGGCACTTGCGAACAGCTTCTGCTTCGGGCGCCACGCGGCAAGAAAGACGGAAGAAAATGGCGTCGGCTGATGCCTTTATACCCGAAGACCAGCAGAGATGACGTCGGGTGAAGTGCGACATCAGCCGAAGCCGGACCCGGACTTTGGAATCCGGCCGACCGAAGGGCTGCCTGACGACAGGACAACCCAGTTGTTATGACTGCAGATGCATCCATGAAGGACATTTTCCTTTACTGCACAGTAGCGTGACCACGAAGTTGGTATATTTAAACAGTGGGTAGGTGGGAGCGGAGTCCCACAACGTTGGAGTTGCGGGGGGGGGGTGCCTCCCTGTTTACAACCCTCAGGTATGTTCTTTTTCTTTCCAATCGAAGTAGGTTAACTTCGAACGTACGATTTCGGCCATATCATGTTCAAAGTTGTCATACTTCGACTATGTAATATATACCTGTTTTAACAGCTAACCAGGAGATTAAGAAATCCATACAGGAAAATCAGTTTATCAGAAGAAGGGATAAGAACTTAAAGGAAATTTTTGAGAGACAGACCGGGTGTCCATTCTAATAAAACATCTAGGAAACTGGGAACTTTTAAGTGTGGTTTTTGTAACTAATGTAAAAACACGATTGATAAGGGAGAAATTTTTCTAAAGGTGAGAGGAGTCTGTTTGAGAGCTAAGGGTCATTATAATTGTAACAGTAGGGGAGTAGTATACTAAGCTACATGTGAGGCATGTTTAAGTTTCTACGTAGGGAAGACCAAAAGGACCATTAGGAAACTAATCTACGAGCATATATATATATATATATATATATATATATATATATATATATATATATATATATATCATCATTCATCAGAAAGAAACTAATACTTTATACAGACCTAGTAAGATATGTAGTAATAGTAGGTTTATTTTTACCATCTTGGAACAAGTAACTCAGGATCCTACGGGAGGTCAATGGGAAGCCAGACTAAAGTATAAAGAATTGTTCTAACAGATTAAACTAGAAGCAGGAAAACCCCAAGTTTAAATGAAAACATTAGTACTAATAGTGTTCTCAAAATTAGGACACCAAAATTGTAATTCTGGAGAAGTTGAATATACTCAGTAATTTAGTATATTGGTTACTGTACACTGTTATATACAAGAACAATGTTTTATTTTATTTAAAATGTGTGACATAAGGATTTAATTTTAACACAATAATTTACACAGAGATTTTGTCTTTTGATCATAAAATATCTTTCTTAAAGAGTTTATTTATACACAATACAAGTGTTTTATATCAAAACGTCTGTTTCAAAAAATGGTTAAAATTTTTAATCTAAGGCTCACTGAGCATTTTAATTGATTGCTTTTTTAATTGATGGTTGAGGATATATAAGTTAAACATGTAATGATTTTAATTTGTTCTTATGAAGCCTAGGAGATTCCTGGGGGAAAGCGCTTAAACCTTGGAGATAGTTGTGTTTTACTAAAGAATATTCTATAGCCTTACCATCTTACTACTGTGGTGCCTTTCTGGTTATTTGGACTGTCGTTGTGTGTGTTTTCTTTTTGACTCATCAATAGACCAATAACCTGCCTTCCGACAAAGTATAAACTATACAATGGAACTGATGCCAACAGAGTTTACAGTCATTTAGAAGAAAACTCAATTATGGCAATAGGACAAAAGGGAAATAAAATAAAGTCATATGGAACAAAGGAACATCCTGTTGTTAAATAAAGGCATTGTGGAGAACTGTAAAAATGGTGAAGAATCTAAGCATGGCATGGATTGACTACAAAAAAAGCATTTGACAGTATCCCGTATTCATGGATAAAAGAGTGTTTAAAAATATACAATATACACCCTATCAACTATATTGCAGTGACCATGAGACAGTGGCAGACCACTTTGCAATTCAGCCATGATAAAGGACAAATTAATATTCCAGGCATAAAAATTCAAAGGGGGATATTCCAGGGTGACTCTGTCACCGCTGCTACTCTGTCTTGCCCTTAACCTATTAAGCTGTCTACTTAACATATAGCTATGGCTATAATTTGGCTCCTAGAAAACAACTAAGTGTAAAGACTTCCACCTTCTCTGTCGATGACTTAAACCTGTACAGCTCATCACATGAGGAACAGAAAGCACAACTGCAAGTTGTCAAACTTTTTCAGATTATTTAAGAATGTCATTTGGTTTTGATAAATGTGCAAAAGCAACCTTTAAAGCAGGAAAACTACAGCACCAATAAAACATCAGTTTGGGACAAGAATGTGATATAAAAGAACTTGAGCAAGAGGGAGTGTATAAATATTTGGAAACTGATGAAGGAGCAACAATAAAACATGGACAAATGCAAATAAAACTAAGTAAGGAATACTTTTGAATACTTAAATTAATTCTGGAAACAGCACTGACATCTAGGAACAAAATTCAAGCTATAAACCAATTTGCTCTTTCAACTTACAGTTTTGGATTTACTGACTGCCCCAAAGCATCTTGGATACATTACATAGGAAAACAAGAAGGATGCTTCATGCTTACCAAATGATTTATAAAAATCAGTGTATACCAAAATTATATATTCTCTGTTCCAAAGGAGGTATGGGCCTCCTTGAAATTGATTACATGTACAGATCAACAATTGTGGGATTGCACACATCTGCTGACCTCACAAGACCCAAAGATAGTGAAAGTTTTGAAACATGAGGAGAATAAATCTAAGATGACTTCCCTGCTCAGTCTAGCAGAAGCATATCAGCGTCAAGCAGGAATTGAAATCAAACCAGAAGTAGATAAAAATCAGGTGGCAACTGAATGTGCCAAAAAACAAAAGAAAGAATATAAGGTGAAGGATCAGATGAGAAGGCAAGAAATATGGAAAATGCATAAATATAGTTGCAAGTATAGAAAATTTCTGGAAGAACCTCGTGTTGATCTGGATCAAAGACAGGAATGGATAAGGAGAGGTGAATTCAAACCAAGAGATGAAAGGTTAATAATGGCGGCTCAAGATAGTGGGCAACGTACACGTTGATTTACAAAGTCCATTGAACATGTGGGAGAAACAGACAAATACAGGTTTTGTAAAACAGAATTGGCAACAGTCGCATACCTTGTTGCAGGCTGTGACATACTAATGGCAGAAGGCCTGTACACTGAAAGGCATAATAATGTGATATGACTTTTGCACTGGGGATTGGGCAAACATTATGGAACTGAAGTGGCTGAAAAACACGGGAAACATGAGCCACAAAGCACCATACAAAATGAAGTCTACATCACATGGGATCACCCATTACCAACAGGTTGAAGATGCGAGAAAAGTACAGTTTTGTACCTACCATAAATGTAGATGTTCGAAGATCCACATTGCTGCAGTCCTTACTTATGGTAGTCCGCTGTCCTCGGTCGGCCCGAATACCAAAGTATTAGGCTGACGTCGGTCATGGGCGCCTAGATCTGACATCAGAGCGTCAGGGTATAAAGGCGCATGACCGACGTCATATCCTCAGTCTTTTCTTGCCCCAGATGTCAGAAGGCCAAACCAGAAAGGCCACAGCCAAAAACAGAATACTTCCCAAAAAACATGCCCAACAACAACCATCACCTAAAGCATAGCACCATGTCAAACTACAGTGGGGAAGGAGGGAGGGTAAATTGGACTGCAGCAATGTGGATCTTCGAACATCTACATTTATGGTAGGTACAAAACTGTACTATGTTCTTCATCTCACATTGCTGCAGTCCTTACTTATGGGTAGAATCCCAAAGCAACGGGAAAGGGAGGTTGGTAAAAAATCATAAAGCATTAGGGGCCGCTAAAATGCCCTGTAAAATTGCAGTGGCAAATCCAGCCCTAGACTTAGAATAAAGAGGAAGGTGGTAATGTTTAGAAAAAGTATGCACTGAACTCCAAGTAGCTGCCTCCAAAATGTCTTTTGTAGCTACCCCCCTTAGAAAGGCCGTAGAAGTAGCAGTAGCCCTAGTGGAATGAGGCCTGATTCCAGCAGGAATCTCCTTACCATGATGGGAATAACAGAAAGAAATACAGAACCCAATCCATTTAGAAATAGTTTGTTTTGAAACAGGTTTACCCTGTGAACCCAAAGCAAAAGAAACAAAGAACTGCTGAGACTGTCTGAACTCATTGGTTCTGCTCAAATAATAACGCAACTGCCTGTGAATATCCAAAGTATGCAAAATTTTCTCCCCTCTATTTTGGGGTTTGCATAAAAAGTAGGCAAATGAATAGTTTGATTTAAGGCCACACTAGAAACCACTTTAGGCATAAAGGAAGGATTAGTACTAAAGATGCCCTATCCTTATGAAAAATCAGGAAAGGCTCCACTGCCATGAGGGCCTGTAATTCAGAAACCCTTCTTGCAGAGGTAATGGCCAACAAAAAAGCAGTTTTCCATGACAAATACTTTAACTCGGCAGTAGCTGCAGGCTCAAAAGGTTGTAGAGTAAGCTTTTCCAACACAAAATTGAGATCCCAAGCAGGAGTAGGAGCTCTACGTGGGGGTCTTATATTCTTTGCCCCTCTAAGAAATTGCTTAAACCAAGGATGAGAGAATAAAGGAGGGTCACAATCATAGTGAGCAGAAATGGCTGCAGCATGGACCTTTATTGAGGAGAAAGACAAACCCTTGTCCAGTAATTCAGTAAGATATTGAAGAGCAACACTTAAATCAGGTTTGGAGACATCAAAGTCCTTCCCTTTGCTCCAAATAAAAAATCTCCTCCATTTATCAGCGTAAACTTTCCTGGTACTAGGCCTCCTGGCCTCCAAAATAACATTCAAAACTTGTTGTGGAAGCTGAGACCCTCCAGAGTCTAAAACAGAATATGCCAGGCTGTTAGATGCAGAGACTGAATCTTGACATTGAGGAAGTGACTGTCCTCTTGTGACAGAAGGTGCGGAATCAAAGGCAGAGGCCATGGAGGTTCTCGTACTAAACTCCTCAGTAGTGGGTACCAGTGTTGTCGAGGCCAATCCGTGCTATCAAAATCATGGTTGGCTTGTCTTGTCTGACCTTCAAAAAGTACTCTGGGAAGAAGAGGCAGAGGTGGAAAGGCATATACATGCAGATTGTTCCAACTGAATGATAGAGCGTCCACCTTCCAAGCTGTGTGATGAAACATTTTTGTGCAAAACTTTGGCAACTGGTAATTTAGTGGAGAAGCGAACAGATCTATGTCTGGAGTTCCCCATAACACTGTCAACTTTTGAAATACATGAGGATCCAATTTCCACTCGTGAGGATCCACTATTTGTCTGCTCAACACATCTGCTAAGGAGTTCTGTGCTCCTGGTAGAAACCTTGCCTGAAGAGTGAGGTGCAGATTGAGAGCAGTTTCCCACAGAATCATCGCTTGCCTGCAAAGAGGGTAAGAATGGGTTCCCCCTTGCTTGTTGATGTACCACATGACAGTAGTGTTGTCTGTTTGAATCAACACCTGCCCTGGGTGAAGTAAATCTTTGAAAGCCATCAATGCAAACTGGACTGCTAACATTTCCTTCAAGTTGATATGCAAATGTTGGAGTTTGACAGGCCACGTGTTTTGCACCCATTTTCCATTGAGGTGTGCTCCCCAAGCCTTGTCCGAGGCATCTGTCATTAGAATCTGACTCGCCTCTGGCCGGGCCACAGAGAGTCCCTTGTTTAGGTGACATTCCTGAGCCCACCACAAAAACTCCTTCTGAATGCAAGGTATTATCTGAATGACAGTGTCTAGATCTTGGCAGTGCTGTGTCCATACATTTTTGAGATACCATTGAAGCTTCCTCATATGCAATTTGGCATTGGGAAGCACCAGAATACAAGATGCCATGAACCCCAAGGCTTGAAGGACTGTCCTTGCAGTCAGCCTGGACCGGAGACATTTAATGGAAATAAAGAGAAAGGCTTCTTTGTTTGTCCGGGGTCAAAAAGCCATCTGGGAAGCTGTATTCAGTCTCACACCCAGAAAGCACATGTCCTGAGAGGGTACTAGACTGGACTTTGTTTCGCTCACAGAATACCCTAGGCATCTTAACACTGCCATCACATACTGTAGATGATGAAGAAGTTCGTCCTTTTCTTGTGCAATAATCAGGCAATCGCCCAAATAAGGATAAATCTGTATTCCTCTTAGTCTGAAAAAGGCTATCACTGGAGCCAGAACCTTTGTGAACACTCTGGGCGCAGTAGATAAGCCAAAGGGCAATGCAGAGAACTGATAATGTAAATTTCCAGCCCGAAAACGCAGGTACCTCCTGCAACTGGGCCTGATAGGAACATGAAGGTAAGCCTCTTTGAGATCCAGAGTAACCATCCAATGATCTTTTCCCAACAGAGGTAAAAGTTGTTGTAAAGTCAGCATCTTGAACTTTGGAATGTCCAGGTAAGTGTTGAGGATAGATAAATCCAAAATTGGTCTCCACGTGTTCCCTTTCTTTGGAACTAGAAACAGGCGAGAATAAAATCCGAGGCCCACTTCTGACCGAGGAACTGGCTGTATAGCTTCTATTTGAAGAAGTAAAGAAATTTGTCTGTGAGCCTCTATCCTTTGCCGAGGAGGGACGTCTGGCCTGCCTGTGAAAGGAGGCATGGTATGGAAATAGAACTTGTAACCTCGGTTTATAACGTCCAATACCCATTTGTCCTGGGTGACAATGCCAATTTTGCTTGAAAAGAGCCAACTTTCCTCCCAAAGGAGCTGCCAGGCAAGAAGAATCTGGCAGCTGAAAATGCAGGTCATTGGGCCTGTTTACGAAAGGACTGGCCCCTGCCCTCACCAGCAGATTGAGCAGGCGAACTCCATTGTCTCGGCCTGAAGGTACTCTGAGCTCTGCCCCTACCACGCCTAGATCTACCCCTAGACTGAGAATCAGAAGAAGGGTACGTCCACCCCTTAGTAGGCCAATTTCTACTAAACTTTGGAGGTTGTACCTGCAAAAAATCTTTAACAGTCTGCATAGACTTAGCCTTGTCTTCCATTTTCTTTAAGACAGACTCCACAGGAGGACCAAACAAAACTTCAGACTGTAAAGGGCATCCAGAATTCTAGACTTAACATGCTCAGACAAATTCTGATCCTTAAGCCAGGCATGCCTACGAATAACTGAACCAGTGGCAGCCACCCTAGAAGAAGCCTGTAAAGCATCAAAACCACATTGCAAAGAGTGCTTACCCACCTGTTCAGAAACATGCACTAAATCCTGCAATTCTTTACACACTATGCCCTCTGCCAAAGCATCCACTTTAGATCTTAGCTGAGAAAGGAGGAAATTCTGATACTTCAACATATGAAACTGGCAGTTCAAAGCTCTCATTGCTAAAGTAGAAGAGGTATACACCTTCTTACCCCATCTATCCAAAGCTCTAGCTTCCTTATCCAGAGGAACTGGATTCTTAACAACAGAGGCTCTAACACCCTTAGGCCCCTGACTAATAGTTTCTGGGTCCGCCCTAGGACTCCTATACAAATATTTATGAGCCTCAGGCACCCTGTAATACCTGTCCGGTTTAACTGGGGCAGGAGGCACAGAATCTGGATTAAGGGAGGCTTCCGAGAAAACATCTGAAACAACATCCAAAACCGGAGGAATAGCTAAGGGTCTATGCTGTGGTAAAAACAAGAACTCCCTAAGTCTCTTCTGTGAATCAGAGTAATCCTGTCCTTCCCACTTAAAATGCTCCCGCATGGAATGCAGAGTTTCTGAAAATGAAAAATCCTCTGGAGGAGAAGCAGAAGGAGTGGAATCCTCTGCATCAGAATCAGAATAAGGAGGGTAATCTTGAATGTCTTCAGCAGAAGACTCTGAATCATCTGAGGCCTGCTTCAAACTTTCCAACTCTGGCTCCATCCTGGGCCTCTTATCAGGAGGGGGCATAGAACCCCTAATTAAAGTAATCAAATCCTCTGCCATTTTAAGCATGTGCTTTTTAGGCACAGACCCTGAAGAACCAGAACTGACACCAGAGGAAGGCAAAACAGACCTGCCCTTAGAAGAAGCCTTAGAAATAGTAGCAGAAGACCTAACTACCTTAGGCATAGAAGGGAGAGTAGTAACCTGAGAGGCCCCTTCAGCCTGACCTGCCTCCTGGGAGGCCACATCTTGTAAAATCAAAGTTTCCCCCTGGGACTCAACAGAAACTTCAGCCGGATCCACCTGTTCAGCTGTAGCTTCTAAAGGTCCGGCGTCCGAAACGGACGAATCATCCTGCCTAGGCTTTAAAGATTTGTCTTTGCGCTTCTTAGTAGAAGCGGGCGTCGGAACATCCGACGGCATATTATAATTACACCTCTTGCCAAAGACTAACCTAGCGCAATCTAACCTCCGTTTTATAGTGCGCTTATTAAATCTAGCACAAAACCGACACCCGACTACGTCGTGCTCCGGTCCCAAACAAGGAATACAAAGCGAGTGGTAATCCCTATGCGGTATCTGTTTCCCACAAAAAAGACAATTATTCACTTTTTCGGACATCCGGTAAGTAACTGAGGCAAGAAAAAACAAAAATCTTCCCCAACGGGGTACTTAGCCCAACTTGGTATCGGTCTGAAACTCCGAAAACGAAAAATTTCAGAACGCCGAACGGCACTTGCAACGCTGCTTCTGCATCGGACCATGCGGCAAAAAAAGACTGAGGATATGACGTCGGTCATGCGCCTTTATACCCTGACGCTCTGATGTCAGATCTAGGCGCCCATGACCGACGTCAGCCTAATACTTTGGTATTCCGGCCGACCGAGGACAGCGGACTACCCATAAGTAAGGACTGCAGCAATGTGAGATGAAGAACATCCAGAGAGAGTGGTCCATGGAAAGAAGACAAAAGTAGCACTGATCATCGAAATTGCTACACCCAGTGACTACAGTATCTCGCGTAGAGAGACAAAGTCATAAAATATCAGGATTTACAGGCAGAAATGACAGCAATGTGGAAGAAAGATACCCAGACAGTTCCAAAAGTAGTAGGAACAACAGGTCTTATAAAAAAGAATCTACAATAGTACTTAGATATGTTACCAATACATGTAACTTCTTACAAACTGCTGGAATCATTAGTGGGCACACTGCGGGTGCTGCAAACAATGTTTTTAGCTGACATCAAAGATTGAAACAATACTAATTTCTTGAACTTTAGTCATACTTTGACTTAGGAATGGAGTCCATTCCCTTCATGGCATTAGAAACCCAAAAAATTTGGAGAAATTAAAAAGGTGAAAGATCTTTTATTGGTGGTCTGAGAAGAAAAATATCCTTCAGTAATGCTTTACATAATTTGGATTATCCCAATGAATAATTTATTTCTCCTGTGTAAAAATTAGAAACTTAATCATAGAGAAACCAGCTCCTTCTTTAAAAAGGATTGCTAAAGATTAAAGTACTGCAAAAACTAGAGCAGAGAAAGGGTCAAGCTTATTATTCAAAGCCCAAAGGGAGAATCTTTTCCATTTGCTCTTGTAAACTTTCTTAGTAGATTCTTTTTGGGAAGCCAAAATAATGGTACCTACAGGGGAAGAAAGCCTGGGCTGTCTAAGCATTACTGGAAGTGGAGAAATCATGTGGTTAGTTTGAGGGCCTGTACATACAGATGTTGAATCCCTGATGGGTGCTACAGGATATCTGGAGTTGGCTCCAAGATCCATGGAAAATAACAAAGGTGAGACTACAGGAAGGGGCAAATGAGGATGACTGTGCTGTTCAAGCCAACTTGCTTTCTGCAGAAATTTGGGAATCAAAGGGAGAGGGGGATAAGCATAAAGTAGACCGGATGGCCAAATGTGGACTACAGTATCTCTCGGTGACTCTTCGGGGGGGGGGGGGTAAGAGTCAAGTAATTGCTCCACCTGTTGTGGGGAGATGCAAAGAAGTCACAGCAAGGTTGATCCCAACAATGGAAAATAATTTCTGCTACAGAGTGATTGAGAGACCACTCATGAAGTATCAAAATGGATTTGCTTAGTTTGTCCATCAATACATCCATTTTTAGCAGAATGTGCATCGCTATTAGAAAGTGGCCTGATGAGATTATCTATTCCCACACTCTGTTGGCCTCTGTGAAGGGATAAGATCGGGTTCCTCCTGGTTTGCTGATGTACCAGGCTAAAGGTCTGAATTGCAATAGTCTCTAGAGAAAGAGGATCTTGAAATGCCTACACCACCAGTAGGATTGCTCTCATCTCCAGTACACTGATGTGCAAATTGGTCTCTAGAGGGGATTGCATGCCGTGGACTGTCCTTCCAAAGAAATGCCCCCACCAAAGTTGGGAGGGGTCCATGATCACTGTGGCCACTGGAGGCAGTAAAACAAAGGTCAGCCAAGATGAATGCCATTCAACTGGATCCACCACTGAATGTGGTGTTTGAAAATCAGTGTAAGCTTGACTGGAAAGGATAGGGGTTGGTGAAGGATGGACCACTGAACAGCTACAGTCCACTGAAGAACATGCATAAAGAAACATGCCGAGGGAAGTAACACAATGGCTGCTGCCATGGAACCTAGTGCTTGAAGGACTGACATTGCTGGAGGAGATGGATGAGAAATAAGTAGATGAACCTGATTTCTGATAGTGGATATGCAATGAGGAGGCAATGATACTACCTCTGTTGTTGTATCCAGAAGTGTATCAATGAACTCCAGGCTCTGGAATGGTGTTAGGTTTGATTTGGTATAGTTTATTGTTATCCCCAGTGTAACCCAAGACACAGAAGGGCCAGAACCATAACCTTCCAAAAATAGAGATTCATCCAGAGAGGATAAGACCAGCCACTGTTTTGCCTAAGAATCTCTAATATGTCTCCAAAGGAGATGTTATCCAGTAGAGATTTGGGGACCCTTCTTCATCAGAATTGGTATTCTCCATGATGGACATAATATACAGCTTCCAAACTGGGAATTAGAGGTGTGTTAGAGAAGCAGGTTCCAAAATGATGATCAGATTTTCAAGAACAAAATTCAATACCCATGGAGGAGTAACAACTTTCCTAAATGGTCACATATTTATCACTCCCTTCAAAAAACGTAAGGCCAAAGGGGTGTTCAGGCTGAGTGGCTGAAAGCAGGACATCCACAGATGCATAATCCAGCACTGACTTTTACAGTTCAGAAAGTTACTGCAAAATACTGAGGACACTGGTGCAACATGGTCTTGAGCCAGCCTACAACAATACTGAGGTGGGGCATGGATATGAAGGCCTGCCTGTTGTTTGAAAAGCAGAAAATATTAAGAAGCCTGAAAAGACAACACTCTGGGACTTGAAAGTCATGGGTTGTTGAGGTCAAAGTGGTGGCTGCCTCCGAGGCTTAGACGGCCATCCTGGGCCTTCACCTCACATCCAGACATGTCCTCATATACATGAACCAAGAGTGACTTGTTCGTTCCCTTAGCCATGATTAAATGGGGGTCAGACTAAGGTTTGCACAGTGAGACATCTGGACTGATCACAGATGCAGAAGCTTCAGCATGGGATAACTTGCAGCTGTTAAGTGACGAAGGTGTGGGACCTGCTGGGACACAAACCTTTTCTAGTCTAAGTAGTTTTAGAGAACTTTCTTAGTGTCTTCTTGCTAAAATTAGTACAGATCCCACAGGCAGCAGCAACATACAGTCAAATGAAAAACCAAGTCAGAATGAAACTCCTTGTGAGGTGTATGCCTACCAGAAAAACACTTGTAAGCCTTTTCTAGCAAGGACACACTCTAAACTATATGTGGGAATCCAACCCTGACCTACGACTGACTACAACAGTACAAGTATCACAAACACTGAGTAAGAAAAGCCAACAAGTTCTCATCTGCCAGTTTGGTAGTAATACGGTGAACTGCCAGACTGCCAACATTGCACATGAACATTGAGAACTGCACTGTGGCAAGAAAGAACTAAAGATGGTAAAGCAGGATTTCATTTTCATACTACAAATGCACTGATGCTGCCATCCACTTGGCCTGGAGTGGGAAGATTGTTATGCTTTGGAATTTGGGCAAAGCATCAGACCTCCAGTTGCAGAAATTCCAAAGATTATGGCTATTAAATCAGTGATATACATGATGAACATCTCGGATCCTTTAGGCTTTAACTTTGAGAAGGTTTCAAAGGTCATGGACAGTGGCCACACTATCCACGCATCATACCTCAATCTGGCCAAGATCTGTGCCCCTTGCTGGCAATGTAAACAAACTAAAAGAACAAAAGGAAGACTCTTACATGGTAAGATGGATGGCACTAGGTTGAAGGACAGAACTTAAATAATTATGCTGGCAAGTGCCACTACAGAAAGTAATTAGTAGAGTAAATTACAGTTAGTGAATTAAGACTCAGTACTTGGACCCCTCATTTCTGTTAAAAAAAATTCTAAAATTCATACAGCAAACTCTAACCTATGGCTAACAAAATCTGCTAAAGACTGTGAGATGGGTAACATTATCCATTCCTCCACTAACTCAAAAGTGCTTCAGCAAGAACAAGTCCTTACAAAACAATGGTGTACAGAGAAAAGCCTCAAACTAAATGCAAAAAAGTGCAATACTGTCACCTTTGGGAAACATGCATTATGTATAACTTACACTGCAGCCAGTACACCACTCTACATGATCTTAGCAGCTGGGTTCCCTCACCTTTTACTACCATGATGCAACAGTAGATAGAAATTCTTTCTGTCTAGCACAACTAATTTCCAAAGGTATCTCATCTAGGTCAAGGGACGTTACTTTTTTTTAAAAAACTTTATTAATTTATCACTTAAGACAAAGCAAAATATACATGAATAGAAAATAAAACCATATTAACATTTTTCCCATTTATATGCATTATACATCACATGTTCTTTCTTTGTAACTATCAGTGCAACATTACATAAATTGCTCATTTCTTGCTTTTCCTTAAACCTCACTTTTCTTGAACATTATTCTGCAAGTATTGTTCCCATAAATTCCATTTATTTCCATGCAATTTGCTTCTTCCTTTTTTAAAGTTCCCACTTCCATTTATTTTTATCTTTTTTACAATATCCAATACATCTGGTTTAGACTGTGATATCCATGTTCCAGTAACTACTTGTTTGGCAGACAACAGAATTACACTAAATGAGGACTTAATATTTCTAGTCAATTCGGATCCCATTTCCATTGCTACCCCAATATTTCTGGCACAGTAGTCTGTAGTGAATTTTTACAATGTAGTAATAATTGTTAAAGTAGGAATCATACTTGTATTTCCATGAAAAGGGAAAAAGTATTTATAGCATTTGCTTGCTTTTTTATTATTGAATGTGCACTTTGTCACTATGTAAGATATGCTGCGAAAAAGAGGTTTTAAAAAAAAAAAAGGAAAACACTGTATGTATAAGAGACAGCAAAGAACCAATATGAGCCAGTGGACAAAAATGGCTCTACACCAGGAGTCCAACCATTCGTCCACTCAATGCCAGAGGGGTAGGCAAAGCTTGTAAGATGGTGTTCTGGCATTTGAAGTGAAGAACCCATCAAGTCACTAGGACCAGAAGGGAAATGGATACTCACATTCTACCCAGTTTTGTGCCTCTCAAAGGGTCAGTAGAGGGGAGAGTTGGAAGCTATCTGCTTACCCTGAAACTATACATTGGTATAGGCACGCTCAGAATAGTAGATGGCAATAAGAGAAGGATACCACCCGAATGGAAGGGGACAGCTAAAGACCTGTCAAACTGAGAAATGCAGAGACAATGTAGAACAAGCAGATCTTTGTACAGAACTGAAAGATGAGAAGTTGCAGATGGAAAACCTATCTGTGTAATTTGAACACCTGTGCCTGTAAAAGGCAGCAAGGCTTGGTTCCTAGCCAACTTAGCATGTTTAGGCTTAATGCCAGACTGATTAATAAACTTGGCCATCTTTACAAAGAAACATTAATCAGAAGAATGAACAAACCTAGATAGATAAGCAAAGCTTCACTGGAGAACTAAAAGGACAGCCTGAGAAAGGATGGACAGCCTCTCTTTACTGAAAGGCACTACAGAACCAACATAATTACTAAGACTTAATCTCTAACTTGATATTCTGACAAAGTTACAAAGCAGCTTTGTTTACATTTTCAGAGTCATCTCATTAAATCTGGCACAAAAATCACAATGCTGTGAACTTAAGGCAATAAACACATTCATGGTTAACTGTAAATATGAATGTTTTGCTTCTTACAATTAGATAAAACATGATGGCAAAAAAAGGGGGGGGGGGGCAAAGCTCCAAGACAAACAAAAAACAAAAGTGGTCTCAGCGCAGCAGAAAGTAGGCAACTCTCTCACACACACACACACACACACACACACACACACACACACACACACACTTGCATAATTGTCAAATACTGAAAAAAATACCAACCATATACAAAAAGTAAATCTCAAAGCTTTTGTCCCCTAAAAAAGCAGCCTGGGGATATCTAGAATCTAACAAAATGTAGTTAGTATAGGATATAGTCTTTAGGAACTGCAAGAGCGGCACAGACATACCTCTCAACCTGGAATCATAAAAAATCTGGACAAAGGCCAAGAAAAATAGGTACAACTGGCCAAAAATCTGTACCCTAGTTAACATCAACTTTGCATACATGATTATGTAACCCCGTCCACTCCAATGGGATTGTGGGATATCAACATTTAAACGCAAACTGAACAGAAAATATGAAACAAAATAAACAGAATAGTATTTTATTTGCATTAATATTTGAATGTGTATCAGACTTTGAACTTGTGCAAAACTAAAATACAATTTTCTTTTATAAAAATAAACTGCTTCTGTCCATCTACACTAAAATACATGCACAAAGTCATTCACATTATTCATTACAACACCAAATGTCATAGAAGTAATGTATACACCTTAACTATTTACATACAGCAGGAATGCAAAAAATATTAACATACACAAAAATGCACATGCTAATTAACGAACAATATACTTTTATTTATGCACTTTACACCTGCAGTCTCTCTATTCCCGCCTTGGTTATTTCCAACTTCTTTTAAATTGTGAAGCAGATAGCCTTCCTGTAATTTACTCCCATTTCCCCTTTATCCTGCACTCCACCAGCCTTCCAACCCACTCCAGTGTCTCTGCTTATTCCTGCAATACTAAGTCCCCTCATTTGCAGCTGTCAACTGCAATACTATTTAAAGGATAGATACAATGCCCATTTCATTACCAAAACAATCCACTGAAGCACCTAAATAAAAACACTGTCAGACCCCTCCCATGCCTTAACCACATCCAGTCACTTGCAATTTATCGTGTGTCTTGATTTAGTTGTGGCATGCATTAACCATGAGCTGGCATTTTTGGTTATTTATTCAGGTGGTGAAAGTCTTCAAATTAAATTACATTCAATCTGTAGCAGTTTCACTAACATAATTTAAGAGTTTTCCTCCGTGGCTGTACAAGAAAAAGTGAGTATATTTAATTTCTAAGGGGAGTGGAGCAATGCCCGCCCAAATACACAAAAAGCTTCTAGTAATTTATTGTGATTGCAAATGTGATGCATTTGTTTACATTTGTAGTCACTTGCATTAGATTTTTTTTTTGTTCCTTTTGATGACAGTAATCGCAAATTAACATTTTGATGTGTTTTCTTTTGATGAAAGTTCATCTGTGAATCATAGAAATAGAATCAAGAAAACACATTTTGACTCGTGTCTGCAGGGTTTAGAAAACGAGAAGTTATGCTAGGGTTTTAAGCAGGAAAATGGATAGGAGAGCTTCAGACTGTGATACAAAAGAGTGAAACAGGCACAGTTGGTGTTACAGAAACCTGAGCAAGTGATGAGACAGACTAATATACAAACATCCCCAGGGTGTTAGATGATTTTGCAGGATCAAAGGAAGAAAGGCACTCTGAATGTATCAAATATTAGCAAACTAGAGGGAAAGAGAGCAAGAAGCAGTGGTTTGCTGCAATCTACTGCCTAATGCTTACTGAAATTGAATATGTGAAACGGGTAAAGATGCAAATAAGGTGTTGCCCAATCAAACAGAATGGTCATGATAGGTGGTGGTGAGAACATTACCTTACAGAAACAAGAGCAGTGTCACTGCATCCTCCGCTCTGCTCATTATGTGCTGTGCAGCTGCTACCTGCTGCTGTGAAAGAACATTAACTTCATTCAATCAAATTCAGTGCAGTACGAGTCCAACTACAAATGTATGTAAAAAAAAAAAAGGGGGGGGGGGGCAAACAAGTTTAACAGACACAGTCCAAGCCCTAGTCCAACAGGCTGGCATCTCCTTTATGAAGCTGATGTCAGTGTGCATGTCCTGCACATGATGACGTCAGCGACAACTTTAAAATAAATAAATAAAAAGCCAGGAATTAAAGGGGCCACTAGGAAATTTGTGGCAGCCCATTATTTGGACCTCAAAACTGGTAAATACTGAGGAATTTGGTACGGCTGAGAGGTAATGAGCATGGAATATTTTTATGTGCTGAGCTAATGATGTGTAAGTAACACAGTACAGAGAGTTAATGAAGACCGACTTTCATTAGCAGATCTTGGAAGAATGGCCATTCCAAATAAAAAAGGACAGGGGTTTTATCCCATTTACCCTGTCTTCAGTTATTTAAAGTACCAGAGTACAAAGGATTAACCCAGAAAAAATCACTTTAGCTAACAGATCTAGAAGACCTTCTCTTTCTGATACACTCTGTTTTAGAATAAAGACATCTTGTTTAAGTAGTTTATTCAGTTAAGCAGGTAGATGTTTCATTGAAACATCTCTTCTTGAGCAGTCTCATACTCAGCCATGTTTTCTTCATTATGACCTCTGATTTCTGCAGTTTTATCAGTTCATCTGAAAATATGCTTAAAGCTTCTGCCATTGTTTCCAGCCTTTTGTTATTTGAACTGATATTATCCTTCAGTGTTTTATTTTAATCAGTTCTGTGTACATGACATTTTTTCATCTAGAATACTGGAAGTCATGCTTTGCACTAAAACTGGAGCTTGAACTTCATTTTGCTGAACAGTTACAGGATTCTTCCTACTCGGTGCTTTCTCTTCACCTTTTATAGTTGATTTTCTTTCAGGCTCTCTTAGCTTCTTCTTTCCTGGCATCCAGGCAAAGTATTTACTAGCCTGTAAATGAATTTAGTAAAAGTGTCTGAGTTCCTGGTTTTCTCACAGTCTCTTTTTTACACTGGGAGAACTGGAGATAAACTGTTAATCATTGTGCAACCATCTTGGAAACCCGACATGGTAGCACTGAGTTTCAGATTCAGTAAGCACTGCTCAGAAGAGACACCCCTGTGCAAACAAGGTAAACACCATGGCATGTTAATTACAGCATAAGCAGCTGAATTGTGTGTTAAATAAATAATCCAACAAGGTGGAGATATTCAAAAAGCTAGAAATGTACCATATAGACTCTGTGCTGGTTTTTCCTGTGAATTCCAAAACATTTGGAATACAGCCACGGACAGTATGTTAGGGGCTACTGCTGCTTTAATTCATTTGTATGTGCTACAGGCTGAAGCCAGTGCTGCTGCTGCCAATAGGCCTAGGCCGAGAAGAGGAGTTTTCAGGCCCTGTTTAACTTTTCACAATCTACATGACGTGGAAATTATAGAGTGCTACAGGGCGGACAGGGACACACTACAGGAACTCGACCTCTGCCGTGCTCAACTCAGAGCCTCAGCCAACTGATGGGAACCCATCCCAGTGGAGACAAAGGTATTTGTATCACTTACAATCTTAGCTACAGGTACCTTTCAGAGACCAACAGGGGACATGCTGTGGTTGTCACAGGCATCAGCATCCAGGATCCTCAACCAATTCCTGAATGCTATGCTCCAACATGCCAGTGACCACATATATTTTCCCCGTAGTTTTATGGATAGGGCCAGAAATATGCAGGAGTTCTACTGTGCAGCACACTACCCTGAAATACTGAATGCCACAGAATGCACACATATAGAACTTAAGGCACCACCCGGGGAACAGGGTAGGCTCTGCATAAACAGAAAGGGCTACCATTCTATCAACTGCCAAGTTGTGTGTAATGCCAAGGGAATCACCTTGAACGTGTGTGCTGGCGACCTTGGCAGTTACCACTACTCACATATTTGGCACACCTCCCAACTGTACCAGATGTTTGCTTGGGGGATATCTTACAGCATCATTTACTGGGAGATGCAGGTTATTCATTGGAACCATGGCTGATTACACCTATCAGAAAAGCACACTCACCCCTCGAAGAATGCCATAATGAGACACATGCTCAAACCAGAAATATCATAGTGTGCGTGTTTAGGCTGCTGAAATCATGGTTCCGGTGCCTAGATACATCTGGAGGAGCCCTGCAGTACAATCCATGGACATGTACAGAAATATTCACAGTATGTACCATGCTACACATCATCATTCTGAGGAAACAGCTTCAGCAGGATCAGGAAGGGGAAGGGGCACACATCCCATCTCCAATGCCAAGATCACCACAGCCATAGGCAGGCAAGGAGTCAGAGGAGAAAAGTGCAGTTGTGTACACTTACCATAAATGTAGATGTTCGAGTGTATTCACTGTTGCAGTCATTACATTTGGGTAATCTGCTGGCAGGTTGCCCTCAGTTGGCCTGAATAACAAAGTCTTGGGTCCTGCATTGGTTGCTGTCTCCTCTTCCATGACGTCAGGTCGTCAGGGGTATAAAACATGCAGCCGACGCCATTTTATTCAGTTTTTCTTGCCCCAGATGTCAGGTGCCCCCCAAATGGGGAGCAAAAATATATATATAAATAAACAGTAAATATATAAATGCACTTTTAGAAACAAACTTTACCTTCAACTAAAAGCAAATACACCACAAAGGCTTTTGAGCATAGTGAAGGAAAGAAAAGGTATAGAAAGGGGGATGGCAGGTGGGTAACCCGGACTGCAACAGTGAATACACTCGAACATCTACATTTATGGTAAGTGTACACAACTGTACTATGTTCTTCGTGTTTCACTGTTGCAGTCATTACATTTAGGTAGAATCCCAAAGCTATGGATGGGAGGATGGAACTAAACAGCATTAGGAGCGGCTATAAGGCCCTGCAGGACTGCAGTGGCAAAGCCTGCCCTGGATTTGGAAAAGAGAGGTAAATGATAATGCTTTGTGAAGGTATGAACAGAGCTCCAAGTAGCAGTTTCTAGAATGTCTTTGGTTGGGACCCCTCTGAGAAAAGCTGCTGAAGTAGAGGCAGCCCTGGTGGAATGTGATCTGATCCCCTTGGGCACAGGTTTACCATGGTGTAAATAGCAGAAACGAATGCAATGGCTTATCCATTTAGAAATAGTCTGCTTTGATATAGCCTTCCCCTCTTATCCTGCAGCAAATGCTACCAGTAGTTGCTCAGACTTTCTTAGAGATTTGGTCCTATTTAAGTAGAACGTTAGTTGTCTGTGTACATCCAATGAATGCAGAATCCGCTCCCCTTGTTCTGCAGATTTGGGTAAAATGTTGGCAGGTGAATGGTCTGGTTAAGAGCCACACTGGATACCACCTTAGGCATAAAAGAAGGATTGGTCCTGAGGGGCACCCTGTCCCAGTAAAATATAATAAAAGGCTCCACTGCCATGAGAGCCTGTAGTTCTGAAACCCTTCTTGCTGAAGTGACTGCCAAAAGAAAAGCTGTCTTCCAAGATAGAAATTTTATATCCGCAGTAGCTGCTGGTTCAAAGGAGGGAGAGGGAGTTTTTCCAGCACAAAAACTGAGGTCCTATGCAGGAATTGGTGCTCTTCTGGGAGGCCTTAAATTTTTGGCCCCCCTAAGATACTGTTTAAACAGTGGATGAGAAAAGATTGGAGGCTCTGTGTTGTAATGAGCCGAGATGGCAGAGGCATGGATTTTTATTGAAGAAAAAGATAGGCCCTCATCAAGCATCTCAGTCAAATATTGTAAAATCTGAGGAATATTAGGCTTTGCTGTGTCTATTCCTTGTGCTTGGTTCCAAGCACAGAATCTCATCCATTTATCAGCATAAGACTTTCTAGTACTAGGCCTTCTGGCTTCCAAAATGACATCCATCACAGCTTTACTGAGAGGTGTCGTTTGAATAATTAGTTGATTAGCCATGCTGCAAGGTTCAGAGTTTGGAGCTGTGTGTGCAGAATTTATTAGTTCTGCTGAGACAGTAGATGAGGTATTTGAGGCAAGTACCATGGGGGAAGGTGAGACATATTCCTTAGAAGTGGGTACCAGTGCTGGCGAGGTCAGTCCGGAGCAATTAGGATCATTTTTGTTTTTTCCTGTCTGACTTTTAGTAAGACCTTAGAGAGCAGAGGCAGAGGGGGAAAGGCATAGACTGATAGGTTTTTCCATCTGAAGGATAGAACAGCCACTTTCCATGCTTTTTTGTGATGAGTTCTTGTGCAGAATTTGTCCAACTGATAATTTTGGGGAGAAGCAAACAGATCTATGTCTGGGCTCCCCCATTTCTGTGTTAACATGCTGAAGATTTGTGGATCTAGTTTCCATTTGTGCGGGTTCATAAGATTTCTGCTTAGGTCATCTGCCAGAGTATTTTGCTATCCTGGCAGGAATTGAGCTTGAAGATGTATTTGGTAAGTCAAGGCTGTGTTCCACAAAGCCATGGCTAGTCTGCAAAGGGGGTAGGAATGTGTACCCCCCTGCTTGTTTATGTACCACATAACTGTGGTGTTGTCTGTCCTTATCAGTAGTTGTCCTGGAAGAAGTAAGTCCTTGAAGGCTGTCAGAGCATTCTGAACAGCTAGCATCTCTTTCTGGTTGATATGCAGATGCATTTGGTTTGGGCTCCATTTGCCCTAAATGCATCTCCCTGCCAGGTGGGCACTTTTAGTCTGATGCATCTGTAGTTAGGGTATGGGTGGCAGGGGGTAGAGTGAATGACAGTCCCTTGCTTTGGTGACATGTCTCTGCCCACCAAAGAAACTCCTGTTGTAGGCAGGGAATGAGAGGAATCATTGATTCCAGGCTGTGACAATGTTGACTCCATAAACATTTTAGGTACCACTGAAGTTTCCTCATATGCAGTCTCACATATGGAATTAGTAGAGTGCAGGATGCCATGAACCCCAAAGCCTGCAAAATCTGTCTTGCAGATAACTGGGTTTTTGTTGCCATTTGTTTGAAGTATGTTGTCAGTTGCCTTTGTTTGTCTGGAGTGAGGTAAGCCATCTGGGCAGTTGTATTCAAGCTTGCACCCAGGAATGTAATTATTTGAGAGGGTACCAATTGTGATTTCTTTTCGTTTATGGTGTACCCTACGCATGCTAAAAGCCTTTTTTACAAACACCAGATGTTGAAGAAGAGTGTCCTTGTCCTCTGCTTGAATGAGACAATCGTCCAGATAAGGATAAATTTGAATGCTTCTTTGTCTGCAGAATGCAATAACTGTTGCCAGGCACTTTGTAAAGACCCTGGGTGCAGTAAACAAGCCAAAGGGCAGTGCAGAGAATTGGTAATGCAAAAAACCTGCTTTGAAGCGGAGGTATCTTCTGCATAATTTCCTTATTGGGATATGTAGGTATACCTCTTTTAAGTCTAGTTACTAACCAAGCAATCTTGCCTAGCATAGGCAGTAGCTGTTGTAAAGTCAGCATTTTGAATTTTGGAATGTCCAGGAACGTGTTCAGAATCGATAGGTCCAGTACTGGACACCAAGAATTGTTTTTTCTGTGTACCAGGAAAACTCTTGAATAAAAACCTTGTCCTTTTTCCTTTTCTGGTAACGGCTGAATAGCCCCCATATCCATGAGGGACATGACTTGTTTCTGGGCCTCTGCCCACTGGTTTTGTGGCAGATCCAGGCCATCCATTTGGAATTGGCAAAGTATGGAAATGAAATCTGTACCCCTGGGATACTATGTTTAATACCCACTTGTCCTGTATAATTAACTGCCAATTTTGAACATGAAGTGCTAGTTTTCTCCTCAAGGGGGCTGCCAAAAGATAAGTGCTTGGTGCTGATAGAGGAAAGTCATTGAGACTGCTTACTGTAGGGTTGTGCTTTGTTTCCTCCAGAATTGGAGGTGGAGGCACCCCATTGCTTTGATCTGTAAGAACCCTGTGATTGGTATATGGAGCCTTTTGAGTGCCTGGATTTGCCCTGAGTGGCTCTGTTGGACACAGGAAAGGACCAATTTTTAGTAGGCCAGTGCCTACTGAACCTGGGTGGCTGCACTTGCAAGAACTCTTTTACAGTTTGCATAGATTTAGCTTTGTCTTCCATTTTCTTTAAAACCTCTTCTGCCTTATTACCAAACAGAGTATCGTGCTGCAAAGGTGCATCCAACAATTTAGCTTTAACATGATCAGGCAGATTTTGCTCCTTGAGCCAGGCATGCCTTCTAATCACAGATCCAGTAACAGCGGCCCTACAAGAGGCCTCCAAGGAATCAAAACCACATTACAAAGTATGCTTTCCAACCTGTTCTGCTGAATGCAAAAATTCCTGTAACTCTCTATATTCCACACAATCAGAAATCAACATCATTTTCTGTTTCAGTAAGCCCATAACATGCTGTTGATATTTAGGCATATGAAACTGGCAGTTTAAAGCCCTGATGTCCAAGGTTGCAGACGTATAAACCTTCTTACCCCATCTACCCAGCGCCCTGGAATCTCTATTAGAAGGGGTAGGATGTTTGGCTGTAGAGGCCTTTATACCCTTGGGACCCTGAGAAATAGTCTCAGGATCAGCAGCAGGATTTTTGAAAATAAATTTGTGGGAGTCAGGAACCCTGTAATATCTGTCTTGCTTACTAGGAGCCGGAGGCAGGGAATCAGGAGCCATGCTTGATTCCGAGAACACATCATCAACAATGTCTAATACAGGAGGTATTGCCAAAGGCCTATGCTGAGGAAGAAGGAGGAAATCCCTAAGCCTCTTTTTTGATTCAGAAAAGTCCAGACTCTCCCAGTGAAAATGTTCCCTTAAAGTATGCAAAGTCTCTCCAAAAGAGTAATCCTCATGTAGATGGGATGGATTCCTCTGCATCAGAATCTTCATAGGGTGGAATAGAAAATTCCTGATCAGAAGAGGAATCAAAAGAAATGGAAACCTGATCTGAAGATTCATAATCAGTGCCTTGCCTAGGCCTCTTAGCAGGGGGGGGGGGTTGGGAACCCCTGATCAAGGTAATTAAATCCTCAGCCATTTCAATCATCTGTTTTTTAGGCATAGGGGCCTGAGCACGTGGCTCATGCGTCATTTTTTTTTTAGACATAGAAATTGTTTTTGACCTTGTTTTTGTTCCTGGCGTTGGTTTAATATAAAAATATTGAGGTCTGAAAACACCCTCAAAAGCCGGTGGCTCAGCGGCACTGGACCCATCCAAGGGAGAGACATCCGCAGGTTCAATACTATGAAAATCTCGTGGCATACCGGACTCCGAATGGGTCTTGGTAGAGGCCTGCAACTCAAAAGTAACGGGTATCAGGGGCTGCGAAAGCGCCTCACTGAGTACCGGCGACCGGCTTAGGAGAAGCTTCATTGTCGGTTTTGGACCTCAACGGTCTGTCTCTGTCTTTTTCTTTGTGTTTTTTATGAACTCCGGTAGTCGGATTCCTAACCAACGACATTTCAGGATAATTAAATCTTGAACCAAAATATTTAGAAGCAAAAATATACCGACGCTTAATTGTGCGTTGGTTAAATCTAGCACAAAACCGACAGCAAGGCACGTTGTGATCAGGGCCTAGGCAAGGAATACAGTACAAATGAAAATCCTTATGAGGTATTTGCTTCCCACAAGTAATGCAATTATTAACTTTTACTGACATCGGTAAGGAGCAAGAAAAAGTTTCCCCAACTGGGTACTTAGCTTTAGTTTGAAGACTTCAGTTCTGAAACTCGAATACGAAAATTTCAGGAGTCGGCCGACCGGCACTTGCGAACTGTTTCTGCTTAGGGCACAGAGCGGCAAGAAAGACTGGATAAAATGGCATCGGCTGCATGTTTTATACCCCTGACGACCTGATGTCATGGAAGAGGAGATAGCAACCGACACAGGACTCAAGACTTTGTTATTCAGGCTGACTGAGGGCAACCTGCCAGCAGATTACCCAAATGTAATGACTGCAACAGTGAAACACAAAGAACATCCACCAGCTGCTTTGGGTGTAGGAAGACACAGGCATGCTCAGTATGCCCTTACATTGGCTAAGAGTCAACGCCCACAAACTCAATCACCATCTAGGCCTAAAACCTTCCTCCTACACACACACACATATAGTAACGTTGATGCCAGCAACTCACACAACTTTTAACTCCTCATGTATTAGCCGTGTACTGCTTGCATTAGACAGAGTCAGCCCTGAACAATAACAGTGTCAACTGCTGTATTTACAAGGCAAGATTCGAACCTGAAGTTTTTTGTGTAATAATAATATGAATGAGTGGCATATTCTTGTATTTCACTAATTGGTACTTAAGCAAGTAAGAGGTGGGAGATTGTTACAGAAATGATCTTAAGATTTGACAGCAGAGACACTTGTGTGACTTGTATGTGTTCATTATTAAGTAGTAGGCCTCAAACATCAAAGATTCACACAGTCATACCCTTCAAAAGTAGTGATGGTCACTGCAGGGCCTCAATTTAGCACCATACATTTGTACTGGAAAATCATTAGCGAGAGAAGTTAGAAAGTAATGATACACACTGCAGTTTCTGACTTAACAACCCTCACAAGATCATTCACAATAAAGTCGATAAACTTTGATACTATCAGTTGTGTAACTTTCCAAGGCCAATATAAGTCAAAGGTAAAATTACCAGTTCAACACCACAAATGCAGATATACTACGCACTTTAAGTCAGCAATGACCTTGAGCATTAGACAAAGCTTATGTATCCCTGTATCCAGACAAAAACAGGGATATGGCACAGTTAACATCACTTGCACAAGGTGTTGGGGGGGACAGGAGACCTAGGCCAGCACAAAGGGTTGGTGAGTATGTGTGAGTAAGAAAGAGAAGCAGGCAGACATTTGGATAAACCAACAAATGGCCAGTGACACAAAATGAGTTGTAAGGTGCATGGCTGAACCATTTAACTGTTGTGTGTGTGTCTGTGGTGGTCCCCCAGGTGAAATTTGTGTGTGTGTGTGTCTGAATGAACACAGTCAAGCTCTGTGCTGGCTCTATATCTTGGTATGTCGGACAGGTGTGAGCTGTACATGGTAAAAGGTGGGAGTTCACTGTTGTCAGCCCCGACCACGAGAACTGGCTCTATCAGGAGTTACACTGGCACATCCACACCCACGACCAGATGCTCTGTTGCTACTTGAATGTGACTGATGTCTGCTGGACGAGCTCCCTTTGTGGGGATGCCCAAGACTATGACCCCATGGCCTGCCATGTCTGGATGTGGATAGCATACTCACTGATGAAGCAGTGGAAGTACTGCCACTATGGCAGCATGACCAGGCATGGCCACACTGGTTAAAAGCAGACAATATGGCTGACTTACTCCCAGGAGGATGCCATTCCCCTTCCAGCAGACATACCATCACAAACAACGTTCATTCCATGACAGACACCCCTCGTTTCAATGTGTTATTCAACTGATGCATTGAATCAGCAACACAGTGGAGGCAATCACACATCAGTCTGTACCACAACTACAACCCTCTGCATTTCCCTGGAACACCTATGGGAACATGCCCGTGCCTTCATGAAGGCCCTAAACATGCGCTGAGTGGCACAGGAAGAGACACCTGCACCAAGTGGAGGAGGGACAACAGGCCCTTTTGAGCACCCCTATCAAACCTCCTACGTGCCACCTCTACCACACTTTGGCTATGGCCAGAGTCAACAGGTACTGAAGCCGCAGTACCTACATTTTCCTCATCAATGGCCTCACCCTTCATCTGTCCAATATCTGAGGGCTCACTGGAATAGGTAGGCATAGGCTTACTAGCTGTATCTGATGAAACTGCAAGTGATGGCTGTAAGTCAACCTCAGTGTCAGATTCAACCTCTGAACCCCTCGACTGTACTTCTGTTTGGCCACCATCATCATCATCAGAATATGCTGAGACATTGACATCAGGTGGCAGAGGTCCCACACTTCTACTGGCAGGATTACCTGTGATAATAAGCAACAAACACAGGAACAATTAATACCTAAACTACTATACTCCAGTATATACTAACAAAACAATAGTGTGGTCACTATTAGACAGTACAGCAATACACACAACAGGTTTGACGTCAACATCACACACTGAAATATTTCTTTAAATTGTGCAGTAGTACTGACCTAAAAATGTTTGGTTTACCAACTGCAGGTGATGGTTCCCCTCTGCAAACTTGGTGGTCCTGGAAGAATTTAAGCAAAAGGTAAGGGCAACATCATCACATTTAACAGCTACATGGAGGTAATGCTTTTACCCCTTTATATGTCCATTAAAAAGAAGTTATGTACTTACCATAATGTTTCGTGTTTGTAGTCCATCTTGCCTACATTCTTGCTGGATGGGTTCGGAGCCGATTCTCGGCTCCGACTCGGCCGATACTAAAACTTGAGAGCTTTTACTGGCTCGAGGCTAACCCCTATCCCATGGTGCCTTACGGCAATTCCCCAGATCTTGTTTGCAAGAAAATAACTATTTACATAATAGTAAGTAAACTATCAATAACCATGCACATACAAACAGAATACTTTGTATTACTATCCATCCCAAGTGGACGGACAACTACAACCAGTCAGACAGCATAATGGATAGTCCACCAGTTCCTCCAGGAAACAGGAAGAGGGAAGGAGGGTGGGACGCAATGTAGGTGAGATGGACTACAAACATGGAACGTTGTGGTAAGTACATAACTTCTTTATGCTATGTAGTCCTATCTCGCAGTAATTCTTGATGGATGGGACAGAGTCCCTAGCACCTTTATCCCGGGTGGCTCAAGCAAAGAGACTCTTCAGCACAGTGGACCCAAAGGATGACCTGTCCCAGGAGGCAAATCCAATTTGTAATGAGTGACAAAGGCATGAGGTCTTGCCCAAGTAGATGCTGCACAGATGGTATCAATTGGGAGTTTTGATCTAAAGGCATATGAAGTTGATACTGCTCTGGCTGAATGGCCTTTTACTTTAGCAGGTAATTGCTTGCCAGCAGTTTTGTAAGCAAATAAGATGCAGTCTGAAAGCCATTTAGACAAAGTGACCTTAGAGACGGGCAAGCATTTCTTTTTGTCTGAGAAGGAAACAAACAATTGGTCCAATTTTTGAAAATCTTTAGTCCTGTGCAGGTAAAACCTGAGAATTCTGTTGACATCTAATTGGTGTAGTCTGTATTCTGATTTGTTACTATGATTTGGGAAAAAAACTGGTAATTCGATAGTTGTGTTGAGATTATGTTCTGAACGTACCTTAGGAAGAAAGGAAGGATTAGTTCTGAGGGAGACTCCATCCTTGTGGAAAACAATATAAGAAGGTCGAATGGTGAGGGCTTGGAATTCTGAAACTCTCCTAGCAGATGTCATAGCAACTAAGAACAATCTCTTCCAAGGCAACAATTTCAAATCAGAAGAATAAGACTGTTCAAAAGGTGGAGAAATTAAAGATGTGAGAACTAAGTTCAGGTCCCAGGGCTCTGGTGGTTGCCTGATTAGAGGTCTGAGAGGGTTCATATTGCATTATCGAACGATAACGTAATCGAATGATCAGAACTTCGAAACGGCCAAATATCAAAACTTTTATTGTGGGGGGCTGCTTCCGCCACACCCCTCGCTAAATATATATTCCAACTCTGAGATCGCACTACAGTAAGGAAAGGACAAATATCCCAATCTTCACTGTACTGCGATCCCACAATGTGATCTTCAAAATGCGGCCATTTCAATGTTCTGAGCATTCGATTACATTATTTTTCGATAATGTAATAGGAGCCCGGTCTAAGGAGGACTCCTTTTAAAAAGGTTTGAATAAACAGTGGGACATGATTGGATTTCCCATATAGCCAAAATAATAATTAGAGATGGCAGCTAACTGAACTCTAATGGTAGCAGCTGCAGCTCCTTCTTGAAAAATGGATGGAAGGAAGGACAGACAGACTCTACGGGAGCTCAGTAGGGATCTATACCTTGGTTTGCTGCCCAAATGGAGAACCTTTTCCATTTACTGGAATATAATTTCCTGGTGGAAGGTTGGTGTGAAGAAATCAGGATGTGCTTGACTGTAGGGGAAAGAGAAATACACCTGGCTATTCTTGGAATTGGATCAGCCATGCTGTCAATTTCAGGGTTTGGATGGAAGGATGGAACTGTCCTGATTGATGAATCAGGAGGTCTGGAGATGGATCCAGAATTCATGGTTCCTCCAAGAGACAGGGCCACAGGAAGGGGAACCAGACTTGGTGAGGCCAGTAAGGAGCAATGAGGATCAGGGTACTCCAACAGTTTTGCTTTCTGAATCACTTTTGGTATGAGAAGAAAGGATGGAAAAGCATAAAGGAGTCCGGAGACCAATTGTGAACCAGAGCATCCCTGGGTGACATCCTTAGATGGGAATGAGGGCAAAGTAGTTGCTGCATTTGGTGTTCATGTATGTGGCAAATAGGTCGCAGCAAGGCTGGCCCCATTTGCGGAAAATTTCTTCCACAACCTCTGTATTCAGGGACCACTTGTGAGGGCGTCAGAATTGCTTGACTCAGTTTGTCTGCTTTCACATTGGACTTCCCCGGAATGTGCGTTGTTACCAGAAAGCGTTGTGTGTCCATCGCCCATTTCCATACTCTCAGAGCCTCTCGACAAAGTGGGTAAGATATTGCTTGTTTATGTACCACACTACAGACATGTTTGTCTGACTGAATTACAATTGTCCTGGTGGGAAGAGAACTGTGAAGTGCTTGCAACGCATATAGCACCGCTCTCATCTCCAGAACATTTATGTGCAAGTGGTTCTCGTGATCCTGCCAGATACCCTGGACCATCATTCCCAGATAATGCCCCCCCACCCTATCTGGAAAGCGTCCATGGTCAAGACTGCATTTTGTTGAGGGGGAGCAAGTGGGCGACCTAGATGAAGTTGATCTGTACATAACCACCATGTTAGATCCTTCTTGCAGGAGTTTGTAATGAGTATTTGGTGAGACAAGGGGAGAACCTGCATTGACCACTGGGCAAATAGTAGTTACTGAAGTACTCTCATGCGCAGACAGGCTAGGGGAACTGAGAGAATGCTGGAAGCCATAGTCCCTAGAACCTGAAGGACTATCCTGGCCTGTACTTTGTCTTTCTTCAGCAAGAATCTGACTTGATTGTGCAAAGATTCTATCCTTTCTGGTGTCAGTTTTGCTGTCATGGGGGTTGAGTCTATGTCTGAGTCTAAGAAGACAATGCACTGTGATGGAGATAAGGCTGATTTTGTTATATTTATTGTAATGCCTAATCTGGCGCACAAGAATAGAGTCTCGTCCCTGGTTTTGATTAGTGGTGCTTGATGGTAGCAGTGAACACTCTGTGAGCTGTAGTGAGGCCAAAGGGCAGCGTTCGAAATTGAAAATGACTGGCTCCCAGCCGAAAGCATAGAGGTCTTCTGGAGCACCTGTCCATTTTGATATGGTAGTACACGTCCTGAAGATCTACTGAGCACATCCAATTGTCTTTCCCGATAAAGGGAAATATTGACTGCAGAGTGATCATATGGAAGTTTGATTTATTTACAGACTTGTTGAGTTTGCTGAGATCTAGAATTGATCTCCAGTCCCCTGTCTTTTTTGGAACTAAAAAGAATCGTGAGCAAGTTCCGGATCCTATTTGCTCTGTGGGGACTTCTTGGATGACTCTTTTTTGGAGCAACGAGATGACCTCTGATGTTGCACAGTCTAACTGAATGGGTGGCACATATGGTAGAGACCGGTTTACCGGGGAATCGGAAACAAAGGGAATAAGGTAACCTATGGAAATTATGGTTTGTACCCAATAATCTTGGGCAATTTGTAGCCAGGCGCTTGGGTACAGTGAAAGACAACCCCCAACTGCCTCCAGAGATGGACAGTGGGCAACCCCTCAGGGGCGATGGAAGGAACGATCAGAGAAAGCATCTCTAGCTCCCTGATGTTGCGAACCTCCTCTGCCGTGAACGTGGCATCTTCCATATCCTCCCCCTCTGCCTTTAGGGGAGGGTTGACCTTGTGTCTGAGAGAAACCTTTTTGGGATTTACAGAAACACACTTTCCCTCTTGTTTGACCTTGGGATAGGGTCTAGAAGGAAGGGAGAAACGGACTCAGACAGCAGATAAAGTTTTCCCTTCCTGCTCACACCTGGTCAAAGTCTCTTTTACCTTCGGTCCAAAAAGAGTTGAACCACCAAAGGGGACGTTGGTAAAGGAAAACTGAAAGGATTCCGTAAAGTTGCAAAGATGCATCCAGGAATGTCTTCTAAGAGAAATTCCTGCTGCGGTTACCCTGCTTGCTCCATCATCTGCATAGGAAATCAGCCTCATGGAGAAGTTAGCTGTAGATGTAAGGGTGGAGAGCTGCGCAGATACCTTGTCTGTGGATCTGAAGCTACTTAACCCTGAAGGGCATCTTCCAACTCCTTCAGGAAATCCCTTTGAAATCTAGTAAAATGGGACAGGTAATTCAGCAATCGTAAGGTAAATGCCGCTGAAGAGAAGGTAAGCTTTCCATACTTATCCATCGTTCTGGACTCTTTATTAGAAGGATGGATATTTGAAGATGTCTCAGACAACTACTTTTTTGTGGCTGCTGCTACCACCACCACAGCATCCACAGGAACTCCCTTAGAAAGAAAAGATTCGTCTTCCGGAGTGGTCATAAATTTGTTTGGCCTCCTCGGGATGGTCTCCACTGTGTCCGGGGAGGTCCAAGCTTTCCGGGATATGACCCCACAAGAGCTGGTCATACGGCAGTGTCACCCAGGAGGTGGAAGGTCGAGAACCAAAGGCCTCAAGGTACACTGATTCATCCTCAGTAGGGTTAGAGATCTTCCAATCACCCCTCTGTCTAAGGATTTCAAGGATGTATGCAAGAGAGACATCCCTCAGAGGGGGATCTTGGGGACCCTTCTGACTCATCCAAATCAGTGTCTGAAGTGACAGACTCAGGTGAGTCAATATGCTTCCTCTTACAAAGTCTCTTCCGAGTGAGCTCTCCAGTGGGATAATCTGGGGAGGTCTCAGAAGAGGGGACACCTCCAATGGGGGCTCCTTGAGTCTCTGGTTCCCTACGCTGAGGGGGAGGTGGGAGAGAAGAGGATGCTACTGGCTGCTAGTGGGACATCAGGTCCAAAGGCAGGGCTTTGGCACTGGACAAAGTTTTCTCTATTGCTTCGAAGGCCTTTCCACCTCGCTCCGTTTCCAGGTTCTGAAGCAGATGTGGGAACTGAAAAGGCTGAGTGGGTTCCGAAGAAAAACCGGGGTGACTATCCCAGTCAAGAGTCAGCTCCCAGACCCCTCGGCTCCAGACTGAGCCGATGAGGCTAGAGTTATCAGTTCCGAGGAAGCAGGAAGAATTCTCGGAACCGAAGGATCCAGTACAGAAGGACCCAAAGTGTTCAACTCCGAGAGTGAAGCAGTCAGAGTAGAAGTAGTAGTCTGAAGATGGGACGTCTCCGAAGCCTTTGGGTCTGGAAGAGCTAACTTTTTAGCCAGAGCCGGGTCACAGAGCAGCCTCTTCACCATCCGCTCGATATCCCCATCCGAAAGTGTCCTGGAAGAATAGGTGGAGATAGAAGGAGATCTCCTCCTTTCTAAAATAGGAAATCTCAAAGTTGGTAAGATAGGGTCCAAAACAGTTGAGTGTCTCAATACAGAAGGTTGCCTCGGCACTGAGACAGAAGAAGCAGAACTGGAACCAGAACTCCTCGGCTCCATCGCATTAGACTTCGTTGATGGCTCCGAAGCTGGAACCGATGGAGATTTTCTCTTCAAAGTTTTGGGAACTGTCTGACCAAGTTCCAGCTGTTCCTGGAAGGAACTAGTCATAAGACCCCTGTCAATCAATTTTCATTTTCTTTCATTAAGAATCCTAGTACTAAAGGCATGACAAAAAGTACAGGGTTCTTGTAAATGAGCCTCTCCAAGACAGTACACACAGCTGGTGTGACTTTCAGTCAATGACATTTTCTGAGAACACTTATTGCATTTCTTGAACCCAGAAGGGCGGTGTTCCTTATGTTCACTGTCTTTGGACATATTGCTGTGGAAAACAAAGCTAACAATATAACAATAACAGCAACAATAACAACAAGGCAAACTATGAAGAGAAGAAAGATTTATTTATTTTTTATACATAGAAGGACTAGAACTCAAGAGAGGAAAGCCCCTCTAATTTAAACATGCAACTACGGCCCACTAACTAAAATGGGCCATACATTCCTAAGAAAAAGGAACAGGGGATCAAGCACTCACAATCACACAGGTAAAAGGTAAAAAGAAGTTATGTCTTACCATAACATTCCATCTGTGTTGTAGATCTTTGTTCATTCATTACCATTAGGACCTCGGTTCCATCCTCAGAACCGATACGGCCATTTCCAAGCTCACACCAACCAAAAACTCTCAGCTAAGACCTACCCATAATGCCCCTCTCCTAGTTACTTCAGATCGAGTTTGCCTGCCCTTAGATAATAGATGTAGTAATAGAAAAAAAATAGTAGGAGGCTCTGTCTGAACAAATACCCTAACCAGGAGTTCCTAAAGTCCACCAGGAGTCCAGGCAGGGGGAAGGAGGGTGGGAAATAATGAATGAACAAAGATCTACAACACAGATGGAACGTTATGGTAAGACATAACTTCTTTAGCTGATGTTGTAAATCTTTGTTTATTCATTACCATTAGGACCGAGTCCCCAGCTACTTGAGTCCTGGGTGGCCCTAAGGATGGATATTCCTGAGCACCACAGAACCAAAAGATGCTCGTCCTTTGGAGGCCAAATCCAATTTATAATAAATAAAGGTATGAGGTCTTGCCCAAGTGGCTGCTGTGCTGATATCATCCATAGAGGCTCTGGAATGAAATGCTATAAAAGTAGCCATAGATCTGACAGAATGAGCCTTTATTCTGGATGGTAAGGATAGCTTATTCTGTTGGTAGATAAAGGTAATGACATTTCTAAGCCAGGAGGATAAAGTCACTTTGGAAACAGGTTTACCCAATCTGGGTCCTGCAAAGGTCACAAACAACTGATCTGTTTTCCTGAAAGATTTTAGTCCTATCCAAATAACAACGAAGCTGCCGATGCACATCAAGGGTGTGCAAAAGGTATTCCCCTCTGTTACAATGCTGAGGAAAGAAAACCAGCAGGTCAACAGACTGGTTAATGGAAAAGCCAGAAAGAAGGGATACCCTATCCGTGTGGAAGAGCAAATAAGGACTCTTGACACACAAAGCCTGCAGCTCAGATACTCTTCCCGCTAAGTAAGTGCTACTAGAAGTAAGGCTTCCATGAAAAAAATTGCAAATCACATGAATCAAAAGGCTCGAAAGGAGAACCAGAGAGACTGAAGTACCAAAGTCAAGTTCCAGGGTTCTAAGGGATGCTTGACCGAAGGTTTAACATGTAATACTCCTTTCAAAAAGGTCTTGCATAGCCGGTGTGACATAACTGAAGAATTAACAAGATAATTATGAAAATTGGCGATAACTGCTAAATGTACAGTGATCATTGGAAGCTGAGGCTCCTGCATGCAAAACAGTAGTCAGGTATTGTAGGATCTTTTGAATAGGCATAGAGAAAGGGTCTACGTTCTGATCTTTGGCCCAAACAGAGAACCTAGTCCATTTACTAGAGTAAAGTTTCCTAGTGGAAGGTTTGTGTGAAGCCAGAAGAATTTCACGAACAGGAGATGGGATATCAGGCAGCCTGTCCATCACTGGAAGTGAAGGAACCAAACTGTGAGCTTGAGACTGTGCAGGTTGGGATGAATCAGTCCCTGAGGATGAGATAACAGGTCTTGGGAATGATCCAGGATCCTGTGAATCAGATGAGGTCATAGGGAAGAGCCAGTGGCCAATCGTGTGTTAGAGCGTCCCTCGGTGGTTTCCCCTGAGGGGGGATCAGGGCAAAGTAGCTTCTGCATTTGTAGTTTAGGGGGGGGGGAGCAAACAGGTCGCAGCAAGGCTTGCCCCAGCATTGGAAGATCCAATCCACTGTTACAGGGTTGAGGGACCATTCGTGAAGCATCAGGATGTTCCTGCTCAGATTGTCCGTAATAAGGCTGGAACTCCCAGGAATGTGTGTTGCTATAAGGAAGTGGTTGGAAGCTATCGCCCAGTGCCAAATCCTCATGACTTCCTGAAACAGGGGGTAAGACCTGGTTCCGGCTTGCTTGTTGATATACCAGACGATTGATGACATGTTGTCTGACTGAATTGCAATGGTGCAAAAAACAAAGCAACACCTCCACTCCTTCAAAAGTTTCACAAGTTTTGGTATACAAAATGAGAACACCAACTGCTGTGCGTTTGAAAATTTTTTAATTCTGGTACCTCGGCCTTCGCCTTCTCCTGGAATACAATTTGCATATCAAACACCACTCATTTTTAAACAAACATTTAATTGTATAATTGATGCACCATCCCCTGATTTTTCAATTAGGTTTCCTTCATGCTATATACAAACATCTTTCTGGCATCATTTTCCCTTTACTTGTATAAAATGCATAAACAATTCATAATTTTTTGTACAAATATGAACAAATAAATTAATGCATAAATACATTGATATAAATAGATCATACTTTCTATTATTCTTCCCTGAAAAATCCAAAAATTGAACACTGCTACATATTGCATACAATCTTAATAGACAAACTATCCTCAAAATTTAATGTCTTCAAAATTTTAATATCCTGAAAATTTAGTGTCTTCAAGATTTATTAATACCGACAGGTATGTGGAATGACTTTAAACCTCCAAGTTCATCCCATTGGGAAACAAGGTTTTCAAATTGAAAATGAATCCGGATTCCATTAATAGCAATTTCTCACGGAACATGGCTTCATTTCCAAATACATTGGGCCTGCCCAGAACACCAAACATAAAACCCTCTGGAACCCCCCCATGTTTTTCACAAAAGTGTTTTCCTACCGGACTTTCTATCCTCTTGTGCCTTATATCTCCCAGATGCTCAAGAATCCTGAGTTTGACCTTCCTTGTTGTTTGACCTATATACCACAATTAAATGTTTGTTTAAAAATGGGTGGTGTTTGATATGCAAACTGAATTGCAATGGTCCCAGAGGGTAGGGATGCATGGAACGCTTTCAATACTAGGAGAACTGCTCCCAGTTCCAGGACATTTATGTGCAAATTGGCCTCCATGGGGGACCAGGTGCCTTGGACAGTCTTGGAAATGTCCCCCCACTCTAACAGGGAAGCATCAGTGGTAACCGTGGCTGTGGGCTGGGGAAGACAGAACGGTCGACACCAAAGATTCGTTTGTGGGTTCATCCACCATAACATTTCTTCCTTGCAATGGTTTGAAAGACGTAACATGTGATCGAGTGGGTAAATTAGCAACGACCATTGTGCGGAAAGGAGCCACTGTAGGATTCTCATGTGCAGTCTCGCCAGTGGTACCAATGCAATGGCAGCTGCCATGGAGCCTAAGAGTGCAGTACATAGGTCTGAGAAGTCTTGGATATGGTGTGTTATGTTCAAAAAATTGGGGGGGGGGGATATTGACAGGATGTTGCGTCGAAGACCGCTCCAATGAATTCCAGTGTCTTCGTTGGAGACACTGAGATTTGTCCTTGTTAATTGTAATCCCCAAGCGGAGAGTGAGACCTTGTGTGTAAGAAGATTCCTGGTCGGAGCGGTAAGGAGCCAATCGTCTAGATAGGGAAACACCTGAAATTCTTGTAGTCGAACATGAGCTACCACAACTGCCATACATTTGGTCAACACTCAAGGCGCTGTCGAGAGACCGAATGGCAGTGCCCTGAACTGGTAGTGATATGTGGTAGTACGTGTCCTGGAAGGTCTATAGAGCACATCCAGTTATCCCTCCCTAGGAAGGGAAGAATGGACTGTATCATGACCATTCCGAAATTTTGAAGTTTGATAAATTTGTTCAATAGGCTGAGATCCAGGATTGGTCTCCAGTCCCCTGTCTTTTTTGCAACTAGAAAGAACCTTTAGTAAAACCTGGATCCTGTCTGGTCTGGTGGTACTGGTTAGATGACTCTTTTCATTACCAGCTTTTCTACTTCTAAGGCTGACTGGGTGGTACATTGTGGATGGGAGTTAAATCGAATAGTCTCTGGTAGCCTCTGGATAGTATTCTCTCTGCACCCAAACATCGGTAGTAATAAGAAGCCAGGCTGGTAGATGCAGAGAAAATGACCCCCGACTGTTTCCAGAGGAAAGCAATCAGGCCACTGTTCAGGAGCTCTGGTAGGGTGTGTCAGAGAAAGAATCTTTAGCGCCCTGGTTACGCGGACCCCTCTACCCAGAAAGGGACGTCTTCCATATGAGTTGCCCCCTCTGCCCTGGGGGGATTGTTCACCACGAGTGTCTCGAAAAGGTCCTTGGGATTTCTTGAAACACATTTTTCCTCCCTTCTGGTTCCTGGAGTAGGACCTCTGGGGGTTGCAAAGGCGTATGCCCACAGCAGACAAGGTATTTCCATTTTTCTCACTATGTGAAAGTGTCTCTCGTACTTTGGGTTCAAAAGGTGCAGCTTCGTCTACAGGTGCATTGATGAAGACTTAAAAGTTCTGCGAAGTCACACAACCGTATCCAAGCATTACGTCTCATGACAATGCCTGATGTGGCAGCTCAAGCTGCCCCCTTGGTGGAATGAGATATCAAATGCATCGAGGATGGATTCAAGGGTAGCTAGCTGCGAGGCAACAGTATCACAAACCTCATCAGCCAGTACCCCTCCAAAGAGTGAGACATTTCGGAAATTAGGTCTCTTTGGAGGCGAGTAAAGTGTGCCAGATAGAACAGTGACCAAATGGCGAATGTCGCTGAAGCATAGGTCCGTTTCTCTAGTCTGTCCATGGTCCGGGACTCTCTGTTTGGAGGATGGACGGTGGAACGATCTTCTGCCAGGTCCCTCTTGATGGCCGCCGCCACAACCATAGAATCAACTGTCAACTGCTAGGACCAGTGGGGCTGGTCTTCAGGTGTAGATTAAATTTTTTGTCTGGCCTCTGAGGGACAGGTTCTACATTGTCCGGGGCCTTCCAGGCACGCTGCACAATGATTTTAACAAGGTCATCTGCCGGTGGAGTCACCCAGGAAGTAGATGGCCAGGCACGGAAGGCCTGCAGGAACACAGATTCCTCAGGAGAAGGGTTATAGGACTTTAAGTCTCCTTGCTACTTGAGGATTTTGAGAATGTCTCCAAATGAGATGTCATCTGGGGAAGACCGTGGGGACCCTTCCCCCTCATCACAATCAGTGTCTTCGGTGATAGCTTCCTTCGGTGAATCAAGGTGCTTCTGCTTGCACCATTTCTTCCGGGGTGGCTCCCCAGGGGGATCTTCTGAGGAAAACTCCGGAGAAGGGGCTCCCTTCAAAGAGGGTTCTTGTGACTCCCGTGCCCATGGTCCCGAAACAGACGGTTGGGAGAGGTGCATGCTAGGGGGGTTCTGACACTGATGTCATTGGTGCTGACTGTGAGTCCACTATCTGAGGAGGAATGGGAGTCCAGAACCGGGAGGGACAACCTCGGAACCAGGGTCACACCTCGCCTTGAGGAGCCCACCTCCAGGCGAAGAGCTCTGAGAGAACTGGAAGCCATTGGAGCCATGGACATAGACGTCGCCAGCGAGAAAATAAGCGCCGGGCTAGGTACCAAGGTACAGATGGTCCAAGCACTGCTTCGAGACAGCATCAGTTCCACCGGAGCCGATGCAGCAAGAGTGGACGGTGCTGACTGGAAAAACACTGCTGTTGGAAACGAGACAATATGCACTGGAGTGGAAGTATCTTGTCCTTGGCAGGTATTCGTGTTTTGGAGCCGATGAAGTCGAAGAAACTGTCAGCACCGTGGCTGGGGATGGTGCCAAAGCAGGTACAGTCATCGGAGCCGATGTTGGATCCAAGGACGGCACAGAAGTCAGTGGTGCCGAGGTTGGAACCGAAATAGGGGTGAATATCATGGACGCCACCGAGGGAGAAGACACAGAGCCTGGTGCTGAAGAGGTCTGAGCTGAGGGCGCCGGTGAAGCACCGAGCCGACTCAGTTCCGTAACTGACGGAGATGCAGAAACTGAGTGATTCCGTTTGTCCTTATGTTTTTTTTTTTTTTGTTTTTGAAGGGGGTGAGACCTCCGACCTAAACAGAGCCTCTGAAAAAGGTGTCTTGAGTAATCTGTTTTTAACTTATGTTTTTTTGGTCTTTGGAGGGGGGATGAGACATTTGACTCAGATAAAGCCTCCAAAAAAGGTGTCTTGACACACCCAAACAGTAGACACAATGAACATGTGCATCTGAGTTAGGCATCTTATGTCCACACTTGTCACACTGTTTAAATCCCGACTTAGCTTTGTCTGACATAGTAAGGCAACAAGGCTATCCTATAGAAAAATTAAGGGAGAAAATACCAATAATGTTATTTAAAAAAAAAAATACCACTAGTAAAAAGGAAAGGCCTGTCAAAGACAGGAGAGAGGGACAGTACCAATAAAGGTAAAAAATTAAATTACCAAGGAAAAGGGTAGGAAATAGGCGACAGTGAGAAAAGGCTAACTTGACTAAAAAGTAAATAATTTTGAAGAGAAACTGTCTTAAAATTAACAATTTTCTACTTAGCTTTGAGAGAGATGGCTAGCACATCTGATTAGGAACACGGCAAATGAGATCTGAAGTAACTAGGAGAGGAGCATTATGGGTAGGTCTTAGCTAAGAGTTTTTGGCTGGCGCGAGCTTGGAAATGGCCATATCGGTTCTGAGGACAGAACCAAAGTCCTAATGGTAATGAATAAACAAAGATTTACAACATCAGACCAAATATTTAAATAGAATAATGAAGAAAACTAGACAAAAATATCAAAGATTTATGAAAAAATCTTCTACTTAGCCAACAAGCCAGTAAGGAGACAACCTCGAAGCTTTTGCGGCAAACAAGATCTGGGGAATTGCCATGAGGCACCATAGGATAGGGGTTAGCCTCAAGCCAGTAAAAGCTCTCGAGCTTTAGTACTGGCTGATTCGGAGCAGAGAATCAGCTCTGAATCCATCCAGCAAGAATTACGGCGAGATAGGACTACATAACATCTATACTTTCAACAAGAACATGTCAAGACAACTTCAACCAAAGCTAATAACTGTAGCAATCTTCAACCCCCCACCCCCCACAAAAAAATATCATGTGACACAAAACTGAAGTACTGATTTCAACTGTTATACTATGCAACAGTATTCAGTTCAACTGTTGAGGTATCAAAGCCTACCTGGAAGCTCCTCCAGGGACTTGCTTGCTGTCTCTGAAACTGTTGCGCCAACATCCAGGACATGTTGCACTGCACTTTCATGTGAGCTGTTTGGAACACGATACTGGCCAGGAACTCTTCATTGGTTATTAGTGGTGGTTCCCTAGCAGGCCCTCCCCCAGTAACCATCTGGTCACAGCCCACTGCAGCTGCTCTCTTCCATGCAGATGTGAACATGTCTGTGGCCCTGTGGCGCATCTGCTCATATGTCCTGCCATTGCCACCCACGGCATTCACATCAACAACAATTTGGTGCAAAATTTGCATCCTGCGTGCTGTATCTCCCCATCCCTTTCCAGCAGAAAAGCACCATGTTGCCTAAAGGCATCAACTATCACCTGGTTCTCAACATCTGTGAAAGTGGGTCTATGAAGATCGACATACCTGGGTGGCATACTCCTAGCTGTCCAAAAATCAAACAGAAGGATAATACACACAAGTATCACAAAAAGTACAGTTGTGTACACTTACCATAAATGTAGATGTTCGAGTGTATTCACTGTTGCAGTCATTACATTTGGGTAATCTGCTTGCAGGTTGCCCCTCAGTCGGCCTGAATAAAGTCGTGGGTCCTGCGTCGGTTGCTGTCTCCTTTTCCATGACGTCAGGTCATCAGGGTACAAAACATGCAGCTGACGCCATTTTAATCAGTTTCTCTTGCCCCAGATGTCAGGTGCCCCCCAAATGGGGAGCAAAAAAATATATATAACTATATATATATTTATATATATATATAACTATATATATATATATATATATATATATATATATATATATACATGCACTTTAGAGCACACAAAATTTACCTTCAACTAAAAGCAAATACACCACAAAGGCTTTTGAGCATAGTGAAGGAAAGAAGAGGTATGATAATAGAAAAGAAAGGGGGCTGGCGGGTGGGTAACCCAGACTGCAACAGTGAATACACTCGAACATTTACATTTATGATAAGTGTTCACAGCTGTACTATGTTCTTCGTGTTTCACTGTTGCAGTCATTACATTTGGGTAGAATCCCAAAGCTATGGATGGGAGGATGGAATTAAACAGCATTAGGAGCGGCTATAAGGCCCTGCAGGACTGTAGTGGCAAAGCCTGCCCTGGATTTAGAAAAGAGAGGTAAATGGTAATGCTTTGTGAACGCATGAACTGAGCTCCAAGTAGCAGCTTCTAGAATGTCTCTGGTAGGAACCCCTCTGAGAAAAGCTGCTGAAGTAGAAGCAGCCCTGGTGGAATGGGATCTGATCCCCTTGGGCACAGGTTTACCATGGTGCAAGTAGCAGAATCAAATACATGGCTTATCCATTTAGAAATAGTCTGCTTTGATATAGCCTTCCCCTCTGTTCCTACAGCAAATCCCACCAGTAGTTGCTCAGAATTTCTTAGAGATTTTGTCCTGTTTAAGTAGAATCTTAGTTGTCTGTGTACGTCCAATGAATGCAGAATCCGCTCCCCCTTGTTCTGCAGATTCGGGAAAAAAGTTGGCAGGTGAATGGTCTGGTTAAGAGCCACACTGGATACCACCTTAGGCATAAAAGAAGGATTGGTCCTGAGGGCCATCCTGTCCGGGTAAAAGATAATGAAAGGCTCCACTGCCATGAGAGCCTGTAGCTCTAAAACCCTTCTAGCTGAAGTGGCTGTCTTCTAAGAAAGAAATTTTATATCCGCAGTAGCTGCTGGTTCAAAATGAGGTAGGGTGAGTTTTTCCAGCACAAAATTGAGGTCCCATGCAGGAGTTGGCGCTCTCCTGGGAGGCCTTAAATTTTTGGCCCCTCTGAGGTACTGTTTTAGCAGGGAATGAGAAAAGAGGGGCGGGCTCTATGTTGTAATGAGCCAAGATGGCAGAGGCATGGATTTTTATTGAAGAAAAAGATAGGCCCTTGTGAAGAATCTCAGTTAAGTATTGCAAAATCTGAGGAATATTGGACTTTGCTGTGTCTATTCCTTGTGCTTGGTTCCGAGCACAGAATCTCTTCCATTTATCAGCATAAGATTTTCTAGTACTAGGCCTTCTGGCTTCCAAAATGACATCCATCGCAGGTTTACTGAGAAATGTGATTGGTGAAATTAGTTGATTAGCCATGCTGCAAGATTCAGAGCCTGGAGCTGAGTGTGCAGAATTTGATAGTTCTGCTGAGACAATAGGTGAAGTGTTTGAGGCAAGTACCACGGAGGAAGGTGTGACATATTCCTTAGAAGCGGGTACCAGTGTTGGCGAGGCCAGTCCGAAGCAATTAGGATAATTTTTGGTTTTTCCTGTCTGACTTTCAGTAAGACCTTGGAGAATAGAGGCAGAGGGGGAAAGGCATAGACTGATAGGTTTTTCCAGCTGAAGGATAGAGCATCCACTTTCCATGCTTTTTTGTGATGAGTTCTTGTGCAGAATTTGTCCAACTGAGAGAGGCAAATATATCTATGTCTGGGCTTCCCCATTTTCATGTTAAGATGCTGAAGATTTGTGGATCCAGTTTCCATTCATGCAGGTCCATAAGATTTCTGCTTAGGTCATCTGCCAGAGTATTTTGTTTTCCTGGCAGGAATTGAGCTTGAAGATGTATTTGGTAAGTCAAGGCTGTGTTCCACAAGGCCATGGCTAGCGTGCAAAGGGGGTAGGAGTGGGTACCCCTGCTTGTTTATGTACCACATAACTGTGGTGTTGTCCGTCTTTATCAGTAGTTGTCCTGGATGAAGGAAGTCCTTGAAGGCTGTCAGAGCATTCTGTACAGCTAGCATTTCTTTCTGGTTGATATGTAGATGCAATTGGTTTGGGCTCCATTTGCCCTGAATGCATCTCCCTGCCAGATGCCCCCCCCCCCCAAGCATAGTCTGATGCATCTGTAGTTAGTGCTTGGGTGGCAGGGAGTAGAATGAATGATAGTCCCTTGTTTTGGTGACATGCCTCTGCCCACCAAAGGAACTCCTGTTGCAGGCAGGGAATGAGAGGAATCATTGTTTCCAGGCTGTGACAATGTTGACTCCATAAGCTTTTTAGGTACCACTGAAGTTTCCTTATATGCAGTCTCTCATATGGAATTAGTAAAATGCAGGATGCCATGAACCCCACAGCCTGCAGAATTTGTCTTGCAGATAGCTGGGTTTTTGTTGCCACTTGTTTGAAGTATGTTGTCAATTGAATTTGTTTGTCAGGCACAAGGTAAGCCATCTGGGCAGTTGTATTCAAGCTTGCACCCAGGAATGTAATTATTTGAGAGGGTACCAGTTGTGATTGTTTATGGTGTACCCCTAGGCATGCTAGAAGCCTTTTTACAAATGCCAAATGCTGAAGAAGAGTGTCCTTGTCCTCTGCCTGAATGAGACAATTATCCAGATATGGATAAATTTGAATCTTTCTTTGTCTGCAAAATGCAATTACTGGTGCCAGGCACTTTGTAAAGACCCTGGGCACAGTAGATAAGCCAAAGGGCAGTGCAGAGAATTGGTAATGCAAATAGCTTGCTTTGAAGCAGAGGTATCTTCTGCAAGATTCCCTTATTGGGATATGCAGGTATGCCTCTTTTAAGTCTAGAGTTACCAACCAGGCATTCTTGCCTAGCATAGGCAGTAGCGGTTGTAAAGTCAGCATTTTGAATGTTGGAATGTCCAGGAAAGTATTTAGAATGGATAAGTCCAGAAATGGATGCCATGATTTGTCTTTTCTGGGTACCAGGAAATGTCATGAATAAAATCCTTGTCCTTTTTCCTTTTCTGGCACTGGCTGAATAGCCCCCATATCAATGAGAGACATGACTTGTTTCTGGGCATCTGCCCACTGATTTGGTGGCAGATCTGGCCATTCATTTGGAATTGGCAACGTGTGGAAATTAAATCTGTACCCCTGGGATACTATATTTAATTCCCACTTGTCCCGGGTAATTAAAAGCCAATTTTGAGCATGAAGTGCTAGTTTTCCCCCCAAAGGGGCTGCCAAAAGATAAGTGCTTGGAGATGGAAGAGGAAAGTCATTGAGACTGTTTACTGTAGGGTTGTGTTTTGTTACCTCCTGATTTGGAGGTGGAGGCACCCCATTGTTTTGACCTGTAAGATCCTTCTGATTGAAAGCTGGAGCATCTGGGTTTGCCCTGAGCGGCTCTGTTGGACACAGGAAAGGACCAGTTCTTAGTAGGCCAGTGTCTACTGAACCTGGGTGGCTGCACTTGCAACAAATAGATTTAGCTTTGTCTTCCATCTTTTTTAAAACCTCTTCTGCCTTATTGCCAAACAGACTGTCCTGCATTAAAGGAGCATCCAACAATTTAGCTTTAACATGATCAGGCAGATTTTGCTCCTTGAGCCAAGCATGCCTTCTTATCACAGATCCAGTTACAGCAGCCCTGCAAGAGGCCTCCAAGGAATCAAAACCACACTGCAAAGTATTCTTTCCAACCTGTTCTGCTGAATGCAATAAATCCTGTAACTCTTTATTTTCCACACAATCAGAAATCAACATAATTTTCTGTTTCAGTAAGCCCATAATATGCTGTTGATATTTAAGCATATGAAACTGGCAGTTTAAAGCCCTGATTGCCAAGGTTGCAGACGTATAAACCTTCTTTCCCCATCTATCCAGTGCCCTGGAGTCTCTATCTGAAGGGGTAGGATTTTTGGCTGTAGAAGCCTTAACACCCTTGGGACCCTGAAAAGTAGTTTCAGGGTCAGCAGCAGGATTTTTGAAAATAAATTTGTGGGAGTCAGGAACCCTGTAATATCTGTCTGGCTTACTAGGAGCCGGAGGCAGGGAATCAGGAGCCATGCTTGATTCCGAGAAAACATCATCAACAATGTCTAATACAGGAGGTATTGCCAAAGGCCTATGATGAGGAAGAAGTAGAAAATCCCTAAGCCTGTTTTTGGATTCTGAGAAGTCCTGACTCTTCCAATGAAAATGTTCCCTTAAAGTATGCAAAGTCTCTCCAAAAGAGTAATCCTCAGGAGGAGAAGAAGGGATGGATTCCTCTGCATCAGAGTCCTCATAAGGCAGAATAGAAAATTCCTGATCAGAAGAGGAATCAGAAGAAATGGAAACCTGATCTGAAGATTCTTAATCAGTGCCTTGCCTAGGCCTCTTAGCACGGGGGGGGGGTTGGGAACCCCTGATCAAGACGTGGCTCATGCGTCGGTTTTTTAGACATAGAAGTAGATTTTGGCCTTGTTTTTGATGATGGCGTCGGTCTAAAATACAAATGTTGAGGCCTGAAAACACCCTCAGAAGCCGGTGCCTGCTCAGCGGCTCCGGACCCATCCAAGGGGGAGACATCAGCAGGTTCAATACTCTGAGAATCTCGCGGCATACCGGACTCCGAATGGGACTCGGTAGAGGCCTGCGACTCAAAAGTAGCGGGCATTAGGGGCTGCGAAAGCACCTCACTGAGTACTGGCGACTGGCTTAAGAGAAGCTTCGTCGTTGGATATGGACCTCAACGGTTTGTCTCTGTCTTTTTCCTTGCATTTTTGTGAACTCCAGTAGTCGGATTGCTAACCGACGACATTTCAGGATAGTTAAATCTTGAACCAAAATATTTAGAAGCAAAAATATACTGACGCTTAATAGTGTGTTGGTTAAATTTAGCACAAAACCCTTAGCAAGGCACATTGTGATCAGGGCCTAGGCAAGGAATACAGTACAAATGAAAATCCTTATGAGGTATTTGCTTTCCACAAGTACTGCAATTATTAACTTTTACTGACATCGGTAAGGAGCAAGAAAAAGTTTCCCCAACGGGGTACTTATCTTTAGTTTGAAGACTTCGGTTCTGAAACACGAAAACGAAAATTTCAGGACTTGGCCAACCGGCACTTGCGAACTGCTTCTGCTTCAGGCACCGCGCGGCAAGAAAGACGGATTAAAATGGCGTTGGCTGCATGTTTTTTACCCTGACGACCTGACATCATGGAAGAGGAGACAGCAACTGATGCAGGACCCAAGACTTTGTTATTCAGGCCGAATGAGGGCAACCTGTCAGCAGACTACCCAAATGTAATGACTGCAACAGTGAAACATGAAGAACATCTACAAAATAGCTGTTTCCAGATAAAACGGAAAAGGTAGCCACTCAGTATTACCCACTGGAATAACATAAAACAGTCTGAGATGTGAAATACAAATAGGCAGGATGCAAAACAAGGATACTAACAATGCAACATATCCTTATTTGTTCCATAACAGTATCTCACCTTTGCCCCTCCCCAAAAGGACAGTCTATCATTGTTTGCGCCATAAGAGTAACTCACCTTTGCTCCCCCCTAAAGAATAGTCTATCCTTTTTTGTGCCATAACAGTAGATCAGCTTTGCTCCCCTCACAAAAGAACAGGCAATGACACCGTTCCTAAAAAAAACACCCTTGAAATACTATCAAAGGACCTGTCCCTGAAACATGTGTACATATTTATCACAGCGCATTCCGTTTTCACGTATTGGCAGTCATGTACACCTGTGAAATGGCTTCACAAACATGTCCATGCCATCAGTACACATGTAACTAATGCATACAGATAAAGTGTACAAGCTTTTGCATCAGATTTTTCTTAAATATGTTCCAGCATATGCAGTGTGTAACTGACAAATACAAGCATACATTCTGAAGTTCAGTAATCCTCTGTATAGATATATCCCAAAGAAGCAGCTTATGTGTAGTTCCCAAAATAAACAAGCCTCCTCACCATCAGACTGCCTAGCTACACAATTGCCTTTTTATATGGTGTAGATTCAGGGCTGTTAGCACAGTGAAGATGCAAATGAGATGTGAACTCATTAGAACTACTGAATCCCAAATACCTGGATTCATGTAGGAGATGAAAACATGGTGCAGGCTTTTCCTCAGTGTTTGTTTTTAATGGATTGCAACTGTGAATGATTACTGGTTGTGAAAAGGAAAACACAACAGCACCGTAGCCTTCCTTATTATAGGCAACACTGGTATGCATAATGGTCTTCCATTGTTGTTCTGTTTTTTCCCCAGCTGCCAGAGCTCGGGAATAGAATGTCCAAGCCCACGGGGCTAGATTGGCGAGAATGAGGAAGCATGTGGTACGTATGCAGCAGAAGAGTAGTGTTATTGTAGCATTAAAAGCTTATAGCTTTTTTGTATTTTATAGAGTTGTATCAAATTGAGCATGCATATCCCAACTGTAAAAAAAAAAGTATGCATACATTAGTCTGTGGCACAAACCAATTCATAGATATCAATATTAGACTTTAGTCAGAGGTTGTGGGTTCAAATGCCACACTTCACAACTATACAATACTGTTATTTCTTCAATAATATTTACAATTACATTAAAACCTCTATACCAGTGGCACAAATGTCCTGTTGTAAACTGTAATCTGTATAACTGGAACAGGCATATGTGCAATAAATGCATATTTCAAGGATTACTTGCTGTAATCTGTCTTATAATGTGCATCTGTTAGAAGGTAGAAGTCTTAAATGTAAAAGTTAAGATAACAGATTAAATAATTGTATTAATGCATTATGCATCACATATGGCGGTACTAATCTTACCTCTTTTTTTCTCTCACTCCAACCCTTGTCTTTTTTTATTTTATATTTATAAAAATAATTTTGTGTCTTTATTATTTTATGTTATTTATTTTACTTTACATTTGTTTACTGGGAGTGTCAGACTGGGCTAGCAGCCCATTTTCAGCAGAGGCCCGGGGAGAAAACCTCTAAGATATAATATTATATGACAACATACATTAGAACACATAGCATTAACATGTATTTACAATGCAGGTACTATACAGCAGGTATTATAATGTATACTCTAATTCATATTGTTTACATGCTTTAGGACATCAGGGAAAAAATAGAGTCTGAGAGGGTCAGATGAAGAGAGAAGGTTATTTAGGTACCATAGCGGAAGTTAGGTACACGTTGTTTGGAAGTACTGAGAGTGGTCTAGTATTGGATGTTAAGGAAATAGGAAGTGACTTGTTGAGATGAAGACAGAAATAGAATGTCATGTGATTAGTAGTGCAAGACTGAAAAGTATTGTGATTAGTAATGAGAGTTGTAAAATGAAGAGAAAGCAGTGGGGGCTAGAGAGAAGTGCTGAAGAGGCTTAGGAGTACGAAGTGAAAAGTGAAGGCAGAGAGTGACGTCTGCTCAGTCTAAGGAATTTGTTTTTACTTTACTTTTATGTTATTTTACTATATTGTAAAAAAATATATATATTTTATTATTTTCCTTTTTAGTTTTATTATGTGTTGTCAAAATGTGTCCATGTAATTCATGCGTACCACATCACTAAATGCTCTATAGCACTGCGTTGTAGGCCAGCCCCACTAGATCCACCTGCCCCCCCCCTTCAACCGTCTCCAGCACCAATACCCAGCATGTCTAGAAGCCAACCTGGCAACATTGCCTCTGCTGCCCCTGCACTAGCTGCACCCTTCTTGTAGTCCTGTCCCGGAGGCTGGTCCAGTGGTACCCCCTGGCAGCTGTGGCAGAGGTGGTGATTTCATCACCCGCAGTGAGTTGCCAGGGATGGTGTGTAGGGTTGCGCGCCATATAGCTGGTGCGCACATTACGCTGGCTGGAGATGTTGCTCTCCCTTCATTTTGCATAGTACTAGCAGGAGGAGGAAACGTCAAGCACTCCAGCCACCAATGGTGGGAGGTGACAGTGATGACAGTATAGTGGGTGAGGACTCGATTCGCACTGTCACCCAGCTTGACTACCATGGGCTCTGGATATCCCCACCCTCACCCCAATCATAGAGTCTCCTAACCTTTTGTGTCCATCACCATCCCTTTCTCTTGTCTTGTTTGTCTTGTCTGTCTGAAACTGCTTCCTCACCTACCCAACATACCTGACCTAGATATACCTAGGTCCCTTTCCCAACTTTCATCTCTCTCTGAAATATAAACTAAATGGGCATCTGTCCCACAAAAAAATCGTACCATACACAGCTCTCCATTTCATACATGTTGTCTTGACACACTTGCTTTGGTCCAAATAGTCATACAACATGATTCTGTTGTGGTCACCCGCCTCTCTGGAGGTGACAGTCAAAATTCGGTTAATATTTTGCACGTGTTCAGTTTACACTGTTAAAGAAATGGATAGCTATGGTTCCTTCCTACCTCTTTCCTGCACAATCCTGTCCTGCTTTCCCTTTGTTCTTCCCCTTATTTGTTCCCCATTTCACCACTTTCCTATCTACCCTATTTCATCACTTTAATCTGGTAAAAAAATAGAATCATACACCACACACACAAGTTGCTGGAAAGCAATGGATCCCTTTACTTTTTGGGGTCCACATTTTCACGGAGGTAAACAGGTGCAGTTACCCCTACACAATTCCACTTAACACCACTGCACTATGCCAACACAAAGCAACACATCTTGTACAAACAATCCATGTCACTGCATTATTAGTAAAGTATTTAAAAGTATTAGATACATCTGTTTTCGAACCCAGTACCATCTGGGTCCCAAAAAGGAATGTATTAATGCATTAACAAGTGCTGCCACAGAGTCAGTTAAGCAGCAGGTTTATTTCATAATCTCAATAGTAACTGTCAGACTTTAGCAATGTGGCTCATGTTTGTGCACTGCTTAGCTATGCGTAAACATGTGTATCTCACGTGTATGCAATTTGCTAACCATCGCATAAACCCACTGCTCGCCTTGCTATGAAAATGTACATATTATGCTGTATTAATGCTGTTTACTGTCCATTTCCTGTGTATGACATGAAATTACATGTGGAAACATTACAAACTAACAACCCTATCTAACTATATGTCAGATATTTACAACATATCCATGTGTTGCCATCCCCCCAAGCACTGCAACTCTGGTGTCTCAGTACTTTTTCCACATATATCAACCACACTACAAAATGTAATATCAAATGCTGTGTGCTATGCAATGCACATCAATCAGGTAACATGCACAACTACAACTATTGACCCATACGCCTAAAAAGCCTCATCTGCAAGGCTAGGGAAGGAATCAGCATGGACCATATCCATGAGGACATAGGTCCTCCTTCAACACACCTGAACCCACCCATTTTGTTTTTGTCAAGGGTAAATCCTGATTACTGGACATTGTGGATTTCTTGGATACTGACCCAAAGACATGGATGAAAGATAACAGGACACACCACCTATGCTGAGTTATCCAAGACCTTTGACACTATCCCCCATTCATGTCTCATTGTGAAGATCTCCCATGTGGGAATTAAGCCATACAGTAGTAGATGGACAGGCAACTAGCTCAACAACAGAACACAAATTTTCAAAGCTGGAGAGTGCACCTCCACCAATAGCCACTTACCATTAGAATACCACAAGGATATGTGCTGGGCCTTCAACTGTTTGCAAACTACTTCCCTGAAGCACAGGTATTGGTAGATAGCTTGTGGTTTACCAAGACTGCAGATGACTGGTCAATGGACGCATTAATAAAGAGTTCCCCATTGATGGTAACCTATTACAGAAGGAGCTGCCACACACAAATGAGTGGTGCCAAACTCATGGACTGAACCTTACAGCATACTATGCCTCATTGTCCCCTTCGGCGATGATGTACCCCTGCTAACTGCGATATACACAACAACATTCTAAGCTCAAACACAGTGTTGTGAGACTCGGGAACACATGTTGTGCAATCTACACATTCATCACTGTGTGTCCATAGTGGTGACATACACATTCTGCATTCCACACATCATACATATAGACATCACATACACGACCAGGGTGGTCATACCTCTGCTGTACTCTACCCTTATCAAGCCACTAATTTAGTACAATGCTCTCTTCTGTCTGTACCTCACCAGACACATGCAGCAACTGACTTTCAGTTTTTTTCTTGTTTTGGAATTTCAAGACTTGGAATTCCCTACCACTACAAATCAGGTTACAACCTAACAAAACCATCTTCAAAAAACAGCTTATTTGCCACCTAAACAACTCCTGGACATGCAACTGCCTTGCACCTGGCTGACATAATCTAACTCCTTTCCCCTAACCACTATCCAACCTCCTCTTTAAAACTCCCAGAGATGCACTATGTATTATCACTCGTTACTTACCAGCTCACTGCCACCTACTCCCCACTGTCCCATCTGTACCCATTAACTTTCCCATAGACTTTCCCTTAAAATGTCAATGCACCTTATATGAACTTGTCTATATTCTCTTCCTTTTTTAGTTTTCCTTTCTTGTCTTATCTTCAGTACATCTTCAAGATTAACTCTACTAAGCATACTGTATGAACAACCATCATATGTTATTACCTGCTATATTTTTAATTGCATGTCTAAATCTCTATGCTTATGTAAATATCTTATGCAATCATATGTTATCCGCTATATTCCTATAAGTGAATGTGTAAACCACAATGCTCAAGTAAATGTCTTATGTATAGTATGTTAGCAATTGTTCTGGAGCTTTTCTTCCCGGACCACTGCTGAAAATGGGAAGCTCTGTCCAGTCAGACCTCCCCACTAAACACATGTAAAATAAATGTAAAATAAATAAATAAGTAAAGTGGAAAAAACAAAGGTTTGTGCCTGGCAGACTCCAGGGCTTCCAAACATGACATATATGGAAAGACTGAGAGACATGTCCATGTACTGAGTATCATGCAGGCTGCTGACAGGTGACCTCCACCTGCCCTATAGAGCAATGTCAGACCCTGCCCTGCTGGACAGCTGCAAATCAAATGGGACAAGAATGATTTGCCACAGGTTTCTCAACCTAGCCTGTGACATAAAAAGAACATCCTGGGCAGGCAGATACATCTCCCAAAGATTCACTCCTCTGTAATAGGCTCCCACTGCATGGGAAAGAATACTCCTGAATGACCCTATTCATGTGTAACCTTCACTACTGGTTGAGTGATTGTAAAGTCACCTCTGGGGTAGCACCTATGTCCCTTATGGATAAGGCCAGTTGGTGCTGCTCACAAAATCACTTGGCTAACGACCACCATCCAGCTATATTCAATAAGGGTACTTGTGTTTTTACACAGCTAGGCTTCTAAACACCCTAGGATCAATTAGGCTAGTAGCTTCATATGACTCTATGAAGCTATGAGCCTATGCAGGCCTTCCAACAGCTTGTCTCCCACATGCCTGCTGATCTCATCTACTATACGTTCACCTGCACTCATAAAAGTCAGGCTTCTGCCATGGTGCTTCCATCAAGTACTGTGTTCTGCAGTCTGTGCACTTAGGTAGGGGTTCTGTTCTTATTGCAGTCAACTGGGCGTGTGTGTGTGTGCATGTGTGCATGTGTGTCGAGAGAACAGCAGAAGTGTGTATCCCACAGTTACTGCGCCAATATCATGGACTGACAGTATTTTGATTCTTGCAAATGTCTACACATCCATTTCATGCAATCCACCCAACATCTTGTCCCCCACATGGCCTGCTGACATCATCTACTGTAGGTTCACCTGCACTCTTGTAAAAGTTAGACTTATGCCATGGCGCATGCATAAAGTACTGTGTTCTGTATTCTTTGCACTTAGGTATGGGATCTGTTCTCACTGCAATCAACCGTGTGTGTGTGTCTAGACAGAAGAGCAGTGTGTGTACCCAAACACAGTCACTGCTCTAATACCATGGATTCAAAGTATTTTGATTCTTGCAGATATCTACACATCCACATCATGCAGCCACCCAACATCTCATCTCCCACATGGTCTGCTGATGTCATCTACTACAAGTTCACCTGTACTCTTGTAAAAGTCAGACTTGTGCCAATGCACTTGTGTAAAGTACTGAGTTCTGTAGTCTGTGTACTTACACAGGTACGGGTTCTCTTCTCACTGCAGTCAAGTGTGTGTGTGTGTGTGTGTGTGTGTGTGTGTGTGTGTGTGTGTGTGTGTGCGTGTGTGTGTGTGTGTGTGTGTGTGTGTGTGTGTGCGCGCGCAAGCGAACAAGCTCTTGCTTGACATTGCAGAGAGCCTTTTACACCAGCATGTGGAACACTTTATTTACCATATTCTCCTCAACAGACAGTGCTGATGTCACCAGCTTTATCACATTTTTGGATATGCAGTACTCCCACCAAGGCAGGGAGGCCCTGCAGACATCACCTCATCCTATACCAGACCGAATAGAGTGACATGGCTTTAACTCTATCCGCATATATCATGGCATGGTTTGTAGGCCCTGTGTTATCTTGCTGAGAAAGCCCTGTGGTCTCTCCAGCTGCTGCATGTGTCTGGAGATGTACATGCAAAAGAGAGCATTATACTCTATTTCGGTTCTGATGAGATTTGACTACAGTGCTGTCATACAATCTTAAGATCAGAATATGATGGCACTACTTATGATGTACACAAAATAGGCTTTCAATACCAGTGTGGAAACTTGGTGGTTGAAGTTCAGAGTGCTGTCTAAATGTGTTCCCAGTACTGGCATCATTGGGTATTAGCACAGCAGGACTGTTGTTAATGCTGTGATTAACACAACACTCCACTTTTCAGATGGAAAACATAAAAAAGACACATTTCTGCATTTAGTTGTAGATCGTGTGCCTTTGTCCCTATTCATTTGTCTGTGTTAGCTCCTCCTGTACTATGTTATCATCACTGGTGTGCAAGAATCAGCAAACTTAGTAAGCCAAAGGCCATATACTTTAGCCTGAACACTTGAGAAATAGAGTCCAAACAGTGAAGTGCCAAGCACAGATCCCTGGGCTTTGCCAGTTGTGACAGTTCTACTGGTACTGGCTGATTCACCAACTTAGAGGTGAAGACCTAAAAACTATTCTCGGAGCAAGAGAAGTTAAATGGCAGATAAAACTGGGCGCAAACCTCCCCCCAGGTATTAATGACTTCATAAATTTACAGCCCATTCTTAAGATGAGAACTAACAATTTATAATGACTGATGCTATGGTGCAATAAGCTGTGTCCTTCAATTTTTAATTTTCTAATTCTTAATGGTTCGATTCCACATATGAAACAGGGTTCACTTTAAGAGTTATTTATATTTCTGTTTAATTGTTTAAGATGTTTGCCAATTTATATAAGCATGTATTTGGCATGGTGTTTTGGATTCAGATGAAGTCCAAGTTAATGGGCGAAAGCGCTTAATCTAATTCTTTTAGCATTAAAAGTTTAATATAAAGTGCTTTTTATTAGAGTCCATTGGTCCGTTGCTTTTGTCACTGGATTATTTAGTTATTTAATTTTTCACACTTACAACAAATATTTTGTTTATATATATATATATATATATCTATATATCTATATATATATCTATATATACATCTATATATTTATATCTATATATATATATATATATATATATATATATATCTATACATACACACACATATATATATATATATATATATATATATATATATATATACACATATACACACACACACACACACAAAGCAACTAGACTGTATTGCCCATACTGTCGCATACAGTTATAGCAGTGTCCCTCCCTAACACCTCCGGCAGATGTTACAGTGCCAGGACAGTGTGAGTGGTTACCCTCATAGTGAGTGAATGTATCATAATAGCTGTTCAAGAGTGTGTGTGCGTGTGTGTGTGTGTGTGTGTGTGTGTGTGTGTGTGTGTGTGTGTGTGTGTGTGTGTGTACTCATCTCTTATCACTGCAAATCATATATGTTATGTCAGAGATATGGGATTACTGGTGGAATTATTATTCTGATATTGTTCATGATTGTGGCTGGTTCTTGTAATGTTTTCCATGAGCCTTAAACCTGTGCCCACCTTACTGGAGACCTCTGCTGAGAGTGCACTCATATTCAAGCATATCAGTTCATACAGCTTCACAATAAGCACCCTACCCCAACTGTATGTCAGATCCTGGAGAGATGTCCTGTGCATTATTCATGTAAGATTGCTTGTCTCACACATACATGCTCTCCACTGTTATATCACCCTGTGTGACAGTCAAAAACACATTTTCACTGTACAGTCCCTACTGTACCATATAGATATGCGAATGGTGTTGCTGGTACAACCATCTTCCATTGACATGCCCGCCTCTGCTGTACATCAGGTGGTTTCACCTGCCCTCCTTCCCTGTGTTCATTCCTGCAATTCATGTGTGTGCCCCTATTCAATACACTCACTTCCCCCGAGTGCTTATTTTACATGACAGTTCATGTCCCATTACAGATCATTTACACAGCTTCAGTACATGATGCCAGGAATGCGATATCACAATACTCTGCACTGTAGGTACACTGTAATGCATTTGGACCATACACTTCACATTCATATCTCTCAATCATCCAGATATTCCTAGGATGTCCAAATGTGTTCCTTATCAAACTTGTGGCTTTCTGCCATATCACTGGGATGATCTCAGGACTGCTGAGAGTCAATATTACAAACATTTGAGTTCATACCTTTCAAATGTCCTGATTTGTGCAGAATGTCCAGTTTTTTCTCATATTTTTGATCTCTTCCTTATAACATTTTGGTTTATTGGCATGTTCATCGCAGACTAAAGTCAGAAACTGAAGACAAACATTTGAGTTTCAAACTTCATGCTCTTCAGAAAGTGCAGGCTGCACTACAACCTATTATTCGATCAAATTTCTAAGTCTGGAAGAGCAATATTAAAAATCTGTCCCTATTTTTGGGCCTTTATCCCTCCATTACTTATGGCTTTGTACAGATTTCTTGCTCTAACAGGTTGATCTGGAAGAGCAATATTAAAAATCTGTCCCTATTTTTGGGCCTTTATCCCCCCATTACTTATGGCTTTGCACAGACTTCTTGCTCTAACAGGTTGAAAGGCATGTTTGAGTTTCATTCCAACACATTTCTATGCAACATCTTTGTCAAACATCCCTATTTTTGGTTAAATGTCCCCGTATTATGCTAGCCTTTGTGCAGATGTGTTGCACTAACAGTGACAGCTATATGTGAAGCCCTGGTAATCACTGTGGCATTTCGCGCAAATCCACACACCGTAATCCACATTTGCTTACATGTTTTCCTGGCCAGTAACACTGCTGCCAGCCATGAAACCTAGCTTAGACACGCCACACGGCATTAATATGCATTGTGCGCTGCCGCTCGCCGTGTAAACATGTAAACTGAATGTAAGCTTCACACAGAGCCTATATGGATTTTATTGAATCCCAAAGCTAGAGTTGTGGAAAATTCTGAGACAGTTTCAAGTCTTTTCAGGATATAAAATTAATGAAAATAATACAAAGGGTTTAGGTGTAAACTACATACCCAAACACGAATTCGTTCAGCAATACACATTTATGGGGACATGATTAAATGAAGTGTTTAGGAGTATGGATTAAAAAGGATTCTGTTACTGCAACTAATGATACGTGAGAAGAGACTAAATAAAAAATAACACAAACTGAGGAACTAGACGCTCTTGTTTATGGTTATGGATAGTAAGGTACAAACAGTGACACTGTTTTTAGTTCATGTAGTTTAATATGCAGGTCAGGCATATTTTTATCAACCAGAGGAGAAGTTGTGGATAGTAATTAATAGAGTTGAAATATTTTATCTGGGAGGGGAATAGAGCAATGGTCAAGTGGGAAAAGTTGATCTTGCCAACAGAGCAAGGTGGTTTAGGACTATCTGATTTGCATGGATATTTTACAGCTACACAGTTAAGGCTCATGGGATCATTGGCAGTTACTAAGCTAACGGCCCCAGGGCCCTTACAAGCCTAGCTAAGTTCAACTTGTGTTCCCAAGGGTGTCTGGTTCAAGCAGACACTAAAATTCAGCACTTACTGCCCCTGTTCAAGAGGGGCACAGTGGAACCCCCCCAGGGGTGAATTTCTGGTCACCCATCCAATTGTTTAAACTACACTTGACTAGGGTGAACAAAGGGCTTTGTTTAACAAGAACAGGAAGCTTGTTCCAAAGGTGGGGCAACCTCTGTGAGAAAAATCTCTCTCTCATATACACAACATAGCAGTAAGCTATAATTCAGACTGGAAAGCGATGATGATGAAGCAGGGAGGAAATTTTAAGAAACACAGATAAAGTAGGATTTTGGATGCACATCCTTAAGGAGAACAACAGCCATACAGAATAAGGCTGGTATCCAAATGGAGAGATAAGTCAACAAGCAAAACAGAGTAGAACTGCTGAAACTGAATTCATCTACAAGTCTTGGTGAGTACCTTCACGTGGTGGAATTTGTTTTTCACAAAATCTCACCAAGACAACACTGATATATAGACTGTGTTTTATAAGGGTATATATCACATTATCGCATTTTCAAAATATCGAACAGCTACAATGTTGAAAATGCCATTCAGTTAAATGTTTTTTGTGAGACTGTGGTACAGTGAGGATCAGAAAATGTGCCCTTTCCTCACTGTAGTGGGATCTCAGAGTTGGTATATATATATATATATATATAATAGGGGGTGTGGGGTTGTGCAGCCCCCCCCCCAATAATGGTTTCGCTGAACTGCATTTTTGATATTGTAGCCATTTGATATTATTAAAATGCGATAATGTGATATAGAAGCATTTTATACAGCATATATCATGGACAGAAGCAGGTCAAAAATTAAAAGAAGATAGATGGGTGCACAAGACCCAGGATAAAAAAAGTGCCCAATCCTGGTAGGCGCACTGGTGCCAGGACTGGAAAGTATGACAGTGCAAAATCCTCAAAATACTACAATGGGGCCAGGCCAGGGGGAGGATGCCCCCCCCCCCGTTATAGAAGGGAGTAGCAGTCCACAAAAATCACAAAAGCTGATAGGCCAAGGAAGAGCCATAAAGACAATAGGGTGGACTATTAAGGATAAGAAAGAAATTATGTATTGTTACTACTGTGCAAAAAGCCCAGAATTTCCAGACATAAGACATACAAAAAGACTAAGAGAGAAACTAGAGGAAAAGAAATAGATCAACAGAAAAAACTGTCAGAAGCTTCAATTAAAAATGTGTGTTCATTAATACAACAGACTTGTGAAAAACAATATATAGACCAAGAAACTTTGTATTTTCACACTTTCTCAGATGCTTTTTTTCTTCAAACTAATCAAACAACAAAACCTAGAGATTTTTGAAAAATATAAAAAAGAAATATGGACATGGAAAAGAATGAGAGATTTGTTATGGTGCAATATTTATGCAAAGTCGATTATTAAATTAATCAATACAAAAAAGCCAGCATCAAAGATATTTGAAGAGAAATAAAGGCAAAGGCATCCAGATATGGAAAATTTCACAATAAAAATAATATCACAAAGAGGGAATGTAGAAAAGAAGATCAGTACAGTAGAAATTAAAAAAAATAGAAGCTGAAGTTATGGAATGTCTGCAAAGTGAAGGAGTTGGTGTAGAAGGTCTTAACACAATTTACATCACAGCATGATGGAATGAGTCCCCAAAGTAAGGATAAACAGGAACATCAAGAGACATCTGAAGAAATAATATGGATGTGGGAAAGAGAAAGATATTTAATATGGTGTAATATTTATGCAAAGGAAAAAGCAAAACTTATCAATACAAAAAGATCAGCACCAAAGATATTTGAAGAGAAATACAGGCAAAGAAATCAGGACATGGAAAACTTTACAATACAAACATTAAGAAGACAAAGAGGAAATTAAGATTAGTAATGGTCAAAGAAATAGAAATTGAGGTTATGGAGTACCTGTGAAGTGAAGGATTCAGTGTAGAAAATCTAATTCAGAAAACACCACAGCAGGATAGAGCAACAGACATCCAAATTAAGGAGAAACCAGTGGAACGGTAAGCAATTTATCAGTTGTTATATGAAGATATTTTGAAGCCTTACACAGGAAACCAGTATAAACATTCACTTGAAGCTGGACAGCAATCGAAGGAACAGGAAACTGTGGCAAGTCTGACCCAGTCAATGATGAAGAGTGATAGGCTAGTGAGTTCCCTTATGACAGAGCAATGGATGACACAGGATGAAATTGAAGAGAATGGGCCACAGGAACTTTCTATAGAATGCCTGCAGAAACTGGAGAACAAAAAATGTGCCCTCAGATTAGAAGAAAATGAGCTAAGAGAAGAGTTAGATGATTTAATAAAGATAGACAGACCTATTAAGATCAATAAAAGAAACAGACTGCAGAGGGTCAATAAAACCCAAAAAGTTAGAAGTTTGATAAAACAAATGAACACCCTAATTAGGACTGTCCATAGAGATCCATGTATTATAACATGATATATTACTGTGTAGCTAAAATAATAACATATAAAATTCTACAAGAACACATGGCAGTAAGGGAAAGCAAGGGGAGAAATCAAATACCATCATGGAATAATCAAATGGAGAAAACTATAAAACAATTAAGACAAGAAGCGTCACTGTTAGAAGAGTATAGATGTGGGAACAGATCAACAAAAATACTCAGAAAGACAGATGTGATAAAAGCAATGTGCAATATTATAATGGATCAGGATTTATCATGTACTTTCACAAATAAAAAAATAAAAATATCAGCACAGGCAGAAAGACTTAGAAGATACACAGATAAATATAAAGGAAAAGTACAAAACAAGCAATTTATTGATGACCCAAAAAAGTTTTATAGAAAATTAGAAAATTGAGAAACCAGGTAAAAGGAATTGAAAGACCACCAAAAAAAGAAAAAAAAGACACATTTTGGAGAAGTATTTATGAAGATCCTGTGGAACATAACAAAGATGCTACATGGATAGAAGAAGTAAAAGAAAGAATAAGAAGTTCAAAGGTGCAAGATATAAAATGGGATGAAGTAACAGCCACAGAGATTGAAACAAAGTTAAGAAAAGCCTCTAATTGGAACCCCCCAGGCCTAGATGCAGTACCTAACTCCTGGTTAAAAGTATTAACTTATTTGCACAAAGATTTAGCCATAAGTAAGAACTACTTATATCCATACCCTGGACAGATACCAACCTGGCTAACAACAGGAAAAACAATGCTCCTGCTTAACAGCGAACCTGCAAGCTACCCTAAATAATTATAGACCAATAACTTGCCTTCTGACGGCACACAAACTATACACTGGAAATGATGCTGACAGAGTTTATAGTCATTTAGAAGAAAACTCAATTATGGCTATAGAACAAACTGGAATAAAATAAAGTCATATTGAACAAAGGATCACCTGTTGTTAAATAAAGTCATAGTGCAAAACTGTAAAAAGAGGAAAAATCCAAGTATGGCATGGATTGACTACAAAAAAGTATTTGACAGTATCACACATTCATGGATAAAAGAGTGCTTAAAATGTATAAGATGCACCCTACACTGACAAACTGCATCACAGCAACCATGAAACAGTGGCAAACCATTTTGCAGTTAAGCCATGATAAAGGACAAATTATTATTCCAGGGATAAAAATCCAAAGGGGATATTTCTGTGACTCTGTTACTGTTGCTCTTTTGCTTGTCCCTTATCCCATTAAGCTGTCTGCTTAGCAAATTAGGTCATGGCTATAACTTGGCTCCTAGACAGCAACAGTGCGAAGACTTCTCATCTTCTCTTTGTCGATGATTTAAAATTGTATAGCTCACCAGATGAGGAACTGAAAGCGCAACTGGAAGTAGTCAAAAGTTTTTCAGATGATGTAAGAATGTCATTTGGTCTTGATAAAATGTGCAAAAGCAACTAAAGCAAGAAAGCTGCAGCACCAAGAAAACATCAGTTTGGGACAAGAATGTGATATAAAAGAACTTGAACAAGAGGGAGTGTATAAATATTTGGGAACTGATGAAGGATCAACAATAAAACATGAACAAATGCGAATAAAACTTAATACTATTTTAGAATACTTAAATTAATTCTGAAAACAGTATTGACATCTAGGAACAAAATTCAAGCTGTAAACCAGTTTGCTCTTCCTGTCCTAACTTACAGTTTTGGAGTGACTGACTGGCCCCAAAAGCTGTTGGACAGATTAGACAAAAAAACAAGAAGGATGCTTCATGCTCATCAAAAAATTTATAAAAATCATTGCATACCAAGATTATATATTCCCCGTTCCGAAGGAGGTATTGGCCTACTTTAAACTGATTACATGCATAGATCTGCAATTGTGGGACTGCGTGCATCTAGGACTATCCATCAAACACACGTTTCACCGAAACGTAAACCACCGAACACACTTTCGTGAAAGTGTATTTATCGAAAATGCACTTTTGCAAAAAAAAACAAACAACCCAAAATATTAAAAAATAAAAGACTACTCACGTTTATGCAGGGGGCAAGCCCCCCTGCACCCCCCACTTTAATATTCTCACTCCGAGATCACACTACAGTGGGGAAAAGGAAATATTCCCTTATCCCCACTTTACCACAATCTAAGCAACAGTTTGTTTAGAGGCTGTAAAGGGATCTGTGTGTTTTTTGTCCGCCCAACAAGAGAACCTCCTCCATTTGTTTGTATAGTTTCCTAGTCGTCTTTTTGTGCGAGGAAACCAGAATGTGATGTACTGCAGGGGATAATTCTGGAAGCCTGGCTAAGATTGGAAGTGGAGTAACCCAAGCTGGCAGCTTGAAGCTCTGAAGAGTGGGATGAAGCGTCCCTGCCTGATGTGTCAGAAGATCCGGCACTGGGTCCAGGATCTATGGGTCCTCCTGACGGTAGGGCCAAAGGAATGAGAACCATATCTGACGAGGCCAGTAAGGAGCAATGAGAATTAACCTGCGACTCAATGACTTGGCTTTCTGAATAACCTTCGGAATCAATGGAAAGGGGAAAAAGCATAAAGAAGTCCCAGGGGCCAATTGTGGAAAAGTGCATCCCTCAGTGACTCTCCCAGAGGGGAAATGAGGGGAAAGTAGTTGCTGCATTTGGCATTGAATGGAGTAGCAAAGAAGTCACAGCAAGGCTGGCCCCATTTGCGAAAAATCTGATTCGCAACTTCCTGATTCAGGGACCACTCGTGAGGCATGAGAATTGCTCTGCTTAGCCTGTCTGCTATTACGTTGGATTTCCCTGGGATGTGCGTTGCCGTCAGAAAGTGATAAGAAGAAATTTCCCATTGCCAAATTCTCTGGGCCTCTCCACATAGGGTATAGGATCTGGTTCCCCCCTGTTTGTTGATGAATCATACCACCGACATATTGTCTATTTGAATTGCAATAGTCCCCATTGGAAGAGAGCTCTGAAATGCTTGCAACACCAGAAGCACTGCCCTCATCTCTAGGACACTGATGTGCAAATGGTATTTGTGATCTTTCTAAACCCCCTGGACAGTCTGTTCAGATAATGCCCACCCCCCCCAATCTGGGACGCATCTGTGGTTACTGTAGCGACAGGTTGGGGAAGTACAAATGGTCTGCCCATCATAACCCGTGTAGGTCCCTCTTGCAGGCATCCATAATGAGAATTTTGAGAGACATGGGTAACTCCTGTATAGACCACTGAGAGAAGAGTAGCCACTATAATATACGTATGTGTAGTCGTTCCAGTGGGACTAGTGTTATCGCTGCTACTATTGAGCCTAAGACCTTGAGGAAGAATTTTGCTTGTACCTTTTTCTTCTTGAGTAGGATAGATACTTGACTGGGTAGCGTTTGTATTCTCTCGAGGCAATTTTGCTACCATGTCGTTTGTGTTTAATTCTGCACCTATAAAGGTAATATGCTGTGATTGCTACAAGGCAGATTTTCCTGTATTTATTGTAATGCCTAGGTCTGAGCACAGATGGATGGTGGCGTCCCTCGCTCTGATTAGTAGGCTCTTGGTGGTGGCAGTCAGGAGCCAGTCGTCTAAATATGGAAACACCTGGAATCCTTGATGTCTGAGCCGGGACTACTGCCATGCATTTGGTAAACACTCTGGAGGCTGTAGTGAGACCAAAGGGCAGAGCTCTGAACTGATAATGACTGGCTCCCAGCCAGAAGCGTAAAAATTTTCTGGAGCGCCTGTCCATTTTTATGTGGTAGTATGCATCCTGAAGATCGAAAGAGCACATCCGGTTGTCTTGTCTCAGAAAAGGGAGTATAGACTGCAGTGTTACCATCTGAAACTTTGCTTTCTTTACCGACTTGTTTAGTCTGCTGAGATCCAATATTGGTCTCCAGTCCCGTCTTTTTTGGAACTAAAAAGAACCTTGAGTAAATTCCGGATCCGATCCGGTCTGCGGGGACTTTCTGGATGACTCTTTTTTTCCATTAACCTTTGAATTTCTAGGGTTGCTTGATCCCTTTGACTGGGTGAAATGTCTGGGATAGATTTTGACGGACGAGGTGGACAGTGGAAAGGAATGTTGTATCCCATGGATATAATGGACTGTACCCATTTGTCTTGATTCAACTGTAGTCAGGCTTCTGGGTACAGTGATAGTCTTGCCCCAACTGGCTCCAGAGGTGGACAGTCGGGGCCCCCTTTCTGGAGCGTTAGAAGGGCCAACCGGAGAAAGTATTTGTTGCCCTGGCTTTGCGGACCCCCTCGGCAGCATGGACGGCGTCTTCCATTGTTATTCCCCCCTCTGCCCCTGGGGGAAGATCACCACAAGTGTCCGACAAGGATCCTTTGGACTTCCAGAACCATATTTTTCTGCTCTTTTGACCTTTAGGATAAGGCCTGGTAGGGGCAGAAAAATGCACTCTGACGACAGACAGAGTCTTGCCATCTCGCTGGCTCCTTGTGAGAGTCTCTTTTACTTTTGGCCCGAACAAGGATGAGCCATCAAAAGGGGTGTCAATAAAGGAAGATCTGAAGGGTTCAGCAAACTCACAAAGGTGTATCCAGGAATGTCTCCTAAGAACTATTCCTGTGCCTGCTGCCCTGCTTGCTCCATTGGCTGCGTAGGAGATGAGGTGCATAGGGGAGTCCGTAATCGAGGTTAAGGTCACAAGCTGGGAATTTATCTTATCCAACAAACCCTGGGCTGTAGCGTCTTGTAGTCGATCTCCTAGCTCTTTAAGGAGATCCCTCTGAAGTTGGGTGAAATGTGATAAGTAATTCAGCGACCGTAGGGTAAAGGCCGCTGAGGAGAAACATAAATTTCCCGTATCTGTCCACCGTACGAGACTCCTTGTTTGGTGGATGGACAGATGCAGACGTTTCAGCTAACTCCTCCTTTGTGGCTGCAGCCACCATCGCATCTACTGGAACTCCCTTTCTTAAGTATTGTCTATCCTCTGGGGCCGTAATGAATTTGTTTGGCATCCTCGGAACAGGGTCCACTGACTCTGGCGAGTCCCACACCTTTCGACTTACAACACACAAGAGCAGGTCGAAGGGTGGAGACACCTAAGAGGTGGAGGGGTGAGAGCCAAATGGACAGTATGTACGGTGGGCAGATATGGGAAGCGTATGTTTCTCCTCAGCGGCCTTTACCCTATGGTCGCTGAATTACTTATCACATATTGACTCATCCTCAGAAGGGGAGAGGGATTACCAGCCGCCCCTCTGCTTAATGATCTCTGGGATGTCTGAAAAAGGGACATCCTCAGAGGGTGACCGTGGGCACACTTCTGAATCCTCTAAGTCAGTATCAGAAGTGACGGACTCAGGGAAGTCTATGTGCTTCCTCATACACTGTCTCTTATGAGGGACCTCCTCGGGGGGATGTCGGAAGAGGGGATTCCACCCATTGGGGTTTCCTGGGGCACTGACTCTCTACTCTGCGGCTGATGGAGGGATGATGAAGCAATAGACACTGGTCCTTTAGGGGGAAGAGTGGCTGGAGGCGAAGGTGGAGCAGACTCAGTGGACAGCACACTCCTCTTCACCTCGAAGGCACCGTGATCCTGGGCCAAGAGAAACTCCAGTCCTGAGGGACCGGGAGATCTCCCTGGTGCAAAGAAGGATGGCTCCGAAGCTGATGTGGGGGCCGAACTCACCTGTGCCGAAGGGCCGAGTAGGAGTGTCGGTTCTGACAAGAGTCAGACTCGACTCCCCCCCCCCCCCCCGGAACCGACCAGGGAGTGTCGGCTCCCAGATCCCTCAATAGAAGACCATATTGACAAGATCGGAACAGATGGAGCAGAGATATTATGGGTGATTACTGGCTCCGCCAGTTCCAGCACAATGACTTCCTGACACTCTGGCTCCGAACTCGTCCGAGTCGGAGGAAGAATAGAGGGCACCTAAGATTTAGTGGTCGGCTCCACGTTCCGATGGGCTGGGCTCAAAAGAATTTGTGCCAGGGCCTGCGTCCACAGCAACCTCTTCACCACCCGCTCCACGTCATCGTCCAATAAACTTCTGGAGGACCGAGAGGAATGGGTCAATGACCTGTGACTATCTGCCACAGACTGTAGTAAGGGAGATTGTGGCACCAAGCATACTGGTTCCAATGACAGTGACGGACTCCTTTTTCAGCTCCGCAATGATTCTGAGGACTCAGATGGAACCGAGGGAAGGTGAGGTTTGTCGGAATTGATAACCTTCAGCTCCGAAGACAGATTCCTTAGCAGATTCTTTAGATATTATAAAAGAGACCAAAGGAAACCAGCTACTAGCAACAACAATAACAATAATAGTATTGAAGCAAAGGTAAAAGAGTTTTTTTTTTTAAACTAGGAGAGAAAAGGTGGGAGGAGGAGAAGTCTCTAAGTTAAACAGCAGTCTCTAAGTTAAACAGCAGTCTCCTCCAACCCAAGGAGATGCCTCTAACTTAAACGGTGACTCCTAAGGAGTGGGGAAGAAGCCCTGTAAGAAAAAACAGGCTAAAGAGAAAGAATCCTCTAAATTAAATGGATTCTCTAAGAGGATAGAAGAAGAAAAGGGCCCTAAAGAGAAACAGCCGAAAAACACACCCAAACAATGAAAACAACACACACAAGCACACTACCTAGTAAGGGAAGATATTAACAGATTCTAATAAAAAAGTTTTTGTCAAGGATATTGAGAAAATGTATAATAAAGCAATAACTAGCCTGAGCCAGCAAAGACAATCCCGATGCTTCAAGCGGCAAACAAGATCTGGAGAACAGCCGCTAGGCATCCTGGGATAGGTTGTAGCCTTGAGCCATTAGAAGTTCTCGAGCTTTGCTATGAAAATCCACGAACCACGAACTTGACCAACGAAGTTTTAATAGTAGAACTTAGAAAATACACACAATGAAATAAGCGCTTTCGTTTGGCGCCTGCCAAACTTTTTCAAACAGTTGATACATCACTTCCTGTAGTTTAAATAGTAATTAATCGTGATGTAACTGAAAAAATAACTTCCCTTTAATCTATATTTAAAGTGCTAACACGAAAAAACAAAAACATACATAAATGAATCATAAGTTGCATTTCAACAGCACGAAAATAGCATTTTCGTATAGCGTGTTTGTTATATCTAATATTAATACATAATCCCACGGACTCTAACCATACGCTTTGAAATCAAAAAGGAATAAGAAAAAGAAAAAGGGAACGGAAAAATATGTGTATTGTAACACAAAGCATTTGATCAACTTATTGCACGTTAACATTCTGTTTCATCAGTTGTTATAATTAAACCAACACAAATATCTACATCAGTTATCAAAAATTCATAATAATAACATTTCTACCCTAAATACAATAAAGCAAAAATACATTTTTAGTTTTACCCATAACTAGCTATTAAGTATCAATATATAAAAATACTCTGCTAAAATTAATATATATGTAAAATGTTCATTATAATGGCAGTGTTGTGTTTGTAACCAGAACAAAAATCGTCTATTAATCCGGCCATAAAATATATATATAATTACCCTCGTAATGTATTTAAAAACATAATAGATGATGAATTGTAAAAGTAATATAAAAAATCATGTAAAAAATAATCCTAGTGATGCACATATATTTTGTTAAATAATCAATTGATTATAATTATAAATATCAATTAAATGCTTTAAAAATGTAAAAACAATTTCATTTAAAAATTCAAGTCTCATAGTAATTAATTTTTATGTTGTTTAAAATTAACATTAGACCTTACACTGAATAAGTATTAAAATTACTTAAATACATATATATATAATATAATAAACCATATATAAAAAAAGTATTTATACATATGATTTACTGTAAAAAGAATATTATTAAATTTTCAATGTTTTAATATTAACAGTAATATTAACTCTATTAGTACTATCGCATAAGAGATTTTATCTTGAGTATACTTGCAATTGATACTAAGTTGTTCAAACCTGGCCAGTTGTGTGCATTCAGTTTAAGTTGCCATTCTAATTCTAATTTTTCAAGTTTTAATTGCCATGCTCCACCTCTACTATCCACTTTTTGAACATCAAGAACGACAAATTTAAATTTATGTGAAGTTTCTATACTAATATGTTTTGCTAGGCCATTTAAGTCATTATGATCACGTATAGCCCTAATATGCTCTCCTATTCGTTCTTTAAATTTCCTTTCCATTTTACCAACGTAAAATGTGGTACAATTACAACATAAAGCACAATAAACCACGTTTTCACTATCACAGCAAGCCTTTTCTTTCAAGTGAACCTTAACACCATTAATCAAAACTTCATTAGTTTCGAACACAAAAGAACAGTATTTACACCTGCCACATCTATATGTTCTACCAAAACTTCTATTTGGTTTTTGTTCTAAACAATTTTTCAAATTCCTTCCTTTTTTATATACTGTTGGTGGAATTGTATCAAAATAACCATGTAGTGATCTATCTGCTTGGATAAGCAACCAATTTTTCTTTATAATACTGTTTATTGCCTCACTATCCAAATTAAAAGTTGTAATAAAACTTTTAGTAAAACTTTTAGTATCTTTGGCAGTAGCTGTTTTATCAATGTTGTTTGCAATTATAACCTCACTGTTTCTGTCTTGTACTTCCCTTCTATTTTCCATCAATAATTCATTAGCTACTGGGATAGTTCTCTTTAAAATTAATGGAATGTATTCTAAATTGTCCCTTTTAGCTATCACTTCATGCATAATGCTGTCAATTTTTCCGGGTAGCCTCTATTTCTAAACATTTCACTCAAGTTCAAACATTCTTTTATGAAATCTTCTCTGTTACTAACCATTCTAGAGGCCCTCACAAATTGGCCTTTTAACACTGCTCTTTTTTGTGAAAAAGGATGGCAGCTGTTATAATGTAATGGACTATTACTATAAGTTTCTTTTCGATGCATTTTAGATGTAAATACTTTCTTTGTATTATCTTTTTCTATCTTTTTATCTTTTTCTTTTTTTTATTTTTTCGTGTTAGCACTTTAAATACAGATTAAAGGGAAGTTATTTTTTCAGTTACATCACGATTAATTACTATTTAAACTACAGGACGTGATGTATCAACTGTTTGAAAAAGTTTGGCAGGCGCCAAACGAAAGTGCTTATTTCATTGTTCAGTCCACAAAGAAAATAATGCTGCAAACACACAAAATCCACAAAGCACAGCTTTACCAGTCCGGTAACCTCCACCAAAGTAGAACACAGCTCACAATAAGGTAGGATTCCAAACACGAATTTATTAACGCCACAAAGAATTGAAGATAACCAACGTTTTCGTCGATGATAGGACTTCCTCAGACAAATAACTATACAAACTAAACTCCTTAAATACTCAACCTCACAATCACTAATTGCTACTAATAAAACAATTATACAATTAAATGTTAAAACCTGTATAATTTAGTTAATACAATTTAAAATGACAGGTACCTGAAATATTAAAACTTTAAACACTTGTATTTTAGTACATAAATACACCTATTACCACTGCATAATCCAAGTCAATCAAACAGCTTCATTTAAAATACATATATAAAATGTATGAACATGTAAAAGTATTTCTTTTATATACATGAAATTTTTTGTTGTTTGATAAAAAGGGGTTCTAAATATACATTGTTACATAAACTGAATAATCATCTCAACGAATAATTACATCACGTCCTGGAAATTATATATGTGCTTTGTGGATTTTGTGTGTTTGCAGCATTATTTTCTTTGTGGACTGAGTTATGGAAGCCTGTCCGGGTGCTTCCACTACAGGTGAGGGTTAGGGCCCTTGCCAAGATCCTTCAAATCAGTCTGATATTGGAGGCATAACGCAGCTCACGGGTCAGTTGACTGCTCTTATTCATTTACTCACACCATTAAGTCAAGGCATCAATAATTTAATTGTGGATCAACGGGAAATTCTTAAAACTGTCTTGCAGACCTCGGCAGCTCCACCTGCATTGGGTCGAAACAATGGTTTAGCCCGTGCCGGTTCCCCGGAAGCTACAGGATCTACTCGAGAGACTGATTTTCGGAGTACACCAGCAGTTCTTCGTGAACATAATTCGTTCAATCAGCCCAAGGAAGGGCAAGGCAGGGATGATGCACCTACATCGACCTTTTGTGAGTGGGTGAATTACAAACCCAAATTTTGTTTTAGCGACCAGAGAGCCTTCAATTCTAAGGATTGTTGCAGTTTTCAGGAGTCGCTATGCTTGTTGGAGAACGACTTTACAGGTACAAGACACTGGAACTGGATAATGTATATTTGGCTGAATGCCTTAAAAAGAACATTGTTCCTAAGGGTTTACGGGTATATAAATACCCGAACCAGGTTATACCTGGTAGTGATTTCCACAAAGATTTGATTAAAGCATTTGATACATGTGGTCTTGAAGTTGTTAAAGCGATTATCAAGAAAAACAGTAAAGAAATTACTAGTTTACAAAATGACATTTTTAAACACAGTGACAATATTACCACTGATTTATTGTTTGAGGTTGAAAAGCATAAATACTATGATATTAGGAAAGGGGTTGATCAACATTGTGACATTGTTTTAAAACGAAAATACAAGAAGTTAAGTAGGGACATCCAGGAGTATGAAGAGGGCAGGCAGTACCCTAATCCACCATCTTTTAGATCTTTTGCTCCTATGTATAACATTGAAAATAATTCTAATAAAGATGTTTTTGATGCTCCCCTACAGGAAGAAAATACATCTGAAGGGTTTATTGATCAACAGGTACCCTTACAGGGAATGAGAATGATTTTTTACCCAGGAGATCAGAACGGATACGCCAGCAAGGCTATTCCTTGGCAGGGAATCACCCTCCCTTGAGGTCATCCCCCCTACGTTTGGGGGGTGGGGGGTCAACTCGGGGATGGGGAAGGAACAGGAGACAGGAATGGTAGATACTACTCATCATATCATTGAAACTTCCATAGGTGATTATACTATGTTTACTAAGGATGACTACCACATATATAATTATAGCAATTTTCCTGTCACTGATGTTTGTTTTAAACTTTTTATGAAAGGTTTTAAATTTGTCCCCAGTAGATGTAGTAATCTAGTTCATACTATCTTGGATCTCAAGCTATTTATACGTAAGCTCAATCTTGAGAATTTATTTGGAGGGGTTTCAGGAACCCCCGGGTTGCCTTTAAGGAAGTCCAGTACATTTAATCCTCCCTTACACCCCCAGCTTAAAAATTTGGAACTGAGAATTGAACAACAACTTAGAAAAGAATTAGGTAAGACTAAACATGCAGCTAATTTAAGTAAAGAAGAAACCTCCCTATTGTATGAAATAAGTCATTTATCCTCCCTCAGGGTTATGGAACCCGATAAGGGTGGGGGGACGGTCTTAATGGATCAGAATTTGTATAAAGCTAAAATATACAATTTGTTACATGATTATACTAAATATACCTCGGCATCTATACATGAGATTAACCAATCATATAAAAAGATAGACTTGGCTATTCAAGATTTATTAGATCAGGGGGTTATAGAAATGGATATCTATTCTTATTTACACAATACTGATCCACGGGTACCTACCATGTTTGGGGTGCCCAAAATTCATAAAAATCTAGTTGACCCTCCTCTAAGACCTATAGTAGCAGCCCAGGGTTCTAAAACTCACAATATTTCCAAGTTCTTGGACTGGAAATTAAAGGCACTATGGGGCAGGAATGAATACATACTTAAAGATTCTTGGGCTTTTCTACGCAATGTGAATGGTGGTCTATTTCATACTGAAGTGACATTTGTCACTATCGATGTGGTAGACCTCTTTTCTGTCATCCCATCCGACATTGGATTGGAATGGATAGAGGAGGCACTTTGGAACTGCCCAGAAGTTACCAACAACGACGTTAGCATGATCACTGAATTATTAGGGCTTGTATTACATAACAATTATTTACTCTCTTCTGGTGAATATTTCCAGCAGATTTCAGGCATTTCCATGGGAGCGAATTGTGCTCCCATATATGCTGATATAGTATTGTCTATCTGGGAGAAGAAATTTGTTCTCAATAGTGAATTTTCCAAGTTTTGGAATTACTATTGTAGGTTCCTAGATGACATTTGCATTTTTTGGATTGGACCTGTTGACCGCATAGGTGAATTTGTTACCTATATCAACAACTCTACCACATTTTTAAAATTCACACATCAAATTACCCATCAAAGTGTGAACTACTTGGATGTAACCCTCACCAAGGATGGTGAAGGGGTGAAGTCTTGTATATACAGAAAACCAACTTTTTCAAACAGTTATATACATTATCAAAGTTCACACCCTAGGTTCCAAAAAAGAGGCATCCTAAAAGGACAGTACGTCCGGGTTTCACGTATGACCTCGGATGACCTGCAGTTTGGGCTAGAGTGTCACAAACTTACATCCTTGTTCCAAGAGAGGGGGTACCCTATCAATATGATTCAATCGGTTCGAAATGAGGTAGAGGGGGCTCGAACTACTAAATTTAGTCCTATACTAGGGTAGGGGTACAGATGTTGTTTATGGTGTAACATCTGGAAATATGGTTGACACATTTTCTAGCAATTTGGCCTTTATTACAGATTACAGTGCCAATGCAGGGTATGTTAGCAAAATAGTACAAAAGGAATGGGAAACCTTTCAAGATCTTACAGATTTGAACCATATTAAGGGGAAGAATTTGAAAACTGTGTATAGGAGAGGTTTTAACATCAAAAGGACCTTGGAAAGTAACAATACACTAGTACGGTCTTATCGTACCAGAAAAGGGACTTATAAATGTGGACGTTGTTCCTATTGTAAATATATAATTCATGACGATCATATATATCTTGAAAGTAGGAACAGAAATATTAAAGCTGCAGAGTATTCCAACTGTACCTCTGCTGGGATGGTTTATTTGGCTACTTGCGAGTCCTGCCAGGCGTTTTACGTTGGTAAAACCGAAAGGCAGTTAAAGCGCCGTATATATGAACATCAATATGATATTACTAAGAACAACAGTAAAAATGCATTGTATAGGCATGCACAACAGTGTGAGGGGGCTAGGTTTTTGTTCTTTGTTTTAGAAACTGTCGTTAAGGACACAAGGGGAGGCCCTTGGGAAACTATACTTGCCAATAGGGAAACATTTTGGCAAATTCTTTTAGAGGCCAATAGATTTCCAGGGCTTAACGACTATATTTCTATTGTTCCATGTCTTAAGTTAAAAGCAGGACGTGTATAAAATAGTAAAATAAGGGAGGTGATATGTGTATATATATTTTCCAGGACGTGATGTAATTATTCGTTGAGATGATTATTCAGTTTATGTAACAATGTATATTTAGAACCCCTTTTTATCAAACAACAAAAAATTTCATGTATATAAAAGAAATACTTTTACATGTTCATACATTTTATATATGTAGTTTAAATGAAGCTGTTTGATTGACATGGATTATGCAGTGGTAAAAGGTGTATTTATGTATTAAAATACAAGTGTTTAAAGTTTTAATATTTCAGGTACCTGTCATTTTAAAAAAAATTTTGTATCAACTAAATTATACAGGTTTTAACATTTAATTGTATAATTGTTTTATTAGTAGCAATTAGTGATTGTGAGGTTGAGTATTTAAGGAGTTTAGTTTGTATAGTTATTTGTCTGAGGAAGTCGTATCATCGACGAAAACGTTGGTTGTCTTCAATTCTTTGTGGCGTTAATAAATTTGTGTTTGGAATCCTACCTTATTGTGAGCTGTGTTCTACTTTGGTGGAGGTTACCGGACTGGTAAAGCTGTGCTTTGTGGATTTTGCTTATTTCATTGTGTGTATTTTCTAAGTTCTACTATTAAAACTTCGTTGGTCAAGTTCGTGGTTCGTGGATTTTTTTGGAAAGTTGTTGCTGCTCTTATTGTCTTGGTTAGCTTTGCTATGAAGCTGAGTCAGAGCCGAGGATCGGCTCCGAACCCAACCAGCAAGAATGAAGGCGAGATAGGACAACATAACATCAACTGTTTCCTTACTTACCTTCTGCCGAAAGTGCATTTTCGATAAATGCACTTTCGCAAAAGTGTGTTCGGTGGTTTACGTTTCAGTGAAACGTGTTCGATGGAGAGTTCTAGACCCGACTGCGTACATATCTATTGACCTCCCAAGACTCAAATATAGTGAAAGCTTTAAAACATGAGGAGAATAAATTTAAGATGACTTCCCTTATTAGTCCAGCAGAAGCATATCAGCATCAAGCTGGAATGCAAATCAAACCAGAAGTAGATAAAAAAAAAAAAATCAGGCAGCAATGTGCCAAAAAAAAACAAAAGAAAGAATACAAGGTGAAGGATCAGATGAGAAGGAAAGAAATGTGGAAAATCCATAAATATAGCTGCAAGTACAGAAAACTCCTGGAAGAACGCCATGTTGATTAGGATCGAACACAAGAATTGTTAAGGGAAGGCAAATTCAAACCAAAAAATGAAAGGTTTATATTGGCGGCCCAAGACAGTGGGCTACATACACGCTGGTTTATAAAGTCCATTGAACATGTGGGATAAATAAAAAAATGTAGGTTTTGTAAACCAGAATTAGAAACAGTCACACCTCGTTGCTGGTTGTGATATACTAATGGCAGAAGGACTGTATACTGAAAGGCATAATAATGTGGCAAGACTGTTGCACTGGGGATTGTGCAAACATTATAATACTGAGGTAGCTGAAAAACACTGGAAACATGAGGCACAAAGCATCATTGAAAATGCTGAAGTCTACATCATATGAGATCACCCACTACCAACAGTTCAAAAGACAGATGCGAGAAAACCAGATACAGTGGTCCATGAAAAGAAGACAAAAGTAGCATTGCTCACCGAAATCGCTACACCCAGTAACTATTCCAAGGCCTGGAATAGCCTACCACTAGATATAAGATCCCTTGAACATCCCAATCAATTCAAAACTGCTTGCACACAGAGAGACACACAAAGTCATAAAATATCAAGATTTGCAGGCAGAAATAAGAACAATGTGGAAGAAAGATACCCAGACAGTTCCAACAGTAGCAGGAGCAACAGGTCTCATTAAAAAAAATCTACAATCGTATATAGATACATTACAATACATGTAACGCCATACGAATTGCAGGAGTCATTTTTGGGCACATCGCAAGTGTTGCGAAGAGCACTTTTGGCTGACATGAAAGATTGAAACAATACTAATTTCATGAACTTTAATTATACTTTGACTTAGGAATGGGGTCCATTCCTGTCTTGGTATTAGAAACCCAAAAGATTTGGAGAAATTAAAACAGAGAAAATTATATTGTCAAAGTAGCAGAAAGTAGTCTAAGATCTAATACATCACAAGAAAGGAGATTTTGCCAGTAGGGATGACTACAACTAGGGGTACAGAGAATAGGTAAGAAGTGGCTGAAATTTACTGGAGAAAACTGGTAAAGGAACCAAGGTATCGGGAGCAAATAACTAAATAGGGAAAGGTAATATTTATTTATTTTTTATTTATTTTATATTTGTTGACCGGGTTTGTCCGACTGGGCTATAAATGCCCATTTTCAGCGGAGACCCGAGGAGAAAAGCTCCAACAGAAAATAGAAATTTTGCATATTGAATACATATAGAAATACATTCATCAGTACCACAGATTACTGCATTACAGTACCACACATCATTGCATTACAGTGTCATACATTAAACTGTGGCAAGTGAAATACATATAGAAATACATTCATCATAGGGATACATTCATAATTACACATTATATACAGCGATGCCGCGGTGGTGCAGCGGTAGCGTTGTTGCCTCACAGCAAGAGGTTCTCCCATTCGATTCTCGGCTAGAGTACGGGGAGTGCCTTCTGTGTGGAGTCTGCATGTCCTCCCCGCGGTTGGGTGGGCGTTCAAAAGATATGCGTAAATGGGTGTACCTTCATTGAAGGTTGAACGTCAAACTGGCACCTCGGCGTTCGTGAAAATCTACTGCCAATCATTAGCGGACCGGAGTTCCGCTGTGGCGACCCCTAACCGGGAAAAGCCGAAAGACAACAACAACATATACATAGTAGTGCAATAGTTACATAGATAAAATATTTTACTAGTTATGTTTGTACAGTCATGTACCAAGAGGAGAAGATAAAGTAGTAAGTTTGTTTATTATAGGGAAGGAAGAGAGAAGAGAAGTAGAAGGTTATAGGGGAGTGTTTACTGGTGATAATTACATTGGCAAGTCCATTTTTCATGAAGGTATTTTTTTGTAGCGGTTTTGAATTGATTGGGATGTTCAAGGGATTTTATACCTAGTGGTAGGCTATTCCAGGCCTTGGAAGGGTTAAAGCTATAGACTAGGTGACCCATTTTGGTCCTTGGTTTGCAGACTTTTAGTAGGCCTTGTTCAGAACTGTGGAGTAATCTAGTGGGTAGGTAATGAGAGATTAGAGCTGAAATAGTTTGACAGAAAGAGAGTTTGTAGAGAATGGAATGAATAATCTGAAACTGATTATACCGAATCAGGTTAGGCAATTCTAGCCAATTTAGTTCTTTTAGTGAGAGACAGTGATGGGACTTGTAAGAATTTTGGGCAGCAAATCTGGTGATTCTGTTATAAGTTGTTTCTAACTTGTTTAGTAGTCCACTGTTGAGGCAGGTGAACATTTGGGAGCTATAAAGTAAAGTGGGTAAGAGGTAGGCATTTGAAAGGGTTAGTTTTTCTGTTTTGCTAAGATATTTTTTGTATCTATAGAGGAGCCCTAGCTTGAGAAGTGTTTTTTGGATACAGTTATTGACATGTAAAATCAAAGGTTAGTCTATCATCAATAGTAACACCCAAGAGTTTTGTACTGGTGTCCACCTGTACTCAAGTATTATTTTGTGACAGTATGGAGAAGGAAGACTTTATGTGGTTAAGATTTTTAGGGAGAAAGAGTAGTAGTTTAGTTTTCTTTGGATTAAGGATAAGTTGGTTTTCAGATAGCCAGTTTTCTACAGAGTTAAAAGAGGACTGTGTGTCTGATTTTAGTTGAGTTGGTGATTCAGCAATGGTGATAAGTGTAGAATCATCTGCATATTGCATCAGTGAGGATCCAGGATAGGAAGAGTAGAGAAGGTTGGTAAAGATGTTAAAAAGAAGTGGCCAGGGATGGAGCCTTGTGGAACACCTGTTTTAACAGGAAGAAGAGGGGAGAAAGCTGAGAGCCATTTGACTGACTGAAGTCTATCAGAGAGATAGCTGTTAAACCAAGATATGGTGGATGGAGAGAAGTATGCTAGTTTAAGGAGAAGAAGTTTATGAGAGACTGTATCAAAGGCTTTAGACAGGTTAATGAAGAGACAGGAAATATGTCTGTTACTGTCTCTAGCAAGTGATACAGAGTTTAGGAAAGACAGGAGAGCTGTAGTAGTGCTGTGCATGGGACGAAAGCTATGTTGGGTAGGTGTGAGTAGATTTTCTTGCAGAAGGTAGTGTAAGACTTGATTGTGTATACACTTTTCCAGAATTCTGGAGAGTGGTGAGAGTATGTGTATGGGTCTAAAATTAGTTTTATCTGTGGAGTTTCCTCCTTTGTGTATTGGAAGGGTGTAAAATTGCTTCCAGACGGAAGGGACTGTGGATTCCATAATAGAGTGGTTTATTAGAACAGAAACTGGGAAAGCAAGAACATCAGCAGCAGTCTGAAGGAATGCGGAGGGAATGTTGTCTACGGATGTGGAGCAAGGTTTTAATTTAGATAGTAGAGTTTTAATATAATTAGTGGAGACAGGCTTGAGGGAGCAGGTAGTGGCAGGGTTACTACTGATGGAAAAGTTTGAGCTATTAGGTCTATTATTGTTGGCGGAATGGTTTGCGTCTTGATTTAGTAATTTGGATATTGAGTCTATAAAATTAGAAGTTATGTACTCACCATAACGTTCCATCTGAGTAGGTGTATTCATTTGTCTGCAACCTGTGGGTTATGGATCCGATATCGGATCCGAACCGGCATGGTTTTCCAGCTATGGATCCAAGCTCTCAGCTCCTCCCCTCACCCATAATGCCCTGCTCTACCCTCATGACCTCAGATCGAGTTTGCCAAAGCAACAAAACCCTAAAAAGGGTAACACAGAATATGCAGGAAACTGAAAGGCCAGGGGGATAGGAGGGCGGGATGGTTGCAGACAAATGAATACACCTACTCAGATGGAACGTTATGGTGAGTACATAACTTCTAAATCTGAAGTAGGAGATTCATTTGTCTGCAACCTGTGGGACAGAGTCCCCAGCTACCTGAATCTTGGGCGGCCATCATGGAAGGATATTCCGGAGCACCGCGGAGCCAAAGGATGCTCTACCCCTAGATGCAAGATCCAACTTATAGTGGGAAATAAACGTATGAGATGAAGCCCACGTGGCTGCTGCACAAATATCATCTAGAGGAATCCTAGCCTTGAAGGCTGCCGAGGTAGATACTGACCGGGTTGAATGGGCATGAACACCCTCCGGTGCGGGCCTTCCTGAAGCTTGATAAGCCAATAAAATGCACTGTGAAATCCAGCGGGACAGAGAAACTTTAGAGATTGGCTTGCCCAAATTGAATTTTGCAAAGGAAATAAACAGCTGGTCGGATTGCCTATGACCAGCTGTCCTGTTCAGATAAAATCTAAGTTGCCTGTGAACATCTAGTGAATGTAGCTTATATTCACCTTTGTTTTCATATTTAGGGAAGAAAACAGGGAGGTTAATGGACTGATTGATGTTCGCTTCAGAAGCGATTTTAGGAAGAAAGGACGGGTTGGTCCTGAGGGAGACACGGTCCGGATGAAATACCAAGTAAGGAGGTTTAGCTGATAATGCTTGAAGTTCAGAAACTCTCTTGGCTGATGTAATGGCTACCAAAAAGGCTGTCTTGTAGGACAAGAATTTGAGATCCACCGTAGCCGCTGGCTCGAAAGGAGGGGCGGTCAAGGCCTGTAGGACCAGAGAAAGGTCCCAAGGAGGAACTGCTTGTTTTATAGGGGGCCTGAGAAGAAAAGTACCTTTGAGAAAAATTTTACACAATTTGGCTGACATAAGAGGATTAGAGTCATGGCCAATGTGATAGTGAGAAATTGCCGCCAGCTGTACTTTGACTGTGGAACTGCTGGCACCATCGTTAAAGAGAGTGGTTAGAAAGTCAAGTACTAAAGGAAGAGGAACCGTGAAGGGATTCAGGCCTTGCCGCTCCGCCCACAAAGAGAAACGTTTCCACTTGCTTCGGTAAACCTTTCTAGTGGATGGTTTATGAGCTGCCACCAAGATTGCCTTAACCGGTGATGAAATACCGGGAGTCCTTATCAAGAGTGGAACTGGAGCAGCCAAGCGGTCAGCTTCAGGTTGTCCAGATTCGAAGGAGGAATGCAGGATGGATGGGAAATCAGATCCGGGATGGGATCTAGAATCCAAGGAGGATTCACCGAGTGAGACCTTAGGAAGGGGAACCAGATCTGTCGAGGCCAGAATGGAGCAATGAGAATCATTCTGCAACCCACCCGAGAGGCTTTCTGAAGAACTTGGAGCATCAGAGGCAAGGGTGGATAGGCATACAGAAGACCGGGTGGCCAAGCATGCACCAGAGCGTCTCTTGGGGTACCTCCGGAAGGAGGTATTAGAGCGAAAAAACTGTCGCACTTGGTGTTTGAGGGAGAAGCAAAAAGATCGCATGAAGGGGTTCCCCACCGTGCGAATATGCGTTCCGCTACTTGACAATTGAGAGACCACTCGTAAGGGGTCAGAATGGTGTGACTGAGCTTGTCCGCTAGGATTTTGGACCGACCCGGAATGTGCGTTGCTATTAGAAAGCGATTGGTGGAGATTGCCCATTCCCAAACTCTCATGGCCTCTCGACAAAGAGGGTAAGACCTTGTTCCCCCTTGCTTGTTGATGTACCAGACAACAGACATGTTGTCCGATTGAATCGCAATTGTTCCCAAGGGAAGAAAGTCCTGAAGTGCTAGCAACGCTAAGAGCACTGCTCTCATCTCTAGAACATTGATATGCAGTAAGGTCTCTGAATCGTTCCACGTGCCTTGGACGGTCCGGCCCGCAAAGTGCCCCCCCCACCCGAGGCGGGAGGCGTCCGTGGTCACCGTGGCGAGAGGGGGAGAAGCACAAAATGGGCGGCCTTTGTGGAGATCCGGGGAGTGGAGCCACCACAAGAGGGACCGCTTGCAAGCCTTGCTGATCGCTATGGGATGATGCATGGGGAGAGCAAGGTATGACCACTGTACTAAGAGCGCCCACTGTAGAATGCGATATTGAGCCTGGCAAGAGGAAGAAGTGCTATAGCCGATGCCATGGACCCTAGAGCCCTCAGGACCAACTCCGCTGGAACAGAACTTGAATGGAGAATGGCCCGCACCTGGAGCTGCAGATTTAGAACCCTGTCTGCAGTGAGGAAGGCTCAGAACTCCTTGTGTCTAGCCTGGCCCCTATAAAATCTAAGAACAGTGTGGGGACCAGGTTGGACTTTTTTGTATTTATTGTGATGCCCAGAAAGGGAGCAAGATGGAGAAAGGAGTCTCGCGCCAATAGAAGTAGATGCCTTGTTGGGGCGGTAAGAAGCCAGTCGTCCAGGTAGGGAAAGACCTGCACCCCCTGAAGCCTCAGGTGGGCCGCTACCACTGCTAATACTTTGGTGAACACCCTGGGGGCTGTGGTGAGACCAAAGGGAAGGACCCGAACTGGTAGTGACTGGCTCCCAGCCGGAAGCGGAGAAACCTCCTGGAGCGCCTGTCCATCAGGATGTGGTAGTACGCGTCCTTGAGGTCTATCGAGCACATCCAGTGATTTTCTCCCAGAAGGGGAGAATAGATTGCAGAGTGACCATTCGAATTTTTCTTTGGGGACTGCCAGATTCAAGAGAGAGAGGTCTAGGATTGGTCTTAGTTCCCCATCTTTTTGGCACTAAAAGAATCTGGAGTAGAACCCTGATCCGATCTGGTCTGGGGGAACGGGCTGGATGGCTCTTTTCTTTAGCAGATGGCCAATTTCTGCCAAAGCGGCCTCCCGTTGACCGGGTGGGACGTCTGGGAGGGACTTCAACTTTGGAAGGTGAAGGAAAGGAATGCGATATCCCTGGATATGATTTGGAGAACCCAGCGGTCCGATGTTATGGACTCCCATGCCGCTAGGTGCCCCAACGTCCCCGACTGCCTCCAGAGTAGAGCAGTCGGGCAACCCTCAGGGTTGCTGCGGGGCCGTTCAGAGAAAGGTTCCCTGGACCCGAAGTTTCTGGGAGCCCCTCTGCCTCTAGGGCGGCGTCCTCCCTGTCCTCCTCTGCCACGGAAGGACTGGTTGTCCGGAGCAGGCTGGGACTGCTGCGACTTCGAACCACATCTTCTTCTGACCCTTTTGGTTCCTAGAATAGGGCCTCTGGGGTGCAGAGAAGCGGATTCCGACGGCAGACAGCGCCTTCCCGTCCTTTTCGCTCTGGGTCAACGTCTCGCGATCGGTCTTGCCAAACAGAGCAGAACCAACAAAAGAGGCGTTCGCAAACGACGCTTTGAAGGGCACAGAAAAATCGCAGTGACGGAGCCAGGCCTGACGACTAGTGACCAGACCTGTCCCCGCAGCCCTAGCGGCGCCCTCCGCTGCATGGGAGAGTAGCCGCATAGAAGTATTTGTAACTGACCTAAGAGTGGCCATACGGGTGGAGTGCAGAACTCTGTCCTCCTCCGAAATGGACTCAGGGGATGCAGCGTATTCCTTAATAAGATCTCGCTGCATCCTAATGACATGTGCCAAATAGTTCAGCGCCCTTACCGAGAAGGTCGCCGAACTGAACATCCGCTTCCCCAAGCGGTCCATCATCCGAGACTCCTTGCTCGGTGGGTGGACTGAGGGACTCTCCTGAGCCAGTTCCCTCTTTGTGGCCGCCGTCAACATGGCATCTACCGGAGGCCCCTTACTCCAATGGGCCCGGTCGGATGGCGGACTAAGGATCCTATCCGGTCTTTTGGGAATTGGCTCCACGGTGTCCGGTTCCTTCCACGCCCTGGTGGTAATAAGGTCCACCAGGGGGTCGGCAGGGGGGGACACCCAAGAGGTAGACGGGCCCGCTTCAAATGCCTCCAAGAACACGGACTCGTCCGAGGAAGACGTGGGGCAGACCACCCCCTTATACGGAGTATTTCCATGATGTCTCCAAAGGAGACATCCTCGGGTGACCGTGGGGAGCCTTCCCTTCCTCCAAGTCCGTGTCTTCTGTAAGAGACTCGGGAGTCAATGTGCCTCCTTTTGCGTATGCTTGCGAGGACATCCTCTGGGGGGCTGTCAGAGGAGTCCTCGCAAGCACCAATTTGCTCCATAGGAGCAACTTGGGGCACAGAAACGGGCTGTCCCAGGGGCCGGATGGTGGAAGCCTGGCCCAGTGCAGAGGGAGCGGACGGAGCCGAACAAGTGCCGGGGTCCGAGACCCTCAACAGAGCCATCTCCACTACATCAAAGCCAAGGGGAGCCGACCTCGACCAAAGGATCCGACAATCGGCTCCACCTCGGATCCGAAGAGTGGACGGGCGGCGCCAAGCGCCGGATCCGAAGGGACAGTACGCCCGACAAAGACGGCGCCGAAGGAGCACTGATGCCCCCGGATCCGAAGCTCGGATCCAGGCTCCGAGAGGTCGGGTCCGACGCACTCGAGGGCAGGGTCGGATCCGGTACCAAGTACTATCGGCGCCGACCCACCCCGGCTCGGCTGCTCGGCTCCAGCTGCTCCGAACCCGGATAGCGGGTCGGAGAAGGAGCAATAGGCTTAAAAGGGTGTTGAGCTCCCCGGAGGGGAGGCAAGAGCACTCCCATCTGCATCTGGGCCTGGATGAACCTTCTCATCATCCGGTCCAGATCAGCATCAGAAAGGCTAGGAGTAGATCTCGACGAGGCTACCGAGGTAGGCCTGGAGTGCCTCCTCGATAGCCTCGACGGAGATCGGGTCTCCTCCTCCTCAGGACCCGTGAAAAGCACACAGGGGACCGGAGCCGAGAAGGAGGAGACCGAACCGACAACGGAGCCGGGAGAAGCCAGCTTGGCTGGCGGGGCCGAAACAGAGGTCTCGGCCCGCCGCTAGGTGCTTCTCCCTCCGTCCTTTACCAGCATCCCTCTCCTCTCCAGAAGCGGGAGGTTGAGTCCCAGGAGCAGGAGGGGTGCCACAGGGGAACAACCGTAGCCACAGCTGTTCCCGAAGGAGCGGAGGCCGGAGCCGAGTCTGGCGGTAAAGACCCGCCAAGACAAGCTTGGACCTCCGCTCCCTCAGTGCCCTGGGGTTGAACCCTGCACAAATGGAACAACCAGATGTGAGGTGTTCAACCCGAGACACTAACACACCGAGTGTGGCCATCAGCCGGTGAGAGCTTATGGCCACACTCGGAGCATTTTGAAAAAAATAGATTTAGGCTGATCAGCCATAATCTATAAACTACTAAAAGCTACTAAAAGTAACTTAAAACAAAAAGACACACAGGCCCAACACACACACTCTACGCAACAGCGAGGGGAGGGAAAAAAAATTACTTAATTTAACTCAAATTAAACTTTTCAGAAAGGGAAACCTAAACTTTCACACAGAATTACTCAAAGAACCAAAAAATTTTCTGATTTTACAGGTAATAAAATACCACTTAGCTGAGAGCTATGAATGCAAATCCAGTCACCAGCGCGGCAAACGAGATCTGAGGTCATGAGGGTAGAGCAGGGCATTATGGGTGAGGGGAGGAGCTGAGAGCTTGGATCCATAGCTGGAAAACCATGCCGGTTCGGATCCGATATCGGATCCATAACCCACAGGTTGCAGACAAATGAATCTCCTACTTCAGATCAGTTGTTAAATATGGAGACAATTTCCTCGTGTGTTTTGTCAGGATGAGGGTTAGGGGACACTTGCATACCTGGGTGTAGTATTTGATTTACAGAGTTCCAGAACTTTTTAGGGTTGGATTTAAAGGTAGAAGATGGATTATTATAGAAGTTTTTCTTATCTTTATTTATGTGACTTTTGGCAAGATTTCTAAATTCTTTAAATTTCTAGAGGTCTGGTTGATGTTCAGTTTTAGTCCAAATTTTCCATGCTCTGTATTTTTTTTTTTTTTTTGTAGTGCATGTGTGTCTACGGTCAGCCATGGTGATATGTTAGACTTTATGCGGACTGGTCTAAGGGGTGCCAGAAAATTTGAAATACTAAGGAAAGTGGAGTTAAAGTGGACAGCTTCATCCAAGAGGAGTATTTTTAAGGTATTCCAGTTCACTTTTGATAGTAAAGATTTGAGAGTTTCAGGATTAAAGTTTGTTAGGTTTATCAAACACCGACAACTTTGAGATTTAGCTTGATGGGATGTGTATCTTAATATTTTTACTGGGCAGTAATCACTTAGGGAATTTGGTAGCATTTCAGGGTTATGGTATTTGGAAGGGTGAGAGACAAGAATCCAGTCAAGGAGAGATGAAGCTGTATGGGAGTTACTGAAATAAGTGGGATCAGAGATGAGTTGAGTAAAGCCATAGAGATTAAGGTGTTGTGAGGAGTTTTGAGAGGAGAGAGAAAACCAGTTAACTCATTCCCTCCAGTACAGCTCTTTTCATTGTGCACCTTTAACTCCTAGTGGGCGTGGCTTGAATCTTTAAAAAATAAAGTTATCACCTTACAATTCTAACAAATACTCATTGACATAGGTCAAATATCAATACAATTGTGTTTGCCATCATGTATGCTTCAAGATAAAATATTCTGATACCTCGTATAGGGCATGGTTTTAGAATTATTAATGCAAATATGAACAAGCAATATTTGACGCCTAGAGGAGCAGTGCTGGGAGATATGAGAAAGCATATTTTCTAGTAGGGGATATTATCACCTGGTGGAATGTAAATTACTACAATGGTGATAGTGGAATGGCTATTAACATTTAGGTTTACAGATAAAGTTTTGGCTGGTGAGAAGGCTTGGGATGTAAAAGTAGAGTTAGAAATGGTAAGGTGGTTAGAGTGTAAGATAGCAATGCCTCCACCTTTCCTTTTTGGTCGATCTAGACGGTGTATGCTATAACCAAAGGGCAAGATCTCTATGTCTTAGTGTTGACATTTAAACCAGGTTTCAGTCAGAACAAGGACATCAGGAGTATGGTGGGAGATCCAAGCATGTAGTTCACTTACTTTGTTCAGAATATCCCTAGTGTTTATTGAATAGAAGGAAAGTTGTTTGTTTGGGAGATTATTGAGTTTGTGGTTAGGAGGGCTAGCAGGGAGTGTGTTGGACCACAGCTGGGATGGATGTCTCCAGCTAAGAGAATGTTTTTGTGGAGGTAGATGAGCTTGAGCATATTAGCAGTGGGGGTGTAGTATTTGATTTTGTGTAATAGAATGTGAAGAGGCCAAGAAGATAACTGAACTGAAGTCTACAGAATGATATTAATCCCGGACAGGGAAGGCACGGTATTGGTGATATAGGGATAGAGGAATCCTAAGTGAAAGACCTGCTCTGGTAGAGTTTGTATTTCAATCTCGAACAGATGCTGCTTTAAAAAAGGAATAATTAGTAGGGCATATAAAATATTCCACAATAACTATAGGAATCAATCAGAGGAGGTTAGAAAATAATGGAAAGAGTGAGTGGATAAGCATTTCACAAGGAAACAATGGGAGGACACAGCATGCCTCCAAAATATATGGTAAAGTCTACAAGATTAAGGATTTTTGCTTGGAAGTTTTTGGATAGGTATCTTAAGCAGACTTAAAAGGTTTCTTCCCGAGTTAGATGACAAAGGTTGGAGGTGTGATGGGGAAAAAAAGAAGCAACTGGAAACGCATGTTTTGGCTTTGTAATAAGGTGACAGACTTTAAAGTCCCCTACAGCTTACTCTATCAGAAATATTGTGTTAGCAAATGGTTGTAACTAAGGAAATGATTTTTGAGCTGGGAAACAGGATCTGAATTGTCTAGACATAGCAAGGCCTTAAGTTTACTTCTGATGGCTGCTAAAAAAACTACTAGAAAATGAAAATCAAAGTCTAAACCAACTGTATTTGAGGTACTGAACAGAGATGAAAGAACTAGAAGTGGGATCTTTACAACAAGGTAGGAGCAAATTAAACAGACAAAAATGGACATTTTGGGAGCAATACATGCAGAATAGTGTTTTGAAGAAGTAAGCTTTAAGGGAAGGCAGGAATTATGAGATGTATGTAATATCAAATGGATAATTGTAAAAAAAAGAATATATGTGATGTATGATTGCAACTGGAACCATGTTGATATGATTTGTTTTCTTTTATAGAAATGCGTGTTTGCCTATGTCTTAAGTAATAATTCAGTACAGATGCTAAAAAAATTCAAAGATTTCAGGAGGACTAATACATTACTTGTTCCTATCAGCACAGGGAAAGACCTACTATTTAACAAACTCACACTGTCAGCTTGACTACTTCCCTCTTTAATAAGGTAGAATAAACCTTCTAGTGTAGCTGCAGCAACATCAATAGGTTATTTCAGAAGTGTTTCACACCAGATGTGTGGTCCACAGGCTGTACTTCTACTAACGCCTACAGACTGGTATACAGTCTGTCATCAAAACAGGTTTTAGCACAGTTATACAGCAGTGGATGTAGCTTAATCTACCTTGATTTATATGTTTATAATCTGATAACCAGGTAGATGTATTCTACAAGTACCATTCCCACAAATTCATTTATTTCTATGTAATTTGCTCCTTCCCCTTTCTAAAGATCCCTCCTGCAGTTCTTATACTTCTTTTACAATAGTCAATACTTCCAATACAGTTGGTTTAGATTTTGATTTCCATTTTCTAGTAACTGCTTTGTGACAACCAACATAATTAAAGTTAATAAGGCCTTACTATGTCTAAACAATTAATTCTGTGTCCAGACTCAAAAGAATAATTTCCTTTGTTACAGCCATTTGCTCCCCCAATATTTCTGTCAGAGAGTACTCTGCAGAGGATTTTTAAAACGTGTCAAGTCATAATACCCCCCCCCCCCAAAAAAAAAACATGCTGCCAATTACCTGCTTTTAATCCATCACATTTCCAACATTTGCTATTTACCTGAAGAAAGAAATATGAAGTCTGAGTGAGGTATAAAAACATCTATACAAATACTTCCAAGCAAAAAACCTAATTCTTCTAAACTTTGTTACATATTTGGGATCCAAACATAAATCCTCTCATCACTGTCTTGTAAACTGCTTTTCCAGTCTCTCTTCCCAATCTTTTCCTAACTGCCTCTGACTGACTCTTATAGTTACCTTGCAATGTTTATATGTCTTACTAATTATTTCTTTTTAAAAAGCACCTTCTGTTCAAGATTTCATTAAAAACTAGACTTTCATTAAGGATTTCCATATCACTTTCTCTTTGGCTACAGTCTGACATCAACCCCTGGTAGGGAAGGCAGTCTCTAAACCTGCAGTCTAAACTTCTATGGCTCATCCCCCTTTATTACATTTGTCACTACAACTATTTGCTCGCAATACATTATTTTCTTTGCTAATTTTCCTGTACATTCCAGCCCAGTCTCGCCTATTTTCTGTACCCATACTTGCAGTCATTGTTATTGGCAAAACATCCATTTTCCTTTCCAGTGATATGTTAGTTCTTAAACTACTTTCTGCAACTTTATGAATATTATATTCTGCATGGTTATTATTATGTTAAAGATCAGCATCTAAACTCCCATTTGGCTCCTTATTTCTTGAACTTCCCCATGCATCAACACCCCTTCCACTTTCAATTATAACCTTCTGCTTGTGCTATGTATATTAGCCTTAATTATGTGGCTCTAAATATTCCTTCAAATCAAGTAATCCTAAACCAATTGGGATGGCTGATTACATGATTTTATAAGATCGAGAGAAATACCCAAAAACAAGCAGAACTGTAAAAAGTAATCTCTGGATGACAGTAAGGTCTCTCTGAAAGTTGCATAAAGGAACCAATCATTTAGGTACAGGAAGAAATTCTGAGTGATAGATGAGCTACGGCTACTGTCATGCACATGGCGAACTCCCAAGCACTGTGGTGACAATGAAGGGCAATGATCTAAAATAAAAATGAATGTCCCCTAACTGGATGTGCAGGAGCCTTCTGGATGCCTTTGCAACCTTGCTGTGGAGGTAGGCATTCCGAACATGATTTGCCTTCAGAGAGGGTAAAACCACATGCACAGTGACCCATTCTGAATGGAGTATTTTTCACATAAAGGTTTAGGCCACTGAGATTCAGACTTGACCTGAAGCCCTTGTTCTTCTTTAGTACTAAAACAAATATGGAGGAGTTTCTTGTCTCTATCTAGTCCAGCGGTGCCTCTGGGATGTCTCTTTTTCTGTGAGGACTGAAACCTCTCTTTTTGCTGCTTTGAGCTAGCAAGGTGGAATGTCTAGGAGTAGATGTAGATGAAAAAGGGAAGATGGAAAAAAGGAACAACATATTTTCTGGATACTATCTTTTGCACCCATTTATCCTGCATGGCAGTCATCCACACAGAGCAGCAGAAAGATAAAGGTGGACAGTCGGGTAAGCCTTCAGGAACATTGGGTCTGGTTGCCAGAAGAGGGTCCACCAAAATCCTTAGTTTTACAGACCTCCATGACCTTACAGCTGGTGTCTACCGATGGAGTCACCTCTACCATAGCCACCACGTATCCGAGGATGAGGAATAAACTAATTCCTGTCAAAGAATCTTTGAAGGAACTCAACACCTAAGGCAGACAGTGTCTTGCCTTCTTGTTCGTGGCTCTCTAATCTTTCTTTCACCACAGGTCCAAAAAATGCAAAACCATCAAAAGAGACACTGTTGAAGAAAGCTTGAAACTGTCCAAAAAACACAAAGCCAGACATGCTGTCTAGGGTGATGCCTGTACCTGCTGCTCTGGCCACTCCATTGGCTGCATTATGTAGTAGATGCATGGAGAAGTTAGAAATGTACAACATGGTACCCACAGTAGTCTACAGCTTTTTCCTAGACCAGAGTCAATTGGGTGGCTTTCACAAAGAGTCTAAAACTTGATCCACTAGATTTCATTGGAAGCATTTCATATGTGTCACACACTTTAATGCCCACAGGACAAAGGTGCCAGGGATGTAAGCCCAATGCTTTAGACTCAGGATGGTACTGTGGCTGTTTCACTGGTCAGTCCTCTTTTGGGGCTGCTGCAACAATCACGAGTCTACCAACGGACCTTTAAACCAGTGCTGCACATCCTTAGGTGGCTGCAGAAATTTATCAGGTTTACATGGAATTTGTTATATCTGGCCCCCTGCATTCCCTCCTACCAGCTAAGTCAATAAGACGGTCATCAGAAGACCAAGAATGGTAAGTCTCGAAAAGCATTTCCTCATCCTGAAAGGGTGAGTCAGTTGTTTAAGATTCTCTCATCTCATCAAGGCTCTCACCAAAGGTGGCTTCTTCAGGAGGGGACTGTGGATAGCCCTCTTGCTCATGTTAACTCTTTTGCTCTTATAGCGCCCATTTGTGTAAATCCATGTTTAGCACCAATGCTATTAAACTTATTCTGTACACCACATCCACAGCTCCACAGTATGCTCATAACTTTAAGAGCAATGTGGACCATCTTTGAAGTGTTTACACATGCACAAATGTGGTCATTCAGTGCCATATCCATTCTTGTGTAAAACACTATAAGAAAAAGTACAGTATAGTACTTCCATAGTAAAAATGTAAGAGACATATTTTAAGAGAATGTACTGGCATTTACTTAAATGTATGTTCAGTACATCATTTCTGCAGAACTGTTGATTGCTTCCCTGCTCATAACAACTTTAGCACTTCTACTACCACACCATCAGCTCAATCCAAGCTTCTTAGTGATAAATATCTCTAAAATATCCTTTATTTTTTAGTTATCATTTATACTCCCTTTGGCTCTTGGGACCTGGTTTCATTACAAACTGATATAGCAACCTGATTAGTTCCTGCAGAGTGATGTCAAATGTCATGCTCAAACTGTCGAAGAGCTGGCAGTCTGCTCATCATCCTGTCATTTGTTTGGGGGCGGGGGGGGGTCTGTTCCTGTGCTTACCACAATAAAACATTGGCTGCCTCCTGCACTTCTCTCATATTTTCTTGGATTTCGTTTACTTTGGAGAGATATCACAGCGATGCAACTACTGTCAATGCAGTGACAATTATCCATGGTAATCTATTATTATTATTATTACGATTATCATTATTATTACTATGCCATTATTTTTCATCAATAGTGAATTAATTTTGGCATCCAAACTGCCACACAGTGAGTATCTTCCCAAAACAAAGAATAGAATTCAGGGACAAAATGTAATTACTGCTCGTGTAAATGTATGAAGTCGCTAGACGAATACATTTGGCATTAATACATATTTCCTAAAGGATATGAAGTTTGAAATTGAAATGTATGCTATTATTTAGTATTGCACAAGTCTGCTACAGAAATTAATTCCAATATTGCTTTTCTGTTGGAGTGATGTGACCTGATGTTTGTGCATCACTTTCTGTTTTCTGGTAGGAGAACAAAGGCTCAAAATCAGGGACAAAATTTATTTATTGCCTTTATAAACTTATAATGCTATTAGAAGAATACTTTTGTATTAACATGTATTTTCTAATGGATATGATGTCTGGAAATCAAATGTATGCTATTATTTAGGATTTTTAGTGCAACATTTGTACATGTACCAGAAATGCAGAAGTTTGGTATGGAAATTACTTCCAATACTACTTTCCTGGGGTAGAGTGTTAAAGTTGTGTGACTTGCAGCACCCCAGTGTTTGCCTAAAAGACTCAGTATCTGTTTGTGCTGGAGGAACAAAAGCTCAAAGTCAGGGACAAATTTTAAATGTTGTTATAAACTTAGAAATTTTAAGAATAATGTGTTTTGCATTAACATGTATTTTTGAAGGATATGAAGTCTGAAATTTAAATGAATATTATTTAGATCATCTTCAATTTTGCTGTTATAACTGGCATTGAACTCGGGTGTTCTTGGTGGACTGATTTCATGATGAAACTGACTTTGCCCTTCTTCCTTGTAAATGTTACAAGAGACACATATTGGTGCTCCATGCATGCACAGATATAAACTAAAACAAGGCAGTTGAAAAAAATAAAACAAATGTACAGTGCAATTGGTGAAAAAAGCGCTTAATGCATTGCAAATAAGACTGAAGGGGGGGGTCACACCCATCTATTTGTGGAGGGAAAAAATCTTCTACTTCAACCTTTCACCAATAGATATCAGGCACGTACACATAACTTGATGTGGAGGAAACAAACTGGACACCAGGGAAAAGTACAATTGTGCAAATTTTACTATAATAGTAGACGTTCTCCTTTTCTTTCCTGTTGCATCTCTAGCCAAGGATATCCCTACGCACAGCCAGTATACCAAAGTCTTTCATTCTTATCAGTGTCTCTCTGCATCAGCATAAGGCATAAAAGTGATGTAAGGACACTCCAAATTCAGAACTAAAGTGCCCCAGGAGAAGCAGAGCTACTTCAGGAGAAAGGAAAAAGTACAGTTTTGTACCTACCATAAATGTAGATGTTCGAGTGTTCACACTGCTGCAGTCATTACACTTGGGTTATCCTGCCGTCAGGTGGTCCCGCAGTTGGCCAGAGTTCCAAAGTCAGTGCGCCAGGGGTATATAAGATGAATCCAACGCCATTTTCTTCAGTTTTTCTTGCCCCAGATGTCAGGTGCCCCCAAGGAGGTAGGCAATACATATAGCTAATAAAAAATATACATATAAAAATAAAAACAATACCTTCAGTTACAAGCAAATACACCACAAAGGTTGTATAGGATACAAAGGTATATTTAAGTCCAGCTAGTTCAGAGGGGATGGAGGGAGGGTAACCCGGACTGCAGCAGTGTGAACACTCGAACATCTACATTTATGGTAGGTATAAAACTGTACTATGTTCATCGTGTTACACTGCTGCAGTCATTACACTTGGGTAGAATCCCAAAGCTAAGGTTGGGTGGCTGGTCTACAAAGAGTTAGGATTGGCTATGAGGCCCTGCAGAACTGCAGTGGCAAATCCTGCTCTGGATTTAGAGTAAAGAGGCAGGTGGTAATGCTTGGTAAAGGTGTGCACTGAACTCCAAGTTGCAGCCTCTAAAATTTCCTTGGTAGGTACTTCTCTAAGAAAGGCTGTTGAAGTGGCTGTTGCCCTGGTGGAATGTGGCCTAATGTTATTAGGGACTGATTTTCCATGCTGTGTGTAGCAGTAACGTATACAGTGTCCTATCCATTTGGATATAGTCTGCTTTGAGATAGCCTTGCCCTGTGATCCTGCAGCATATGCTACAAACAGTTGCTCCGTTTTCTTGAAAGCTTTTGTTTTGTTCAAGTAGAAGCGTAGCTGCCTGTGTATGTCCAAAGAATGCAGAAGTTTCTCCCCTTTATTCTGGGGGTTTGGATAAAAAGTTGGCAAACGGATGGTTAGGTTAAGAGCCACACTAGATACCACACCTGTGGCATAAAGGTAGGGTTTGTCCTTAAAGAAACCCTGTCCTGATGAAAAATTATAAAAGGTTCCACTGCCATTAATGCCTGTAGCTCTGAGACTCTTCGTGCTGAAGTTACTGCCAGGAGCAGAGCTGTTTTCCATGATAAAAATTTTAGATCGGCTGTATTGGCTGGCTCAAAAGGCGGCAGGGTTAGTTTCTCCAAAACGAAATTGAGGTCCCAAGTTGGTGTTGGTGCTCTCCAGGGCGGTCTTATGTTTTTAGCCCCTCTGAGGTACTGTTTTAGCAAGAGATGAGAGAATAAAGGAGGATCCGTGTTGTAATGTGCTGAAATGGCAGAGGTGTGGATCTTAATTGATGAGAAGGACAGGCCTCTGTCCAGCATCTCAGTTAAGTATTGTAAAATCTGAGGAATGTTTGGAACAAGAGGGTCAAGGTTTTGAGCCTGGTTCTAGGCGCAAAATCTCTTCCATTTTTCTGAGTAAGCTTTCCTGGTGCTAGGCCTCCTGGCCTCCAAAATGACATCCATAACAGCTTTAGAGAGAGGTGTTGCCTGTTTGACTAATGAATCTGCCATGCAGCCAGGTTTAGGGTTTTGAGCTGACTGTGCAGGATCTGATTGTTTTGTTGAGTCAGAAGGTGTGGAATTTGAGGCAAAATCCATGGTGGGCCTTGAGCTAAGTTCCTTAAGATAGGGTACCAGTGCTGGCATGGCCAGTCTGGAGCAATCAGGATCAACTATGGTTTTTCTTGTCTGGCTTTTAGGAGTACCTTTGAAAGGAGAGGCAGTGGTGGGAAGGCATAAACTTTTAGGTTTTTCCAGCTGAACAAAAGAGCATCCACTTTCCATGCTTGTTTGTGATAAGTCCTTGTGCAGAATTTTTGTAGTTGGCAATTCAGTGGGGAGGCAAAAAGATCTATGACTGGGCATCCCCATTTTTGCGTTACCAGGCTGAAGATTTGTGGATTCAATTTCCATTCGTGAAGGTCCATGATATTTCTGCTTAGGTCGTCTGCCAGAGTATTTTTCTTTTCTGGCAGGAATTGTGCTTGCAGGTGAACTTGATACGTTAGAGCTGTATTCCACAAGGTCATGGATTGCCTGCATAGGGGATAAGAGTGAGTGCCCCCTTGCTTGTTTATGTATCACATTACTGTGGTGTTGTCTGTCTTTAATAATAATTGTCCTGGATGCAGAAGGCCTTTGAAAGCTGTTAGGGCATTTTGAACAGCCAAAATCTCTTTTTGATTGATGTGAAGATGCATCTGGTCTGTGGTCCACTTGCCCTGAATGCATTTTCCTGCCATGTGTGCTCCCCAGGCGTAATCCGAAGCATCTGTTGCTAGAGTCTGCCTGGCTGTGGGTAGGTTAAAAGGCTGACCCTTGTTTAGGTGACATGCCTGTGCCCACCATCAAAACTCCTGTTGTAAGCAGGGAATCATTGGTATTACTGCTTCTAAACTGTGAGAGTGTTGAGTCCAAACACTTTTTAGGTACCATTGTAATTTCCTCATATGCAGTCTGGCATATGGTATTAGTAGTATGCAGGATGTCATGAATCCCAGGGCCTGCAGAATTTTTCTTGCAGGGAGATGGGACTTTTTTGCCAGTAGTTAGTTGAACTTGTTTGTCTGGCATGAGGTAAGCCATCAGGGCCGTTGTATTTAAGCTGGCACCCAGGAACATAATCTGTTGTGAGGGCACTAGTTTTGACTTCTTTTCGTTTACTGTGTACCCTAGAGAAATTAGCACTTTTTACAAATGCCAGATGCTGTAGAAGAATGTCCTTTTTCTCTGCTTGAATGAGGCAGTCATCCAGGTATGGATATATTTGAATTCCTTTTTGTCTGCAAAATGCAATTACTGGTGTCAGGCACTTTGTGAAGACCCTGGGCGCAGTAAATAAGCCAAAAGGCAGTGCAGAGAATTGGTAGTGCATTGTACCAGCTTTGAATCTGAGGTATCTTCTGCAATTCTGTCTGATAGGGACATGCAGGTATGCCTCTTTGAGGTCCAGAGTAACAAGCCAAGCCTTCTTGCCCAGCATGGGTAGAAGCTGCTGTAATGTCAACATTTTGAATTTTGGAATATCCAGGAAAGTATTTAGAATTGAAAGGTCTCGTATGGGCCTCCAGGCCTTGTCCTTTCTGGGGACCAGGAAGAGTCTTGAGTAAAATCCTTGTCCTTGTTCCTGTGGTGGTACTTTTTGAATAGCTCTCATGTCCATGAGGGCTGACATTTGTTTTTGTGCCTCTGCCCATTGATTTTGTGGCAGGTCTGGCATTCCTTTTAGCCTTGGTAAAGTATGAAAGTGGAACCTGTAACCTTGAGACACAATATTCAGAATCCATTTGTCTTGGGTGATTGTTTGCCAGTTTTGAGAAAAAAGTGCTAGTTTTCCCCCTAAAGGGGGCTTCCAAAAGGGAAGTGCTTGGCGTACGAAGGGGAAAGTCATTGTGACTGTTTCCTGTAAGGTTGAGACTTGTCCTCACCTCCTTTTGGGGTTGGCGTGCCCCATTGTCATTGTCTGTTTGAGCCTTGGGGTTGAGATCTGCCTCTTGGGCATTTGTATCTGCCTCTCTATGGCCTGTCTGACACTGGAAAGGACCAATTCTTTGTTGGCCAATTTCTGCTAAATTGAGGTGGCTGTACCTGTAAGAAATCCTTGACTGTTTGCATAGATTTAGCTTTATCCTCCATTTTCTTTAACACCTCTTCTGCCTTAACACCAAACAAGGTATCATGATGTAAAGGAGCATCCAATAATTTTGCCTTAACATGATCAGGTAAACTCTGTTCTTTTAACCAAGCATGTCTTCGAATCACAGAACCTGTAACTGCGACTCTACAAGAGGCCTCTAAAGAATTAAAACCACATTGTACAGTATGTTTTCCCATCTGTTCAACTGCATGCAATAAATCCTGCATTTCTTTACAATCAGGAGCTTCTGAGCTTGCAAGCATTTTCTGTTTTAACTGAGCCATTAATATTGTTGGTACTTAAGCATGTGAAACTGGCAATTTAAAGCTCTTACTGCTAAAGTTGCAGAAGTGTATACTTTCTTCCCCCATCTATCCAAAGCTCTGTAATCTCTGTCAGAGGGTACTGAATTTTTTGCAATGGAAGCCTTAACCCCTTTTGGACCCTCGGAAATAGTTTCTGGAACAGCCGAAGGGTTTTTATAAAGAAACCTGTGACAGTCTGGGACTCTATAATATCTATCTGGCTTGGCTGGTGCAGGGGGCAAAGAATCAGGAGATAAGCTGGATTCAGAGAACACATCATCCACAATATCTAGCACAGGCAGAATAGCCAAGGGCCTGTGCTGAGGCAATAAAACGAAATCCCTGAGCCTTTTCTTGCATTCTGAGTAGTCCTGACTTTCCCAATGGAAATGCTCCCTCATGGTATGTAAAGTTTCCCCAAAAGAATAATCCTCAGGAGGAGAGGCTGAAGGGATAGATTCTTCAGCATCAGAGTCCTCATAGGGGGGTAGAGAGTATCCCTGGTCTGAAGAGGAATCAGAGGAAATGGAAACCTGATCAGAGGAATCATAGTCTGTATCCTGCCTAGGCCTTTTCTCAGGAGGGGGAGGGGGATGGGAACCCCTGATTAGAGTAATGAGGTCTTTGACCATTTTAAGCATCTGTTTCTCAGGCATGGAGGACTGTCCAGGAGAATGCTGCACTTGTTTCTTTGCCTTTAATGGTACTTTTGTCTTGGCTGCTGTTTTAATGGTAAGTTGTGAAAGTCTGAAAACACCCTCAAAAGCCGATGCCTGCTCAGCGGCTCCGGACCCATCTGAGGGATTAGTTTCCATAGGCCCAATACCTTGAGTTTCCAGAGGCCTAGTTGTCTCCACGTGGGAGTCGGAGGCGGCCTGTGGCTCTGAGGTAGCGGGTGTCAGGGGCTGCGAAAGCACCTCACTGAGAACCGGCGACTGGCCTAGAAGAGGTTTCATCGTCGGTTTTGTACCTCGGATGCCTGTCTTTATCCTTGTCCTTGCGTTTTTTCGGTATTGCGGTCGTCAGTTGATCCAACGGCATAGTATAATTGAACCTTCGGCCAAAGTAGTGCAAAGCAAAATCAAAACATCGTTTTATAGTGCGTTTGTTAAATCCAGCACAAAACCGACAATTAGTGACGTTGTGATCAGGGCCTAGGCATGGAATACAGTAAGAGTGGAAGTCCTTATGAGGTATTTGCTTCCCACAAGAAATACAATTATTAACTTTTTCTGACATCGGTCTGAGGCAAGAAAAAAGTTTCCCCAACGGGGTACTTAGCTTTATTGAAGACTTCGGATCTGAAATTCGACTTCGAAAATCTCAGGAGTCAGCCGACCGGCACTTGCGAACTGCTTCTGCTTCGGCACCGCGCGGCAAGAAAGACTGAAGAAAATGGCGTCGGATGCATCTTATATATCCCTGGTGCACTGACGTCAGGGAAGAAGCGACAACAGCCGACGCCGGACCAAGACTTTGGAACTCTGGCCGACTGCGGGACCGCCTGACGGCAGGATAACCCAAGTGTAATGACTGAAGCAGTGTAACATGATGAACATCATGTACATCTAAGGAAAAGGCAAAGGCCAAGCAGATGGTCCTAGAAGAAAATAAAAGGGGGAAGGAGGGAGGGCCTGAATACTGCAACAGTGAAGGGAAGGACATCTACTGCACTACATCATTCCATATCACTGTTGCAGTATTCATAACTGATAGGAGAATATAAAAGCTACTGTAAGGAAAGGGAAAAGGAAGGCAAAGGGGAACCCTTCACAAACCCATGAAAAATAGCCCTGGTGAAACCCACCATGGCTCTAGAAATGATATCCAACTTGTAATGTCTGGTGAATGTGCTCATAGAAGACCAAGTGGTAGCTTCAAGGATATAACTGGTGTCCAAACACATGAAGAAAGCCCAAGAGGAGGCCACTGCCCTGGTAGAAAGGGCCCCAACAGATGCAGAAAACTGACTGCCATGAAAAGTGTAACAAAAAGAAATGGCTTTTGAAATCCAGGAGGAGATAGTTTGCTTAGAAACTGCCACACCCAATCTCATGACATGAAAATAAATGACTAGTTGATCAGCCTTGTGTATTACCTTTGTCTTGTCCAAATAACACCTAAGCTGCCTAAGATCTACGGTGTTCAAAACATTCTCACCAGCATATTATGGAGAAGGAAAAAATTAAGGAAGTTGGACAGACTGATTAAGGGCAACTCACTGACCATCTTGGGCATAAAAGGAGGAGTAGTACACAGAGAAACCCTGTCCCTATGAAAAATAAAAAAAGGGCCACCGACAAAGGCTTGGACTTCAGAAACTCTCTTGGCGGAAATGAGAGCAACCAGTAAAAAAAATTTCTAGGTGCAATGTTGTAAAGAAGAAGAAAAAGCAGGCTCAAAGGGAGCCTGGGTCAATTTTTCAAGATCAAAATTAGGGTCCTAGGAAGGAGGGTATAAGCTTTCTCTTGGCCTGATGTGGAAGTCACCTTTTAGGAATTATTTAACCTCAAAATGAGAGGCCAACAAAGGGTTCAAGGGCATACAAGTAGAGACTGCTGGCCTGTGAGCTTTGACAGAATAAACTAAGCCAGCAATGAGCAGTTCACATAAGTAAGACAGAAGCAAAAGGACCCCCCCCCCCCGAAAAGGAATCCTGGTGAAGCTTAAGATATCAAACAGAAAATTGCTTCCATTTGGACATGTATGACTTTCTGGTACTGGGTTTCCTGACCTCCTACAGAACCTTTAGTACATCCTTAGAGAAATGGTGTTGAGAGGGGATTAAAACCCCATGACCCAAAGTGTAAGCTGAAGGATGAACAGACAAGGGTGAAAGAGAAACCCTTTGTCATGTGTGACAAGATCTATTTGGTGAGATAACTTGTGATGACTGCCCTGGGGCCAGATGAAAAAAGAGGGGGAACTAGTGCTGCCTGGGCCAAAAGGGAGTCACCAACAAGATTTTTGGAAAGTCCTGTTTGATCTTGTGCGGGGTCTTGGGAAGTAGTGGGAAGAGAGCGCCCACCCTCTTAGCCAGAGGCCTTTGGGTTCTGGAAGAGAAGCAAGTAAGCTTTCCTTTCAGAGAGGATTCAAAGAAATCCACTTAAGGAATACCCCACTGATTAACTATGTCCAGAAACACCTCTCTGTGAAGTATCAATTCATGAGGGTGTGCTCTGGACCTGCTCAGAGAGTCTGCCACCAGGTTTTGTCCTGAAGAAATGTAAACTGCGTGCAGAAAAACCTGCATTTGGATAGACAGACCTGGCCTGAAAGGCCAGTCTGCAAACAAGATAAGCTCTTGTGCCCACCTGCTTGCTGGTGTACCACATGACTGTGGTGTTGTATGTACAGACCCTCAAAGGGCTTGAGGGCCAAAGGGAGTGGAAGGCTTGGAGAGCAAAGACAAGAGCTTGTATCTCTTTGATGTTGATGTGATCCAGTTGCTGATAAGGAGGTCAGAGACCCTAAACCCTCATAACTGCTGAGATATAGTAGGAGGCTAGAAATGGATGCTTGGACTGAGAGATCTGTTGAATCCAACACTAAAGCTTGTGTTTTAGAAGGGAAGTAAGGGAACTGGAAAGTACTGTAGGTGGCAATGCTAAAGCCACAATGGATGCAGGTACCACCAAAACTTCCTCGTGAAGCTTAGCAAAAGGAAGCATGGGGATGGTTGAGACCATGACCCCGGAGCCCTCAGAAATTCCCTGGCAGGCATGAGAGACAAAGGAAGCAAGGACTAGAAGGAGGGTTGTTAGAGTCCATACCTTGAGAGCAGGCGGAGATTTTAGCATTGGAATAGTCTGAATCCTGCATACCAGGAACTTATGATCCTGACAGGGGGACAGGACAGACTTCTGCAAGTTGATGGTGAAACCCAGACTGTACAACAGGAACCTGGTGAAGTACAGGTCCTGCAGAAGCCTGAAGGAGCAGATTTGTCCAGATAAATACTCCTTGAAGCCTGCAGAAAGATATGACTGGAGCCAGGCACATGGGATGTGGAAAGACTAAAGGGCAAAGCAAAGAAATAAAATGACAGGAAGAAACAGAGAAAAAAAAAGTACTTCCTAAATAGTGGGTGAATAGGAATATGAAGGTAAAGGTCCTTCAGATCCAGGGAAACTATGAAGGCTTGAGGAAGGAAAGTATTCTAAAGGTGGTGACCTTGAGGAAAGTATTCAAAAAAGAAAAGTTTAGAACAAGCCTCCAGGACCCCTCCTTTCTGAAGACCAGAAACATCCTGTAATAAAGCCTCATACTCCTTAGAGCCACTGGGATATTTTGAATGGTCCTCTGCTCTAGGAAACCCGGCAACACCCCTGCAAAATGGAGGAGGTTGAAGAATGCACAAAAAAGGGTGAAGAGACTTTCAGTTCATGACGCAGCCTTGACAGATAAATGAAAGAACCCAGGAGTCTGATGTAATCTGTTGCCAAACAGGGAAAGACGTATGAGAGACAAAGGAGCCTGGCCAAGTGGAATGGAAGGCAGACTGTCAGATGGAAGCAGATTTGCCCTGAAAGGATTGCTTTTAGGGTCTAGGCAACCGATTTGATTTGTTAGAAAAATCATGCCTCGGGACTTTCTTACCTTTGGAAGGCTGACGAGGCTATCTATGAACAAATGTAGTTTTAGCAGGATAATTCCTCTGAAACATGAGACACAAAAATCAGTTTAAGGTCCTTCATGACCTTGCGCTGTACAGTCTCAAATAAATCTGCCAATGGAGTATCAAATAGCTTCTGAACATCTAGATGAGTGTCAAGAAGCTTGGCCTTAATATCATCAGACAAAGCTTGAAGACCAAACCAGGAATATCGTGTCATGACACAGTCTGAAGCAGCAGCTCCAAATGAGGTATTAGCAGCATCATAACTAGTTATTGAAGTTAAGAGCCACCCGTCATGAGGATTCCACCAAAGAAAGAGCAGTGCACCTAGCCTCAGAATCAGGCAGATCAGACAGAACCCCCCCCCCCTTTCATACCAGCTGTGCCAAAAAGGATAAAATATACTTGGTCATAGGTGTGTACTAGGCTAATGGCCCTGGAGCCTTTACAAGCCTAGCCTATAGGATTACCCTGGCATCGTGCCACCCAACCTTAGTTCATAGAGCCTCTGCCGAGTAGCACCACTGGAGTGATCCTCAGGGTGAATTTTCTATTTACCATCCACTCATCAAGATTTCTCTTGAAGAGGGTCAGTGAGGTGCTCTGCTTGACATGTATGGGAAGTCTATTCCATAGCATGGGCAGTCTCTGGGTTATGAACTTGTCCCTCCAGCATGTTCTGTTGATTGTGGTAATGAGGATGAGGTCTCTGGAGCATGTGGTGCGGAGGGATTAGGATTTCTTTAGATGTAGCATTTCCAACAGAGCTGGGTTAGACATGGCTTTGTATGTCAAGCAGAGATCGCTTCTAAGTAGGCGATATGAGACAGAGAATAGTTTGAGTTTTTTTGAGTCCGTCCATATAGGACAAGTGTTTAAGGCCAAGGATCCTCTTTGTGAGGTACTTTTGCGGCCTCTCCAGTTGTTGCAGGTGTCTAGTGAGGTCACCTTTTCATTTGGAATTGATGCAATTGTTTGATAAACAGGGTATTAAACTAATGGATTTAATGGTCAAGCACTATACTCTATGGGTAGATTGAATTTTATCAGAAGTTACGGCCTTGGATAATGACATTAAAATGGACCTAGCATTTGCTAGGTATAAATTTGACTATTTGAGGATCTTTACTAGCATTGATCAGTATTTGAGTAAGCTAAAAACAACTAAAGTCAAAAAGCTCCAACGTGACAGGTTAGCCTATGATGCAGGCACAGCATATCCTGCACCATCGGCTATACAAGTGTGGGCACCTAATAGGAATCATCAGACTACTGAGTGGGCCCCAAATGAGAACAACAGACATTTGGATGTAGATTCCAGCCCTGAACCTGATGGGTGCCAAGAGAATAATTCAGTTAGAAGGAGTGACAGAATAAGAAACCAAGACTATAATTTCAACCCTGATGTTGGGGTAAGTGATCAGAATCAACCAAATTTTCACGATCTCAACCAATCAGGGGCTGTCCCTAAGCAAAAGAATCAAACACAGGCACGGAAGACAAAACAAAAGTTCTACAAATGGAAGCATTAGAGCTGTCTCCAAATAACAAACTGGATATAATCACAAATAAAACAGGTGACTAAAATCTTTAATTATTCTTCAGCCTGTGTTGCACCAGAATTAGTCGAGTTGCTGGCTAAAGGGTATACTTTTGTCCCCAATCTGAATATGAACTTGCCAAGGACAATTACTGACTTTAAATGTTATATAAGGAAGCTAAATTTGAAAGTTCTTCTTGGGAAGAATTGGAATGTAGAAAAGAATCCCCTGTCTATTGCCAGCACATTTAATCCACCTATTCACCCTACCCTAATGTCCTTTGAAAGACTATATGAATTTTACCTACGGTCAATATGTTTTAGGGTAAATAAGGGGAATAACTGGAATGGTAGGGATCAACAAAATGTAACCAAACAGGAATGGGAGGCCTTAAATTTATTAAGACAGCTGATGTCAGAATGAGTAAACCAGATAAATGTGGGAGATTAACAATTATGGATAATTGGGACTATACAGCTCGCATGCAAGATATACTGGCAACAGAGGCTTATCAGAAAGTCTCTTTAAATGAATTAAATGTAGCTCAACAACGAATAAGGGGTCAGATAGAAGGACTATTCATAGAAGAATTGATGTGACCAGCTACAATTATTTGTGCATGCCCTTTCCCCGAATGCCAGTTTTATTTGGGATTCCCAAAATCCATAAGGATTTGACCAACCCACCAATGAGACCACTAGTTGATGCTAGGAATTCGATCACCTATCCTTGCACCAAAATGGTAGATGATATTCTGAAAAAGTATCTGGTCCATGAAAAACAGATTTGCAGGGATTCATGGTCCTTTTTACAGAAAATTGACCAACTTAGGTTTGATAAGGACCATGGGTTCCTTACAATAGATGTTAAGGATCATTATACCTCAACTCCACATGAGGAAGGTATTGAATGGATCAGGACCATCTTAAATAGGAGAGGCGCAACGAATAGGGAGATTGAACTGGTGACTGAGTTACTAAATTTGATTCTAACTAATAACTACTTCCTCTTTGATAAAGAATATTATTTGCATAAAACAGAAGTGATGATGGGTTCACCTTGTGGTGCCAGTGTAGCCAACCTGGTGATGGCTCACTGGGAATCAGAATCCATCTTTAAGGTGGACAATATTAAGAAGGATATTATTTTCTATACTAGGTTTCTGGATGACATCTTTATTACCATTAAAGGTGATCTAGATAAAGCCATGAGGCTAGTTGATTATTTTAATAACAACAAATTTCTTGAGATTCACCTTTAATTTTAGTAAGGAGGAAATTAGTTATTTGAATATCTCCTTAAGAAAAGATGTCTCCATCCGAGGGTATGTGTCAAAAATATACAGGAAAAGTACATACTCCAATTCCTTCCTGCATTTCACTAGTAGCCACCACTATTATCAAAAACGATCGGTTGTTAAAGGCCAAATAGTAAGAGTGGCCAGGATAGTTACACTTGAGGACAAATTCCAGATGGAATGTATGACATTGAAAGGACTGTTCCTTAGCTGAGGCTATCCTGGGAAATTGATTGATTCTTTAGTCAATGAAATCAAAGAGGAAGAGGGGTCTGTATTCCCCTATTTTAGGTATCCCCAGTGTTACATACCCTAATAGTGGTAATGAACAAACCTCTAGGACCCTGGAATTAGAATTAAAATCAAATTGATCCATGAGTTTCTCATTGAGTTTAACTACTATGTTTAGTATGGAGAGTGACATGGTGAGATACATCCTGAATAAGAACCGGGACTTGATTAACAGTGATTTTGATTTATCGCAGGAAGTAGGATGTCCACCGGGGATCACCTTTAAGATGGGGCCCCAAACTGAAAAATCTCTTGAGTCTAAAATAATTAGCAAATCTACACATCAGGGCATGTTTAAATGTGAAACTTGTAGATATTGTAAGTATGTAGAAGTGACATAATCCTTCAACATCAATAATATGGTGTATAAGATATGGAACAAATTCAATTGTAATTCTAAATGTGTGGTTTACCTCACTAAATGGCAACAATGCCCAGCCTTTTATATTAGCAAGATGGAACAAAGGTTCCGTGAGCATATATATGAGCATCAATATGCCATTAGTAAAGGGAAACTGGACACTGCATTAGCAAAGAATATATCAATGGAGACCAACCATACATTTAGATACTTGGCGATTTACCAAGTTATACATGATGTTAGAGGGGGACCCGGGGGGTTGAAGCTGGAGGAACTTGAATTACTCTGGCAGATTAAATTGAATGGTCATAAGTTTACCGGCCTGAATGAATCCTGTTCCATTAAATGCATCTTAAAGCTAAAAAGTTTAGCCAGATAAAATCTAATCATCTAATATTATTCTATTCCCCATGTTTTGGTAAAAGTTATGGTCTTTTTAAGAAGACTATAAAATATAATAAAATAAATATAATATAGGATATTTATAATGAATGGTAGGTGGCTGTAGACTACATAAAATAAAATATGTGACAGTTTCATTTCAGTTAGTTATAGAGCTGGGTACGTAACCTCCATTACTATGAGTAAAGGTAGCATAGATATATGATCGTGCATTCTCCTAGACAGGAAGTGAGTGCAAGTTTTATTGGTTACTGTCTTTCATTAGTTCTTCTTTAGTTGGACAACTGAATTTGTTTCAAGGTACTGAAGCCATAGAATATGATTATCGTATGTTGTTGAATGTTTTTAATATTCCATGCGTTAATGTGGAGCCCGTATTGAGCTTCATTAATATGCCTGTATGGGTGCATATTGTAAGTCGAATTAATGTGTTAGGTAGGCGGGTTTAGAAAAAAGAGCCCGCTTTTATTAAATGAGTAATTTCTTGTTACAGGCGTGTATACTTTAAGCGTACAGCTTATTGATTTACAAAAGGTGGTTCTCCAGCGCTGGAGTTTCTGTTTTATATTGAGCACTTTTTAGTGCATTAAGGTGACTGAAAAACACCAGTTTTATGAATGAAATATACTGGGCGGGGCTTGCTGACGGACGTCTATTCAATTAATTATGCATTAGCTTCTTATGGATAGGACCTTTAATATCATGTGATTTTTTAGATCAGTACTTAAATGTATTATTTTTAGATGATACTGTTTGTCTGAGGAAGTTCGGATTTGTGGTCGAATTAAACATATTATTAAAAACAAGCAGCTTTACAGTACTGATTTGCAGCTTCTTACTTTTTGCACCGGACGTCTTTAAGTGCGTTTTCTAGTGAGGTGCATGCCAAATGGGGCATTGTACTCGACTGGCCTAATGAGGGAAGAGTAGAGGGAAACAATGACCTCTTTCTTCCTGGATGCAAAACCCTTAGTAATCAGATGTGCCACATACATGGTGGTAAAAAGAGAGGTTTCTGTCAACCTGTGTTCCCAGATCTCTTATAACACCTGTATTCAGTGGACTACCATCAATGTGGTAATTCAAGGGAACTGGGTTTTTCTCAAAAAATGAAGACACATATTTTGGCATTGAGCTTAAGGCCATGGTTCTGACACCAGTCACTGGTCTCATTGAAGCCTTTCTGTAGGATGTCAGCATCACTTGGGGAGTTAATAATAGCTCCCAACTTGCAATCATCTGTGAACTTTGTCAGCCAGAATCCCTTCGTGTTGGCTTGGACTTCAGAGAAGTAGATACCAAACAGGAGAGGACCCAGGACCGAACCCTGTGGGACTTCACTCGTGACTGGTCGGCAGTCTGACTTGGAGTCAGCTACTTTCACACTGTGGCTTCTATCTGTGAGCCAGTTTGCAATCCACCTAGTGACATAGGGGTTGATGCCTAGCTTAGTAAGTTTTTCTATGATTCTTGAGTGGGGAATGGTATCAAAGGCCTTGACCAGATCAAGGTAGGCTGTATGAACCACCTTACTTTCATCCACAGCTCTGATGACTGACTCAAAGAAGTCGACCAAGTTGAGGAGGCATGATCTACCCTTCACAAAACCAAACTGTGTAGGATCCAGAGTTTGGAGATTCCCTATATCCTAGTTTATTAGGTCCATGATGATGCATTCCATAGCTTTGCATATCAGACTTGTCAGGCTAATGGGGCGATAGTTCACGGGCTCTGTAGTCATTCTGTATTCTTGGCATTGGACAGTGCTGTTTTAACCTGTGCAGCAGTAATACTAGGTGCTTGGCAATCTACTGGTATTGTGATTGGTCCTTTGAGGGGGGGGGGGTGGTAAAGTTAGCACTGAATCTATCCACCAATATATCTGCAATATCTGTTGGCTCGGTATAGGAGGTACCATTGTGCAGTAGCTCAGAGCAAATCTGGGTGGTGTCATGGAGATTCTTTACACAACTATAGAAGGCCTTGTGGTTGTCTTTACTATCTGCTGCAATTCTGTTTTCATAGCTAGCTTTAGAGGATTTGATGAGGGATCTCAACCTTTTGTTGAGGCTGATAAGGTGTTTTCCCAGTCTTGGGACTTCACCTTATTCTGCATCAGTTTCCTCCTTCTGTTCTAGTTTGTTTATGGCAGGGGACCACCAGACTGGCTTCCCTTTTTTGAGGAGAGCGTCTTAGTTCTATTGGGTATGGCGAGATCCTTGCATTTGTGTACGTGTTCGTACAGTGCATTGGTGTATGATTTGGCAGTCGTGCAACTATTCTGTATTTTCATGGGTGCTGTGAAGTTAGCCACCTCTGTTTTTAGGAGCCCAAAGTTAGCTTTGGAGAAGTTTTTCATGGTGGTTCCCTTTGTTGGGGGGTGGGAGGGATGTGGATTTCCAAGGTGATTAGCTTGTGATTGGGTCTAACCAGGGAGGTAGAGCAACGGTCACCCATGTTAGTAATAACCAGGTGAAGGACGTTGCTACCTCTAGTGGGGATACGAACAAGCTGGTCCAGGGCATTGGAATTAATGAATTCTGGAAAGTGTTGGACAAGTACCAAATGGAATGTACCTAGCTAGACATCTCCAGCAGCTGGAGAGACCACAAAGGTACCTAACCAAGAGGATTACTGGCCTCAAACAGTTGCCCTATGCAGCACGATTGAAAAAGCTAAGACTGTTCTCTGTTGCATACCGCTTTCTGAGAGGCAATCTCTGTCTAACGTACAGAGCCATGTCCAACCCAGAATTGTTGAACATGCTCCATCTTAGCAAAACCAAATCTACTCGAGCTACACGCTCTAGGGATATAAACCTCAACATAACAATGAATAGAACATGCTGGAGGGACAGATTCCCTTCGCAGAGACTTCCCTTACTATGGAACAGGGTCCCGATCTACATAAAACAGAGCCCCTCACTATCACTCTTCAAGAGGAACCTTGACGAGTGGATGGGTAACAGAAAGTTCACACCGGGGATCACACCAACAGCACTACTAGATAGGTGCCAAGGGTACTAGCTGCTAGTACAAGGGTCTAGGGAACTACTAAAGGGGCGGTGAATACCACACAACATGGCTGGGCTAATATATGCCTTCGGGCAGATAGCCAGTACCAACCTATGAACCTATAAACCGATAAGTCTATTGGTACACGAGTAGTTTTCCCAGTTAATAGAGGGGTAGTTGAAGTCGCCCAGTATGAGTGTGTTAGGTTGGACCTTAATATTCTCCAGGGTGCTTAGGAATGTGGAGTGTGAATCTTGGAACATGGTTGGGGACCTGTAGCAGGCTACGACCTGAATCGCTGTCTTACCCAATGTTAGCTGCACCTGAAGTATCTCAGATGCGTTATGCTGGGCTACCAGGACTGGAGGTGTGCGCATCCTTTATGAATATTGAAACAACAATGCCTTTGGAGCTTCGGTCTAAGTTCTGGGGCTGAAAGGTGTGGAATGAGCTGCAGCCCGGTAGTGCAGGGGTGCTTTCTGCTGCCTTGAACCAGGTCTCTGTTACAGCACAAATGTCGATGTTCTCTATTTTAAGGAGTACTTCGAGTGAGTGCATTTTGAGATTTAGAGTTCTAGCATTGAGTAGCATGACCCTCAAATTGCATTTATTTCTAGCTGTTACGGTGGTAATATCGTCTTTGGACCACCACCTAAAAAAGCACTATAGGGGTGGCAAGAGCCTTGGCCAGTATCCGGAAGCCCAGGGGTGACAGATGTAGGCATCTATGGCAAAGCATCGAGGTCTGTCAATCATGTCATCCCAGGCAGACAGATACTGGATCCCCTTAAAATGACACTAGAAACTTAGCCAATTGTTGAAATCAATCATTTTCTGCTTGTACTGTGGTATCATTCTGTGTGATGATTCATAGGTTGGTACTAGGCTATTGGCCCTAGGGCCTATACAAGCCTAGCCATAACAATTCCCTGGCTATTTCTTCCCACACTAATGCTGCTCAGGGCTAGGGTCATACCCGCCTGGGCTACATAATCTGAGAGCTCCTCCATGTCTCTTTTCATGTAGTCCAGGGAGGTACGTCTCAGGTCATTCACACCCACATGTACAATGACCGAGTCATATTTGTACCTGTTGTGAGTTTTACAGTTAATGGCATGAAATGCGAGTGTATCAGAAGTGCAAACCTTCTTCTTCAGCCTCTCCACAGCTTAACTATCTTTGTCTGAGGGAAAAGGCTTAGAAGAAGGCAAAAGCTGACAAAGCTTATTAGCAGGGACACAGACCACAGCAGGGTCAGATGATGGAAACTTATAAAGAAATTTAAAACCCTCAGGCACCTTTACGATCAGGCTTTTTAGGGGTAGGAGGCTGGAAATCAGGAGCTACACAGCTAAAAAATGTATCCGACAGAGCAGCCAAAACAAAGGGAACAGCAGACGGATTCAGGAAGTCCATTTGCAGCAACTCATGATGTCTTTTCTGGATGTCAGAGACCTGGGAGCAGTTCCATTTTAAATGTTCCATCATGCAGACCACTGTACTCACAAAGGACAACTCTTACAAAAGGGAAATCAATACATAAGGACTTCTCTGCTCAGAGTACAGTCCAAGGCTGATGGCATTTGGGTAGAGAAGGCCAAGGAACCCTCATCTGAATCCAAATGTTCAGCAGAGGAATCAGTTTCTCTAAATCTTTCATGGATAGAGGACCACGGACGGGAAGGAACTAAAACCCCCTAAGATGGTCTCAAAGCCATCTTTGGGAGTGGGGAAAAAAAGTGCTTAAAAATATTTTCTTAAGGAGACTGTCAGCTTTAACAAATCTCAGCAGTTCATAACCCTGTCTTCACTCAATTAGATTAACAGGCAATTCCTCTCCAAGATCTGGGGAATCCTCGTAGGCCCCTCAGATATGATCAGGCGTAGTTCCCCCCCTTCATGTCTGCAGTAGACACGTGCAAAGCCCTGGAGGATGTGTGAGGAGGAGATTCCATGCCAGCCTCTAACAAGGTTCATAGGTTGATAAGCAGGTACTGGGCTATTGGCAAAAGGGCCTAAGTAAGCCTAGCCAACAAGGTTCCCTGGCTTATGCCACCCAAGAAAGTTATTTTCCTGTGCCCTGTCAAGCAGAGCCACAGAAGTGATCCTGGGGTGTATTTCCTACTTCCCATCCACTCATCAAGATTTTTCTTGAAGAGTGCTAATGAAGAACTTCGCTTGACATAGATGGGTAGCTTGTTCCAGAGGATTGGAAGTCTCTGGTACAGGAACATGTCCTGTTTATTGTGGTGACAAGGTTTAGGTCCCTAGAGCATGTAGCTCCGAGGGACTGAGATTTCTTTAGGCGTAGCATGTCCAACAGCTCTGGGTTTGACATAGCTTTATATGTTAGGCAGAGATCACCTCGGAGTAAACGATATGCTATGGAGTAAAGCTGGAGTGTTTTGAGAAGGTCAGTGTGGGGCATCTATTTGAGACCAGTAATCCTCTTTTCGGGATACCTCTGTGGCTTTTCCAGCTGCTGCAGATGTCTTGTGAGGTACATTCCAAAAGGGGCGTTGTACTCTATAATGGGTCTAATGAGTGTCAACTAGAGGGGAACAATGACCTCTCTTTTTCCTGGATGAGAACCCTTTTGTGATGAGGTGTGCCTTTGTGATGATGTGTGCCGCACAGAAGGATTTCCTAACTACTGTGGCGATATGATTATCAAAGGAGAGACTACTGTCCACCTGGGTCCCAAGGTCTCTTTTCGCACATTCGGCGTTAAGTAGACTGCCGCCTATGTGGTAGTTCATGGGTACAAAGTCTTTACCAAAGGGGATGACAATGCACTTTTTGGCATTGAGCTTGAGGCCATGGCTCTGACACCAGACATCTGCCTCAGTGAGGCCCTTCTGTAGGATGCCCACATCATTTGGGGACTCGACTATGGCTCCTAGTTTGCAGTCATCTTCAAACTTCGTTAGCCAAAGGCCTTCTGCGTTAGCCTGTACTTCAGAGAAGTAGATACCAAACAGGAGAGGTCCCAGGACTGAACCCTGTGGTACTCCACTTGTCACTGGTTTGAAGTCAGATTTGGAGTCTGCAACTTTTACAGTGTGTGTTCTGTCGGTGAGCCAGTTGGCTTGTGGCGTAGGGATTTATACCTAGTTTCGTGAGTTTAGCTATAATTCCAGAATGGGGGTTGGTGTTGAAAGCCTTGGCAAGGTCAAGATAGGCTGTGTGAACCACTGTACCCTCGCTACGGCTTTGGTGACTGCCTCATAGAAGTCGATCAGGTTCAAGAGGCATGATCTGCCTTTCACAAACCCGAACTGGGTGGGGTCCATAATTTGGAGGTTACCAATGTCTTTGTTTATGAGTTCCATGATTATACATTTCATGGCCTTGTAGACCAGACTCGTCAGGCTAATAGGGAGATAGTAACAAAGCAACAAGTAAAACCACAGAAGACGCCCCAAGAAGAACGATGAAGTTAACCACTTTTAATACCAAATAAACAACTTAGCGCTTTCACCAGTACAACTGGCTTCTTCAGAGTCATTCACTACATCACAATACCATGAATTTATTGCACTTAACCCACAACCATAGGTTGAAATCAAAATAACCCAACCAATAAAAACATTTAGCTACTTAATATACAATCAAAACATAAAAACATAAACATAATGATGATAAATAAACATAAAAAACCCCATAATTAAATTGTCATTGTGTAGTGTATGCAACCAGCTTTGACAAATTAAAATTACACTAGATCTGTTCAGATTTCAACTTTAAAAGGGGTTTTAAAGACACACTGTCATTGAGCCCAGGAAATTTCAATGCATTTAGTCTTAACTGCCATTCTGTTTACAAAGCTCCCACTTTACTAACCGTGTTCCCATTACCATCAAACATAACAATCCGTCCTACCACAAAAAACAGGAATTTATTGAAATTGGAACATGTAGTGCTATGTAAATATAACGCATTGTGTATGTCCTTCTTCCTAATAGATCTAACATGTTCTGATATCCTATCTTTCAACCTCCGAATGGTCTTATCCACATAAAATGCCTCACATGACATACACGAGGCCACATATACTAAATTCCTAGTATTACAGTTGCATTGACCTGGACATGGTATAGTGTACTTGTAACCAAACACACACAGGTAAGATCCTTCACTAAGAAATCTACACCACCTACATGCCCCACATTTTCTCATACTTGATTTAAACTGTGGTCTAGCTTTCCTTTCCAACATTCCCTTCAAGTTGTCACCTCTACTGTAAACAATCAGAGGGTCAGGGCCCAAAATCCATTTAATTTAATCACTTAAAACGCTTCTCCAAAGATTTCTCACAGTACCACATAAATCAGGTGCTCTGTTGTTGTAATTTAAAACAAGACAAGCTCCTGAATACTTATCATCAGTTCTGTTACTTATTAAATCCCTGGAATTTAAAATAGGAGAAAAACTAGTAGCCCTTTTCCTGACCACTTCCTTTTTGATTTTGAGAAGCAATTTTAACGGACACCCACGTTCCAAAAACATTCCAATTAATTTGAACATCTCCACCCTAAAAATTTCATCATCACTCACCAATCTTGATGTCCTAACCATTTGCCCCTTGATAATGCCTTTCCTATGATGCCAAGGGTGACAACTTTCAAAATGCAACAGTGAATTCGAATAATTTTCTTTCCTATAAATGTTACTTGAAAAACCACCACTAGTTTTACTAATGGTTAAATCCAAAAAATTAATAACATCTTCATTCCATGTGTTGTATAATAGATTTTTGGATGATCTGTTGATCTTGTGGAAGGGTGATGAAAAAACAGCAAGTGAATTTGTTGAATATTTGAATGGGACGACCAACTTTCTTAAATTTACATACACATGGAATGAAGATGTTATTAATTTTTTGGATTTAACCATTAGTAAAACTAGTGGGGGGTTTTCAAGTAACATTTATAGGAAAGAAAATTATTCGAATTCACTGTTGCATTTTGAAAGTTGTCACCCTTGGCATCAGAGGAAAGGCATTATCAAGGGGCAAATGGTTAGGACATCAAGATTGGTGAGTGATGATGAAATTTTTAGGATGGAGATGTTCAAATTAATTGGAATGTTTTTGGAACGTGGGTATCCGTTAAAATTGCTTCTCAAAATCAAAAAGGAAGTGGTCAGGAGAATGGCTACTAGTTTTTCTCCTATTTTAAATTCCAGGGATTTAATAAGTAACAGAACTGATGATAAGTATTCAGGAGCTTGTCTTGTTTTAAATTACAACAACAGAGCACCTGATTTATGTGGTACTTTGAGAAATCTTTGGAGAAGCGTTTTAAGTGATGAAATTAAAGGGATTTTGGGCCCTGACCCTCTGATTGTTTACAGTAGAGGTGACAACTTGAAGGGAATGTTGGAAAGGAAAGCTAGACCACAGTTTAAATCAAGTATGAGAAAATGTGGGGCATGTAGGTGGTGTAGATTTATTAGTGAAGGATCTTACCTGTGTGTGTTTGGTTACAATTACACTATACCTTGTACTGGTCAATGCAACTGTAATACTAGGAATTTAGTATATGTGGCCTCGTGTATGTCATGTGAGGCATTTTATGTGGGTAAGACCATTCGGAGGTTGAAAGAGAGGATATCAGAACATGTTACATCTATTAGGAAGAAGGACATACACAATGCGTTATATTTACACAGCACTACATGTTCCAATTTCAATAAATTCCTGTTTTTTGTGGTAGGACAGATTGTTATGTTTGATGGTAGTGGGGACACGGTTAGTAAAGTGGGAGCTTTGGAAACAGAATGGCAGTTGAGACTAAATGCATTGAAATTTCCTGGGCTCAATGACAGTGTGTCTTTAAAACCCCTTTTAAAGTTGAAATCTGAACAGATCTAGTGTAATTTTAATTTGTCAAAGCTGGTTGCATACACTACACAATGACAATTTAATTATGGGTTTTTTTATGTTTATTTATCATTATTTATCATCATTATTTTTATGTTTTTATGTTTTGATTGTATATTAACTAGCTAAATGTTTTTATTGGTTGGGTTATTTTGATTTCAACCTATGGCTGTGGGATAAGTGCAATAAATTCATGGTATTGTGATGTAGTAAATGACTCTGAAGAAGCCAGTTGTACTGGTGAAAGCGCCGAGTCATTTATTTGGTATTAAAAGTGGTTAACTTCATTGTTCTTCTTGGAGCGTCTTCTGTGATTTTAATTGTTGTTTTGTTATTTTATGTTTTGCGCCCCGAGTGGGATTTCATGTGTTTGGTAATAGGGAGATAGTTCCCGGGATCAGTGGTGGCTCCCCCCTTGTGGATTGAGTTCCCAGGATCAGTGGTGGCTCCCCCCTTGTGGATTGTGATAACTGTTGCTGTGCACCATTCAGTGGACACAAAGCCTGACGTGACTGTACATGGTGCTTAGGTGGGGAGCCAGCTCGTTTAAAACGCAGCCTGGTATGTTGTCCCGTCCCATGGATGCTGTGTTTTTGGCTTTAGAGAGTGCAGCTTTTACCTACGTAGTTGTGATTACAGGGACTCTGCATTCTTCCTGTATATATATGGACCCTTTGGGGGTGAGTTAGCACTGAACCTATCTGCCAGGATGTTGGCAATATCAGTTGGCACTGTAATTTTTCGTGCCGTTGTGCTGTAACTCAGAGCAGATCTGGGTGTTGGCACTGAGATGAATTGACATTGATGACATAGATATAGAATGCTTTGTGGTTGTCATTAGAATCAATGGCGATTTTGTTTTCATAGCTAGCTTTAGAAAATCCTATAAGGGATCTCAGCTTCTTACTGAGGCTGACCAGGGAGCTCCTCCACTCATGGGATTTTACTCTCTTTTGCAACAGTTTCTTCTTTCTGTTGTACAGTTTGTTTATGGCAGGGGACCACCAGGGGTCGCAGCATAAGGGAGCAACATCAGCACCAGAATTCTTCAGGGGTATCATCCACCTCAGAAGAGAGAAGTCCACCACAGGCTGGGCAACGGCAGTATCACACCTTGACTTTTTAGTCTTTTTTCTTAAGAGGTAGCAGAACCTTAGGGCAGTTCTCCAGATAAATGGAAAGAGAAAACAGACAACCATGAGGAGTCTTCAGCACAAACGTCTGACAAATAGAACACTGATCATGGCTGTGAGTAGCACCTAGACAAAAGCTCTTATCGTGATGATCTTCATGGGTAATCTACCTCCCACACAAACATTTCTCTTTCTTGGATAACATGTAGTCCCAAAATGTACTATAAAGGAACCCCAATGGGATACCGTCTGTAAAAGGATTGGTATAACCAGCACAGCAAAGGATGTTCAGACTGACGTACGACTATAGCGTTCAGACTGGCAGCAAATTTGTTCTAAATTTGGAGCATCTGTACATCACCTTTATGCCCTACGCTGATAAAAATTAAAGACTATGATATACTGTCCGGACGTAGAGCTATTCTTGGTAGAAGATACCATATGTTCTAAACATTACAATAGTAATACGGAAAGACATCTGTGAAGACATGGGTCAGGGGTTTACTAGACACCTGGGATACTTCAATTTAAATGGGGTGTCGCAAGAGACCAGTACACACTAGGGATAATATAAGTAGCACACTGTGAAAGCATTGAAAGGGATTCCAACTGTGGAACGCCCATACTGGACATTAGTATTGTAATGAAAAGTACAGTTGTGTAAGAACTTACCATAACAGTACATGTTTTTCTCTTCACTGTTGCAGTATTCCTTGTAATAGGGATCCCCTGCTCTGACCTAAGACATCGCATGTACCCACCTGCTCCAAAGACTTTGATATACTGGCCAGACGTCCGGTGCTGCAGGCAGCAACCTCCCTACTGTGATGAATACTGCAACATTAGAATAGAAGGACATTTTACCATAACAGTAGATGTCCTTCTCTACACTGTTGCAGTATTCCTTGCAATAGGGATCCCCTGCCAAGGGTAGCCTAACACCCCTCCAAGATATCAAAGCTTTTAGGTTGCCTAAGGTAGGCTGTGCATAAAGTATATATAAAGTAGAGCTTAAAGGTGGTGTCTGGATGTACCATTCTCAGAACTGACAACCCCAGTAGGAATGCCAGTACAAGGAATAGATGGTACATCCTGAGGAGAAAAGACCCAGAGGGAGGAGGAAATGAATACTGGAAAAGTGAAGAGAACATCTACAGCTGGGGTAAGTTCTTACACAACTGTACTATGTCCTTCCATTTCACTGTTGCAGTAGTCCTTAAAATAGAGAGAGTGCAAAAGCTCAGGAAAAAGACTGGGAGGAGGAAGTCCAGCACAGCCTTCTAGGAACCTATGAAGAATGGCCCTTGTAAAGCCAGCTCAAGCTCTGGATATCATATCCAACTTGTAGTGCTTGGTAAATGTATGCACAGATGTCCAGGTAGCTGCCTCAAGAATAGAGAGTTAGTATCCAAACCCTTGAAAAAAGCACCAGAAGAAGCTACAGCACTAGCAGGATGAGCCTTAACAGAATAAGAAAGCCTCTTACCACGAAAATAATAAAAATATATGGCTTTAGATATCCAAGAAGAAATATTTTGCTTGGAAATGGCCAATCCTAAAGACCTAGGATGAAAAGAAACAAAAAGCTGATCAGATTTATGAAAAACCTCAGTCTTATCCAAATAAACTCTGAGTTGTCTATGCACATCCAAAGCATGCAGAACCTTCTCACTAGCAGACTGCAGGAAGGGAAGAAAAGTGGGCAGATGAATAGACTGACTAAGGGACAACTCATTCACCACTTTGGGCATAAAAGAAGGATTAATATGAAGGGGTGCCCTAACTTTATGGAAAACCAAAAAGGAGGACATGCCACAAGGATATGAAGCTCAGCCACGATCTAGCAGAGGTTAGGGCTAACAAAAGAACAGTCTTCCAAGAACAATGCTGCAAGGAAGCTGTAGCTGCAGGCTCAAAATGAGCGTAGATCAATTTCTCCAAAACAAAATTAAGATCCCAGGGAGGAGGAGCAAGCTTCCTGGGAGGTCTAATAAGAAGGACACCTTTAACAAATTGCTTAACCTCGAATCTAAGAGCTAAAGGGGGAGATAAAGGCAGACATGCAGAAATCGCTAATAAGTGGACCTTAACAGAAGAATAAGACAGCAGAATTGAGCAATTCACACAAATAAGATAGAACCAAAGGTACATCAACAGAAAGTGGAACCAGCTTACGAGAAAGAAATCAAACAGAAGACCTCTTCCATTTGCATAAGTACAATTTCCTAGTTGTGGGCTTCCTTGCCTCCTACAGGACCCTAAGCACATCCTCAGAAAAAATGTGTCTGTACTGAATCAAAATACTATCACCCACAGTGACACTGTCAGTTGAAGAGTGGACAGATGAGGACTGATGGAAGATCCTTTGTCTCGTGTGAGTAGGTCCATCCTGTGAGGTAACTTGTGATGACTGCCCTTGGCTAAATGCAGAAGAGGGAATCAATGCTATCTGGGCCAAAAGGGAGTCACCAACAAGATTTTGGGAGCATCTTGTATTTTGAAAAGGACTTTAGGAATGAGAAGAAGAGGAGGAAAGGCATAAAGAAACACCCCCTTCCAAGAAAAAGAATGACTGTCCACCTTCCACACCAGAGGAACTGAGACTCTGGCACAAAAATTAGGAAGTCATCTGTTCAGAGGGGATGCAAACATATCTACTTGAGGAGTACCCCACTGGTGGACAATGTCCAGAAACATATCCCTGTGAAGCACCCACTTGTGGGACTGTGTTATGGACCTGCACAGATACTGCCACAATGTTCTGACCTGAGAGAATATAAACTACCTGAAGAGTCGCATGGTACTGGATAGCCAAGTCTCAGAATAGAACAGCCAACTGGCATAGGAGTTAAGATCTCGCCCCCCCCCCCCTTTGCTTGCTGACATACCACATTACTGTGGTATTGTCTGTAAACACCTTGAGAGGCTCTGGAAAGAATAGAGGGTGAAATGTTTGAAGAGGCAGCACAACAGCTCTCATCTCTTTGACATTGATGTGGTCTTTCTTTTGTTAAGGTGACCAAAGACCCTGCACATTTAAAGATCCAAAGGATGCTTCCCATCCCGCATCTGTGATCAGCTCCTGAGAGAGAAGAGGGGGTTGAAAAGGGAGCCCTGGATTGAGAATCAACTGCTGAATCCACCACTGAAATTCCAGCTTGAGGCATTGAAGAAGAGGAACTGCAAAGTCCAGAAGATGAGAATGCTGAAGCCAAGCTGACTTTAGAAACCAATGAAGTTTTCTCATGTAGAGTTTGGCAAAAGGGAGCATAGGAACGGTGGAGGCCATAAAACCTAGAGCTCTCAGAAAATCTCTGGCTGTGATAAAGGTCAGAGGAAGAAGGGATTAAAGGAAAGAAATGAGAGCTAAGGCCTTGGGAGGAGGCAGGGATGCCAGCATTGGAACAGTCTGGATCCTGCTTCCCAGAAATAAATGATCCTGTGAAGGAGTCAAGGGACTTTTGGAAATATATAGTGAACCCCAGGCTTTGCAGGAGGGAAATGGCAAATTGAATATTCTGCAGTAGAATCTCTGGACAGGATGCCTGAAACAGGAAATCATCTAAGTAGGGAAAGACTTGTAATCCCCTTAGCCAACAAAAAGCAATCACAGGAGTGAGGCATTTGGTGAATACCCTTGGGGCAGCTGTTGCTTGTCTTTCAGCTTTTCCCGGTTAGGGGTCGCCACAGCGGAACTCCGGTCCTCTAATCTTTTAATGATTGGCAGTTTTTTTTTTTTTTTTTGGTGTCGAGTTGCCAACTCGACGCCCAACCTTCAACGAAGGCATCTGAAAAGGCCAAAGGGCAAAGCAGAGAACTGAAAATGCCAGGAAGCAACAGAGACATGAAAAAAATTCCTGAAAAGGGGGCGAATAGGAATGTGAAGATAAGCATCCTTGAGGTACAGAAAAGCTTCAGGAAGCAGGAGAGGGAACAAGTCTGAAAGGACAACATCGGAAAGAAATGGATCTTCAGAAAAGTATTTAAGTGAGAAAGGTCTAGAATGGTCTCCAAGAACCCTCTTTCTTGGGAACCAAAAACATTCTGAAGTAAAACCACATCCCTCTTGGAGAAACTGGAACTTCCTGAATAGTTTCCTGAGTCAAAATATCCTGAAGCACTCCTAGAAAGAAAGTCGAATGTTCCTGAGGGGGCTAAAGAATGCCCATGAAAGGGGAAGAGATTTCCAGACTATGTAATACCCTAGGCAGATGATGGACAGAACCCATGAATCCTGAGTAACCTTTAACCAAACAGGAAGGGGAAGGGAAAGATGAAGAGGAAAAGGAATGTGGCTGAGAAGAACAGGATAGTCAGACAACACCTAGTTTGTCAGGAAAATGAGAATTTCTGTCTCACATGAGTCTGAGCATCTTTAGCAGGAGGAGTCCTTTCATCCCTTTTTTACCCTTGTAAGGATGGCAAGACTGCCTACATACAATGGTCAGCTTATTAGGATAATTCCTTTGAAATTTAGGCACAGGAGAAACAAAAACATGTTTAAGTTCCTGTAACGTCTTGCCTTTATCCTGAAGAGACTTAAATCAGCAGCAGCTGCACCAAATAAGTGCTTGTTATCTAGAGAACCATCCAGCAACTTAGCCTTAACATCTTAACATCTGGCAAAGGTTGAAGCTGAAGTCAGGAATATCTCCTCATCACAGAGCCAAAGGCAGCAACTCTGGAAGAAGAATCTGCTGCATCATTACTGCACTTAATAGAATAGCGAACCACTTGAGAAGTTGTCCCCAGAGAGCAGAAGTTTTCCCTTTAGAATCAGGAAGGTCAGAAAAGTACATTTTTGTACCTACCATAAATGTAGATGTTCGAGTGTTCACACTGCTGCAGTCATTACACTTGGGTTATCCTGCCATCAGGCAGTCCCGCAGTCAGCCAGTGTTCCAAAGTCTTGGTCCGGCGTCGGTTGCTGTCACTTCTTCCCGGACGACAGTGCGCCAGGGGTATATAAGATGCATCTGACGCCATTTTCTTCAGTTTTTCTTGCCCCAGATGTCAGGGCCCCCAAGTAGATAGGCAATACATATTGCTAATAAAAAATATACATATAAAAATAAAAACAATACCTTCAGTTGCAAGCAAATACACCACAAAGGTTTTATAGGATACAAAGCTATAGATAAGTCCAGCTAGTTCAGAGGGGATGGAAAGAGGGTAACCTGGACTGCAGCAGTGTGAACACTCGAACATCTACATTTATGGTAGGTACAAAACTGTACTATGTTCATCGTGTTACACTGCTGCAGTCATTACACTTGGGTAGAATCCCAAAGCTAAGGTTGGGTGGCTGGTCTATAAAGAGTTAGGATTGGCTATGAGTCCCTGCAGAATTGCAGTGGCAAATCCTGCTCTGGATTTAGAGTAAAGAGGCAGGTGGTAATGCTTGGTAAAAATGCGCACTGAACTCCAAGTTGCAGCCTCCAAAATTTCCTTGGCAGGTACTCCTCTGAGAAAGGCTGATGAAGTGGCTGTTGCCCTGGTGGAATGTGGCCTAATGTTATTTGGGATTGATTTTCCATGCTGTGTAGCAGTAATGTATACAGTGTCCTATCCATTTGGATATAGTCTGCTTTGAGATAGCCTTGCCCTGTGATCCTGCAGCATATGCTACAAACAGTTGCTCAATTTTCTTGAAAGCTTTTGTTTTGTCCAAGTAGAAGTGTAGCTGCCTGTGTATGTCCAAAGAATGCAGAAGTTTCTCCCCTTTATTCTGGGGGTTTGAATAAAAAGTTGGCAAATAGATGGTTTGGTTAACAGCCACACTAGATACCACCTTTTGGCATAAAGGTAGGGTTTGTCCTTAAAGAAACCCTGTCCTGATGAAAAATTATAAAAGGTTCCACTGCCATTAATGCCTGTAGCTCTGAGACTCTTCGTGCTGAAGTTACTGCCAGGAGCAGAGCTGTTTTCCATGATAAAAATTTTAGATTGGCTGTATTGGCTGGCTCAAAAGGTGGCAGGGTTAGTTTTTCCAAAACGAAATTGAGGTCCCAAGTTGGTGTTGGTGCTCTCCTGGGCGGTCTTATGTTTTTAGCCCCTCTGAGGTACTGTTTTAGCAAGGGATGAGAGAATAAAGGAGGATCTGTGTTGTAATATGCTGAAATGGCAGAGGCGTGGATCTTAACTGATGAGAAGGATAGGCCTCTGTCCAGCATCTCAGTTAAGTATTGTAAAATCTGAGAAATGTTTGGAACAAGAGGGTCAAGGTTTTGAGCCTGGTTCCAGGCACAGAATCTCTTCCATTTTTCTGAGTAAGCTTTCCTGGTGCTAGGCCTCCTGGCCTCCAAAATGACATCCATAACAGCTTTAGAGAGAGGTGTTGCCTGTTTGACTAATGAATCTGCCATGCAGCCAGGTTTAGGGTTTTGAGCTGACCGTGCAGGATCTGATTGTTTTGTTGAGTCAGAAGGTGTGGAATTTGAGGCAAAATCCATGGTGGGCCTTGAGCTAAGTTCCTTAAGACAAGGTACCAGTGCTGGTGTGGCCAGTCTGGAGCAATCAGGTTCATCTGTGGTTTTTCTTGTCTGGCTTTTAGGAGTACCTTTGAAAGGAGAGGCAGTGGCGGGAAGGCATAAACTTTTAGGTTTTTCCAGCTGAACAAAAGAACATCCACTTTCCATGCTTGTTTGTGATAAGTCCTTGTGCAGAATTTTTGTAGTTGGCAATTCAGTGGGGAGGCAAAAACATCTATGTCTGGGCATCCACATTTTTGCGTTACCATGCTGAAGATTTGTGGATTCAATTTCCATTCGTGAGGGCCCATGATATTTCTGCTTAGATCATCTGCCAGAGTATTTTTCTTTCCTGGCAGGAATTGTGCTTGCAGGTGAACTTGATACGTTAGAGCTGTGTTCCACAAGGTCATGGCTTGCCTGCATAGGGGATAAGAATGAGTGCCCCCTTGCTTGTTTATGTACCACATTACTGTGGTGTTGTCTGTCTTTAATAATAATTGTCCTGGATGCAGAAGGTCCTTGAAAGCTGTTAGGGCATTTTGAACAGCCATCTCTTTTTGATTGATGTGAAGATGCATCTGGTCTGTGGTCCACTTGCCCTGAATGCATTTTCCTGCCATGTGTGCTCCCCAGGCATAATCCGAAGCATCTGTTGTTAGAGTCTGCCTGGCTGTGGGTAGGGTAAAAGGCTGACCCTTGTTTAGGTGACATGCCTGTGCCCACCATCAAAACTCCTATTGTAGGCAGGGAATCATTGCTATTACTGCTTCTAAGCTGTGAAAGTGTTGAGTCCAAACACTTTTTAGGTACCAGTGTAATTTCCTCATATGCAGTCTGGCATATGGTATTAGTAGTATGCAGGATGCCATGAATCCCAGGGCCTGCAGAATTTTTCTTGCAGGGAGATGGGACTTTTTTGCCAGTAGTTGAAAATATTGAGTTAGTTGAACTTGTTTGTCTGGCGTGAGGTAAGACATCTGGGCCATTGTATTTAAGCTGGCACCCAGGAACATAATCTGTTGTGAGGGCACTAGTTTTGACTTCTTTTCATTTACTTTGTACCCTAGAGAAATTAGCAACCTTTTTACAAATGCCAGATGCTGTAGAAGAATGTCCTTTGTCTCTGCTTGAATGAGGCAGTCGTCCAGGTATGGATATATTTGAATTCCTTTTTGTCTGCAAAATGCAATTACTGGTGCCAGGCACTTTGTGAAGACCCTGGGCACAGTAGATAAGCCAAAGGGCAGTGCAGAGAATTGGTAGTGCATTGTACCAGCTTTGAATCTGAGGTGGTATCTGCAATTTTGTCTGACAGGGACATGCAGGTATGCCTCTTTGAGGTCCAGAGTAACAAGCCAAGCCTTCTTGCCTAGCATGGGTAGAGGCTGCTGTAATGTCAACATTTTGAATTTCGGAATATCCAGGTAAGTATTTAGAATTGAAAGGTCTAGTATGGGCCTCCAGGCCTTGTCCTTTCTGGGGACCAGGTAGAGTCTTGAGTAAAATCCTTGTCCTTGTTCCTGTGGTGGTACTTTTTGAATAGCTCTCATGTCCATGAGGGCTGAAATTTATTTTTGTGCCTCTGCCCATTGATTTTGTGGCAGGTCTGGCATTCCTTTTAGCCTTGGTAAAGTATGAAAGTGGAACCTGTAACCTTGAGACACAATATTCAGAACCCATTTGTCTTGGGTGATTGTTTGCCAGTTTTGAGAAAAAAGTGCTAGTTTTCCCCCTAAGGGGGCTTCCAAAAGGGAAGTGCTTGGCGTACGAAGGGGAAAGTCATTGTGACTGTTTCCTGTAAGGTTGAGACTTGTCCTCACCTCTTTTTGGGGTTGAGGTGCCCCACTGTCGTTGTCTGCTTGAGCCTTGGGGTTGAGATCTGCCTCTTGGTTGTCTGTATCTGCCTCTCTGTGGCCTGTCTGACACTGGAAAGGACCAAATTTTGTTGGCCAATTTCTGCTAAATCGAGGTGGCTGTACCTGTAAGAAATCCTTGACTGCATAGATTTAGCTTTATCCTCCATTTTCTTTAACACCTCTTCTGCCTCAACACCAAACAAGGTATCATGATGTAAAGGAGCATCCAATAATTTTGCCTTAACATGATCAGGTAAAGTCTGTTCTTTTAACCAAGCATGTCTTCGAATCACAGAACCTGTAACTGCGGCTCTACAAGAGGCCTCTAAAGAATCAAAACCACATTGTAGAGTATGTTTTCCCACCTGTTCAATTGCATGCAATAAATCCTGCATTTCTTTACAATCAGGAGCTTCTGAGCTTGCAGGCATTTTCTGTTTTAACTGAGTCATTAAATACTGTTGGTACTTAAGCATGTGAAACTGGCAATTTAAAGCTCTTACTGCTAAAGTTGCAGAAGTGTATACTTTCTTCCCCCATCTATCCAAAGCTCTGGAATCTCTGTCAGAGGGTACTGGACTTTTTGCAATGGAAGCCTTAACCCCTTTTGACCCTGGCAAATAGTTTCTGGATCAGCCAAAGGGTTTTTATAAAGAAACTTGTGACAGTCTGGGACTCTACAGTACCTATCTGGCTTGGCTGGTGCAGGGGGCAAAGAATCAGGAGATAAGCTGGATTCAGAGAACACATCATCCACAATATCTAGCACAGGTGGAATAGCCAAGGGCCTGTGCTGAGGCAATAAAAGGAAATCCCTGAGCCTTTTCTTGCATTCTGAGTAGTCCTGACTTTCCCAATGGAAATGCTCCCTCATGGTATGTAAAGTTTCCCCAAAAGAATAATCCTCAGAAGGAGAGGCTGAAGGGATAGATTCTTCAGCATCATAGGGGGGTAGAGAGTATTCCTGGTCTGAAGAGGAATCAGAGGAAATGGAAACCTGATCAGAGGAATCATAGTCTGCATCCTGCCTAGGCCTTTTCTCAGGAGGGGATGGGAACCCCTTATTAGAGTAATGAGGTCTTCGGCCATTTTAAGCATCTGTTTCTTAGGCATGGAGGACTGTCCAGGAGAATGCTGTACTTGTTTCTTTGCCTTTAATGGTACTTTTGTCTTGGCTGCTGTTTTAATGGTAAGTTGTGAAAGTCTGAAAACACCCTCAGAAGCCGATGCCTGCTCAGCGGCTCTGGACCCATCTGAGGGATTAGTTTCTTTAGGCTCAATACCTTGAGTTTCCAGAGGCCTAGTTGTCTCCACATGGGAGTCGGAGGCGGCCTGTGGTTCTGAGGTAGTGGGTGTCAGGGGCTGCGAAAGTACCTCACTGAGAACAGGCGAACCGGCGACTGGCCTAGAAGAGGTTTTGTCGTCGGTTTTGGACCTCGGATACCTGTCTTTATCCTTGTCCTTGCGTTTTTTCGGTATTGCGGTCGGATGATCCGACGGCATAGTATAATTGAACCTTCGGCCAAAGTAGTGCAAAGCAAAATCAAAACGTCTTTTTATAGTGCATTTGTTAAATCTAGCACAAAACCGAACTAGTGACGTCGTGGTCAGGGCCTAGGCATGGAATGCAGTAAGAGTGGAAGTCCTTATGAGGTATTTGCTTCCCACAAGAAATACAATTATTAACTTTTTCTGACATCAGTCTGAGGCAAGAAAAAAGTTTCCCGAACGGGGTACTTAGCTTTATTGAAGACTTCGGATCTGAAATTCGACTTCGAAAATCTCAGGAGTCGGCCGACCGGCACTTGCGAACTGCTTCTGCTTCGGGCACCGTGCGGCAAGAAAGACTGAAGAAAATGGCGTCAGATGCATCTTATATACCCCCTGGCGCACTGACGTCAGGGAAGAAGCGACAGCAACCGACGCCGGACCAAGACTTTGAAACTCTGGCCAACTGCGGGACCACCTGATGGCAGGATAACCCAAGTGTAATGACTGCAGCAGTGTAACACGATGAACATCTACCTGACAGGCCTGAGAAAGAAGAGAGAAAACATATCTGGACATAAGGGTCTGATAATTGACAGCCCGAAAAGCCAAGGTAGCAGAGTTATAAACCTTCTTACCTAGTTTTTCTATAGTCCTGCTGTGTTTATCAGAAGGAAGAAGCTTTGTAGAAGTCAGTAAATGAGATAGCTTGCCAGATGCCACCGACACCACAGATTAGTCAGCTGAAGGACATCTATATATAGGAACTTGCAATCTTTAGGCACCCTATAAAACCGATCATTTTTTTGGGGGGCAAGGGGTCTGGGGGCTGCGAATCTGGAACCTGAGATGCAGAAGAAAAGGCATCCAACAAGGCAGCCAAAACAGGAGGGACAGCAGATGGCCTGGAAGAATCCATTTGCAGAAGCTAGTAATACCACTTCTGCACCTCAGAAACTTGGACACAATCCCACTTAAAAAAATTCCATCATCCTGGAAACTGTGTCCCCAAAGGAAACCTCCTCAAAAGGAGCATCAGGACTACTGGACTCCTCCTCCTCCTCAGAACCATAGTCTAAAGGAGAAGGAATCTGTTACGAATAGGCAAGGGATTTCTTATCTGAATCCCCTTCTTGCTCAAAGGAATCCTGTACCCTAGGCATTTTAAGAGAAGTAGAGGACCAAGGTGGAGCAGGAACAGAAACTCCTTGAGGAGGTTTCAAAGGGGATTAAACAAACCCTGAGTGAAATTTTGCCATTCACTCTGAGGGTCCTTGGGAGTAGGAGAAACATGTTTTTTTTATATCTTTTTTAAAGGGACGCCTGCTTTTAAAACCTACGAGGCTCAGATGCCAGATGACATTCCACAATCATAGTCAGCACTTCCTCCTTAACCAAAATCTGAGGAACACCCCAAGGCCTTTCGATAATAATCAGTCACAGTTCCCCTGGAACATCCATAACGGACATCTGCAAGGCCTCCAGGGACATGAGTGAGTTAGGATGCTTGCCGGCTTCAAAAGCAGTCGAGGCAGAGGAATCCAATGGAGGAGCCAGGCTATCCTCCAGGCTTTCACTTGCCTTGGGAGAGATGTTCTGTGGAGCGGGTACAGCAGAAGAATCAGACCTTTTTCTTCTTGGCCTTCCTCTTAACGGACAGCTGACCTTCTAAGCAGGAAGTTCCTTCCACAGCGTCTTTTGCTAAAAGCTTAAGACATTGGGTCTCTAAATACAGGGCCAAACAGGAAAGTCAACTACGGAGAGTCTTTGGAATGAAAGCCTGACAAATGGAACAGACATATGGTAATGGTAAGCACAGAGACAAAATAAGCACTGCTCATGACGGTCTTTATGGGCAATCTGTCTCCTGCACTGGCATTTACCCTTTCTAGATGACACGAATTCCACAAGCAAAAACAAAAGGGGAAAAAAAAAAAAAGATAAGAGCAAAATCCCCAAACAGGCACTTATCTGCAACAGCTTGGTGAACCAGCAACGAACCAGATATTCAGACAAACGATCAAAAGATGTTGTTCAGACTGGCGGCAAAAAAGTTCTGAGGATGGAATGTCTGGACATCACCTTTATGCCCTATGCTATACGCAGGCAGTGTACATGTGACATACAGTGTACCTTAGGCAACCTAACACTTTGGTATGCTGGCCGGATGTCAGGCTACCTTTGGCAGGGAATCCCTACTGTAAAAAATACTGCAATAGTGAAATGGAAGGGCATCTAATGATATCTTCACTTTATCTGGCCTTGCCAAATACTTTCTGGACCTCTTCCCATAAAAAATGGAAGTTATGTACTTACCATAACAACAGATCCATGTTATCTGTCTCAGTCTGGTTCAACCTGTGGGTCTTTGGATCAGACACTGGCTAATTCCAAAGTCCTTGACTTGCTTGGCTTAGTCTCCCTTACCCAAAACGTCCCACTCCTCACCCTAACCCTCAGACTGAGCTTGCCCCATGACAACCACTATCTATCTGTCTGTGTGTGTGTTTACATATACATCTATACCAATGTGTGTCTTGTACATACATATATATATATATATATATATATATATATATATAAATAAAATCAACAAAAGTTTCTAAATCAAGGAAGATGCGGGACTGCAAAGATAAGGAACAGACGACCTGCAAAGTCATCACAGATGGAAAGGCTTGCTGTGCCAAGAAAAGTTGGGGGCAGGTGTGGGGGTGGGCAAGGTTGAACCAGACTGAGACAGATGCATCATTATGGTAAGTACATAACTTTCGTATTCAATGTTATCTGCTGTATCTGGCTTCAATCTGTGGGACACAGTTTCCAGGCATAAGAAATCCCCAGGAGGAACTAAGAAAGGATACTCTGCAACACAGTGGAGCCAAAAGCAACCCTGAATCTAGACTAACTATCCAGCTTATAATGTAACACAAAAGTGTGGTGAGCCAGCCAAGTAGCAGATGCACAAACTCCATTCACTGATACTCTAGAAAATCAAGTTATGGAAGTACCCATAGTCCTTGCCAAATGAACCTTAGGCTTGTGTGGAAGGGTCTTGCCTTTCAAAGAATATGCAAAAGAAATACAATCTGATAGCTACTTAGACTAAGTCACTTTAGACAGAGGTGAGCCTAAACTGGATTCTGGACAGGAGACAAACAACTGACTAGATTTTCTGAACATTTTTCTATGGTGCAAATAAATTCTCAGTTGTCTAAGTTCATCCAAACAATGCAACAGGTATTCTTAGAGAAACTGGGGAAAATACAGGGAGATGAACAGAACTGTTAAGGTTATTCTCAGAAACTAACTTTGGCAGAAAAAAAGGGTTTGTACGAACAGAAATCCTGTCTTTGTGGAACACTAAATAAGGAGGTGAAGAATGAAGAGCTTGCAATTCCAAAACCCTCCAAGCAGAAGTAAAAGCTGCCAAAAAAGAAGTTATGTACTTACCATAACATTCCATCTGTGTTGTCTATTTTCATTCTTCCTCAACTGACTGCTTCGGATCTGTTCCCTCACATCCGACTTGGCCGTTGCTAAAGCTCGTACAACCAAAAACTATCGAGCTTCTCCCTTACCCATACTGCATCAACCCTAAGATACCTCATATCTTGTTTGCTAATTTTTGCCAGAAAGGAAATATTTACTATGCGTAGATAAAGGAGGTGAAAATTTGTATGCAGTCAATACATAAAAAGACTATATCTGGAGCTCAATACAAAGGATAGTGATCTCCCCTAAAGACTCATTCTTCCAGAAGTTTGCAAAGAATGGGGGTTGGTGGGTGGGTGGGTGGGGGGGGGGGGTTGAGGAAGAATGAAAATGGACAACACAGATGGAACGTTATGGTAAGTGTGACAATTGGGGAGAGATGGGCGAAGGCTGCCAGCCTAGTCAAATAGAATTTGATATATAATTCTGACATTTGTAAATAAATGTAAATTACAGGCATGTTTTCTTGAGTGTAAAAGAACACTGTGAAATGTGGAACTGCAAAATATGTGACAACACTGCACTCTACTGGCCCAGAGAAGCATGTTGTGATTCTTTCATATTAGAATTCGGCTCCAGTGCGGCTGGATGAAGGTTTCATTCCCATTGTTTTAAGGTTAAAGTTTATGACCAGAATTTACATGTGGAAGGTGCTTTATTGCTCTAGTTTCTGTTAGAAAATACATGTGAAATGCCTTGTACTGTTATAAGTTTTTGAGGAGCTGTTAGATTGCTAAATAATGCAGTTTGTGGCCTGAGAACTCAGACCAGGTGTTAAGATATTATGAATAATAATGTGAATGAATAATAAAGTTAATAGGAATACTGGGAAAACATAACTGTCATACATGATGTAATTTTGGGAGGGCCTTAGAGACATGTTTGTTAGTAATGTTTAAATACTATTTCTCACAAGAGACCCGAGATAATTTTGAATTTGGACATCCAACTTACCAGCACTCTGCCTTATGCTCACATGTAAGTTTTAGCACTGTGATTTCTTGTAGGAATAGTTAAAGCTAGTAAAGATTACTTAGGTATTTTTCTTTGAAATCAGACCTGTCCTGTTGTATTATTTTAAGTTTCTGTGTGATCACTGAACTCTTAGATATCTCTGTTGTGTAGTAGTTTTGTCTTGTGTTTTAATTATTTATTATTAAACATTTTTAAAACCTTCTACCTGTGGCTGCTTTGTGTAGAGATAAGCTCCAGAGTACATTGCATATTTATAGAGGTTATTATAATAGGCCACTCTAAAGTAATCCTTGACTGTTAGTCATGCTACCATTGGATAATAATACTGCACAGTAATAATTGGACACCCTTTTAAGGGCCCGTGAGTAGCTGATCTTTACTAGCTGGTGGTGGTAGTAATTACTACCGTATAGCCTAGATAAAGGGGCACAGCTGGAGAACCTGTGCCAGCCTTTTTCCCAGGAGGGTCTGTGTGGTTGTATAACCTCTTCTCAAAGTGTGTGTGTGGTGTGTCAGCTACCTGGGCAGGGGACATGAAGCACTGATTGGACAGAGATGGTACTGGAGGTTAGCTTGCCAGCTAGGCTGAGATGTGGATCCTATAACTGTGCCAGTGGGAAGTCTTATTGGGGACCTGGAGAGCAAGGGAGCAACCAGCCCCAGACTGACTGTGATCTCTGTGTGCACTTAAGGGAAATTGTACTTTACTGTGTGTATTAGTTATCCTTTCCTCTTCTATGAGACGACCTCCCTGGTGTTAGTGGTGAGGATTGAGGGTCCTTGACTGCTGGGCCAGGGCACGGTCATCAAAGTAAGTACATAACTTCTTTATCTGATGATAATTTTCATTCTATCCTCAACCAATGGGACAGAGTCCCCAGCTACCAAAAATCCTGCATGGACTCAAGGAAGGATGTTCCTGAGCACAGATGAACCAAAAGGTGCTCTACCTCTGGAGACCAGATCAAATCTGTGGATGAGTAACAAATGTATGGAGAGTAGCCCAAGTTGCTGCTGCACATATATCGTCCACGGACGTCCTGGGCAGAAAAACTGAAGACGCTCCCATGAACCTAGTTGAATGAGCTCATACTAGTTGTAGTAATGTAACACACGATTATTTTATAAAAATAATTATATACAATCAGTTAGCCATCTGGCTAAGGGTTACTTTGGCAACTGGTTTCCCCAATTTCCAGTCTGCAAAGAAAACAAATAACTGATCGTTTTTTCTTATGTCTTTTGTTCTATGCAGGTAAAAATGTAATTGCGAACATCCAGTAAACGTAACATGTATTCTCCTTTCTTAGTAAATTTAGGAAAGAAAACTGGCAAATTAATGGACTGATTGAAATTGGATTCTGATACCACCTTTGGAAGAAAGTATGTATTGGTTCGTAATATAACTCCATCCTTGTGAAAAATCAAGTGTGGAGGTTTTGAAGACCATGCTCAAATTTCTGAAATTCATCTAGCAGATGTAATGTCTACTAGAAAAAATGTTTTCCAAGTAAGATATTTAAGGTCACAGTTAGCTGCTGGTTCGAAGAGGGAATGAATAAGCACCTACATTACCAAACTGAAGTCCCACGGAGAGTAGGATCTTCAAGGAGAGGTCTTAAAAGCAAAGTGCCTCTCAAGAAGGCTCTGCACAGCTTCTGCCGCTAATGAGGAACCTTCAAAACCAATATGAAAGTTTGTTATTGCTGTTAACTGGAGTTTTACTGGCTCCTTCTTTAAAAAGTAGGGCCAAAAATTCAAGATGTTGTGTATAGAAGATAAAAAAGGTTCAGCATGATTTTGATGTGCTCAATACTTCTTTTCCATTTACTGGAACAGAGTTTACATGTTGAAGGCTTATGTGCAGATAAAAGTATATGTTGGACATGGGAAGAGAGCTTAAGTTGTCTGGCTATTAATGGAATTGGGCAAGCCAGGCTGTCAGCCTGACGTTTAAGTCTGGATGGATCCTGCTGTCAGGTGAGACAGGAGGTCTGGAAATGGATCCAGAATCTAAGGTTGGTGAATAAAGTGAGGCCAAAGGAACGGGGAACCAAATCTGCCAAGTCCAGAAGGGTGTAATGAGGATGACTTTGCTCTTCAACATGGTAGCTTCCTGTAGGAATTTCAGAAATATAACCGGAATTGGTGGCTAGGCATATAGTAGACTGGGGGGGGGGGGCAATCATGAAGTACAGCATCCCTCGGTGATTCCCCCTGTGGGGGGATTAGGGCAAAGCAGCTGCTGCATTTGCTGTTTAGGGAGAGAAGCAAAAATGTTGCAGCAAGGCTGGCTCCAGACGAAAAATTATTTTCGTCACATTCTTGTTGAGAGACCACTTGTGAGATGGAAGAAAACACCTGCTCAACTTATCCGCTATCACACTGGACTTCCTTGGAATGTGGCTTGCTATGAAAAAATGGTTGGCTGAAATTACCTATAGCCACATTCTGAGTGCTTCGCGACACAAAAGGTAAGATCTGGTCCCTCCATGTTTGCTGATGTATCAGACTACTGACATACTGTCTGTTCGAACTGCAGTTATCTCCAAAGGAAGAGAATTTTAAAGGTTTTGAAGTGCCTTGGACTGTTTTCCACAGAAAATGTTCCCACGCCTCAACTGGGAAGCGTCTGTGGTCACTACGGTCTTGGGCTGAGGGGGAATGAAAAGAAGGCCTTGTAGAACCTGATCTGATTGAATCCACCACCTGAGGTCTCTCTTGCATATGTGAGCAATTTAAATCAGAGTTGACATGGGTTGATAAAGTATCAACCATTTTATTGCTAGCATTCACTACAGATTCCTCACATTAAATCTAGTTAAAGGCACTAGTGTTACTGCCATTGACAATGATACCAGAGCTTAAAGGACCAAGCAGGCTGAAATTTTGGTATGGCAGATTACTTTTCTGACTTGTGATCTTATAGTTTTGCACCCTTGAGGAAGGTAGAGAAGCTATAACTGACTTTGCGTTGAACAGTGTTCATAAGAATTCCAATTCCAGTTGGTTCCAGTTAAGACTTCTCGTAGTTTATGATTATCCCTAGATGAGAACGTCTGGAGAACCTGATCTCTTATCATAGGAAGTTACTAGGTTAATGGCCAGAGGCCCTTTACAAGCCTAGCCAAATTTTACCCTTGTTAACATGATCAGCACCTACTGCTCCTGTCCAAGAGAGACACAGGTGGAACCCCCCCAGGGTGAATTTACGGTTACCCATCCAATCATCCAGATTGTGTTTGAGGAAGGCCAATGAGGTGCTCTGTTTGATGTGAAGTGGGAGTCTATTCCAATGGTATGGTGACCTCTGGGAGACAAATCTGTCCCTCCAGCAGATTTTATTGATGTCACATACCAGGTTTACGTCTTTACAATGAGTAACTTGTGTGCCATTTGAATTGCGGATGTACAGCAGGGTCAGAGAATGCCTTCTGTGCAAGGCAGAGATCACCTCTGAGTAGTCTGTATGAAACAGAATAAAGTGAGAGTAATTTCAGCTGATCCACATAGGATAGCTGCTGAAGACCTTGAATTTTCTTTGTGAGGAACCTTTGTGGTCTCTCCAATTGCTGCAGGTGCTTTGAAAGGTACATGCCAAAAGGGGCATTGTACTCAGCTATTGGCCTAGTGAGTGAAGAGTACATGGAGGTGATAACTTTTTCTCAAGGCAATGCCCTTACTTATGAGGTTTTTATAGGTTCATAGGCCCTAGGGCTGGTTAAAGCCTAGCCAAACAATTCCCTGGATATTTCTTGCCACAATATTTACTTCCCTGGACCCCTGTCTAGCAGGGTGACTGACGTGATCCCTGGGGTGAATTTCCTATCTCCCATCCAATCGTCAAGGTTTCTTATGAAGAGGGCCAAGGAGGCACTCTGCTTGACATGTATGGGCAGTCTATTCCACAGTCTCTGGGTCAGGAACCTATCCCTCCAGCATGTTTTGTTCATTGTGATGATAAGGTTTAGATCCCTGGAGCGTGTGGCTCTGAGGGATTGGGATTTCTTTAAGTAGAGCATGTCCAACAGCTCAGTGTTTGACATGGCCTTGTATGTTAAGCACTGATCGCCTCTGAGTAGACGATATGCCACAGAGTATAGCTGGAGTTTTTTTAGACAGTCAGTAAATGACGTCTGCTTTAGGCCTGTTATTCTTTTAGTGAGGTATTTTCTTTCTTCCCCCTTTCTCCCTTTCTTAAAAAAAATAAAAAATAAAAAAATTGCCGGAATCTCGTGTTCTGACTGTGCTTCTCAAACATTTTGGAAATATAGAGCATATTTTATTGCATTTATTAAAACTGTATTTGCCTTATTACTGCTACAACTCAAGTGCTCTAGGTTGCACTGCATCTGAATTGTTTTAGTGTGTTTTAGCTGCTTTTCTGTATATGTAGACTAGCTACTTATTCTACTGTATTACTGCCTCTTAAATCGTTTTTCAGTTGTGCACTTGCCTTGCTTCATTCAAAACGTTTTAAATTGCTAATTATGTACAGTTTTAATTGCATTTACTGTTTAGGGCTACACACTCAAGTGCGTTAGAGCCTATTCTGTGTTTCCTTACTGTATTATTGCATTGTTTAGCCTGTTTTAACCCCCCCGCCCAAAAAATACTATCTTGTTTGCTCGTTTCCCGCCTTTCCTAGCTAGTATAGTCCAGATCCCAGGCTTTGCTGGTTTCAAGACTTTATTTTCTGTGTTCAGAGCTATCCAGACCTTGCTGTGGTAGAGGGAAGTCCTACTGCTTTACCAGTGGGAGTGGTGAGCATTGTACTGCCTATCTAACACTAGAGGAGTGGTTTCCAGCTCTGAAATTGTAATTTTATTAGCCATTTTATGCTTGCTGATTTTCACTATTGTAAAGTATTTTTGCTAGTAATACTTATGAACCAGTTTTTTCTCTGTAACACCTATTTTTGTATAATATTTCTTATTTGAATGTATAACATACTTGATTTTACTAACCCATTTTTATTGTGGAGCTTTTCTCCCCGGGCCTCTACTGAAAATGGACATGTATCCAGCTAGACTAGCATGGTCAACAAATGTAAAATAAAAAAATAATAATAAAATAATTTTGGGCTGATTTATATCCCTTTCAACTTTCTGGCTTAAAAATGGGTGTGCTTGCGCATTTTTCGCATCGTGCAGCACCGCAGGGCTATGGTTAAACTATTCCAGGTGCCAGAAAGTCTGCTCTTCAATTTTTCCCTTAGAAATAGCTGGTTTCTCAGTAGTAGCACTAAAATCTGAACCCCCTGTGACTAGCACTTCCTCTAGAACCTGCTGGAAAGCACTAGGAAGCCTTAAACTGATACAAGCACTCAACTCTCCTTGTTAAAAAAGGAGAAATTAATCATTGGCACTAAACAGCCTATAACTGCAAAGTACCTTGCAAAGGTAAGGGAAAACAGCTCTTGTACTTTACAAAAAAGCACCTAAACAGGCATGGCCAAGGGTCAGCTTCCAGTGATTTCTCCTGTCCAGCTGGTGAATCTGGGCATACTGGGGCAATGCAGCAACTGCCTCATGTACACAGACAACCTTCCCCTCCTAGCACCCAACACTACAACCTGTGAGAGATGCACTTACATAACCAAACTGGAAGCAAAGCTCTCTCCAGCCAAGATTGTGCTAGACAGTCAAGAGGAGAAGGTTAACACCTGCACTACACCTCAAGCAACACATAGCCCTTCAAAACCCACACCATCAACACCCACACAAAGCAACACTAAACCCACATATGCGGAGGCCCTTAACATTAACCAGCCAAGCAACAAGGACCTCCGAAACTGAAACGCAAACAAACACCAGTCACAACCAAAGTGACACACAGCACACAACACCAGTGTGCCACCCAACAGCCCCTAAGGCAAGACAATATACCCAACACTTTAGACATAAATGACTCTACAGTCAGGCACACTGATGCCCACTCACCAAGCTGAGCAAGGAGAAAATTACAGTCAGCTGCCTGTCGGGTGCCAGGATCCACCACATAACGCATGCACTCAAGTCACTCCACAACAAGTACAAATACGACTCTGTCATTGTCCATGCTGGAGTGAATGACTTGAGACGTACCTCCCAGGACTACATGAAAAGAGACATGGAAGAGCTCTCGGAACATGTGGTCCAGGCAGGTATGACCCTAGCCCTGAGTAGCATCCTGCCTTTGCCCAGAATGATACCACAGTATAAGGACAAAATGACTGACTTCAACAATTGGCTAAGCTTCTGGTGTCATTCAAAGGGGATCCAGTATCTGTCTGCCTGGGACGACATGATCGACAAACCATGATGCTTTGCCAGAGATGGTCTGCACCTGTCACCCCTGGGATTCAGGTTACTGGCTAAAGCTCTTGCCACCCCTATAGTGCCTTTTTCTAGGCAAGGTTCAAAGGACAAAACCACCACCGTAACAGATACAAGCATGCAAAATCTGAAGGTAATGCTACTCAATGCTAGAAGTCTAAACCTCAAAATGCACTCTCTCGAGGCACTCCTAAAAATGGAGAACATCGACATCTGTGCAGCAACTCAGACCTGGTTCAAGACTCCAGACAGCACTCCTGCAGTACCAGGCTACAACTCTTACCACACTTTTCGGCCACCAAACCAAGACTGAAACACTAAAGGTGGAAGAGTATCCTTATTCACCAAAGATATTCACACCTCCAGGCTAGTTGCCTAACACAATGCATCTGAAATTCCCCAGGTGCAACTAACACTAGGTAAGACTGCAATCCAAATTGTAGCATGCTACAGATCCCCCACCATGCCCCAAGATGATCACTACACCTTTCTAAACATACTGGAAAATATTAAGATACAACCAAACACCCTAATACTGGGTGATTTCAACTACCCTGCCATTAACTGAGAAAACTACTCAGGAACCAACACCTTTTCCCAACAGTTCTTAGAATTCGTAAATTCCAATGGCCTGGATCAACTAATCCATTGTCCCACCAGGGGCTCCAATATCTTAGATTTGGTCATTACCAACATGGGAGATAGATGCTCCACACCAGTGGTCACCCCCTCGTCGGTCAGGTCTGACCATAAGTAAATCATCCTTAAACTTCTCCAAAGCCAACTTCATGTCACTTAAGTCAGAAGTGACAAACTTCATGGCACCCATGCAGACGGGAGATGAAAGTTCGACTGCTGAATCCTACACTAAGGCACTGTATGAGCACATCCACTCGTGCATGAATCGTGCCATCCCAAATAGAACCAAGATGCTCTCCTCCAAAAAAAGGAAGCCAATCTGGTGGTCCCCTGCCATAAACAAACTATACAAAAGAAGTAAGAAACTGTTGCAGAAAAGAGGAAAATCCCAAGATGCAAAAAAACTCCCTCACCAGCCTCAGTAAGAAGCTGAGATCCCTCATAAAATCCTCCAAAGCTAATTACGAAAATAAAATTGCCAAAGATTCCAAAGACAACCACAAGGCATTCTACAGTTATGTCAAGAATCTAAATGGTAATGCTCAGATCTGCTCTGAGTTACAACACAATGGCATTAAATGTACTGATTCCAAGGATATTGCCAATATCCTGGCAGATCGATTTAGTGCAAACTTCATCCCCTCTCATCCCCTAAAGGGCCCATCTCAATACCAAAAGATTGCCAAATTCCGGTAATCATGACCACACAGGTAGAAACCGCACTCTCCAAATCTAAGAATGCAGCATCCATGGGACCAGATGGCATCCTGGGCTGTGTACTACATGAACTACAAAATGAACTGGCACTTCACCTAAGTGTCATGTTTAATCATAGCCTCACCTCAGGCTTCATGCCCACTGAGTGGTGCACAGCTACAGTTATCCCACTCCACAAGGGGGGATTCTACCTTGGATTCCGGGAACTACCGTCCCATCAGTCTGACAAGCCTGATCTGCAAGGGCATGGAACGCATTATCGTGGAACTTACAAACAAAGACATTGGCAACCTTCAAACACTGGACCCCACCCAGTTTGGGTTCGTGAAGGGCCGATCTTGTCTCCTGAACCTGATTGACTTCTTCAAATCAGTCTCCAGAGCTGTGGACGAGGGAAGGGCAGTCCACACAGCCTATCTGGACCTCGCCAAGGCCTTTGACACCATCCCCCACTCTGGAATCATAGATAAACTTACTAAGCTGGGCATAAATCCCTAAGTCACTCGATGGGTTGTCAACTGGCTTACTGACAGAACCCAGAATGTAAAAGTAGCCGACTCCAAATCCAGCTCCAGACAAGTGGAGTACCTCATGGTTCAATCCTGGGACCGCTCTTGTTTGGCATCTACTTTTCTGAAGTACAGGCCAACACTAAGGGACTCTGGCTAACAAAGTTCGCAGATAACTGCTGGGAGCTATTATTGAATCCCCAAATGATGTGGATATTCTACAAAAGGGCCTTACAGAAACAGATGCTTGGTGCCAGAGCCATGGGCTCAAGCTTAATGCCAAGAATGTATAGTTATCCCCTTTGGGAAAAAACATGTACCCATGAATTACCACATAGGTGGCAGTACACTAAACACCGAAAGTGTGATAACAGACTTAGGGACACAGGTGGACAGTAGTCTCACCTTTGATAACCACATCGCCACAACAGTCAGGAAATCCTTCTATGTAGCACACCTCATCACTAAGGGCTTTTCATCCAGAAAAAAGGAGGTCATTGTCCCAGTGTACTCATCCCTCATTAGACCCATTATAGAGTACAACACCCCGTTTGGTAAGAATGCCCTTCTTACCACTCTGGAGACATGGTGATCAAAGACAAGATTGCTGTCAACCTCAGTGCCTAGATCTCTCACCACTGACTGCCTACTTAGCGTATTGCCAATGATGTAGCAATTTGCAGGAACATCGCTCTTGCTGAAAGGTGAGATAATACATTTTTTTCCATTGGGTTTGAGGCCATGACTTTGGCACCAATCATTTGTTTGCATAAGACCATCTTGAAGGATGCTGACATCGTTTGGAGATTCTATGATTGCACCCAGTTTACAGTCATCAGCAAACTTTGTCGGCCACAGTCCCTTGGTTTTAGCTTGTACTTCAGAGAAATAGATTCAAAATAGTAAAGGTCCCAGGACTGATCCCTGTGGAAAACCACTGGTAACGGGACTGCTGTTGGAGGTGAATTCCCCTATTTTGACTGTATGGGTTCTATTAAAGAGCCAGTTTGCAACCCACCTTATAATATAAGGGTTGATGTCCAGCTGGGAGAGCTTGTCAATGATGCCTGAGTGAGGGACAGTGTTAAACACCTTGGCCAGGTCTAGGCAGGCTGTTTCTGCACAGATTTCCCCTCGCCCAGGGCCTTTGTGACGGTCTTGAAGCCCACTAGATTTAACAAGCATGATCTCCCCTTGACAAATCCAAACTGGGTAGAATCTAGTGTTTGGAGATTAAATTTATCTTTGTTGATAAGGTCCTTGACGATTCTCTCCATGGCCTTGAAGATAATGCTAGTCAGACTAATAGGTCTGTAGTTGCTGGGGTCAGCAGAAGCACCACCTTTGTGCACGGAAATAACAGCAGCTGTTTTCCATTCAGCAAGGACTTAGACTGTGCTTAGACTGTGATTGAAAAGAGTAGCCAATGATGATACTAATTGTTGTTTGAGCCCATATAGGACACAGCTTGGGATGTTATTAGTTCCCACCGATGCTATGTTTCTGGCCCTAGAGAGGGTGTTTACGACCTGCCCCTTAGAGATACAAGGCAGGGAACAGGTAGTTGGGATGTCATGAAGTACGTGGGGGGATGGTGGAGTAAAGTTTTCATCAAACTTGTTGGCTAGCAGGATAGCTATGTCCACCAGCTCAGTGTATGTGTTACCATTAACTACTAGTTCATCGCAGATCTGAGCCTTACCTTTTACGTTATGGATGTAACTAAAGAACACCTTATGGTTGTCCTTGGTTGAGGAAGCTAGCTTGGATTCGTAGTTTGCCTTGGAGGACTCTGCAAGAAGTCCCATTTGCTTAATTAAGCTGAGGATGGAGTGCTTCCAGTTTAGAGTGGGTAAAATAAACTGAGTTGCTATCAACAATTGTCACTACATCCTTAACATTATTATTAAAAGACCGATTATTTAATATTTTTCTAATGTATTTGTTTTAATTTTCCTACTTCTAGCACTTGTATCTTTTTCCCTCCACAATATATTTAAAATCTCCTGTTGGAATAAGACCATCTTTCCAAACATCTTGAAAAATTTCTAAATGACTTCTTGCAATACTAGTGCCTAACCCTGCAATCCAATAAAAATCAGCTAATGTATATAATTTATTATTAAAAACAATATTTGCTATAGTGTACATTCCTTTATTAATTGATACCTGGTCAGGATGGTAATGAATCAGCCATCTAGATATGGAAATATCTGGAATTCTTGCAGTCTCATGTGAGCTGCTACTACTGCCATACACTTAATGAACACCCTGCAGGCTGTGGTGAAGCCAAAGGGCAGAACTCTGAAATGGTAATGACTGACTCTCAGCCAGAAGCGTAAGTACCTTCTGGATCGCCTGTTCATCTTTCTGTGATATTACGCATCCTGAAGGCCTATCGAGAACATCCAGTCATCCTTGCCCAGAAAAGAGAGAATGGACTGAACCATGACCATCTGAAACGTGGTGTGTCAAACTGACTTGTTTAAGTTGCTGAGATCCAAAATTGGTCTCCAGTCTCCTGTTTTCTTTGACACCAAGAAGAACCTTCAGTAAGTTCTGGATTCTATCTGGTCTGGTCGGACCTAATGGATGACTCATTTCTCTAGCAGCTTTTGTATTTGAACTCTGATGGGGTGGAAAAATCAGGGATTTTTCTTGAGATTGGAGGTGGAAGGGAAAAGGGTATGATATAACCTCTGAAAATAATCCTATGCACCCAAGTATCTTTTGTTATGTCTAGCCAGGCTCACTGGTGCAGAGATAACTGAGCCCCTATTGCCGACAGAGGTGGACAATTGGGCCTCCTTTCAGGAGTTCTGGTAAGGTCTGTCAAAGAATGAATCTCTGGAACTCTGGTTTTCTGGGCCACCTCTGCTGCTGGGGAGGCATCTACCATTGCAGTTCCCTCCTTTGCCCTTGGGGGAACTTTTTCCATGTGTGTCCTGGAATGAATACTGGGATTTTTTGAACCACATCTTCTGACCACCTCATTGATTCCTAGAAAAGGATCTTTGAAGGGTCGAAAAAAGTAAGCCCAAAGCAGACAAGGTCTTTCCATCCTTCTCACACCTGGATAATGTGTCATTCACCTTGTGGCCAAACAACAAAGAAGAGCTGTCAAAAGGAGTACTGACGAAGGACAACTTGAGGGGTTTCACAAAACCACATATGGTTATCCAGGCATGCCTCCTGATGGCAATGTCAGAACCAACTGCCCTTGACATTCCTTCGGCTACATGCAAAATAAGCCTCATGGAAGAACTGGAAATAGATTGCAGGGTAGCCAACTGAGAAGTCAAGGATGATTGAACCAGGACAGATACGGATCCTGACAGTGTATTTTTATAGTTCCTTAATCAAATCCTTGTGTAATCTTGTAAAATGTGTCAAACGATTCAGTGACCTTAAGGCAAAGGTTGCTGAAGCATAGGCACACTTCCCAAACGTATCCATCGCCCTCAGCTTCCTGTTAGGGGGATGAACAGTGGAACTCTCCTCAGCAAGTTCCTTTTTGGTGGCGGCTGTCATGACCATGGCATCAACAGGCACAGCTTTATCTTAAAACTGCTTATCCAAAGCTGGTGCCATGATCTTCGAACCACAATAAAAGCAAACCAGTAAGAGATGCATAAGAATAAAAGTCAGTTATAAACTCCAAATGACTGGAATAAGTTTGAGGTTAAATAAAACAAAATAAACAAATTAAGCACTTTCATCCTGGAATCTACAGAGCGTCATCAGAACACATTTCAACTCCAAATAACTCATTTTATAGTGTCTATATGAAAGTCACATGACAACAGTTAATTCATCATCGTACCAACACATTTAAAGAAACAGTGTGTACCTTTATCCAAATTCTTAATACATGTATATTAGAAACCCTAACATTAAAACCAAAATCTTTACTGCAAATATTTGCTGCTTGTATAAAACTAAAATATCATAATCACTTAAACCACTGATTAATACTGCTTAATATATTACATGTAAGATATATAATTGTACTTCCAGACTTCATGATTCCAAGGCTGTAAAAATAAAATTATCAGTTATACAAAGCAAGATAGATATATACCCATAAAAGCAAAACTAATAACTAATTTACACTATCTTCCAAAACCCTAGCGTGTCCCTTATTTGAAAATGAGTAATATAACAACGTAAAAAGATATTTAAAAAAAATTATATATATATATATATATATATATATATATATATATATATATATATATATACACACACACACGCATATATGTACATATATACACACATACGCACGCACACACACGCATGTTCACAGGTGTGTACTAGGCTAACAGCCCTGAAGCTCTTATAGCTTAGCGCATAGGATTCCCTGGCATCATGCCACCCAACGTTATTTCCCAGTGCCTCTGTCAAGCAGGGCCACTGAAATTATTCCCGGGGTAAATTTTCTATTTCCCATCCACTCATAAAGATTTCTCTGGAAGATGAGGTACTCTGCTTGACATGCAAGGGCAGTTTATTCCACAGCATGGGCAGTCTTTGGGTTAGGAACCTGTCCCTCCAGCAGGCTCTGTTGAATGTGGTAATGAGGTCTCTGGAGCGTGTGGCCCGAAGGGATTGGAATTTCTTTAGATGCAGCATATCTAACAGCCCTGGGTCTGACATAGCTTTGTAGGACACGCAGAGATCGGCTCTAAGTAGGCGATGATACCAAGAAAAGATGGAGTTTTTTTAGTCTAGCCACACAGGGCAAGTGTTTAAGGCCTAGGATCCTCTTAGTGAGGTATTTTTGTGGTCCTTCTAGTTGCTGCATATGTCTAGTGAGGTACATGCCAAATGGGGCATTGTACTCCATAACTGGTCTAATGAGGGAAGAGTAGAGAAAGACAATGACCTCTTTTTTCCTTGATGCAAAGCCCTTTGAAATGAGATGTGCCACATAGATGGGTTTTCTGACCACAGCAGCAATGAGATTGTCAAAGGAGAGGTTGCTATCCACTTGTGTTCCCAGATCTCTCATAACACCATTGGTGTTCAGTAGACTGCCACTGATGTGGTAATTTGTGGGTATCATGTTCTTCCCAAAGGGAATGACAATGCATTTTTTAGCATTTAGTTTAAGGCCATGGTTCTGACAGCAGTCATTGGTCTCTGTGAGACCTTTCTGTAGAATATCAGCATTGTTTGGAGAGTTAATAATGGCTCCCATTTTGTAATCATCTGCAAACTTGGTCAGCCAGAATCCCTTGCTTTTGGCCTGGACTTCAGAAAAGTAGATGCTAAACTGGAGAGGACTCAGGACCGATCCCTGTGGGACTACACTCGTGACTTGTCATAGTCTGACTTGGAGTCTGCTACTTTCACAATGTGGGTTCTATCAGTGAGCCAGTTTGCAACCCACCTTGTGACAACATATGGGTTGATGCCTAGTTTAGTGAGTTTATCAAAGATTCCTGAGTGAGGAATTGTATCGAGTGCTTTGGCCAGATCGAGGTAGGCTGTGTGAACTACCTTGCCTTTATACACAGCTCTGGTGACTGACTCGAAGAAGTCTACCAGATTGAGAAAAAACAATCTATCCTTCACAAATCCAAACTGCGTGGGGTCTAAAGTCTGGGGATTCCCTATGCCCTTATTTATTAGATCCATGATGATGCGCTCAGTAGCCTTACATACCAGACTCATCAGGCTGATGGGACGGTAGTTCCCAGGGTCAGTAGTTGCACCCCCTTTGTGGAGTGGTATGACTGTAGCAGTGCGCCATTTGGTGGGGACAAAGCCTGAAGTGAGGCTGTGATTGAACAGGGCACACAGGTGTGGTGCCAGTTCATTTTGTAATTCATATAGAACACAGCCAGAGATATTGTCAGGTCCCATGGATGCTGTATTCTTGGCCGTGGACAGTGCAATTTTAACTTGTGCAGCTATAATATTGGGTACTAGGAATTCCTCTGGTATTGTGAATGGCCTTTTTGGGGATGTAATTGGGGGAGACATTGGCAATAAATCTGTCGGCCAGTATAGTGGCAATATCTGTTGGCTCAGTATAGGAGTTACCATTGTGTAGAAGCTCCGAGCAGATCTGAGTTTTGCCTTGTAGATTTTTGACATAACTACAGAAGGCCTTGGGGCAAGTATCTGTCCCACTCCCTTTTAAACTGATCTGCAAATGACCATAGCATGGACTTGATTGTAAAGTTTAACCTCTCAACAAGACCATTAGTCTGGGGATGGTCTTCATGTGCTTCACCCTACAGGAATTCCACAGAAAAGCCAGCAGGTCTGACATGAAATTGGCACCTCGGTCAGTATTTCTTTTGGGAAACATACCCTGTTGAAAATCTCTAACAAAGCATTTGCCACCTTCTCTGCCTCAATGGAGGACAAAGCCACTGTCTCAGGGTATCATGTAGCATAATCCACTACCACTAGGATATACTTTTTCCCTGTGGAACTTGGGGTACTCAGAGGATGCACAATATCCATAGCTACCCTTTGAAATGCCTCCTCAATCACAGGCAAAGGCATCAAAGGAGCTCTCACCTTGTCTCCTGCCTTGCCTACCATTTGGCACTGCTCAGAGGTCCGGCAGTACTCTGTTACATCTCTGGAAATTCCAGGCCAATAGAAGTTTTGCATAATACGCACCTTTGTACGTTTTATGCCCATATGACCTGCAAAGGGAATATCATGGGCTATGGCTAGAAGTGCCAGACGGTAGGCTCTAGGCACTACCAACTGCTATAATCTCTCACCTTCTAGCCCTCCCTCAGAGGTCCACTCGCTGTATAGTAACCCTTTGTCCCAGTATACAGATTCCCCTTTCCCTTGACGATCAGGTGCCTCCCTAGCTACCTGCCTCAGGCCTTGCAATGTAGAGTCTGAAAGCTGAGCCTGTCTCAACTCTCTCCTTGTAAACCTTCCCAGCTTCCCTTCCTTTGGAAGTCTGGGATCCTCTGACAGTGGTGCCTCACTGTCAGCCTGGGTACTACTACTCACCTCTAACTTTGCAGTTACCCTGTCCAAGGGAATATCAGTACCCACAAGCAGCTGTGGCTCACCTTTAGTCTCACTGCTACAGGCAGCTCCCTCCCTGAAGTAACCACTTCAGCAGTCCTGGCTGCAAGTATGCAGTCTGTCTGGGTCGCCCCCAGGCTTCCAGACCCACATGCTTGTCTCCTAGCCTCACTGCGTATAACTGCATAAGTACATGGGACTGCCTCATCCAAATCCTTCCCTCTCTGGACATCTGCAGGATGGTAGTTCCGTACCCCTGATGTCTCAAGACAACCTACTGTTGGCATTTTGTCTTTCCCACTTACTGGCTCCCTTACCTTTGGCTCCCCAACTTGCCTCCGTGGACACTTGCATGCCACATGGCCCCACTGGTTGCATTCAAAACATTTCACCCTAGGTCCTGGACATGTACCTGGACTAGTGGCTTCCCCTGCTACTGGTGGATTCTGCTGGGGCAGTCTGTGCTGCCCACCATGGGTTCCTTTAGACCCATGAGCAGTACTGGAAGTCCCCTTCCTGTGCAGGGCTGCCCTGCTGGCCAGGTACAGGTCTCCCTCCTTCCCCAACTCATCTGAAGTAGCATATTGTCTATCAGCTAACCAGATCCTCATGTCCTCAGGCAAAGTGCTAAGAGCTTGTTCCCTCACCAAAATGTCTGCCAGCCCTTCGAAAGTGGTGACCTGACATCCACTCACCCAGCTATGAAAATAAGTGCTCAGTTCAACAACATATTCACATATATTTTCATCTGCCTTGCGTCTATGCTCACAAAACTCTTTCCTATACATTTCAGGTGTTAGCTTAAAACACTGTAACAGACATTTCTTTACAGCAGTATAATCAAAACAGAGTCAGGCATTTGTGATATACAAGTTACAGCTTTCCCATGGAGTAAGGGGGTCAGAAACCATACCCAGAGCTTTTGGTCAACATTATACTGTTTGCATACCCTTTCAAACATGTGAATGAAACTTTCAAAATGATCCCCCCTCTTTAAATTGCGGAAGAAATGTACTGACCTGTTGTGCTTCTGGGTTCCAGTTACTCCCTTCCCCATTACCTCCATGACTCTGGCGAAGAGTCAGCATTTCCCTCTCATGCTTCCTCTGACGCTCCTTTTCTTCAACTTCTATCTCCAAATGCCTGGCCTCCAACTCAAGTCTCTTTAGCTCCAGCTGGATTTTTAAGTCCACTGCAGAAAGGTTGAGCTGTCCATTCCCTGAGGATATTGTATCTCCACTGCCAGTCTGATTGTCCTCCTGGATGCTGTTTTCTGATGCAGCTGTAACCAAGGCTGCAATCAGGTCTGCCTCAGTCAGGTTTCCATGCACCAGTCCCCTAGCCTGGCACATCTCCACCAGCTGGCTCCTTGTCAGCTTTCCATATTCCTGTGCTGACATGCTGCCTGCTCACCCTGACTAACTAAGCTAACAAAAGAAATAAAACAATTGTTATCTGAACTCTTGAGTACACTCTGCGTGGCTGATTTAGAGAACAAAACACTTTCAGAGATCACTGTACAGAAGCTACAGGATTCACTCTACCCACACCACTGCCAAACAGATGTGAGGATATCTTACCCCAACCACTGCACACCACTATGTGATGACCGTGCCCTGGTCCAGCAAACAAGGAGCCTCAATTCTCCCCACCAACACCAGGGAGGATGTCTCATACAAGAGGAAAGGATGACCAACACACACAGTAAAGTGCAATTTCCCTTAAGTGCACACAGAGTTCACAGTCAGTCTGGGGCTGGTTGCTCCCTTGCTCTCCAGGTCCCCAATAAGACTCCCCACTGGCACAGCTATAGGGTCCAGATCTCAGCCTAGCTGGCAAGCTAACCTCCAGTACCCTCGTGTCCCTGCCCAGGTAGCTGACATACCACACACACTTTGAGATAAGTATTTATACAACTTCACAGACACTCCTGGGAAAGGCTGACACAGATTCTCCAGCTGTGCCCCTTTACCCAGACTATATGATAGTAATTACTGCCACCACCAGCTTAATAATTTATCAGCTACCCAAAGGCCCTTGAAAAGGTGTCCAATTATTACTGCGCAATATTATTATCCAATTGGTAATGTGACTATTCAGTCTAAGGCTTATTAGAGTGGCCTATTACGATAACCCCTATAAATATGCAATGCACTCTACTTCTCTATACAAACCAGCCACAGGTAAAGGTTTTTAAAATATTTAATAATGAATAATTGAAACACAAGACAATACTACTACACCACAGATATATCTAAGAGTTCAGAGATCACACAAACTTAAAATAATACAGTAGGACAGGTCTGATGTCAAAGAAAAACACAATCTAACTTTCTAATCTTTAGCTAATCTCAAGAGAAAACACAGTGCTATAATCCTACTTACAGACATATAGAGCAAGCAGTGCTGGGGTTGATGGTCCAAGACAAATGCTTTTAATCTCTCACTGAACAACAGTTTTTAAAACACTAACAAACAGCTCTGCTAAGGCCCTCCCAAATTACATCATTTTGACACTCAGTCTGGAGTTCCCAGGCCACAAACTGAATTATTTAGCAAGCTAACACCTGCTCAGGAAACTACAACAATAAAATACATTGCACATGTATGCTCTAAAAAATATTCCTTAAATTAAGAGAATAGAAAGAATGTGTTCAGTCAGTCGCTTCAGCACCATTTTTAGATAATTGTAACTTCAAAGAACATTTGAAATGCTTGGCTTGATTTTCCTTACTGCAGATGGCAATGTTACAACAATCTTGAAGTTCACATTTTACATTGTTTTCTTTCATTTAAAAACACAAGCCTGTATTTTACATTTATTTATACAAATAATAGAATTATGTATCAAATTCTATTTGACTAGGCTGGCAGCCTTCGCCCATCTTTCCCCAATCTTCACAGGGTCTACTACACATGATCAAACTTTTAAAACATTGACTTTCATATGGCCGAGACCATATGACTGACGTTTCAAAAGCTCGAACACTTGGAAAAAAAAAAAAAACAAAACAAAAAAAAAATCCTGAATGTTTTTGCAGGGGGGCAAGCCCACCTGCACCCCCCACACCCCCTGCTATCTAAACATACAAACTCTGAGATCACACTACAGCGAAGAAAAGGGAAATGTTCCCATTCCGCGCTGTATGGAGATCTCCAGTCAGACCGTTAGAAGTTTTAAAACTTCGATCATATGGTCTTGGCCATATGAAAGTCGAAGTTTTAAAATTTCGATCATCTGTAGGGGACCCATATATATATATATATATATATATATATATATATATATATATATATATATATATACACACACACACATTAAAAACCTCAATCTCATCTTCCCAATGCTTTCTTTTTTAACAATTTTTTTTAGTATAATTATTTTAAGTAATACCAATTTAGGTTGTAATGTTAAGGTTTCTAATATACACAAGCATTTTGGATAAGGGGTCAGGTACACACACTCAAGTGTGTTGGTATGATGAATTAACTGTTGTCATGTGACTTTCAGATAGCTACTATAAAATGAGCTATTTGGAGCTGAAATGTTATTTGATGAAGTCCTGTGGGACGAAAGTGCTTAATTTATGTTTATTTTGTTTTATAAAAGAGTATTTTTAACCATAAACTTATTCCTGTCATTTGGAGTTTATAACTGACTTGCTGACTGGCGTAATGCTTTCGTTCTTTTGTGTTAATTCCTGGTTTGCTTTTATTGTGGTTCATGGTTTATTAATGAATGAGATGGCAGAAGGCGGGCCAGCAATATGCCAACCATTATTTTTCGACAGTGATTTTAAGCTGGTGGAGATGAACAAAACTATTGGAAATTTAACCCTTACACAGAAAGTGGAATTACTAACCGACCAGCAGCAACTTAATGGTGAAACAAGACAGAATGATGGAGTCTGTGGGCATATTAAAGGTTCGGCTGTGGTGATGGAAGGAGGAAACAGATGCATGGTAGGACCCCCATCCAAATTTGAGTAAAAATGTGATGAATAATGTCCCCAAGTTTGTCTGAATGGCTTAACAGTGACTAATTTTTCTGCTAACTCCCTCTGGTTATCTGATACGGTAAATGCAATCGACAATGTGAAGGCTTTCTTGATGAGTTTGACTACAAATTATTTAAAGTTAAAAAGCTTCAACTGGAGAATTCTTACCTGGTGGAATCTATTAAATCTAATATAGTGCCGAATGGACTGCACACTTGGAGATACTCTGCTGGTTTTAGGAAAGGATTCTTTACTGTATAAAGGCTTTATTTCTCTTTTTAACAGACATGAGTTGGAATATATGTCTTGTTAAAGATAACTTTAAGACTACTCATGAAATGATTTCGGATATTAATATTCTTGACAACAATGTAACACATGATTTAAACTATTGTAAGTATCAGCTTGAATATGCTAGTGTATTTAAAAAGATTGACAAATCAAATTATTAAATTTGAGTGAAAGATGAAAAAAACTTGAGAGGGACTGTAAAGACTCTTCTAACGGTGCTGCTTACCCAGACCCATCTACCTCTCAGGTCTGGGGTAAAAAAACAGTTTGGAGCTCTTTAAAGGCAACAGGAGAGACAAAACAGCATGAACTACACAAACAAAGGTCAACCCTATACCTCTATGGGTTATCAGCAAAGGGAATGGAATGGTAATAACAACCCTGAACGTTTGTTCTGTAATAATTTGTCGGATTTTCCACCGTTGCAGAGATCAGAGAGATTGAAAGAAAAAACAATGAGGAATTGATGGCAGGAGGGGAATGGACACCCCCCCCCCCAAGGCATGAATCAATAGGGAGTGAGCAACAATCTTACATGTCCCCCTCCCCTGAATCATGCACATTGGTAATAAATGACGTTTCTGATGAACAAGTAAATTTGGATAATGACATTTTTCCTTGCTTACCACTAATAGTGGCGGTGATTTTAACATTCATAATTTTATTGAATTTTATGTTGATGCTGAGCTTGCTGATTTATTATTTGTACCAGACAGAATGACAATATTGCTTCAGTGCTTACTGATCTTAAATTATTTACTAGAAAGCTTAATTTTAAATTCTTGTTTAATTAGCCAGCATATGACAGTAATAAATTAAAAATTTCCAGTACATTTACCCCCCACCCCACACCTACACCCGCTGCTGCAAATCTATGAAAGGTTATGTGAATTTGAACTTTGGTCTACATTAAATAATGGTTAGAGGTGTGCATGGGAAAAGTATTTAACAGTGGAGGAGTACAGGAAATTGGATGAATTGAAAGCATGGGGTTTAAGGGTAATGAAATCCAATAAAGGAGGAGGTTTAGTTTTGATGCGGACAGAGTATTATAACAAAATAATGTTTTCAATGTTGGATAATGAAGCATATACGCAGCTTAGTATTAATGAGTTAAATAAAGTATATAATAATGTTAAGATACAGCTGAAAGATATGTTTATTGAGGGAATAACAACTTAAGACCTGCACTCTTACAGTCCCCTCCCCGGTCACACCTACTACATTTTGGATCTCAAAGATCAGTAAGAGTATAGAAAATCCACCAATGAGACTGATTGTGGATGGGAGGGGTTCTTTAACTAGTGCCTGCGCAAAGTTCCTGGATTTTACATTAAGACCACTTTTGGAGGAAGAAACACAGGTTTGTAAGGACACCTGGGATTTTTTGAAGAAAATCAATGACTTAGAATTTAAAGGAGAGGACTTATTGTTTACAACTGGCAAAATATTTGTATATGGTTATTCCCCATTTGAGTGGTACTGAGTGGTTTTGTGAATTTCTGCATGACAAGAATATTAGGATAAAATTAATATTTATAAGAATTGTTTGAAATAAAATTAAAGAACTTTATTGTGTTTGAGAAAAAAATTTCCTACAAAAGAAAGGGGTTGCCATAGGCTCCACTGTAGATGCATTACTTGCAAATATTATGATGGTCTTATTGGGAGAAGCATTTTTTTGTTGGAAGGCAATTATAACCATTCATTTAGATTTTATACTAGGTACCTAGATGATATGCTTCTTTTAAGGAAAATTTCTAAGGAATGTTTATATGAATTTATAGGATATATTAATCAGACTTCTGTTTTTGTTTTTTATATTTTACCTCCCAAATTGAACATGACAAATAGCTCATCTTGACATACTACTTATTGAAGACCATAAAAAGAAAGCATACATTTCAATAATCTATAGGAAGCATATGTAATGTAACATCACCCTGCACTATAAAAGCTTGCATCCAGCCCTACAGAAAAGGGCAATAATCAGATGATAATGTGTGAGTGTGGCAAGAATGGTGACAGAATTTGAGAATCTTATGTGAATTTATGGAGTCAATGTTTTTGAATAGAGGATACCCTAAGAAATTGGTTAACAAATTAAAAGATGAGGTTATTATTAAGAGGGGATGTAAGTTTGTTTGTTCCAATTCTAACATTAGATAGTGGAACTTATACTAAATATGACAATGTGGTAAACAGACTATCTTGTGAATATAGGTGCTCATTTATTAGCTCTTATAATATTGAACGTGAAATGACTAAAGGGATCCTTATGAAGAACTGGGCTAATTTCAAGGAAGAATATGAGCTATTGGATAAATTGGGAGAAAAACCCATTATGGTATACAAAAAAGGAATTAATTTTAAAAATTTATTGGAGAGGCCTGTAAATACGCTTCTTTCTGTAAAAAATGAGATGAGCAAATGTGGTCACTGCCGTTATTGTGCATACATCTAGGTAGGACAATACTGTAGAATCAATAGTTATCCATTTGCTATCAAGGGGAGATATAATTGCCAGAAGGTGTAGTATATGTGTCTCTATGCCAGGAATGCCAACCTTTTTATACAGGAAAAAATGAATGAGCATTAAAGGAAAGGATTTATGAGCCCATATATGAAATTAAAAAACAAAAGCATACAAACACTCTGGCTAAACATGTAATGTGTTATCTAAACCATGGATTTAAATTTGCAATAACTGAACAAGTCCAATGTGCAAGCTGGGTGGGGGCTTGGTCACTTAATACAGAAATTAGGGAATTATATTGGCAACTATTATTAATTGCTTTTAGGATGCCTAAATTAAATAAAAAATTGTTCTGTTGTGTGTTTGTTAAAAAAGAAAGCACTGGAAAGATGACATTAAGAGTTTATATATATATATATATATATATATATATATATATATATATATATATATATATATATATATATATATATATATGGGTTCCTATGAGTTCATCGAAATGCCAAAACATCGACGCTCACTTCTTCGACACGAAAACATCGACCCTTCATATCATCGACATTTCACGTAGGCGATCCTCCCCCTCTCAGGACCCATGGTAGCACTTGTGTGTGTATTGCAACGTAAATTACAACGCTGTCATGGGAAATTGTAGGTAGTGACCTGAACCATATGCGCTGTAGTAGACAAACAAGTGCTACCATGGGTCCTGAGAGGGGGAGGATCGCTTACGTGAAATGTCGATGATATGAAGGGTCGATGTTATAGGAACCCATATATATCTATATATCTATATATATATATATATATATATTTTATATATTTTTACATTCTAATATTATTCATTTTCAAATAAGGGGCATGCTAGGGTTTTGGAAGGTAGTGTAAATTAGTTGTTGTTGTTGTGTCTTTCGGCTTTTCCCGGTTAGAGGTCGCCACAGCGGAACTCCGGTCCGCTAATGATTGGCAGTAGATTTTTACGTGCTGAGTGGCCGGCCCTGACGCACAACCTTCAACGAAGGTAAGCCCACTCACGCATGTCTCCACACAGAAGCTACTCTGAGAATAGAACAGGACAACATCTTGCTGTGAGGCGACAATGCTACCACAGCACCACCACCGCGGTTTGTCGTAGTGCAAATTAGTTATTAGTTTTAATTTTATGGGTATTTATCAATCTTGCTTGGTATAACTGATAATTTTATTTTTTACACCCTTGGAAACGAAGTCTGGAAGTATAGTTATACAGTGGATATAAAAAGTTGATACACCCCTGTTAAAATGCCAAGTTTTTGTGATGTAAAAAAATGAGACCACAATAAATTATTTCAAAACTTTTCCTACCTTTAATGTGACCTATAACCTGTACAATTCAATTGAAAAACAAACAAATATGTTAGGGGAAAAATATAAAAAATAAAAAACGTACAATAAGCTGGCTGAATAAGTGTGCACACTCTTTAATACTTTGTTGAAGCACCTTTTGATTTAATTACAGCATTCAGTCTTCTTGGGTACACACTTGCCATCAATTAAAGAGACTCTGATTAACCCCAAATAAATTTCAGCTGTCCTAGTAGCATTTTCCTGACATTTACTCAGTTGCCTGCTATAACAAAAGCCATGGTTTGCAGAGAGCTTACAAAGCATCAAAGGGATATCATTGTTGAAAGGTATCAGTACGGAGAAGGGTACAAAATAATTTCCACAGCATTGTATATACCACGGAACACAGTGAAGACAGTCATCAAAAAATGGAGAAAATATGGGACAACAGTGACATTGCAAACAACTGGACGTCCCTCCAAAACTGATGAAAAAACAAGACAAAAACTGGTCAGGAAGGCTGCCAAGAGACCTACAGCAGCACTGAAGGAGCTGCAGGAATTTCTGGCAAGTACTGGTTGTGTACTACATGTGACAACAATCACCCGTATTCTCCATATCTCTGGTCTATGGGGTAGGGTTGCAAGACGGAAGCCTTTTCTTACACAGTAAAACAACCAGGCCCGGCTAAAACTTGCAAAACAATACATCAAGTCCCCCAAAAGCATGTGGGAAAATGTGTTAAGGTCTGATGAGACCAAGGTTGAACTTTTTTGGCCACAATTCCAAAAGGTACATTTGGCGCAAAAACAACACTTTACATCACCAAAAGAACACCATCCCCACGGTGAAGCATGGTGATGGCAGTATCATGCTTTGGGGTTGCTTTTCTTCAGCTAGAACTGGGACTTTATTCAAGGTGGAGGGAATTCTTAACAGTTCCAAATACCAGTCACTTTTGGCCCAAAACCTTCAGGCATGTGCTGGAAAACTGAAGATGAAGAGGAATTTCACCTTTCAGCACGACAATGACCCCAAGCATACATCCAAATCAACAAAAGAATGGCTTCAACAGAAGAAAATTAAAGTTTTGAAATTGCCCAGCCAGAGACAGACTTAAATCCAACAGAAAATCTGTGGGGTGACCTGAAGAGGGCTGTGCACAAGAGATGCCCTCGCAATCTGACAGATTTGGAGAACTTTTGCAAGGAAGAGTAGGCAAATATTGCCAAGTCAAGATGTGCCATGCTGATAGACTGAATGCTGTAATTAAATCAAAAGGTGCTTCAACAAAGTATTAGTTTAAGGATGTGCACACTTATGCAACCAGCTTATTGTACTTTTTTTATTTTTTTATATTTTTTTCCCTAACAGATTTGTTTGTTTTTCAAATGAACTGTACAGGTTATAGGTCACACTAAAGGTGGGAAAAGTTCTGAAATTATTTCTTGTGGTCTCATTTTTTTTATATCACAAAAACCTGGCATTTTAACAGGAGTGTGCAAACTTTTTATATCAACTGTACATCTTACATTTAATTTATCAAGAAGTATTAGAGTTTAAGTGACAATGGTATTTTATTTTTATAAAAACAGTAAATATTTTTAGTATAAGTAGTAAAGATTTAAGTTGTAATGCTAGGGTTTCAAATATGCACTTATTAAGTATTTTGGATAAGTGGTCAGGTATACACTGGTTTCTTTAAATGTGTTAGAACGATGACGAATTAACTGTTGTCATGTGACTTTCAAACGGACACTATAAAAAGAGCTATTTGGAGTTGAAATGTTATCTGATGAAGTTCTGGAGATTTCGGGAAGAAAGTGCTTAAGTTATGTTTATTTTATTTTATTAAAAGAATATTTTTAACCAAGAACTTATTCCTGTCACTTGGAGTTTATAACTGACTTGTTGGGGGTTGAGCTGACCGGTGTACTGCTTTCATTCATTTGTCTCTCTTCCTGGTGCCATAATCTTGTTCAGTCTCCTAGGTACTGGTTCAACTGTGTTGGGTTCCTTCCACGCCTGCTGACAGACTAACTCAATAAGATCATTGGTGTGCGGAGTAACGCAAGAGGTAGACGGGCCAACATAGAAAGCCTCCAGGAAAATAGACTCCTCAGATGAAGGGTTGCTGGGAGTCCAGACACCTCTCTGCTTTAGGACCTCAAGGATGTCTCCAAATGAGACATCTTCAGGAAGTGACCATGGGGACTCTTCACTCAGAGCTTCCAAGTTGACTCCAACATCTCAGATCCAACAGAAAAGCTTTGGCTCTGAGAGTTCTCTGGATCTGATGGAACAGCAGCACTCAGAGTAAGCTTTGCATCCGAAGATACTATCTTTGGATCAGAACCAGATGGAGCCAGACGGCTCGGATCCAGGGACTTGGCTGAAAGAATCAAAGGAGGATCTTGTAGTGGGGATGTAGTAGAAGAACGTATCTCCTGACCTGATTGGGTAGGTGCCGGTAAGACATCCATCTGACTCTGCACCAAAAGAATCCTCTTCACGCTCTTTCCTCATCTTCCTCTGTCAACCTTCAAGAAGAGTAAGTGAAAATAATAAAAGGGGACCTGGGTTGGTGCCGCTCTAAGAAAGGTGACAGCACCCTTGAGGCCACCGGCTCCACCGATGGGGAGTATCTTGCCTCGGTAATTGAATCAAACCTGAATGGGTAGGAATGGAAGTAGCCTGATCCAATACCTTTTTATTCAGATCGGAGAAAGTTGGGTCGATCAGTTTCTTCTTTTCTGGATCCTAGGATGAGGTTGGATCCATCTTGCCTTTTTTACTTGGACAGCTCCAAAACTGTGGAAATTTTGGATTGTTTAATTTTAGGAGACTGATCTCCAGATACAGTCTCCACAAAGGCAGAAGGTAATAAGCCTTTAAAAATAACCTTGCTTTTTCTTTCAACAAGCACCCTGGGGTTGAACCCATGACATACAGAGCAACCTTCTTGAAGATGTTACACTCTCAGACAGTATAAACACACATTGTGGGCATCAAACATGGAAAGATCGTGCCCACACTTTTCAAATTTTTTTTTAAATCTGGTGGGGCCTTTTTCCACCACAACACTAAGATAAGAAAACAAAGAAAGTCAAGTAGGAAAAGGATTTTTTTTCTTTTAATACAAAAAGGGGAAACAGGAAGAAATACCAACGATGGTAAGAAAAGATGGCTACGCTACCTGTAGAAAGTAAATTAGCAACTAAAGTAATTTAAGAAGTACGCCAAGTACTAAAAGGGGAAAGATAGTATACTTTACCAATAGTAAGGGACAAGTAATACAGGAAAAATTACAACATTTAGTAGGATAGAAGACAATAATAAAACACATCTCAAAAAAGCTCAACAGTACATCAACAACGTCTTTCACTGAAAGTAGCAAATGAGATCAAAGGTAACTTAGGGTTGGTACCTTAAAGCTTGAGTGTTTTTGGTTGTCATAAGCTTTAACAATGGCAGAGTCAGATCTGAGAGACTGGATCCAAACACATCAGTTGAGGATAGAATGAAAATTGACAACATTAGATATAGAGTATTTCGAGATAAGAAGTTCAAGTCAGAAGTAGCTGAGGGTTCAACTAAAGGATCTGCAAGGACTTGCAGAAGGGCAAATTCCAGGGAGGAACTGGATCACGAAATGGGGGAAGTAAAAAAGCCTTGGAACTCTTGACAAAAGAGCACATTATCTCTGCCAACAAGAAAATTAGAAATAGCTGCCAATTGTACTTTAATCATAGAAAAACTGGAATGTGACAAACAACTCAGTGAGGAAACACAAAACGGACTCCGAAGGGGCACAGAAAGGGTCAAATCTCCAAGATTCTGCCAACATAACCAACCTTCTCCATTTACTGTAATACACCTTCCTAGTAGACTGCTTTTGAGATGATGACAATACATGAACAGTCTGGGATTCCTGGCCATCAAAGGAACTACAGGAACCATGTAGTTAACATGAAGGACTACAGGTTGAATGGATTTAGACTTGCTGGATAAAAAATAAGATCAGAAATGGGATCCAGTATCCAAGGGGGGGGGACTTCAGAAGACACCAAAGAAGGGAAGCCACACCTGACGGGACTAAAAGGTAGCTATGAGGATCACAGTAGCTCTGCAGTGGGCTGCTTTCTGAAGAAACTTCACCATCAAAGGAACTGGAAGATAAGCGTAAAAAAGCTTTGGGGACCAAGCAAACAATGCAGCACCCCTGAGTGACTGTCCCAGAGGGGGGGAAATAGGGCAAAATACCTGCTACACTTGCTGTTGGATGGGAGGCAAACAGGCTGCAACATGGAGTACCCCAAAGCTGAAAACTTCGAGCTGCAAATTTTGGATTTAGGGACTAATTGTGAGGCAACAGAATGCTCCTACTGAGGCTGTTGGCAAGAATGTTAGTTTTTCCCAGGATGTGCACTGCATAAGAAACCACTGAGAAGAGACAGCCCATTACCAGACCCTCTTGGCCTCCCAACAAGGAGGACATGAACATGTTCCCCCCATGCTTGCTGAGATACCAGACCACAGACATACTGTCTGTATCGCACTTACACCTCTGTGAAGGGCATCCTGAAAGACATGCAATGCAAGGACGACTGCTCTTCATCTGTGGCCCTCTGCGGATGACCAGGGCCCTTGAACTGTCGTCCCTTCTAAGTGCCCCCCCACCCCAGGAGAGAGGCACCTGTGGTACAGGGAGATGGAAGAAAGAATGGTTGCCCATCAGTTACTAAGGGAGACTATAATGACCAAAGAATTTGGTTATAACACACCTTTGTTAACCATATTGGGGAGTCCACTGGATGAGTAAGGAAAGACCACTGTATGGTCACAGATCACTGCAGTGGCCTCATATGATATCTGGCTGAAGGAACTAACCCTATGGGTGCTGCCATGTGACCTATAAGTTTCATAACTGCGTGAGCCAGAGGCTTTAAAGTTGCAAGCACAGACAAGGCCTGACCCCAAAGGCTGAAAACTCTAGAACTTGAAAGACTGGCAATTTGACTTCCATGCCCAAGCAACATCTTATGAATTCTAAAACCTACACAATAGAAGGCTCGACCTGTGATATATATATATATACATATATATATATATATATATATATATATTGAAAGCTCATTTCACTGAATTTCAATTCAGCCTTTGCCAAATCACTGAAAGCTTAAATTACTGAAAACTCATTTCATCGAATCTCATTTCACTGAAGTGAAGCAATGGCACTTTGTAGAGTACAGTAAGGCAAGTAAAACGTATATGCCCTTTTCCCCACTGTAGTGCGATCCTGGAGTTAGTATATATAGTTAGAGGGGGTGTGGGGGGCACAGCCCCCCATTTAGTTTGGGTTTATACTGTCTTCTAGAAAGAGTTAGTCATTGGTGTTGTAAGTATGCATGTCTATGGCTTAAAATGTATTGTTTTGAAGCTTTCGGTGAAATATAATATAAAACCAAACTAGGTGGGGGGCTACATCCCCCCCAACTATATATACTAACTCTAGGATCACACTACAATGAGGAAAAGGGCATATACCTTTTACTTGCCTTACAGTACTCTACACAGTGCCAGTACTTCAGTGAAGTGAGATTCGGTGAAATGAGTTTTCAGTAATTCGAGCTTTCAGAGATTTAGTCAGGGTGAAGTGAAATGAGCTTTCAATGAAATATATATATATATATATATATATATATATATATATATATATATATATATATATATATATATAAATATATATATATATAGTACTTGCTCATTATCGCAACCAGATATTTCACAGCAGTAACGGTTGCTTCCCGATCCTGAAATGTGTTTGTTAATGTTGCTGAAATGTGATTTTATTAATACAGTTTGTTTTCTGGAGTCTTATCAATAAAATGTTAACAACATACTGTTGTTGTTTCTTTAACTGAAATGATAGCATGTCACTTTTTTCACGACATACACTTTGTAGAGGTGAGCAGTGCAGTGAAGAAGTCAGAGCAAGAGCTAAAGGGAAGTAAATCTGTTTGGTTTTACATAGGAAACATAGTCCGCTAGTGTGCTGTTAAAGTCTTCATGTAATAAAGCATGACATGATTTTCCATTGACAAATCAGGTTACATACATTTATTTTATTTATTTATTTTATTTTACATTTGTTAATCGGGAAAGTCCGCATGGATACAGGTCCATTTTCAGCAGAGGCCCGAGAAGAAAAGCTCCAAACATGCATAACAAGTATATCACAAAATCGACATTTGTTTAGCAACAGATACATACAAGTTCACGATTTTCTCAAATACACACAGGAAACAATTGGAAATTATTAGCTGAGTAAAAATTGTTAGAGATTACATCTGATAAGGGAAAACACATACAGTTTATAGTGGTTAACATACATGGTTGAGGCAAGATATCATCCTTACTTTAATTCTTCCCAGTAGGTGGAAAACATACAAAATGCTAACAGAGGATCAGACTTTCATTCCTGTAATAAGGTTATAATTAATTAATTGATGTTTGAGTTGGGGTTAGTCAGGGTTTGTACAGGGACAAAGACAATGCATTTTTAGGCGTTTCTTAAGGGATATCTTGAATTGGAAAAGGAGGGAACTGTAGTAAGTTCTGCAGGAATTAAGTTCCAGATTTTACTGGCAGAGTTGTAGAATAGTGAGTCACCAGCTGAATTGTTGGCTTTAACAGTTTGTACTAGTATTCTGTTGGAAGAGCGGAGGGCTTTTAGGTTACTGTAGGGGGGTGATAATATTTTTCAGTATGGATGTATTGTCTGGTTGGTAAAGACATACATGTCCTTCTTACCAAATTAAACGTAGAATCACACATGTAACTAGCTTTGCTTGTAATACTGCATGACAGGCTTTCTGTTCATCAGAAAGAGAGCATCCATGAAAATTCAAGCGTGCATGTGTAATGCACGCAAAACAGGAAAACTGTTTCTGGAAAAGTTTGTCAGCCTAAAGGTACTCCAAACTTTTCTTTCCTGCAATAATGACTTCAAATAACACGGAAAGTACAGTTGTGTACACTTACCATAAATGTAGATGTTCGAGTGTATTCAATGTTGCAGTCATCACATTTGGGTTATCTGCTTGCAGTAGCCCTCGGTCGGCCTGATTAACAATGTCTTGGGTCCTGCATCAGTTGCGGTCTCTTCTTCCGTGACGTCAGGTTGTCAGGGGAATAAAACATGCAGCCGACGCCATTACATCAGTTTTTCTTGCCCCAGATGCCAGGTGCTCCCTTAATGGGAAGCAATAAAATATTATATTTATATACATATATATATATATATATATATATATATATATATACACACACACACACACACACACACACACACACACACACACACAAGGAAATACACCAAAAAGCTTTTAAGCATAGTAAAAGAGAATAGAGGTATAGCCAAAGGAAAAAAAAAACAGGGGGCTGGAGAGAGGGTAACCAGGACTGCAGCAGTGAATACACTCGAGCATCTACATTTATGGTAAGTGTACACAACTGTACTATGTTCTTCATGTTTCACTGTTGCAGTCATCACATTTGGGTAGATTCCCAAAGCTAAGGATGGGAGGAAGAATTTAGATAGGATTAGGGCCAGCTAAAAGACCCTACAAAACTGCAGTGGCAAAGCCAGCTCTGGATTTAGGGAAAACAGGCAAATGCTATTGCTTGGTGAAAGTATGTACAGAACTCCAGGTAGCAGCTTCTAGGATGTCCCTGGTAGGGACACCTCTGAAAAAGGCTGTAGAGGTAGATGCAGCCCTGGTTGAATGGGGTCAGATCCCCTGTGGGATAGGTTTTCCATGGTGCTTATAGCAGAAATTAATGCAATGGCCTATCCATTTAGAAATGGTTTGCTTTGAAATAGCCTTCCCCTCTGCCCATGCAGCAAATGCCACCAGCAGTTGTTCAGATTTCCTTTGCAGTTTAGTCCTGTCCAACTAAAATCTAAGTTGTCTGTGCACATCTAAGGAGTGCAGTATCTGTGGATTAGGAATGAAGGTTGGCAAATGAATGGACTGATTAAGAGCCACAATGGATACCACCTTGGGCATGAAGGAGGGATTGGTTCGGAGGGACACCCTGTCCACATGAAAGATGATGAAAGGCTCCACTGCCACAAGGGCCTGTAATTCAGATACCCTTCTTGCTGAAGTGATCACTAAAAGGAAGGCTGATTTCCAAGAAAGGAATTTTAAATCTGCACTAGCAGCTGGCTCGATAGGAGGAAGAGTGAGCTTCTCCAATACAAAGTTAAGGTCCCAGTCTGGAGTTGGGGCTCTCCTGGGTGTTCTTAAATTTTTGGCCCCTCTGAGGAACTGCTTGAGCAGTGGATGAGAGAAGAGGGGAGGTTCTGTGCTATAATGAGCTGAAATGTCTGAGGCGTGAATTTTAATGGAGGAAAAAGAAAGGCCCTTGTGAAGCATCTCAGTTAAAGTATTGTAAAACCTGAGGTAAGTTGGGTGCTGCTGTGCTCAACCCCTGAGACTGGTTCCAGGCACAGAATCTTTTCCATTTTTCAGCATAAGATTTTTTAGTACTAGGCCTCCTTGCCTCTAAAATGATATCCATCACTGGTTTACTGAGGGATGGTAAAGGAGAGATTAGGTAATTAGCCAGGCTGCTAGGTTCAGGGTTTGAAGCTGAGGGTGCAGAATCTGGTTCTCCTGCTGAGACAACAGGGTAGAGGTCTGAGGCAGGTGCCATGGGGCCAACAGTGACACACTACGCAAGAGGGGGTACCAGTGTTGGCATGGCCAGTCTAGTGCAATCAATATCGTCCTTGGTTTGTCCTGTTTGACCTTTAGTAGTATTTTGGAGATGAGACGCAGAGGAGGAAAGGCATAAACTGATAGGTTTTCCCAGCTGAAGGACAGAGCATCCACTTTCCAAGCTTGTTTGTGGGGAGTCCTTGTGCAAAATTTGTCCAATTGGTAGTTCTGGGGGAGGCAAACAGGTCTATTATCTGGGATCCCCCATTTGTTTGTCAACATGTTGAAAATCTTTAGTTTCAGTTTCCACTCGAGTGAGTCCATGAGATTTCTGCTTAGTCCGTCTGCCAGTATATTTAGCTTTCCTGGCAGGAATTGAGCTTGCGGATATATTTGGTAGCTCAAGGCTGTGTTCCACAATGCCATGGCTAGTCTGCAGAGGGCTACAAATGGGTACCCCCATTTGTTTATGTACCACATAACAATGGTGTTGCCCGTCTTTACCATTAATTGTCCTGGAAGAATGTGGTCCTTGAAGGCTGTCAGTGCATTCTGTACAGCTAACATTTCTTTTTCACTGATATGTAGGTGAATTTGACTTGAGTTCCATTTGTCCTGAATGCACTTCCCTGCCTGGTAATCCCCCCATGCATAGTCTGATGCGTCTGTGGTTAGGGTTTGGGCGGCAGGGGGTAGAGTGAATGGTAGTCCCTTGTTTTGGTGGCAGGCCTCTGCCCACCAAAGAAACTCTAGGCGTAGGCCAGGTATGATAGGAATCATTGCTTCTAGATCCTGAGAATGTTGACACCATAGGCTTTTTAGATACCATTGTAGTTTCCTCATATGCAGTCTTGCATATGGAATTAGAAGAATGCAGGAGGTCATGAACCCCAAGGCTTGCAGTATTTGTCTTGTAGATAGAAGGTTTTTGTGGCTACTAGTTTGACGTAGGTTGTCAAATGAATTTGTTTCTCTGGTGTGAGGAAAGCCATCTGGGAAGTTGTATTCAAGCTTGCTCCCAGGAATATAATTTGATGACAGGATACCAGGTGTGATTTATTTTCGTTTATGGTGTACCCCAGACAAGTTAGCACTCTTTGTACAAAGGCCAGATGATTCAAAAGTATGTCCTGGCTTTCTGCCTGAATTAGACAATCGTCCAGGTATGGGTATATTTGAATGTTTCTTTGCCTGCAAAATGCAATGACTGGAGCTAGGCACTTTGTGAATACCCTGGGCGCAGTAGATAAGCCGAAGGGCAGTGCAGAGAACTGATAGTGCGTGTAGCCTGCTTTGAAGCGTAGGTATCTTCTGCAAGATTCCCTGATTGGGATGTGCAGGTATGTTTCCTTTAAATCGAGTGTTGCCAACCAGACATCTTTGCCTAGCATAGGAAGCAACTGGTGAAGAGTCAGCAGCATGAATTTTGGAATCACCAAAAAGGTGTTTAGAGTAGACAGGTCCATGATAGGACGCCATGAATTGTCTTTTCTGGGTACCAGGAAAAATCTTGAGTAGAAACCTTGTCCCTTTTCCTCTTCTGGTACAGTTTAAATAGCCTTTATGCTTAAAAGAGAGAGTACTTGCTTTTGAGCCTCTGCCCACTGATTTGGGGGTAGATCTGGCCAACTGTTTGGGGTTGGTAACGTGTGGAAGTGAAGTCTGTATCCTTGGGACACTATATTTAAAACCCATTTGTCCTGGGTAATGAGCTCCCAGTTTTTTGCATGTAGAGCAATCTTTCCCCCCAAAGGGGCAGTCAGTTGAGAAGTGCTTGGAAGTTTTAAAATAAAGTCATTGAGACAGTTTACCACAGGGGGGGGAGTTTTACTACTCCCAGATTTGGAAGAGGGGGCCCCCCCCACTGCTTAGTCCTGTATGTACCCTGGGACTGAAGCCTGTGTTCTGCTGGATCTGGGTTTGGGTTAGAAGGCCTGGAAGAGGCAGGAAAGGGCCAATGCCTACTAAATCTTGGAGGTTGAACTTGTAAGAAATCTTTAACAGTTTGCATAGATTTAGCTTTTTCCTCCATCTTTTTAAGAACTTCCTCTGCCTTATTGCCAAACAGGCAGTCCTGATTTAAGGGAGCATCCAGTAGTTTAGCTTTAATGTGATCAGGCAAGGATGGCTCCTTAAGCCAAGCATGCCTTCTAAGTACAGACCCAGTGACAGCAGCCCTGCAAGATGCCTCTAATGAATCAAAACCACAATGCAAAGAATGTTTTCCAACTTGTTCAGCAGAATGCATTAAATCCTGTAAATCCTTATTTTCAGCACAATCAGGAATCAACATCATTTTCTGTTTAAGCAATCCAATAATATGCTGCTGACACTTTAACATATGAAACTGGCAGTTTAAGGCCCTAATGGTCAAAGTTGCACAAGTGTATACCTTCTTACCCTATCTATCCAGCGCCCTAGAGTCTCTATCAGAGGGGGTTAGGATTTTTAGCAGTAGTAGCTTTAATGCCCTTGGTACCCTGTGAAATGGTCTCAGGACCCGCAGTAGGATTTTAGAAAAAGAACTTGTGAGAGTCAGGAACCCTGTAATATCCATCAGCTTTTCTGGGAGCAGGAGGTAAAGAGTCAGGGGCCAAGCTAGATTCCGAAAAGGCTTCATCAACAATGTCTAGTACAGGAGGGACAGCTAATGGCCTGTGCTGGGGCAGGAGTAAGAAATCCCTAAGCCTCTTTTTAGAATCAGAGAAATCCTGACTTTCCAACGAAAATGCTCCCTAACAGTATGCAAAGTTTCACCAAAAGAGAGATCCTCCTGGGGGGAAACAGAGGGAATAGAGTCCTCAGCATCAGAATCCTCATAGGTAGATAAGGGTAAATCCTGGTCATCAAAGGAAACAGAAATTTCAGAATCCTGGTCAGAAGTATCAAAGCAAACTCAGTCCTCGGTCTCTTAAAGGGGGAAGGTTGGCTTCCCCTGATTAAAGTAATAAGGTCTTCAGCCATTCTTATCATCTGTTTTTTAGGCACAGAGGCCTGACCATGCAGTCTGGGTGTCAGTTTTCTAGGCATGGTTTGAGTTTTAGGCCTTGAAGAAGAAGATGGCATCGGTTTAATATGCAAGTCAGTAGGCCTGAATACACCCTTAGAAGCCGGTGCCTGCACAGCGGCTCCGGACTCATCCAAGGTAGAGACATCCACAGGTTCCCCTCTGAAGCATCTCGCGGCATACTGGACTCCGAATGGGTCTCAGTAGAGGCCTGCGAATCTGAAGTAACGGGTATCAAGGGCTGCGAAAGTGCCGCACTGAGAACTAGTGACTGGCTAAGGAGAAACATCATCGGCAGCTATGGACCAAGGCGGCCTGTCTCTGTCTTTATCTTTGCATTTTTTCAGAATGTCAGTAGTCGGATGGCTTACCAAAGACATATCTGGATAATTGAACCGAGCACCAAAATATTTAGAAGCGAAAATATACCGACGACGGATAGTTGGTGGTTTGAATAAGGCACAAAACCAAGAGCGAGTTACATCGTGGTCAAGGCCTAAGCAAGGAATACAGTATGAATGAAAATCGTTATGAGGTATTTGCTTTCCACAAGAAATGCAATTATTTACTTTTCCTGACATCGGCTTAGAGCAAGAAAAAGTTTCCCTGACGGGGTACTTAGCTTTTAGTTGAAGACTTGGGTTCTGAAACTCGAAAACAAAAATTTCAGGAGTCTGCCGACTGGCACTTGTGAACTGCTTCTGGCACCACACGGCAAGAAAGACTGATGTAATGGCGTCAGCTGCATGTTTTATACCCCTGACGACCTGACGTCATGGAAGAAGAGACCGCAACCAACACAGGACCCAAGACTTTGTTAATCAGGCAGATAACCCAAATGTGAGGACTGCAACAGTGAAACACGAAGAGCTTCAGTGTTTCCTAAAGTCATTTCTATTCCAAAGCAAGTACCATATATATATATATATATATATATATATATATATATATATATACATATATATATATACATGCATACATATACATAAATATGTATATATACCTTTGTGTGGATCTACAGCTTTTCCTTCATAAAAACAACCCTAGGCCTTTGACACAGGAAAGAAAATATGTCAGGTTTACTGAGGGAGAACGAAGAATCTGTCATCAATGAAATTCTTATGTATTTTCTATTAGCATTTCAAAGGCCAGCCTTTAGTTTTTGTAAATGAAAACTATATGCATTCTTGAAACTGTATGACTGAAGAGGCTGCACTATCAGTGGTGGGTTATGTGATTAAATTTTATAGGTGGAAGTTGTATGCATAATATAACTATATTACAGAAAAAAGGTTGAAATGCCAGTTGTTAAAACATTAGTGCTGCAGGATTTTCAGACTTCATTCCTTCCTGGGCAGTGTGTGGTATTTTCAGTTAGTTTGAGTACTACTGACATATATGTCCTTATGTTCTGATGACTTCCCAACAGTTTTTTTTTTGGCTTTGTCTACTTGTGTGTAGCACAGGCATCCTAGGTATGTTTCCAGGATACATTTGCTATTTGTCAATGTTTGATATGAGAATATACCGGCCACTCCCTTAGGCTTACATCCAGGCACTGCTGGACTGTAGAGCTAAATTGTCTATACCATTACCAAAGTATACGGTTATGCTGAAATGGGTTATTCCATTATCTTTTTCAGTAACTTTGAGTACTATTACATTTAATCAGTACTGTTGTATTTAATCTGGTGAGAGGTGCCTCTGACACCCGAGAGGACATAAATGGCTCATTACACCAATGAGGTACTTGGTACCATACAAATGAGTTTTTCCTGGAAATATCATGACTGTATGGCATATGGTATTTATTATATTAATAACTCTAAACATAAGTTTACTTCATGGTATCAAATCAAAGCCTACATAATAGTACAAAACTTCAATACCACCAAATATCTAACAACAGACAAATATTTGTACTTGTTCAGTAATAAAATATGTATATGAGCAAAATTATCATATTTCTGTACATATCTCTGGCATCATGCACTTGGATGTGTTGTGATTCAGTATTTCACGTCTTGTCAACAGAGATATCATGAAATGGTTCCTTACACCAATGGGGTGCACAGTACCACAAAAATTGAGTTTTTTTCTCTAGAAATTTTATGAATGCATGGCATATGTTAATAATCAGATTAAGAACTTGAACTGGAGGATGTTTACACGGTACTCCAACGTATAAATAAAACTATACACAGTGCTGAAAAACCTGTGCACTGACAGCAGGTGTCTAACTAGCAATGAGAGACATAAATTTACACTTATTTGTCCATTAAGTATGCAAAACATACATACCATTCATAACTATGTAAATTTCAAAACTGGAATTGCATATACAAAACTAGTTTGCAGTCAAATTAAGAACACACCTGCCCAAACAAAAGGCAGATAGATACTTGAGTTCTATCTACTATGGTTACAGAAACATGGCACTATATTAAATAATTGGATACAAGCAGAAGGTTTCACTGACCTTTGTAGAATAAGAAATAAGAAGTCTGTTATTTTGACACATATGGAAGCTAATACTAAAGTATCTAATTACTTTATAAATAGAAAAAAAATTACTAGTACACCTGGCTGACATACTAATATCACCACTGTGAAGAGCAGTCTGTGCTGAAATGTGGTGGATCATCTGTTCATTATGGTGGCAAAGAAAGATCTTAAATTAGTGAGAGCACAGAAGAATTATGGAAGGAAAATTTTAAAGGATCTTGAACACCAGCAGATGGGTAGATTAGATCCAACAAATGGTTCAGCACCAAAAAGTCAGATCAGATAGACTGATAAAAACAGGATCCCATGTTACAGACTAAAATGTGATAAATATTAAGGAAAAATAAAAAGAAAATGTCATTTTAGCAGTTCTGCTCCCATTTCAGAAACCAACTTCAATGTACAAACTGGATTAGTTTGGCTATTTTTTTATAATCTGATATCAATATACAAAGAAGCCTGCATTGTCCAGTTCATTGCCTTACGTAAACAGATCTGCCAATGTTTGAATCACTTTTTTGAAATGTTATAATCAGGTATCACAAAGTTAACCAACTTTAAGAGTTCTGGGAGAAGAGGAAGTATCAAAGTCAGATAAATCTCTGCAGGCAAGTCATACAGTCCTGTGCTTTTAGTCTTTGGAAAATCAATCTCTTGCATGACATAAGGATAAAATTCAAACTCTGAATCTATCTTGGAAGCCTTCACTGTCTAAGAGAACAGCTTGCTTTGATCTGTCTCTCACTTCCGATAATAAGAAGTTATGTACTCACCATAACGTTCCATCTGAGTAGGTATCTTCATTTGTCTGCAACCTTTGGGATACGGATCCGATCTCGGATCCGAGCCGGCAACTTCTATCACAGCATAGATCCGAGCTCCTAGCTCCTCCCTTTACCCATAATCCCCTGCCAACCCTGACTAACCTCAGATCAAGTTTGCTCCATAGCACAGCTAGTACTGTGTCCCAGAGGGAACTAATCTGAAGAACCCTAAGTAGGATCATTTTGGTCAGGGGGAAGGAGGGGGGGATGGTGGCAGACAAATGAAGATACCTACTCAGATGGAACGTTATGGTGAGTACATAACTTCTTAATCTGAAGTAGGACTTCATTTGTCAGCAACCTTTGGGACAGAGTCCCCAGCTACCTAAATCTTGGGTGGCCTTCATGGAAGGATATTCCGGAGCACTGCAGAGCCAAACGATGCCCTACCTCGGGAGACAATATCTACTTTGTAGTGGCTGATAAAGGTATGAGACGAAGCCCAAGTGGCTGCGGAACAAATGTCATCCAGAGAAACTCTAGCCTTGAAAGCAGCCGATGTAGCAATGGCCCTCGTAGAATGAGCACGGACTCCCTGAGGTGCAGGCCTTCCCAAGCTCTGATATGCTAAGAGAATACAATTAGATATCCATCGGGAGAGGGTAACCTTAGAAACCGCCTTACCGAAGTTGTTTTTGGCAAAGGAGACAAACAACTGATCGGATTGCCTATGACCAGTAGTTCGATGAGTATAAAAACGTAGTTGTCTGTGCACGTCTAAAGAGTGCAGCTTATACTTTCCTTTGTTTCGATAGTTGGGGAAGAATACTGGAAGATTAATAGATTGATTGATGTTAGCTTCCGATGATACCTTAGGTAGGAAAGACGGATTGATCCTGAGGTGAACTCTGTCTGGGTGGAAGACCAAATATGGTGGTTTGACACAGAGAGCCTGGAGTTCCGAGACCCTCTTGGCTGAAGTTATGGCCACCAAAAAGGCCGTTTTCCAAGAGAGGTATTTAAGATCAACAGTGGCCGCTGGCTCGAAAGGGGGGCTAGTCAAGGCCTGTAAAACTAGGGATAAATCCCATGGGGGTACCACCTCCTTGACCGGGGGCCTGAGAAGGAAAGTACCCTTAAGGAAGGTCTTACACAGTTTGGAAGTAATAAGCGGCCCTGATTCCTGACCTACATGGTAGTGTGAAATTGCTGCAAGTTGCACTTTGACCTTGGAAGAACTAGCCCCCTGGTGAAAGAGAGAAGATAAAAAATCTAGAACCGACGCTACCGGTGCCGTGAAAGGATCTAACTGATGGTGTTCCGCCCAAATGGAAAAACGTTTCCATTTGCTCCGATAGACCCTTCTAGTGGAGGGCTTGTGAGCTGCTACTAGGATGGCTTTGACTGGAGATGAAATTCCGGAAGTCCTTATCAGGAGTGGAACTGGAGCAACCAAGCCATCAGCTTTAGGTTGGTCAGGTTCGGGGTTGGAAGACCCAGGGGTTGTGAAATGAGATCCGGAAGGGGATCTAACATCCAGGGTGGATGAATCAGGTGAGACCATAGGTAAGGGAAGCACGTCTGACGAGGCCAGAATGGGGCAATGAGGATCATTTTGCTCCCCAATCGACTAGATTTCTGCAATATTTTCAACATCAGGGGCAGAGGCGGGTAAGCATAAAGCAGACCGGGAGGCCAAGCATGAACTAGAGAGTCTCCTGGGGACTCCCCCCGGAGGGGGGATCAGAGCGAAGTAATCGTTGCATTTGGTATTTGAGTGAGAGGCATAAAGATCGCAACAAGGTAGCCCCCATCGGGCAAATATTTGCTCTGCCACTAGAGGATTGAGAGACCACTCGTAAGGAGTCAGGATAATACGACTGTGCCTGTCCGCTAATATGTTGGACCATCCCGGAAAGAGCGTTGCGATGAGAAAGCGGTTGGTGGAAATCGCCCATTCCCACACTCTCATGGCCTCGTGGCAGAGTGGGTAAGACCTGGTTCCCCCCTGTTTGTTGATTTACCAGATGACTGACATGTTGTCCGTCTGTACTGCAATCATCCCCACCGGAAGAGGGTTGTTTCATTTAAACGTCCTGAGAACCATCCAGCTTCATCGAATTATACCTCTCCTTTAACAATTGTCTCTCTCTCTTTTTTTATGACACCCCCCCGTCCAGTTGGCCCATCTGTTACAGAGCTATGTATGTCTGGGCAAGGTGAGAGCTCTGCAATCCTTGGCCAACTCCCATAGGTAACTGAGCTACTACGGGCACTTGAGTCATTTGAATCGTAGTTAGGGCTTTATCCCTTTTTGCCATGGAGATAGCTAGTAATTTTACTTCTTAATCATTCTTAACAGAGATTTAATCAGGTCACAATTAATCATCAGAGCATGAACGGGGTGACACTTGTGCTGCTTATCCAAATGCAGACAGCTGCTCTAGAAACCCACCAGTCATTTTAAACTTTGTGTAACAAATATTTTCCATGAATCTGGCTACAGATTCTCAGAAAAGTGACTCATTTGTTCTGCAGCTGAAAGGTGTCGGTATTATAAAGACTTTTTTTTTTTTTTTTAAACAATTTTGCTCTTTAAAAAGATGTTTCCATTTCCACAAGCCTATTACACCTCACAGCTTGAATACTTAAGTAGTTGGGGAGCAAGCAGGGAATCACCCCACCAAGAATTCATTCCATGGTAAGGACGTAAGTTTGCTGATGGGAAATGTTACAGCTTACCCTTTTTTTTTGTACACAAATAGTTAATCTATGGCCAAAACAGCTGACAGAAGTTTATTTCAGGGTATACCAGAATCCTGACCAGCAAAGCTTAAAATATTGTTGCCGGATAAAATGCACTTTACATGCATTCAGCTAATAAGACTGAACAGGTTTTGGGATACTGCTGTCCAAGAACCTACCAAATGTCAGTCTTCTGGCATTAGGCTTTAGTATTTAATGTAATGTACCCAATGCATGCATATTACCTCCACTACTACGTTTTCCTTCATCTTACCAAAGTAGGAAGTATGATACAGTCTCCTAACACTTCTCTCCAAGATACACAAAGTAAGTGACACTACTAAGATATGTGAGTTTAGATATCAAGATTTTATGAAAGAAACAGAGGAACTAGATGGGTAAGGTATGAGACAGAATCAAGAGGCAAGGGATACAGATGTATAAACGTCCAAGACAGATGAATTTAAATGGAAAAATCAGAGTAGAAAAAAATAGTTACAAAGGTGGGGACAAACAGTGACAGCTCTATTTCTTGAGGAGGTGTGTGTTTAGTAAAGCTTTAAAGTGAAAAGTGATGGGAGATATTTACTTGACAAAATGACACTGGGAGGGAGTTCCTCCACTCAGCAATATAGCGAGGGTAGAGGCCACTACCATGCAAGATGTTGGATGAAGCAATAAATGGTAGGAATGTTTCAGAGGATCTAAGTGCATGGGGAGGAGTGTACCATCTGATGAGGGATTCAGTGAGAAATTTCTAAGGTGCGTGTAGAACGTTGCAGACTACTTTCCATTGACTAAATTAAGAAAATTTGGTTATTCAAGGCAGTTAAGCTGTTTATCTGGGATGCAGTGATGGACTGGGGTGGATGGAACAATGGGAAATTTATAAATTTTTCTATAGCACTGTTCAAATTTTGAAAGTTGGGTTTGACTGTAGTCTGGTAAAAGAAGAGGTGGCACTGGAGAGAGTGAGTGGACAATAAAAAGGCAAATCCTATATGTTTTCTGGTGGGCAAATTACGAAAAGCTTTGGTTCTGTAGAGCATCTGGAGTTTTGATTTATTTCAAGTCTCATGTTGAATGTGAAGATCATTTTTCAGTCTTTTGTCAATATGAATTCCTAGATGTTTACTATAGGAGGCAGTTCCAATAGTGGCACCATTTGAGGACAAAAAAAAGTTAGCTTTACATATATGTTGTGTCTTTCGGCTTTTCCCAGTTAGGGGTCGCCACAGCGGAACTCCGGTCCGCTAATGATTGGTAGTTGATTCTTACGTGCGAGTTACCAGTCCTGATGCACAACCTTCAACGAAGATAGTACCATTCACGCATGTCTCCACGCAGAAGATGCTCTAGCTGAGAATCGAACCGGACAGCGTCTTACTGTGAGGCGACAACGCTACCGCAGCACCACCATTCAAGCATGGGCATTAATGCCCTTCTAGCCTGCAAATAGACCAAAAGAAAAAGTTATGTACTCACCATAATGTTCCATCTGAGTAGGTAAACTTCATTTGTCAGCAACCTGTGGGTTACAGATCAGAGCTGGCAGCATACAAAGCAAAAAGATCCGAGCTCCAAGCTTCTCCCCCTTATCCATACTACACTGCAACCTCCTTCCAATCCTCAGATCGTGTTTGCCACCTGCACATAATAACAAAACAAACTAACAACCTGAGACACCTGACTCAAGGACAAAGTAAAGCTCATAAGTCCAAACCTCGAGCTCAGCTAAATAACCATGAAGGTCAGGGGGAAGGAGGGAGGGACGGTTGCTGACAAATGAAGTTTACCTACTCAAATGGAACGTTATGGTGAGTATATAACTTCTTTATCTGAAGTAGTTACCTTCATTTGATCAGCAACCTGTGGGACAGAGTCCTCAGCTACCCGAATCTTGGGAGGCCCTTAAGGAAGGATATTCCGGAGCACTGCAGAGCCAAAGGCAGCCCTTCCTCTAGACACCAAATCCAGTTTATCAAGAGAGATAAAAGTGTGAGAGGACGCCCAGGTAGCCGCTGAACAAATGTCATCCAGGGAAACTCTAGACCAGAATCCAGTAGACGTTGCCCTAGAACACGCAGAATGAGCACAAACTCCCATTGGTTCTGGTAAGCCAGATTCTTTGTATGCTTGTTAAGATACAACTTGAAATCCACCTGGCTAGAGTCACCTTTGAAACTGGTTTCCCTAGAAAAGGCTTAGCAAAGGAGACAAAAAGTTGATAAGATTTACGAAAGACAGCCGTCCTGTGCAAATAAAATTATAATTGTCTGTGAACATCCATCAAATGAAGTTTATATTCTCCTTTATTCTGGAAATTAGGGAAAAAGACAGGCAAATTAATGGACTGATTAATGTTTGTCTCGGAAGCAACTTTTGGGAGAAAGGAGGGATTAGTACTGCGAGATACCCTGTCCTTATGAAACACAAGGTATGGAGGTTTGATACAGAGAGCCTGAAGCTCCGACACTCTCCTAGCTGAAGTAATTGCTACCAAAAAAGCTGTCTTACTTCAGATCAACGGAAGCTGCAGGTTCAAAGGGAGGCGCAACTAACGCCTGAAGAACTAAGGTCAGATCCCACGGCGGAGATGAATTTCTCACCGGGGGTCTCAAAAGAAAAGAAAAGTGCCTTTTAGAAAGGTCTTACAAATTCTGGCAGCAGCGAGGGAACCAAAGTTGTCCCCAATATGAAAATGGGAAATGGCAGCCAGATGAATCTTCACAGTAGATGAGCTGGCCCCTTGCTGAAAAATATGAGACAAGAATTCCAGTAACACTGAAACAGGAGCGGTGAAAGGATCCAAGTTCTTTTGTGAAGCCCAAATTGAAAAACGTTTCCATTTGCTACTGTAAATCTTCCTGGTAGAGGGTTTATGTGCCGCCACCAGGACAGACTTGACTTGGGAAGAGATACCGGGAGTCCTGGCAACTAGGGGAACTGGATCAGCCAAGCTGAGACCGTCCAGGTTCGGAGGAGCCATTCCCGAGGGATGAGAAATCAGATCCGGAATGGGATCCAAGATCCAGAGTGGAGCTATGAGATGAGACCGCAGGCAAGGGAACCAGACTTGATGAGGCCAGAATGGGGCTATGAGGATAATATTGCTCCCCAACCGGCGAGCTTTCTGCAAAATTTTGTCATAAGCGGAAGTGGAGGATACGCATAAAGAAGACCGGGTGGCCAAGCATGGACTAGAGCGTCTCTGGGGGCTTCTCCCAAAGGAGGAATTAAGAGCAAAAAACTCACTGCACTTCGCGTTGGAAGATGATGCAAAGAGATCGCAGCAAGGCTGACCCCACTTGAGGAAGACCTGTTCCGCTACACAAGGATTCAAAGACCACTCGTAAAGAGTGCTGCTCAATTTCTCCGCCAGTATGTTGGACCGACCCGGAATGTGCATTGCTAACAGGAAGCAGTCGGTGGACATCGCCCATTCCCAAACTCTCATGGCTTCTCGGCAAAGGGGGTAAGACCTGGTTCCCCCCTGTTTGTTGATATACCAGACCACTGACATATTGTCCGACTGGATAGCAATAGTCCCCGGAGGAAGAAAGGCATGGAGGGCCTGCAACGCCAAAAGGACTGCCCTCATCTCCAGGACATTTATATGCAGTAGGGTCTCGGTCTGAGTCCACGTGCCTTGGACAGTCCTGCCCGCACAATGCCCCCCCACCCTAGGCGGGAGGCGTCTGTGGTCACTGTGGCCTGGGGTCATGACAAAACAAAAGGTCGTCCTTCTTGAAGGGCTCGGGATTGAAGCCACCACATGAGGGAGTTCCTCCAAACCCTGCTGTGGGGAATTGGGAAGCCTAGAGGGTGGTGTAGAATAGACCACTGGACCTGCAATGTTCACTGTAGAACCCTCATGTGCAGACGAGCGTAAGGAATCAGATTGATCGCTGCCGCCATAGACCCAAAGCTCTCAGGACTAATTCGCTGGGGGAGCAGGGGACTGAAAGAGGGCTAGCAGATGCAGAGTCATGCTGTGAAGTCTGTCTGACATTAGGAAGGCCCTGGCCTGGAGGGTATCTATCCTGGCCCCTATTAAGTTCAACACTTGAACAGGCTGGAGGAAAGACTTCTTGACATTTATGGTTATCCCCAACCGGGGTGACATCCAGAAGAAGAAATCCCTGGCTACAGAAAGTAGATGCCTGGTGGGGGCGGTGAGGAGTCAGTCGTCTAAGTACGGGAAGACCTGTATTCCCTGGAGCCTCAGGTGGGCCGCTACAACTGCCATGACCTTGGTGAACACCCTGGGGGCTGTGGTGAGACCGAAGGGTAGGACCCTGAAATGGTAATAACTAGCTCCTAGCCGAAAGCGGAGAAACCTCCTGGACCGTCTTTCCATGAGAATATGGCAGTACGCATCCTTGAGATCTCTGGAGGACATCCAGTCCTCCTCCTGCAAGAGGGGCAGGATGGACTGAATCGTGACCATCCGGAATTTCTCTTTGGCAACAAAAAGGTTCATTGTTGACAGATCGAGAATTGGCTTTAAGTCCCCCGTCTTTTTTGGCACCAAAAAGAACCTGGAGTAGATGCCTGATCCGGACTGGTCTGGGGGCACATGCTGGATGGCTCGTTTTTCTAACATCTTTTTTATTTCCAAAGCCGCGGCCTCCCTTTGAGTGGGTGGGACATCTGGGAGGCGTCTTGAGTAAGGGGGCTTGTTGATGAAGGGGATTGAATAGCCTCTGGATATTATCTGAAGCACCCAGCAATCTGTTGTGATGGACTCCCATTGAGCCAGGGGCCTCAAAAAACACCCCCTGACTGCCTCCAGAGAGGAGCAGTCGGGCAACCCCTCAGGGCTGCTGCTTGGGTCAGTCGGAAAAGGGTTCCCATGACCCGAAGTTCTTCGGTCCCCCCCTCTGCCTCTGGGCCAGCATCCTCCTTGTCCCCCTCTGCCTCTGGGGGATTAGGAGTCCTGAGCGTTCCGGGACTGCTGAGATTTCCAGAACCACATCTTCTTCTGCCATCACTGGTTCCTAGAGAAGGACCTTTGAGGGGTAAAGAAGCGTATTCCAACGGCTGACAGCATTTTCCCGTATTTCTCGCTCTGGACCAGCGTCTCGCGGACGGTCTTCCCAAAGAGGGTCGACCTGTCAAAGGGTGCATTCACGAAGGACGGCTTGAAGGGTTCCGAGAAATCGCAAAGTCGAAGCCAGGCATGACGCCTTAAGGCAATACCGGACCCGCTAGCTCTAGCAGCTCCTTCTATGGCATGGGAAAGTAGCCGCATAGACGTATTGGACACTGACTTGAGAGTGGCCATACGAGCCGAGAAAGTCCGTTTATCATCGGCCGACATGGACTCTGGGGGAAGACTCAGTGTACTCTTTGACCAGGTCCCGCTGCAGTCTGATTACATGGGCCAAGTAATTCAGCGCCCTTATAGAAAAGGTAGCTAAGCAAAAGTCTGCTTTCAAATACGGTCCATTGCTCGATACTCCTTGTCAAGGGGATGGACCGAAGAACTTTCCTGGGAGAGTTGCTTTTTGGTGGCCGCCGCCGCCACCACCATGGCATCAACCGGGGAACCCTTGCTCCACGAAGCTCTGTCTGCAGGGGGACTGAGAACCTTATTGGGCCTTCTAGGTATCGGCTCTACAGTGTCCGGCTCCTTCCATGCCCTGGCGGTAATCAGGTCGACCAGGGGGTCGGCTGAGGGGGACACCCAAGAGGTAGATGTGCCTGTGTCGAACGCCTCCAGGAATACCAACTCGTCCGAGGAGGGTTTTTGAGCAGACCCCCCCCCCCTTTGACAGAGTATTTCCATAATAACTCCAAAAGAGACATCGCCGGGGGGTGATTTGGGGGAACCTCCTCTTCCTCCAAATCAGTATCCTTGGTGAGGGACTCGAGGGAGTCCAAGTGCCTCCTATTGCACAGGCGTTTGTGAGGGACCTCCGAGGGGGGACTGTGCGTGGGAGGCTCACCCACGGGTTCATGTTCCTCCAAGGGAACTGGCTGGGGGCGTCAATGACACAGGCTGTCCTGAGGGGACTGGATGATGGAGGACAAACTGAGCTGCGAGGAAGCAGGGGCGGACCCAAAGGAAAGAGTGAGGGATCTCGATCCTCCAGAGAGAACCCTCTCTACCACGTCGAACGCTGAAGGGGAACCAGCCTCTCTAAGACAGGTGGCAGGGGCCCTCGGATCTGACGAGGGGATCGGTGCTGGAGCCGAAGCAATCAGACCCGAGAGGATGGTGTGCTCCGACCGCAAAGGAGCCGAAGACACCCCCCCCCCCCGGATCCGACGCCCATCTCACGGCTCCAAGAGCTCGGATCCGATAAGCTCGAGGGCATGGCCGGCGTCGAGGTAGTAATAACCATCGGTGCCAACCCCCTGGCTCCGGCGCTGCTCAGATCCGAAGACTCCCGAAATCCGGTGGTGGATCGGAGAAGGAGCTATCGGGGCGAACAGTGGAGCTGAACTCCCCCCCTGGGGGGGGGGGGGGCAGCAACACTCCCTTCTGTAGCTGAGTTTGCAAGAATCGAGGCATCACCTGGTCCATATCTACCTCCGAAATGCTTCAAGTAGACCTGGAGGAAGCCGGCGACGCGTCGATGACCTCGAGGCTGGTCAGGTCTCCTCCTCCTGCTCTGGGGAGAAAAGTGGAGAACAGAGCCATGGGGAGGAAGGTTAGGACACTGTTTAATCGACCCAATAAAGTAGAAATCCCGAACACGGAACAGCAATTTTTTTTCCCAATGAAAAAAAAATTGCTGCTTCATTTAAAAAAAAAAAAATGAAAACACAAAATGAAGTGGGGGGCTTCGATCCCCACAACCCCACCTCCCCTACTTAAATATACCAACTCCGGGATCTCACTACAGTGGAGGAAATGGCTACGTCCCAAACACGGCCCAGTGTTTTTTTATGTATACAACCTAATAACAGATATAATGCTGAAGTGTTCTCAGGTCATTGTTACTAATTCCATCTCCTCACTGTGCACAAAGTACAGTTGTGTACACCTACCATAAATGTAGATGTTCGAGTGTCTTCACTGTTGCAGTCATAACTGTAGGGTGCTCCTGCCGGCAGGCAGCCCGAGGTCGGCCAGAATCCCTAAGTCTGGGTCCGGCGTCGGCTGTATAAGCTAGTATCCTGACGTCAGGACGCCTTGGTACATAGCCCTCAGCCGACGCCATCTTCTCCAGCCTTTCTTGCCCTAGATGTCAGAAGTCCCCAACAAATCAAAAATGAATCCAACAAGGAAACACAAATACACCACAAATATGAGAGAAAGAGGGGATAGGAGGGAGGGAAACCCCGTCTGCAACAGTGAAGACACTCGAACATCTACATTTATGGTAGGTGTACACAACTGTACTATGTTCTTCGTGTTTCACTGTTGCAGTCATAACTGTAGGGTGGAATCCCAAAGCAGTGTAGAGAGGGAGGAGGCTTTAGATAGAAGAAGGGGAGGCAAGAATACCCTGCAAGACAGCAGAGGCAAAGCCTGCCCTAGACTTAGAAAACAAGGGGAGATTGTAGTGCTTGGAAAAAGTATGCACAGAACTCCAAGTGGCAGCTTCCAAGATATCCTTGGTAGGGACTCCTCTGAGGAAAGCATCTGAGGAAAGCAGTAAAAGTAGCAGCTGCTCTAGTAGAATGACTTCTAATGGTCCCTGGAAACTGTTTCCCATGATGAGTGTAACAAAATCTGATTCCATAAGCAATCCATTTGGAAATAGTTTGTTTAGAAATAGGTTTTCCAAGAGAACTGGAAGCAAAGGAAACAAACAATTGGTTAGACTTTCTGAAATCTTTAGTCTTGTCCAAGTAAAATCGTAACTGCCTGTGCACATCCAATGAATGCAAAATCCTTTCCCCTTTATTTTGAGGATTTGGAAAGAAAGTAGGAAGGTGAATTGTCTCATTCAAAGCCACTTTCAAATCACCTTAGGCATGAAAGTAGGATTGGTCCTCAAGGATACTCTGTCCTGATGGAAAATAAGGTATGGTTCCACAGCCATGAGAGCTTGCAACTCTGAGACCCTTCTGGCAGAGGTCAATGCTAACAAAAGAACAGTCTTCCAGGATAGAAACTTAATATCTGAAGATGCAGCAGGCTCAAAAGGAGGCAAAGTAAGTTTTTCTAAAACATAATTAAGATCCCAGGCAGGGACAGGAGGGGTCCTTGGAGGCCGCAAGTTTTAGCCCTCTCAAGAACTGCTTCACCAAGGGATGTGAAAAACAGGAGGATCAGAACTGAAATGCGAGAGATAGCAGAAGCATGAATCTTAATGGAAGAAAAGGAAAGTCCTTTAGATAAAAGTTCCGAAAGGTAAAGCAAAATAGAGGAGAGATCAGGAACCTGAGGATCAGAGCCTCGGTCCTGCATCCAAATAGAAAACCTCTTCCATTTAGAGGCATAAGATTTCCTAGTGCTAGGTCATCTAGCTTCCAAAAGAACATCCAAAACTTGTTTGGGAAGACTAGAGGAAATCAAATTCCTTTGAAGAGCCAAGCTGCCAAGCAAAGGGTCTTGAGATTGAATGTAGTAACTGACCCTGATGCTGGGACAGAAGCGAAGGGTTCAGTGGAAGAATCCAAGGAGGCCCCGAGAACAGGAGCTTTAAGGTTGGATACCAAAACTGTCGAGGCCAATTTGGAGCAATCAAGATGAGGAACTTGGGCTTGTCCTGCTTTATCTTCAGTAGTACCCGAGGCAGTAGAGGAAGAGGAGGGAAGGCATATGCTGACAGGCTTCTCCAGCTGAAGGACAGGGCATCCACTCTCCATGCTGTTTTGTGGAAGGACCTGGTGCAAAAGCGAGGCAGCTGATGACTGAGATGGGATGCAAACAGATCTATCTGGGGACATCCCCAAACTGCAGTAATCCTGTTGAACAAGTTGGTGTTTAGCATCCATTCGTGAGGATCTGAAATGTTTCTGCTCAGGCTGTCTGCTAAGAGATTCTGTTTCCCTGGAATGAATTGAGCCTGGAGATGCAGATTCAAATTTAGAGCTGTGTCCCATAAACCCATAGCTAGTCTGCAAAGGGGGTATGAATGAGAACCCCCCTGCTTGTTGATGTACCACATGACCGTGGTGTTGTCTGTGAATTAGCAGAGGCCCTGGTTGTAAAAGGTTTTGAAGGCTAAAGGGCATTTTGAACTGCCAACATTTCCTTCAGATTGATGTGCCAGTGAAGATGGTCCTTTGTCCAGGTTCCCTGCTGGCAATTGTCTAGAAAGTGTGCTCCCCAAGCATAATCCGAGGCCTCCGTGGTTAGGATTTGAGTAGGCTGAGGGAGACGAAAAGGTTTTCCTTCGCTTAACGTGCATGCCCTGGACCACCAGAGGAACTCCTTCTGGAGGCAGGGGATCAGAGGAATCAGAATATCCAGATCGTGGTAGTGCTGTGACCATACACTTTTCAGATACCATTGAAGCTTTCTCATGTGAAGCCTTGCGTTTGGAATCAACAGAATGCAGGAAGCCATGTAGCCCAGAGCCTGCAGGAATTTCCTTGCAGTGAGCTGAGATAGAGTTGCCAAGGTGTTGAAAGTAGAAGCCAGCTGAGTTTGTTTTTCTGGAGTGAGGTAGGCCCTTTGTAAGGTTGTATTTAAGAGGGCTCCCAAGAATACCATATGTTGAGAAGGGATCAAATGTGACTTTTTTATGTTCACTGAGAATCCCAGTAGTAGGAGAAGACGTTGAACAAAGTCCAGATGTTGAAGCAGAAGATCTTTGCTGTCTGCCTGAATAAGGCAGTCGTCCAAATAGGGGTAAATCTGGATCCCCTGAAGTCTGCAGTAAGCCACTACTGGTGCCGGGCACTTGGTGAAGACTCTAGGCGCAGTAGATAAACCAAAGGGCAGAACAGAGAATTGAAAGTGCCTCGAACCTGCCTTGAACCTGAGGAATTTCCTGCGTTCTTGTCTGATAGGGATATGCAAATAGGCTTCCTTTAAGTCCAATGTCACCATCCAGGCGTCCTGAGAGAGCATTGGAATTAGCTGTTGCAGAGTAAGCATCTTGAACTTTGGAATTTCCAAAAAGGTGTTTAACACAGAAAGGTCCAGAATAGGTCTCCATGAGTTTTGTTTTCTGGGAACCAGAAACAGCCTTGAATAAAACCCTTTTCCCATTTCCGAGAGTGGAACAGGCTCTATGGCTCTCATGGCCAGAAGAGCATCCACCTGAGTTAAGGCCTCTGACCATTGAAGTTTTGGCAGATCTGGCCAACCGTGAGTCCTTGGCAAAGTGTGAAAGTGGAACTTGTAACCTTTTAAAATCACGTCCAATACCCATCTGTCCTGGGTAATATGAGTCCAATTTCTGTAAAAAAGAGACAGTTTTCCTCCGAGAGGGGCGTCCAGGTAAAGGGGTCCTGAAGCCCAACCGAGAGAGTCATTGAGTTTGCTTTCTTTGAGATTGGGATCTGTCTTCTCCCCTCCTAGGTGGAGAAGCAGTCCATTGTCTAGATCTGTAAGAGGTCTGGCCTTGACCACGACCTCTGGAGCGTCTATATCTTCCCCTTTGAGGCCTGTCAGACGTGGGAAAGAGGGCCAATTCCTGGAAAATCTAGGAGGCTGAACCTGCAAGAAATCTTTTACAGTCTGCATGGACTTTGCCTTTTCTTCCATCTTTTTAATAACTTCCTCAGCCTTAGAACCAAAAAGAACATCCTGTTGAACAGGGGCATCTAATAACTTAGCCTTAACCTGTTCAGGTAAACTTTGTTCACGAAGCCAGGCATGTCTCCTAATCACAGTACCAGAGGCAGCAGCCCTGCAGGAAGCATCCAAAGCATCAAAACCACAATGTAAGCTATGCTTGTTAACCTGTTCAGTAGCATGCAAAACATCCTGAAGTTCCTTATCCTCTGCACAAGCAGGAAGGGAAGCAAGCTTTTGCTTTAAAACAGACAAAAGAAATTGCTGATATTTAAACATATGAAACTGGCAATTTAAAGCCCTTACAGACAGGGTAGCAGAAGTATATACCTTTTTTTCCCCACCTGTCTAAAGCACGAGAATCCTTCTCAGAGGGAATAGGATTTTTAGAAGTAGCAACCTTAGCAGCCTTAGAGCCCTGAGAAATAGTTTCAGGATCTGCAGAAGGGTTTTTAAATAAAAATAAATGAGAGTCAGGAACCCTATAAAATCTATCAGGCTTAGAAGGAGCAGGAGGCATGGAATCAGGATTCAAATTAGCTTCAGAAAAAGCATCATCAACAATGTCCAAGACAGGAGGGATAGCTAAAGGCCTATGCTGAGGAAGAAGAAGAAATTCTCTACGCCTCTTTTTGGAAGCAGAATATTCCTGTCCTTCCCAATGAAAATGTTCCCTCATCTCATGCAAGGTTTCCCCAAAAGAAAAATCCTCAGGCGGAGAGGCCGAGGGCAAAGAATCCTCAGCATCCAAATCCTCATAAGGGGGAAAGGAATAGTCCTGATCAGAGGAAGAAACAGAAGATACAGAAGCCTGGTCAGAGGAATCCAGAGTAACATCCTGTCGAGGCCTTTTTTCAGGAGGGGGGTGAGAACCCCTAATCATTGTAAGCAAATCTTCAGCCATCCTCAATAATTGTTTTTGTGTCTTGGGAGTGGATTCAGAAGCAGCTTGAGCTGGAACTTTAGACTTAGTAGGAGTCTTTGTCTTTGCCTTTGAAATAGTGATATGAGCAGGCCTGAAAACCCCCTCAGAAGCCGGTACCTGCACAGCGGTTCGGGACCCATCTGAAGGAGCGACGTCCGAAGGTCCTGCAGCAGTTAAAATAGTGGGCCTCGGCTCCCCATGGGAGTCCGTATCGGCCATCGGTTCAGAAGTGGCGGACGACAGGGGCTGCAAAAGCGCCTCACTGACGACAGCCGAACCGGACGCTGACTCCAGCTGCAACGAGTCCTGTTTGGACCTCGGAGGCCTGTCTTTGTCTTTGCGCTTCTTTTGAACTCCGGTAGTGTCCGACGACATTCTATAATTGAAGCGTCTGCCAAAATAATTTAAAGCCCAATCGCATCGCGCTGATAGTACGAGAGTTGAACCTGGCACAGAACCGACAACAAGAAACGTCGTGGTCAGGGCCTAAGCAAGGTAGACAGTAAGAGTGGAAATCTTTATGAGGTATTTGTTTCCCACACGCTATACAATTATTAACTTTTTCTGACATCGGAGGGACAAGAAAAGATTCCCAACGGGTACTTAGCTTTGAGAAGAGAAGTAACAACTTCGGACCGACAACAACCAAATACGCTGTTCGAAAATCGCCAACCAACGTTTTGCGAGCTGCTTTCCACCACACGGCAAGAAAGACTGGAGAAGATGGCGTCGGCTGAGGGCTATGTACCAAGGCGTCCTGACGTTAGGATACTAGCTTATACAGCCGACGCCGGACCCAGACTTTGGGATTCTGACCGACCTCGGGCTGCCTGCCGGCAGGAGCACCCTACAGTTATGACTGCAACAGTGAAACACGAAGAACATCACTTTTTCAATACAATCTAATATGATTCCAGTATCTGAGGTTACCTGGATGTCACTATGACAACTTATCACCCCCTTTGTGGAGCCAAATTGTTTTGTATACAATTTTGTAAATATATCAATAATCTGTTGAGTCTGAGAATAAATATTAGAAACTACACACATTTTATTAATTTGTATATCTTTATTCCTTCCACATCTTATGTATCTATAAAACAGTTTCCTATTATGCTCAATATCTTTACATACATTTTCTTCAATTTTTTTGACCTCGTCTGCCACTACACTTAATTTATTTGTCCAGCTTGTTTACTTCAGTTTTAAAAATTGTAGTTTGACTTTTTTTTCTCTTTCTTATATATATTTTTTTGTCTGTAACCTTTATCAAGTATCTCATTCTTCTTATGGAAATATATCCTCCTGATGTTGTGTGCCTAGATCCTGAATGTTAAACTTTTTTTTTTTTTTTTTTTTAGTGTTTTTCTGTTTATGTACCACATAACAGTGGTGTTGTCCGTCTTCACCAATAATTGTCCTGGAAGAACGTGGTCCTTGAAGGCTGTCAGAGCATTCTGTACAGCTAACATTTCTTTTGAATTGATATGCAGGTGCATTTGATTTGGGTTCCATTTGCCCTGAATGCACTGCCCTGCCAAGTGAGCCCCCCCACCCCCAATGCATAATCTCATCCATCTGTTGTTAGGGTTTGGTCGGCAGGGGTGGAGTGAATGGCAGTCCCTTGTTTTGGTGGCAGGCCTCTGCCCACCAAAGGAACTCTATCTGCAGACAAGGTATGATAGGAATCACTGATTCTAGATCCTGAGAATGTTGACACCATAGGCTTTTAAGATACCATTGTAGTTTCCCCATATGCAGTCTTGCATATGGAATTAGTAGAATGCAAGAGGCCATGAACCTCAGGGCTTGCAGTATTTTCCTTGCAGATAGCTGAGTCTTTGTGGACAGTAGTCTGAAGTAGGCTGTCAAATGAACTTGTTTCTCTGACATGAGGTAGGCCATCTGGGAAGTTGTATTCAAGCTTGCTCCCAGGAATACAATTTGTTGGCAGGGTACAAGATGTGACTTCTTTTTGTTTATGGTGTACCCCAGAGACGTTAGCAATTTCTTTACAAATGACAGATGATTTAATAGTATGTCTTGGCTTTCTGCCTGAATTAGACAATCGTCCAGGTATGGGTATATTTGAATATTTCTTTGCCTGCAAAATGAAATGACTGGAGCTAGGCACGTTGTGAATACCCTAGGCGCAGTAGATAAGCCAAAGGGCAGTGCAGAGAACTGATAGTGCATGTAAGCCTGCTCTGCGTAGATATCTTCTGCAAGATTCCCTTATTGAGATGTGCAGGTAGGCTTCCTTTAAATCCAGTGTTGCCAACCAGGCATCTTTGCCTAGCATGGGAAGCAGCTGATGAAGAGTTAGCATCTTGAATTTTGGGATTGCCAAAAATGTGTTTAGGATAGACAGGTCCAGGATAGGACACCAGGAATTGTCTTTTCTGGGTACCAGGAAAAGTCTTGAGTAGAAACCTTGCCCCCATTCTTCTTCTGGGACAGGATGAATAGCCCCAATGCTTACAAGAGAGAGAATTTGCTTTTGAGCCTCTGCCCACTGATTTGCGGGTAGGTCTGGCCAACTGTTTGGTGTTGGTAAGGAGTGGAAGTGAAATATGTATCCTTCAGAAACTATATTTAAAACCCATTTGTCCTGGGTAATGAATTCCCAATTTTTTTGCATGCAGGGCAATCTTTCCCCCTAAAGGAACAGTCAGTTGAGCAGGGCTTGGAATATTTAAAGTTAAGTCATTTAGACAGTTTACTACAGGGGGGAGTCTTACTACTCCCAGATTTGGAAGTGGAAGCCCCCCACTGCTTAGGCCTGTGAGCACCCTGGGACTGAAGCCTGGGTTATCTACTGGTTCTGGGTTTGGACTGAGAAGGCCTGGAAGAGGCAGGAAAGGACCAATTCTTAGAGGGCCAATGCCTACTAAATCTGGGAGGCTGTACTTGCAGGAAATATTTAACAGTTTGCATAGATTTAGCTTTTTCCTCCATCTTTTTAAGTACTTCTTCTGCTATGTTGCCAACAGGTGGTCTTGGTTTAAGGGAGCATCCAGTAATTTAGCTTTAACATGAGCTGGCGAAGATTGCTCCTTAAAACAAGCATGCCTTCTAACTGCATACCCAGTGACAGCAGCCCTGCAAGATGCCTCTAATGAATCAAAAGCACACTGCAAAGTATGTTTTCCAACTTGTTCAGCAGAATGTATTAAATCCTGTAAATCCTTATTTTCAGCACAGAGAGGAATCAACATCATTTTCTGTTTAAGCAATCCAATAATATGCTGCTGATACTTCAACATATGAAACTGGCAGTTTAAGGCCCTAATGGCCAAGGTTGCAGAAGTGTATACCTTCTTGCCCCATCTATCCAGCGCCCTGGAATCTCTATCAGAGGGGGTAGGCTTTTTGGCAGTAGTAGCCTTAATGCCCTTGGGTCCCTGTGAAATGGTCTCAGGATCCACAGTAGGATTTTTAAAGAGGAACTTGTGAGAGGTTTCCTGGGAGCAGGAGATAAAGAGTCAGGGGCCAGGCTAGATTCCAAGAAGGCATCATCTACAATGTCCAGTACAGGAGGGATAGCTAAAGGCCTGTGTTGAGGTAGGAGTAAGAATTCTCTAAGCCTCATTTTGGAGTAATTCTGGCTTTCCCAGCGAAAATGCTCCCTAAGAGTATGCAAGGTTTCATCAAAAGAAAAAAATCCTCTGAAGGGGAAGCAGAGGGAATGGAGTCCCCTGCATCACAATCCTCATAGGTAGATAAGGACAAATCCTGGTCATCAAAGAAAACAGAAATTTCAGAATCCTGATCAGAAGAATCAGAAGGAAAATCAGTCCTAGGTCTCTTAGAGGGGGAAGGGTGGCTTCCCCTGAATAGAGTAATAAGGTCTTCAGCCATTCTTATCATTTGTTTTTTAGGCATAGGGGACTGACCATGTGGTCTAGTCGTCAGGTTTCTAGGCATGGATCAAGTTTTAGGCCTTGAAGAAGAAGATGGCGTCTTTTAATATGCAAGTCAATACGCTAAATCAATCTATATTATCTGTATGTATCTGCCCCCTGGAAATAACATAGCCACCTTGGAAAATATCCTCTGCTGGCTATCCCAACATCTACCTCAAGAAACCATTATCCCAGGCGATATGAATTTAGACTGGAATACTTATTGTAGTAGCCTCCCTACCACTCACATAAACCTATATGGTTTCTCCCAGACCATTACCTCCCCCACCAGAATAAATAAATCTAACAAGAAAGCTAACACACTAGATTGGATTCTAACTAACAATCATACTCACTACTATGACTCTGGAACCCACCCTGATGACATCAGTGACCACTCACTCACCTACATCATTAGACATAAAACCAACACCCCTAACTCAACCTCTACCAGACATATTAGATCCAAAAAGAAATTTAACCCTGATCTATTCAAAATTGAACTTAGAGCTTGCAACTGGGCTCCCTTAAAACATCTTCCTTTAGATGAAGCCATTAATTTCTTTAACTCTACCTTCCTTGCCATTCTTAATCACCATGCTCCAACCAGATCTATAAGAATTAAGGCCAAGCCTGCCCCATGGCTTTCCAGCAAAACCAAACACAAAATTCACATCAGAAATAAATACTGGGCCAAATGGAGAATGACAAAAAAAAGTACAGTTTTGTACCTACCATAAATGTAGATGTTCGAGTGCTAATACAGCTGCAGTAATCACAGATGGGTTCTCTGCCGTCATGCGGTCCATCGGTCGGCCGAATTCCAAAGTCTAGGTCCGGCATCGGTTGTAGTCGCTTTCTCTCCTGACGTCAGTGAGGCCGGAGTATATAAGACACAGCCGACGCCATGTTCTTCAGTCTTTCTTGCCCCAGATGTCAGGTGCCCCCAGAAGGGAGGCAATACATAAATTATGTATATATATATATATATATATATATATATATATATATATATATATATATATACACAAGCAATGCAATATAATCCAAAATCAGTAGTTGCAAGCAAATAAACCATAGAAGGATAACCCAGTCAGGTTGTTTGAAGAGGTTTAGGCCCCATGCCTTTACCAAGTGGCGAAGGAGGGAGGGAAACCTGTACTGCAGCTGTATTAGCACTCGAACATCTACATTTATGGTAGGTACAAAACTGTACTATGTTCATCGTGCATACAGCTGCAGTAATCACAAATGGGTAGAGTCCCAAAGCTACGCACAGGGTGGTTGGTACTAGGAGGAACTGGGTTGAGACAGAATGCCCTGCAATACAGCAGTGGCAAAGCCTGCTCTAGTTCTGGAATATAAAGGTAGGTGGTAGTGTTTTGTGAAGGTATGTACAGAACTCCAAGTGGCTGCCTCCAAAATATCTTTGGTAGGAACTCCTCTGAGGAAGGCTGTAGAGGTAGCTGTGGCCCTGGTGGAGTGTGATCTGATACCTGTAGGAACAGATTTCCCATGATAGGAATAACAAAACCGTATGCAGTGGCCTATCCACTTAGAAATAGTCTGCTTGGAGACTGGCTTCCCTTGAGCCCCTACAGCATAGGACACAAAGAGTTGTTCTGATTTCCTGAAGGACTTTGTTCTGTCCAAATAGTACCGTAGCTGCCTATGGATGTCTAAAGAATGTAGCAGCCTTTCCCCTTTGTTTTGAGGATTGGGGTAAAAGGTAGGAAGGTGTATGGCTTGATTTAAAGCTACCCTGGATACCACTTTAGGCATAAATGATGGGTTGGTACGAAGGGAAACCCTGTCCTGATGGAAGATGAGAAAGGGCTGCACCGCCATGAGGGCCTGTAGTTCCGAAACTCTACGAGCTGAAGTGATAGCCAGAAGGAAGGCTGTTTTCCAGGACAAATATTGCAAATCTGTTGAGGCATCTGGTTCAAAAGGAGGCAATGTTAATTTTTCTAGTATGTAATTGAGATCCCAGGCTGGTATTGGTTGCTTCCTTGGTGGTCTTATATTCTTAGCACCTCTGAGGAACTGTCGTAAGAGTGGGTGAGAAAATAAAGGGGGGTCCGTGTTGAATTCTGCAGAAATGGCTGAGGCATGGATTTTTATGGAAGAAAATGAAAGTCCACTGTTCAGCAGCTCAGCTAGATACTGTAATACCTGAGGCAAGTTCAGTTTTCTAGGGTCCTGGCCTCTTTTCTCATTCCAAGAGCAAAACCGCTTCCATTTTGCGGAGTAAGCTTTTCTAGTAGATGGCCTTCTGGCCTCCAAAACGACATCCTGCACCTCCTTGGAGAGTAGGGTCTGTTGTGGTGTTAAGCAATTTTCCATGCAGCGAGATTGAGTGTTTTCAGCTGACTATGAAGAGTTTTGTAGCTGTGCTGAGTCAGCAGAAGAGGCATTAGAGGCAGGGACCAGGGAGCAGTATGTGTTAGGCTCCTCAGGAGTGGGTACCAGTGTTGCCTTGGCCAATCTGGAGCAATCAGTATCATCTTCGGTCTGTCTGCTCTTGCTTTCAAAAGCACCTTGGGCAGAAGAGGCAGAGGTGGGAATGCGTAAACTGTCCATGCTGTACAACTGAATGAAAGGACTTCCGCTCTCCACGCCTTTGGATGAAAGGTCCTCGAACAAAACTTTTCCAATTGATGATTCCTGTGGGAGGCAAAAAGATCTATGTCTGGCCTCCCCCACGCTTGGATTATTTCTGTTAACACCTGAGGATGTAACTTCCATTCGTGTGGATCTGTCATATTTCTGCTTAGATTGTCTGCCAGTGTGTTTTCCAATCCTGGCAAGTACTGTGCTTGAAGTTCGATTTGCCATTCCAGAGCCAAGTTCCAAAGATTCATGGCTAGTCTGCACAAGGGGTATGAATGTGTTCCTCCTTGTTTGTTTATGTACCACATTACTGTGGTGTTGTCTGTTCTTATCAGTAAGTGTCCTGGATGCAGGAAGTCCTTGAAAGCTGTAATTGCATTTATTACTGCTAGCATTTCTTTTTGATTGATGTGAAGGTGCTTTTCCTTTTGGGACCATTTGCCCTGAATGCACCTGTCCGTCATGTGCGCCCCCAGGCGTAATCTGAGGCATCTGTTGTGATGACTTGCTTTGCTTGAGGCTTGCAGAATGGGAGGCCTGTGTTTGCTTGACATGCTTGGGCCCACCATAGAAATTCCTTTTGCAAACATGGAATTATTGGTATTATTGTTTCCAAACTGTGACTGTGTTGAGACCATAGGTTTTTTAGGTACCATTGAAGTTTCCTCATATGCAGCTTTGCACATGGGATTAAAAGAATGCAAGATGCCATGAATCCCAGAGCCTGCAGGATTTTCCTTGCAGTAAGCCTGGTACTTTTTGCTAGTATTTTGAAGTACTGAGATAGTTGCCCCTGTTTTTCTGGCGTAAGGTAGGCCATCTGGGTGTTTGTGTCCAAGTTGGCACCCAGGAAAGTTATTTTCTGAGATGGTGTTAGCCTTGATTTCTCTTTGTTGATTGTGTATCCCAGAGAAAGCAGTAACCGTGTCACATATGCCAGATGTTCCAGAAGTATGTGCTTGCTGTCCGCTTGGATCAGGCAGTCATCCGGATAAGGGTAAATTTGTATCCCTTGAAGTCTGCAGTAGGCGATCACTGATGCCAGGCACTTTGTGAATACTCTGGGTGCAGTAGATAAGCCAAAGGGCAATGCAGAGAATTGATAGTGGATTGAACCTGCAAGAAATCTGAGGTATCTTCTGCAGCTTTGTCTGATTGGGACATGCAGGTATGCCTCCTTAAGGTCCAATGTTACCAGCCAAAACTCCATGCCCAGCATGGGAAGAAGCTGCTGTAATGTGAGCATCTTGAATTTTGGTACAAGTAGAAATGTGTTTAGGATGGATAAGTCCAAAATGGGTCTCCAGTCGGTTCCTTTCCTTGGTACCAGAAAAAGTCTTGAATAAAAACCTTGACCTTGTTCGTGAGTAGGTACCTCTTGAATAGCTCTCATGCTTATGAGCTTTGAAATTTGCAGTTGTGCCTCTGCCCTTTGATTTTGTGGCAGGTTTGGCATGCCTCTCATTTTTGGAAGAGTGTGAAATTGAAATGTGTAGCCTCTGTTTATAATGTCCAGGATCCATTTGTCTGTTGTGACAATATGCCAATTGCTTGCAAATAATGCTAGCTTTCCTCCCAAAGGTGCTGCCAGCTGAGACATGCTTGGCATGGAAATGAGGGAGTCATTGGGTTTGCTTCCTGTATTGTTGTGCACTGTCTTCGCCACCTCTTGGTGCTGGAGTTTGCCATTGTCGGCCTCTATATGATCCTTGTGATTGCCCTCTGCCCCTTGTGCGTCTGTATCTACCTCTTTGGGTCTTGTCAGTGGCTGGAAAGGACCAGTTTTTTGAAGGCCAATTTCTGCTAAAACGTGGTGGTTGTACCTGTAAAAAAGCTTTGACAGTTTGCATAGATTTGGCTTTTTCTTCCATTTTCCGTAATATCTCCTCAGCATTAGTACCAAACAGCACATCCTTTTGTAAAGGAGCATCTAGAAGTTTAGCTTTCACATGATCAGGCAAATTTTGTTCCCTAAGCCGGGCATGTCTGCGAATGACTGATCCTGTAGCAGCCGCTCTACTTGAGGCCTCTAGGGCATCATAACCACATTGTAAGGTGTGTTTACCCACTTGCTCTGCACTATGCATCATATCCTGTAACTCCTTCAAATCTGGTTGTTCAGGTTGAGACATTTTATTCCTTAATTGTGATAACAGGAACTGTTGATATTTAAGCATATGAAACTGACAATTTAAGGCCCTCATGGCTAGGGTGGCCGAGGTATATACCTTTTTTCCCCACCTTTCTAAAGATCTTGACTCTTTCTGCAGGAAGTGGATTCTTGGCAGTGGAGGCCTTCAATCCCTTGGGGCCTTGTGAAATGGTTTCAGGGTCAGCATTATGGCTTTTGAAGAGAAATTGGTGAGAGTTAGGTACTCTGTAGTACCTATCAGGTTTGACTGGTGCAGGAGGCAGAGAATCCGGGTTAAGGCAAGCCTCCAAATAAACATCATCAAGTATGTCCAAAACAGGGGGTATAGCCAGAGGTCTGTGTTGAGGTAACAAAAGAAATTCCCTAAGTCTTTTCTTGGAATCGGAAAAGTCTTGGCCTTCCCAATGGAAGTGTTCCCTCAAAGTGTGCAAGGTTTCCCCAAAGGAAAAATCCTCACGAGGAGATACAGAAGGAATGGACTGCTCTGCATCCGAATCCTCAAAAGGGGAGTAAGAGTGTTCCTCTACATCAGAATGTTCTGATAAAATGGATCCCTGATCAGAAGAGGGAGAATCTTCCTCCACTCTGGGTCTCTTGTCTGGAGGGGGTTGAGAACCCCTGATAAGAGTAATTAAATCCTCAGCCATTTTAAGCATCTGTTTTTTAGGCATGGGACCTGGAGATGGGCCCTGTGCAACAGGCCTCTTGGGATGCCTGGCTGCTTTGGATTTAGTAAAGGCCTTAATAGAAAAAGAAGATGAGGGTCTAAAGATACCATGGGTGGAAGTGGACCTGTCCACATTAGTAGGCTCAACATTAGCAAAGGCTTTGGTGTCTGTAGTCTGGGAAAGGGCCGAGGTCCCAGCAGTCTCGGGTACAGAGGACACCGCCAAAGGAGTGTCGTCGGTAGTCAGGGACTGCAAAGGCGTCTCGCTGAGAACCGGACCACGTGTAGCCTGTTTAGGCGTGGTGTCGGCGGGGACCGCGGGCCTCGCGTGTCGGTCCTTGTCCTTGCGTTTTTTTGGACAAAACGGTAGTCGGAGTGTCCGACGACATTTTATAATCAAAGGCTTTACCAAAATAGTGTTGGGCGAACTCCGCCCGACGCTTAATAGTGCGCTTATTGAAGGTAGCGCAAAAGCGACAGCCCGAGATGTCGTGGTCTGGGCCTAAACAAGGTATGCAGAGGGAATGGAAATCCTTATGCGGTATTTGCTTCCCACAAGAAATACAATTATTAACTTTTTCTGACATCGGTCTGAGGCAAGAAAAGTTTCCCCAACGGGGTACTTAGCTTTAATGAAGACTTCGGTTTCCAATATTTCCGTAATTCAGGAGCTGGCTGACCGGCACTTGCGAACTGCTTCTGCTTCGGGCACCGCGCGGCAAAAAAGACTGAAGAACATGGCGTCGGCTGTGTCTTATATACTCCGGCCTCACTGACGTCAGGAGAGAAAGCGACTACAACCGACGCCGGACCTAGACTTTGGAATTCGGCCGACCGAGGGACAGACTGACGGCAGAGAACCCATCTGTGATTACTGCAGCTGTATGCACGATGAACATCACCACTGACCAACTAACATTTAGAAAGCTAAGAAATGACACTAAAAAGTCCATACTCTCTGATAAACAAAACTACTACTTACAATATCAACAACCTAATCACAACAACCCACAGAAATTCTGGGCCAGCATCAAGCAATTACTGCACCCTGGTAAATCTACTACACCAAACCCTCAAAATACAGACTTGAATAATCCAATCCATACAGCTAATACCTTCAATACCTTTTTTACAGATACTATCCAATTACTAGCCAGTCAACTAACACCTAATACCTTCACAATACCCTCATACTCCTCAACCCCACCACCCTCTTTTCATTTCAAACCTGTTACAACCTCATTTATTCAAACCCTTTTGAATAAACTGAAACCATGCTCTCCTTCTGCAGACCTACTGCCTTCTGAATATCTACAGATATCATCCAAGGCCATAGCCTATCCTATTTCCATATTGATAAATAGATCAATTACTGAAGGTTACATCCCCACCGTATGGAAAGTCTCCCACATAATCCCCCTACATAAAGGAGGACATTCCACAGAAATATCAAACTATCGCCCCATTGCCCTACTTTCTCCCCTAGCTAAAACTATGGAGAAGTGTATCCATAAGCAACTACTCCACCATCTAACTGAAAATAACTTACTTTCCAACTGTCAACATGGTTTCAGACCCTCACACAGCACTACCACTGCCCTCTTGTCTTTCACTGACTATATTAACAGGCACTGAAACCTGAATAACCTTTCTTCTGCTCTATTCATCGACCTGCCCAAAGCATTCGACATGGTAAACCACCAAATTCTCTTAAACATCCTGAAATCTCTCTCATTAGACCCACTTTCCATAAAATGTTTCCAATCCTACCTTGACAACCGACAACAAGCAGTACTTTGGCAAAACACTTTATCCACCCTTCTACCTGTTACCTTAGGAGTCCCTCAAGGATCCATACTTGGACCTCTTCTTTTCTCTATATTTATTAATGACCTTCATCTAGCTATCCCACAAGCCACCTGCATACAATATGCTGATGACTCAACCCTATTATGTTCAGCTACATCATCCCATGACCTTCATGCTCTCACCCAAAAAGTATTCAACATAGTTGAACAATGGTTCTCTCAGCATTGCCTCCTCTTGAACCCTAAAAAAACCAAACTTCTCCTCTTCACGCCTACTCATAAGTCCTCCCCTCTCCAATTCTCATTCTCCTGACTCTACCACCAAACTACTCAGTGTCACCATTGACAATAATCTCAGCTTTGACATCCACATCAATAATACCATAAAGACTGTTAATAAAAAAATCGGTACCCTCTACAGGATAAAACCCTTCCTTTCCCCCACTGCTAAAACTACAATTGCCCACACACACTTGATCTCTACACTCCTTTATGCCTCTCCCATTTTTACTAATCTCTCCAAGAATAACCTCAACAAATTGGAAATGGCTTATAATAACATAGCACGATTTGCTACAGGCAACCCATTCAGAACCCATCATTGCATTAACCTAAAACAGCTAGGATGGTTAGAACTACAACACCTGATTAAATTTCACCAACTCACCCTTGCCCACAACATCCTTTATAAACCTTCTAATACTCCAAGTTTATCTACCCTAATCACCCCCTATACAAATCTGAAGCCCTTACGCTCATCTCAAAAACTACTAGTCCACACCACTAAACCTAACAACAGAGCTGGGGATTCCCTTTTCTCTAATTCTGTACGTAAATCCTGGAATATTCTCCCTTGTGACCTCTCCTCACTCACCTCATTATCTCTCTCTAAAAATAGACTTGAACTTCTCCTCAAAACTCACTGGCTATGCCCCTGTTCCAAACCAGACTAGTCATCTACCTCTACTAAGTTATCTAACCTATCCAGTGCTTACTAGCCTCTGCTACTTTTTTCCCATCTCATCATACTTTTCTTATCTACCCCTTTTCTTTTTTTATATCCTCTTTTTACTTTCTCTTCTTAAGTAACTCCTTTGCTACATTACTACTCACCTAACTTCCTTTGTTTAACTTTGACCTAACCTGATATGTCTCCATACTTGAAATTTCACTGTTTTATGATTTTTTTTCCTCAATAATATATTCTGTTACAAACTCTGTACTGTTAATTACTTAATACCACTGTTGATGAGTTTTATTTCCTTAAGTTGCTATTTTTATTAGTATATTGATATTTTTTTTCTGTGTTGTTTGAACTTGTACTATTGTATTTAGACCATGTCTTGGAGCTTATCTCCCCGGGCTTCTACTGAAAAAGGACATGTATCCAGCTAGACTAGCCCGGTCAACAAATGTAAAATAAATAAATAAAAAGTCAGTAGGCCTGAATACACCCTCAGAAACCGGTGCCTGCACAGCGGCTCCGGTCCCACCCAAGGTAGAGACATGTGCAGGTTCCACAGTCGAAGAAGCATCTCGCGGCATACCAGACTCTGACTGGGTCTCAGTAGAGGCCTGAGAATCTGAAGTAGCGGGTATCAGGGGCTGCGAAAGCGCGTCACGGAGTACCAGCAAACTGGCGACTAGCTTAGGAGAAGCGTTGTCGGCAGCTTTGGACCTATGCTGTCTGTCTCTGTCTTTATCTTTGCGTTTTTTCGGAATGTCGGTAGTCGGGTGGCTTACCGAAGCCAATTCTGGATAATTGAACAGAGTACCAAAATATTTAGATACGTAAATGAACTGATGACAAATAGTACGAGGTTTGAATAAAGGCACAAAACCGACAGTGAGGTACGTCGTGGTCTGGGCCTAAGCAAGGAATGCAGTACGAATGAAAATCTTTATGAGGTATTTGCTTTCCACAAGAAATACAATTGTTAACTTTTACTGACATTGGTTTAGAGCAAGAAAAAGGATCCCCAACGGGGTACTTAGCTTAGATGAAGACTTCGGATCTGAAACTCGAAACTGAAAATTTCAGGAGTCGGCTGACCGGCACTTGCGAAATGCTTCTGCTTCGGGCACCGCACGGCAAGAAAGACTGATGTAATGGCATCGGCTGCCTGCTTTATACCCCTGTCTGACATCATGGAAGATGAGACAGCAACCAACGCAGGACCCAAGACTTTGATAATCAGGCCGACTGAGGGCTACTGCAAGCAGATAACCCAAATGTGATGACTGCAACAGTGAAACACGAAGAACATCTAGGGTCATCCAGACTGGGGTGCAGAAAGGCTCCTTTATTTTGAGGCAGAAGGTTCACACACTGAGGCAACACTTTCCACTTTTCCCTTGCAAGAATATGTAGGAGGAAAAAAGTATTTCCTGGGCCAAAGGGGGGCTATGACAATAGATTCTGACATGTCCTCTTTGATCTTTAGTAATACCCTATGGATCAGGGATATGGGAGAAGAAAGTGTAGAGAAACATATCTGTCCATCAGAGGAAGACTGCATCTATCTTTCAGGCCCCTGGAGTTGTTGCTCTGCAGCAGAACTTCCTCAGCTGTACATTCAGTGGTGAACCAAATGAGTATTTCAGGCATACCACAAAGTCTGGTCAGATCCAGCAAGACATCTCTGTTTTACATCTATTTGTGTAGATCTGTCTTTAATCAGCTCAACCTGTCTGGCATATTGTTCTCCTGGGAAAGGATGTAGGCTGCCAGAACAGTGATGCTGCCAACTGGGCAGTCTCCCAAGGTTGCACTGCTAAGTCTGTATGAGTGAGTTCTTCCCTGCAAGTTACTATACCATGTCCCAGTGGTACTGCCTGAACAAATTTGGAGGGCTCCCTTATCCTAAATTTGAAGGCTTTTTAGTGTCAGGACTGCCATTATTTTCCTTCACCTCTATATTTTTAATTCCTCATATCATGGGGTTCCATGTGCCATGCAACTGAACTGTCCTCACATAACCTCCACATGGTAGATGTAAGGTGTCTGTGGTTAGGATCTAGGTAGGCATCAGTGTTTTGAAGGGCACTTTCAGGATGAGCTGAAGCCGCCCAATCCACTTCCTTACGCATACAAGTAAATCTGGGGTTCCACAGACTATGAATGTTGGCACTATCAGTTTCTGAGGTACCACTGGCTAGGGGTACCATTAGGATACAGGAAGACAATAGACAGAGAGAGAGAGAGAGAGAGAAAACCTTGTCCTTTAGTAAAAAGGCCCTCTAAAGATCTGTATTCAAGAGTGCCCCTTGAAAAAGTAGGCCCTTTAAAGGGGTGCATTTGGACTTATTCAGTAGCAGGAGAAACTCATGTTTCTGAAGTAAGCCAAGACACAGTTCAAAGTTCAAGGTCCTGTGTATCGTCCTCCAGTGGAGTTTGCCTGAATCAGACAGTCCAGGTATGGGTAAATGTGAATGACCTTAATCCTGCTGTATCCAGCATTTGGTGAAGAGACTTTCTCAACTTAGGATTTAGAGTGGAGTTACCTGATGGTCCTATTGGACTTTTTTGACAAAATCGGCTTTGAATGCTCCCCGTCTTTTCTCATAATTACAGCAAAGCCAGCTCCATCTGCATTTCCTCAATCAAGCGGTGGCAGCCAATCGGATTCTTAAAATCCAAGCCACCGCTTGCCAGATGTGAGTTTCCATTGTCCTGCCCGAATAAACAGAGGGTCCAGCAGCAGTTATTCCTTTTTTCCCCCCACACATTTACAGAAATTACCTGCTTTGCTACTGGATCACTCAATGTATTTTCTGTGCTGATTTCATTGCTACAGAGGAGAGTACAGTCATGCTGAAACTGAATCAGCTGCAATGGATATCAATTACTGCAACTGACTTCACCAAAGACATTTTGTTTCCAAAGGTAATAGTATTGTACAAGTTTTGCAGGAAGTCTGTATAATGTATCTAAACTATAAAGTTTGGTGGTGACGGAAGTTGAAGCCTGCATATTCTGTAGTTTTCTAGCAAGTTCTGTTGGCCAGCTATGTAGCCAGTTTGTATTTGTAACCGACCAGTAGTGAGCATTTTACTGTGTCATTCCTATAAATTATTTATTCATTCATGAATGCTAAGCTAGTAGGAGTGACTTTTGTTGTGTGTGTGTGTTTGGGTGTCTGTCTGCTTGTGTGGGTAAATGCATGCATGAAAGCAGAATGTGTGTGTGTGTGTGTGTGTGTGTGTGTGTGTGTGTGTGTGTGTGTGTGTGTGTGTGTGTGTGTGTGTGAGAAACAAGAGGAGACCATCTCTGTGTATGAGAGCGAGTGATCAGTGCGCGACAGATGAAGCCTTTACTTTACAGTCGCTAAGCAGCTATTCGCTGTTTAGTGAGTGAAAAATAAAAGTCATGGCAAACAAACAATTCTGCTTGTGCAAGTGAATGCATGTATAAAATAAGGCAGCGTGTGCGTGTTTACGTTTCTCTCTGCATGTGTGAGTGAATGCATGCATGAAAGACAGTGTGTGTCAGGCTTTGAGACATTGAGAAATAAGTGAGACCGGTAGCATCATTACTTTTAAGGCATGCTGAACCTATTGCATTGTACAATATGTTCCTTTTTACACATAAATATATTGTCTTCAAAACACTTAAACGTCACGTGTAGCAATCAAATAGTGTTATGCATGATTTTATTTCAAACATGGAAGATATATATGATCTGAAATTGGAGCCTTAGGGATTACTTGAAGTATAGTGTGCATAACAGTGTCATTTCTCAGCCTAGTGAGTAAAATATCATATTTGACTGATCAGAGAGGGATAGCATGAAAAAGCACACTTTCCTGGAATTAGGTGTAAATAATCCAATGGTGTAAGAATATCAGAGTTGTTGTGTTTAGCTGGGTTGTATGAGCAGTGGTAAAATGCAGTTATGTTCATTCTATATAAATATATTGCCTTATGTAGCTGTTAGTATTATGGTGTTTGGATATATGGCGGCAAAGCACACAGTATGATGTTGGTTACCTGTAAATAAGTTAGTTTATGTAGCTGGGAGTTTTGTGAAGCTATGGATTATATGTACGTTTTGGCTGGATAATAATGTTCTGACTAACTGCCGAATTATTGTTATACAATCCCTTATGCTTAACGCTATTGAAAATACTGCTATCTCTGCAGGCAGTTTATTTATAGATCGTTGAGTATGACCACTGAAAAGCTGCATAACTACCCTACATCCAGCTATCTTGTGTGAGTGAATGCATTTATGCAAGCAAGAGACTCTGTGTGTGTGAGAGAGACTGAGTAATGAATGAGCGATTTTGTGTGTGTCAGGCATTGAGAGAGAATGAGTGAGTGTAAGGTAATGTTTCTGTAGTGGATCTCACAAAGTTGTTAAGTGATGTACTGTGGTTGTCTTTTTTTCTTGATCTGTTCTGTTGTTAAAACTTCTCTTCTAAACTATTGACATGGTATTATTTTTATTTGATATAATACATATAGTGTAATATGTTGGCGTTATTAGGGAAGTAGATTTGGGACACATCCTTTAATGGAAGTAGGGTACTGTTTTAGTCATATAGGAGGGGAGTCGCTATGAATTACGGTGGATAGAAAGAGAGTGACCGATGATTGTGTTTATTTGCAGTGATTATGCTGTTTGCTATATGTTTGGTTAGGGGAAATGTAAGGAATAGCAATACAGTGTTATATTGAATGTGTATGTGTTAGAGTGCAGATGCACATGATGGGCAGAAATGCTGCGTATGCTTCTCTTTGCTAGACCTACTACAGTATTCTAGTATTTGGATTTTTATTATCCAGTATGGTTAAATATAAACTCTCTAGACTTTTTATTAATTTGCAGTCTAAATGCTGATTAATTTCTTTTCATTTAGTTATATTATTTGTATTTAGTTTATTTCTGTTTGTTCACCAGGTAAGTGTACTGGCCTGTTGACCCCTTTTCAGCTACGTCTTGGACTCCCATCGTATTATAGTTTGGAAATTAACCTTTGATGTGTTTGGTGGCGTACACACCCCCGTAAACCTTTTTTTAGCATGCAGTGGAATATACATCAAAACACTCCAGGGGCACGACCCAACTGCTCGTTTTTCCGACAGGGTTTCTCATATTATTGGTAGTCACCCTAAGGAAAGTCAAGTACACTTCAAGGGTTATGTAATCAAGGCTGAAAGCATGCTGTACATTTTCTCTGGTAGACAATGCTAACTGGAAGAAAGACGTATTTACCAATGATTAATTGGGAAAAGAATGTTGAGACATTTACCTCGTGTGGCAGTGTGTGGGTGTGGTCTGCACTGTGCTGGAGAACTATCCTGAGTAGCTTTTATTTCTATATTGTAAAGTTTACTTTCTGTGATGAAGTTTAATGCAGTTATATGTCACATTATTCACTGTTTCTTTCTTAGTCCCAGTATGAATGTAGATAGTCTTTCTCTAATGATGTGCAAGTGCCAGTACGTATGTGCTGCAGAATCTAGGCTTTCATATTTCGGGCACCACTGAATGCAGTACTTAGCAGAAAGTACAGTTTTGTACCCACCATAAATGTAGATGTTCGAGTGCAGACACTGCTGCAGTCATTACACTTGGGTTATCCTGCCATCAGGCGGTTCCCCAGCCGGCCTGAGTTCCAAAGTCTTGGTCCGGCGTTGGTTGCTGTCGCCTCCTCCTCCCTGACGTCAGGGAGGATGCAGCCATGCCATTTTCTTCAGTTTTTCTTGCCCCAGATGTCAGGTGCTCCCAAATAGGTAGGCAATTCAAATTGCTAATAAAACATACATAAGAAATGCAAACAACATACTTTCAGCTACCAGCAAATACTCCCCATATGTAGTAAAAGGTAGTGGAACTAGGTACGTACTAGCCTGCAAGAGGGGAAGGAGGGAGGGTAACCTGGACTGCAGCAGTGTCTACACTAGAACATCTACATTTAAGGTAGGTACAAAACTGTACTATGTTCATCGTGAGACACTGTTGCAGTCATTACACTTGGGTAGAATCCCAAAGCTGAGGTAGGGTGGTTGGTTCTATAAGGCATTAGGGGTGGCTATAAGGCCCTGCAGCACTGCAGAGGTGAAGCCAGCTTTGGATTTAGAGTATAGAGGCAGATGGTAATGCTTGGTGAAGGCATGCACAGAACTCCATGTTGCTGCTTCCAAAATATCCTTGGTAGGTACTCCTCTGAGGTAGGCAGTTGAAGTGGCTGTTGCCCTGGTGGAGTGAGATCTAATGCTGTTAGGCACAGGTTTTCCATGGTGCGCATAGCAGAAACGTATGCAGTGTCCTATCCATTTGGAAATAGTCTGTTTTGAAACAGCTTTTCCCTGTGCTGCTGCAGCATATGCTACCAATAATTGCTCAGATTTTCTGAAAGCTTTGGTTTTGTCCAAGTAGAAGCGTAACTGTCTGTGAATGTCCAATGAATGCAGTAGTCTTTCCCCTTTATTCTGTTGTTTTGGATAAAAAGTAGGCAAGTGAATGGTTTGGTTTAGAGAGAAACTTGAAACCACCTTAGGCATAAACGTAGGGTTAGTTCTTAAGGACACCCTATCCTGGTGGAAAATGAGGAAAGGTTCCACTGCCATTACTGCCTGTAATTCTGAAACTCTTCTTGCAGAAGTTATTGCCAGGAGCAGAGCAGTTTTCCAAGAAATGTATTTTAATTCTGCCGTGCTAGCTGGTTCAAAAGGATGTAAAGTTAATTTTTCCAAAACAAAGTTGAGGTCCCAAGTTGGAGTTAGTGCTCTACGGGGCGGTCTTATGTTTTTAGCCCCTCTGAGGTACTGTTTTAGCAAAGGATTAGAGAAAATTGGTGGATCCGTGTTGTAATGTGCAGAGATGGCAGAGGCATGGATCTTGATGGATGTCCAGCATCTCAGTCAAATATTGTAGTATCTGAGGAATGTTTGGCACAAGAGGATCAAGGCTGTGAGCCTGGTTCCAGGCACAGAATATCTTCCATTTATCCGAGTAGGCTTTCCTGGTACTAGGCCTTCTGGCCTCCAGAATGACATCCATAACTGCTTTGGAGAAAGGCATTGCTTGCGTGGCTAGGGAATCTTCCATGCAGCTAGGTTTAGTGTCTTTAGCTGGCTGTGGAGTAACTGATTGTTGTGCTGAGACAGCAGATGTGGTATTTGAGGCAAAATCCAGGGTGGTCCTTGTGCTAAGTTTTTTAAGATTGGGTACCAGTGCTGGTGTGGCCAGTCTGGTGCAATCAGGATCATTTTTGGCTCTTCTTGCCTGGCTTTTGAGTACCTCTGGGAGAAAAAGGCAGTGGTGGAAAAGCATATACTTGTAGGTTTGTCCAGCTGAATGAGAGGGCATCCACTTTCCATGCTTGCAGATGGTAACTCCTTGTGCAGAATTTCTTTAGCTGGCAATTCATTGTGGAGGCACACAGATCTATGTCCGGGCTCCACCATTTCTTTGTTATCATTCTGAATATTTGAGGATTCAATTCCCATTCGTGGTGATCCATGATATTTCTGCATAAGTCGTCTGCCAGTGTGTTTTTCTCTCCTGGCAGGAATTGTGCTAGTAGATGAACTTGATAGTTTATAGCTGTATTCCACAAGGTCATGGCTTGTCTGCAGAGTGGGTAAGAGTGAGTGCCCCCTTGCTTGTTTATGTACCACATAACTGTGGTGTTGTCTGTCTTTAGTAGTAGTTGTCCTGGATGCAACAGGTCCTTGAAAGCTATAAGGGCATTTTGTACAGCTAGCATCTCTTTTTGATTGATGTCAAGATGCCTTTGTTCTGCAGGCCACTTGCCCTGAATACATTTTCCTGCCATGTGTGCTCCCCAGGCATAATCCGATGCATCTGTTGTCAGTGTTTGCCTGGCTGTGGGTTGAGTGAAGGCTGTCCCTTGTTGAGGTGACAAGCTTGAGCCCACCATCGAAACTCCTGTTGAAGGCAAGGTATTAGTGGTATAACTGTTTCCAAACTTTGACAGTGTTGAGACCATACATTCTTTAGGTACCATTGTAGTTTCCTCATATGCAGTCTGGCATATGGAATTAGTAGTATGCAAGATGCCATGAAGCCCAAGGCCTGCAGAATTTTTCTTGCAGGGAGTTGGGTCTTTGTTGCCATCAATTGAAAGTACTGTGTCAGTTGTCCTTGATTGTCTGGCGTGAGAAAAGCCATCTGGGCCGTTGTGTTCAAGCTGGCACTCAGGAATATTATCTCTTGTGAGGGCACTAGTTTTGATTTCTTTTAGTTTACTGTGTACCCCAGGCAACTTAATAATTTTTTTACAAACGCTAGATGCTGTAGAAGAATGTCCTTGCTCTCTGCTTGAATCAGGCAGTCGTCCAGGTATGGGTAAATTTGAATTCCTTTCTGTCTGCAAAATGCAATTACTGGTGCCAGGCACTTTCTGAAGACCCTGGGCGCACTAGATAATCCAAAGGGCAGTGCAGAGAATTGATAGTGCATTGGACCAGCTAAGAACCTGAGGTATCTTCTGCAGTTTTGTCTGATAGGGACATGCAGGTATGCCTCCTTGAGGTCCAAAGTCACGAGCCAAGCTTGCTTGCTTGCCCAGCATGGGAAGAAGCTGCTGTAATGTCAACATTTTGAATTTTGGAACATCCAGGTAAGTGTTTAGTGAAGAAAGATCCAGAATGGGCCTCCAGGCTTTGTCTTTTCTGGGAACCAGAAAGAGTCATGAGTAAAATCCTTGCCCTTGTTCCTGTGGTGGTACCTTTTGAATAGCTCCCATGTTCATGAGTGCCATAATTTGTTTTTGGGCCTCTACCCATTGATTTAGTGACAGATTTGGCATTCCTTTTAATCTTGGCAGAGTGTGAAAGTGGAACCTGTAACCTTTTGAAATAATATTGAGAACCCATTTGTCTTGGGTGATCATATGCCCAATTGTGATAAAAAAGTGCCAGTTTTCCTCCCAAAGGGGCTGCCAAGAGTGAGTTGTTTGGCAGCTGGAGTGGGAAGTCATTGGGGCTGTTTTTTATATGGTTGGTGCCTGTCTTCCCCTTCTTTCTGGCCTGATGCACTCCATTGTCGAGGCCTGTAAGGACCTTGTGGTTGACCTCTACCTCTTGGCTGTCTTTATTTGCCCCTTTGAGGTCTGTCATTAACTGGAAAGGACCAATTCTTTGTTGGCCAGTTTCTACTAAATCGAGGAGGCTGAACCTGTAAGAAATCCTTCACTGTTTGCATAGATTTTGCCTTATCCTCCATTTTCTTTAATACCTCTTCTGCCTCAACTCCAAATAAAACATCCTGCTGTAAAGGTGCATCCAGTAATTTAGCTTTAACATGATCTGGTAACGTATGTTCTTTTAACCATGCATGTCTTCTAATGACAGAGCCTGCAACTGCTGCTCTACATGAGGCCTCTAAAGAATCAAAACCACATTGCAAAGTATGCATTCCCACTTGTTCAGCGGCATGCAATAAATCCTGCATTTCTTTAAAATTAGGAGGATCTGTATCTGGAAGCATTTTTTGTTTCAACTGATACATCAAAAATTGCTGATATTTTAGCATGTGAAACTGGCAATTTAAGGCTCTCATTGCTAAAGTTGTAGACGTATATACTTTCTTTCCCCATCTGTCTAGTGCTCTGGAATCTCTGTCAGAGGGAACTGGGTTCTTTGCTGAGGCCTTAACCCCTTTGGGTCCCTGAGAAATAATTTCAGGATCAGCAACAGGGCTTTTATACAGAAATTTGTGCGAGTCAGGGACTCGGTAATATCTGTCCAGTTTAAGTGGAGCTGGAGGTAAGGAATCAGGATTTAAGCTGGATTCAGTGTACACATCATCCACAATATCTAGCACTGGCGGAATAGCCAGGGGTCTGTGTTGAGATAATAATAGGAAGCCTTTTCTTGGATTCTGAATAATCCTGGCCTTCCCAATGGAAATGCTCCCACATGGTATGTAAGGTTTCCCCAAAGGAGTAGTCCTCAGGCGGAGAAGCTGATGGAATAGATTCCTCAGCATCAGAATCCTCATAAGGGGGTAAAGAATATCCCAGGTCTGAGGATGCATCTGAGGAAATGGACCCCTGGTTGGATGAATCAGAATCTGCATCCTGTCTAGGCCTTTTATCAGGTGGGGGATGGGAACCCCTGATCAGAGTGATTAGGTCTTCGGCCATTTTGAGCATTTGTTTCTTAGGTATGGAGGCTTGTCCTGTAGAATGCTGTACTTGTTTCTTAGTTTTTAAAGGAGGCTTTGACTTAGAAGAGGGTTTAATGTTTAGCTGAGTAGGTGTGAAGACACCCTCTGAAGCTGCGGGTAGCTCAGGTACTCTGGATCTCTCTGCAGGAGGTCTGCTGAAAAGCTAGTGCGTCCAAAGGCCCAGCCATCTCCACGTGGGGGTCGGGGGTGGCCTGTGGTTCTGCAGAAGCGGTCGTCAGGGGCTGCGAAGGGACCTCACTGAAAACCGGAGAACCGGTGACTGGCCTAGAAGAGGCTTTGTCGTCAGTTTTGGGCCTCGGATGCCTATCCTTGTCTTCGCACTTTTTATGAATACCAGTCGTCGGAAGTTCCGACGGCATGGTATAATTAAATTTTCTGCCAAAGTAATGTCGGGCAAAATCAAACTGACGTTTAATAGTGCGCTTATTAAACCTAGCACAAAACCGACAACCAGTAACGCCGTGGTCTGGGCCTAGGCATGGAATACAATAAGAATGGAAATCCTTATGAGGTATTTGCTTCCCACAAGAAATACAGTTATTAACTTTTACTGACATCGGTCTGAGGCAAGAAAAAGTTTACCCAACGGGGTACTTAGCTTTGTAGAAGACTTTGGTTTTGGATTCGGAATGGAAATCTCAGGAGGAGGCCGACCGGCACTTGCGAACTGCTTTTGCTTCGGGCACCGAGCGGCAAGAAAGACTTAAGAAAATGGGGTCGGCTGCATCTTATATACCCCTGTCAGACTGACGTCAGGGAGGAGGCGAGAGCAACCGACACCGGACCAAGACTTTGGAATTCAGGCCGGCTGGGGAACCGCCTGACGGCAGGATAACCCAAGTGTAATGACTGCAGCAGTGTCACACGATGAACTTCTGCACATTTCTGAAACACTATGTGGAGAATCTGGTCCTGCATAAACACTGTTCACAGGGTAGCATCAGAAGGTATGAAGAAAAAATAGTAGTCTTTGGTGAGTTTGTGGAAGGTGCAGATTTGCAAGGCTATTTAATTTCCCAAAGGGTATTATGCATTTCTTTGCATTTAGTTTGAGAACATAACTCTGACACCAGTTATTGGTCAATGTCATTCTTCGTGTATGATGTCAGCATCATAAAGGGCCACTGGTTGCCTCCAGGTTGCAGGCATCCACAAACATGGTCAGCCAAAAACCACCTACATTTGACATGACATTGAGAAGTGTATTCCAAACAGCACGGGGCCCAGCACTGAGCCCTGTGGTGCTCCACTGGTGACTCCTCTCTTGCTGAATGTGGATTCCCCACTGTAATAAAATTTATCCTATGAGTCATTTGGCTATGCATCTGGTGACATGGAGGTTTGTGCCCAGTTTTGTGAGTTTATCTGTAATGCCAGACTACGTTAATGTGCTGAATGCCTTGGCCAGGCCATGGTGGCTGGTCTGCGCTGTCTTACCCTCATCCATGGTCTTGGTCACCTTTTCAGGGAGGTACAACAGATTGGGCGGGCATGACCTGCCCTTGAGGGGGCTGAACTGGGTTGGGACTTGAGTTTGGAGATTTCCTATATTGTTGTCAGTCAGGTCCAGGATTGTCCTTTCCATGGCCTTGCATATGGAGTTAGTCAGACTTGTGGGACTGTAGTTTCACAGGTTCATTGACGGTCCCTCTCTTGTGCGAATGGATGACTGTTGCTGTCCTCCACTCTACTGCTATAAAGCCTGTTTGGAGACTGTGGTTAAATAGAGATCAGAATGGCTTCTCTAGGTCATGATTCATACAATTTAATAGGTACCCTGGGATTCTGTCAGGGTCCACTGATGCCATGAGTCTAAACATGAAACTGCACTCATTGCAAGCATTCTTAACCCTGGAAAATGCTGACATCTGCACAGTTACAGAAACCTGGTTCAAGCTGCGGAGAGCACCCGAGCCTTACCTGGTTACTCATCCTGTCATATATTCAGACCCCAAACTGTGGGCAGTAAAGCCAAAGGCAGTGGAGTTTCAATATATATTAAAGACATACATGCCTCCAGGCTGGTCAAACAGTATGATGCACAGGAGACACTCCAGGTGCAGTTAACCACTGACAAGACCCCTATTTAAATCAAAGCTAGCTACCAGCCCCCAAATCTGTCTCAAGATGCCCAATCCAAATAGCTGGACCTCTTCAGTCGTAATGGATTTGGGAACCCAGGTTGACAGCAACCTGACTTTAACCACCATGCTCCTTCTGTTGTATGGAAAGCTTTCTACATGGCACACCTCATAGGTAAGGGTATCTCACCCAGAGACACGGAGGTCATAACATCCCTGTATTCTTCCCTTATAAGGCCCATTATTGAGTACAATGCCGCTTTCAGCATGTACCTCACTAAGCACATGCAGCAGCTGGAGAGACCACAAAGGTTCCTCATAAGGAGAATCCAGGGCCTCAAACATCTGCCATACACAGACAGGTTAGGTTGAAAGCCCTATCCCTCTACTCAATTTCATATTTACTCCTCAGAGGTCTCTTCTGTCTGGTACAGAAGGCGATCTCAGACCCACCTTGATGGGACTGCTGCATATCCAAAGTCAAGCTCCATTTGAGTAACCCACATGTGTGGCCTCAATCTGGTCTTTGACATCAATAGGACTTATTGGCAGGACAGATGTGTCCCAGAGACTCCCCCATCTGTGAAAGAAACTGTCTCTCCAGGTTAAGCAGAGTACCTCTTTACCCCTTTTTAAGCGCAACCTGGATCACAGGATGGGAAACAGAAAATACACCCCTGGGATACCACCCATGTCCCTGTTGGACAGGGGCATCGGGTGCTGACTTGTCTAAACATGGACTACCCTCTTGGCTAGGCTTATAAGGGCCTCAGGGCCAATAGCCTAATAACTTCCGATAAGAGACTGTGTGCATGTGTTACTTTGATATCTCTATGAAGTTTCATTTACAGACATTGTTGCAAAGTAGAAAAAACACTTATAGCCTCTGACATTTCATTTGATTTTATTACATATGTACAGCATTCATTACCAGTTGTACATTTCTCTACTAAAAATATCTCTGCAAGTGATCGATATGCTGTTTGAGATAGAGTTGAGGTCCCTTTGGTCATTTCCGATGTCCATGCATATATTCATTTTGAAAAGAATCGTTTTGTGACATTACATTTGAATCTGTTGATGTTGCTGAAAAGTTTGACAAAGTATGGAAGAAAAGAAACTTTGTGATATGTGGAATGCTTATTCATTCTCCGTTTCTAACATGTCTTACAAGCAAAAATAATTTTGTTCTGCTGAAGTTGACGAAACTCAAGTTAAACAATATTTTTTCTATTCACTGCAAACGAGTTACTGATACAAGGAAAATGTTTTGATGCTAGAGGGTTATTGCTGAAAACAGAGCTTATGTTTCTTGTAAGATTCGACCTAAAACATTTTTTTTTGTGGCTTCATTACTCATTTAATTCAAAGTGCCCAAAAAGCAAATAAAGTTAATGTGAGGAAATGGTCATACTGCTGCTAAATGTGTGCCTTTTTGTAAAAAATACAGAAGGTCATTTTTGGTTTAACTGTTCTCTTTTATGAGAGCCTGAACATAGTACTTCTAAGCAAATGGAAAATTTATGGATAGGTACAGCTTAATCAAATGTTATCTATTGCTACTGCAGAATTTAATGCTACATTTGAAGGTGGAAGTGAGGATGATAGTATGCCAGAATTAGAAAAGGTGTAAAAGGGAGATGATACTTCTAGTTCTGTTTTAGACTCAACTATTGGTAAAAAGAGTTTATACATGTAAAATAAAACAGGTGTTAAAAATGTACGCCCTATTACCTGACGAGCCTGGTCTGCAAGGCCATGGAACGTATCATCATGGAACTCAAAAACAAAGACATTGGTAACCTCTAAACTCTGGACCCCACCCAGTTCGGGTTTGTGAAAGGCAGATCATGCCTTCTGAACCTGATCGACTTCTTTGAGGCAGTCACCGAAGCCGTAGACGAGGGTAAGGTGGTTCATACAGCCTATCATGAACTCGCCAAGGCTTTCAACACCATCCCCCATTCTGGAATTATAGCTAAACTCACTAAACTAGGTATAAATCCCTACAAGATGGGTTGCCAACTGGCTCACTGACAGAACCCACACTGTAAAAGTTGCAGACTCCAAATCTGACTTCAAACCAGTGATAAGTGGAGTACCACAGGGTTCAGTCCTGGGACCTCTCCTGTTTAGTATCTACTTCTCTGAAATACAGGCTAACACAGAAGGCCTCTGGCTAACGAAGTTCGCAGATGACTACAAACTAGGAGCCATAGTAGAGTCCCCAAATGATGTGGACATCCTACAGAAGGGCCTCCCTGAGACAGATGTCTGGTGTCAGAGGCATAGCCTCAAGCTCAATGCCAAAAAGTGCATTGTCATCCCCTTTGGTAAAAACTCTGTACCCTTGAACTACCACATAAATGACAGTCTACTTAATGCAGAATGTGTGATAAGAGACCTTGGGACCCAGGTGGACAGTAGTCTCTCCTTTGATAATCATATCGCCACAGTAGTCAGGAAATCCTTCTATGTGGCACACCTCATCACAAAAGGGTTCTCATCCAGGAAAAAAAGAGGTCATTGCTCCCCTCTACTCGGCACTCATTAGACCCATTATAGAGTACAACGCCCCTTTTGGAATTGACCTCACAAGATATCTACAGCAGCTGGAAAGGCCACAGAAGTACCTCACAAAGAGGATTATTGGCCTCAAACAGATGCCCTACACTGACAGTCTCAAAAAACTCCAGCTTTATTCTGTAGCATATCGCCTACTCTGAGGAGATCACTGCCTAACATATAAAGACATGTTAAACCCAGAGCTGTTGGACATGCTACACTTAAAGAAATCCCAGTCCCTCTGAGCTACATGCTCTAGGGACCTAAACCTTGTCACCACAATAAACAGGACATGCTGGAGGGATAGATTCCTGTCCCAGAGACTTCCTATACTCTGGAACAAGCTACTCATCTATGTCAAGCAAAGTTCCTCATTAGCACTCAAGAAAAATCTTGATGAGTGGATGGGAAAAAGGAAATACACCCCAGGGATCACTTCTGTGGCTCTGCTCGACAGGGGCACAGGAAATTAACTTTCTTGGGTGGCATAAGCCAGGGAACTTTGTTGGCTAGGCTTACTTAGGACCTTGGGCCGATAGCCTAGTACCTACCTATGAACCTACAAAGAAGGCAAAGGAAAATGCAACTGTGTGTTGTTTGAATGTTTGTTAAATGAATATAGAAGAATATTTTTATTGAGATTTGTAGAAAAAGTAGAGTTGATATTTTCTGTCTGTAAGATATTAGATCCTTAAATGCTGTATAGAGACATCAAGTAGAAAGTATGTGGAGTTATAAGATATTATGGAGACGCTACTATTTCTGGAATAGCTGTTCTTTTCCGATCACACGTGGCATTATTAGATTTTCAAGTGGGCGTCCCGGATCGATAATTGATATGTGATACTATTACTCATGTTGATATTTTTTTGACTTAGTTACTTATGCACGTTATAGTTTTCAGTTTAGGAAATAATTATTTATTGATTTACAGTTATTTTTGTCAATAGTACGATTATTTTGACAGATTATACAGGCCCTATTTATATAAAAGGGAAGCTCTCTAAAGAAATTATTTTGCATACACACCAGATTTGCATTTAGTCTGTTCTGACACAGTAGATGTTATACCTATGGATCATAAAGCTGTTTTGCCTGAAACTGTAAAAATTTTTTCGTGTATTGTAGGAGGGAAAAGAATTGCAAAACTGAATGGATGGGTTATTTATACTGTTGAATGACTTTTTTATACAAAGCCTTTTGGAAATAGACTCTCACATTAGTTCCTTTTAGTACTACTTAGTCCACATGGTGGCTCCATCATAAATTAAAATATAAAGATTTATTTTTTTTACACAACTTGTACATTTTTGCATTTTAAGAAACAAAAAGACATTCAAATTTATAATCCATCTTATAGTGTTGATAGAATTTCTTCTGAAACTTTATTCAAAGTAACATTAATTAGAATGCCAAATTTACTATATAATCAGCGGTTTGGGATTTTTTTGTAAATTATAAATTTCCATTATTGAGTATAACACAAAAGAAATATACTGATTCTATGGTAGCATTACAGACGGTAGATGGAACTGTTACATCACCAAAAGATGATATGCAAGTTGTAGAAGGTTATCTTTCTAAACAATTTACACCTCATGAGGAGGAGTTCTGTTTGGTCCTTACCTACTCAGGAGGGACACGGTTTAATAAAGCCCATCTCTACAAAAGAAAACTCATCTTCTGGTATAGATGGAATTTGATATGAATATTACATATCTATGTTTTTATCTTGCAAAACTGCTGTCTTACATGTCTTTAAAGAATGGCTATTAGGTGGATTTGTTATTATAACTTAGAGAAATAATATACACTACAAGTTTAGAACATAGAGGAATACTTGCTTCTTGTGATGTGGAAAAAGCATATGATACTATTTCTCATACTATGTTATGGCATGTTCTTAAATGTTACAATATTTCTGACATTTTATTGGAAAAATATCTATAATAACACTTGGGTTAGACCCATGGTAATAGTTACATTGGAATTTGTGGTACTTGCGTATTATCGCAACCACATTCCGAACAGAAGCGGCTCATTTCCAAGCCATTCTCCTTCAGGAATGTGTCATATATAGGTCGCCAAGTTTGTGAAAATAAGTTGACAAGTAAAAGTTGAAAAATTATTTGTTTTCTTCAGAAAACTTGAAGTAGTCAGTGCCTGTCATATGTTTCAAGTGCCCGCGATTTTTGCATTTACTGTAGTTATTGCTATTTAGAGAATGCATGACGAAACAAAACACGTTGTTATGCTCACTTTGTAAGTCAACTACTATCATCTTTACAAATCATCCTTTTATTTTAACTGCACATATATACTTGAAACTCTTTGAGCCAAGCCACACCAAAGTGAGAAATTACTTGCTTTTTTCAGACAAGTAAACTACGGTCCACCTGTCAAACAGATCAAGTCTACAGGATTTTGCATGTAATCATTGGTCTTCAGAGAATGCCTGCCAAAACAAAACACATTGTTCTGTTCACCTTGTAAGTGAACTAGTTTAATATTTCTACATCATCTAAGTGCGCCTATACAAGTGAAACTCCTTGAGCCAAGCCACCCCATTTCAGGGACTGCCTGCCTCTTTAGGTTTTTTTCTTTTTCCTTTTCTTTTTGGGGATGGACGAATGCGTACAGCATAACCCTTTGGGCCATGGGGCCACACATGGAAATGCCCCCGGAAATCCGCTGAAGAAACATTTTAACAAAATACATTTTCACTGCTCTCCTTGTAACATCTGTATTTAAATGTTTTCTAAAATACATTTGAATGTATTAGACCAAGACAATGTACTGTTCATGATGAAACTGGCCTGTGAACACACACTTGAAATGTGGTTGCGATAATACGTACGTACCAAATTTGTAGAGGCATTAAGCAAGGATGGCTACTAAGTAGTAGTTTATTTTTCTTAGTTATAAAGGCTGTAAAAATGAGGATTGCTACTTTTCAAGTTCTCTTCCTTTATGGCATATTGTTCTATCCGTCTCTATTCCTTGGAAACTGCCTTATGCAGATTCACTTTTGGTATATAGTTTATTATGTGCTTCTTCTCTAAGATGTATTTCAAGAACCCAACCTTTTTCAATAGCTGCCATGGGATCTTTTACATCCACCTGAGCTGCAACCAACTCAAGCAGATGGGGCCTAGGTTTATCATCTCCTCTGAAGGGTGACACACACAGGAGTGCAGCCCCTCCATTCTGCTACACTAGTGTGTCAGTAACTGATCTGTCTGCTGTATGAATAAAACCCACAGCCTTCTGCACCAAATCAAGTGTGCTATCTGTTGTGCCACTGACACTGCCAAAGTATATTTTCTATCAGCAGACAAGCTATCTAGACTAGGTAACGTCTTTGTGTTCAACACAACACTTTTCAGAAACATCCATAGTTTTCATGTAAATTTTAGCTCTGACATTCTTATTCCTAAAACTGATGACTTCTGCAGAAAAAGTTATGAATTACCCATGATCAAGGACAATAATTATGATTATAGACTTATTTTACTTCAGAAAATGTTTATTAAGCCACATTATCTTATTCCATCAATCTCAAGTTAACAATACTAATATTTTAAAAGTGTTCCTGATTATGTTGAAATGTTGGAATGGTGGATAACAGGAACAGTGCTGATAAATATATCCAAACATTCTGAACGTATATTCTGATTTAGTCTTTCTTTCTACTGAATAATGCCTGGGTGGTACGAGAGGCTTACTATTCTACTGCTGATTGTTGGCATTGGTCAACCAGATATTTTGGACAATATTTCTGCCTTTTTTACTTCAGTTTCTTATTGTAACCAGAGGGATGGTTAGGTGGGATAACATGAATTACTACTTTTGGACTAATTCTTATATGGATCAGCCAGACAAGTTTGACATTTCTGCTTGCATTATTGTATTTCTGATTATACTCAGTAGTTGCCTGAGTGAGATAAAGGTTATTACTTGCTGACTACTACTAGCATGGAGCTACCATACATATTCTGGGCATTTTTCTTGGCTTTCAGTCATGTGTGGAATTTAGGTGGGAGGAAGGACTCAGTAATATGTGTGTTACACTATTTTACTGAATTACTCAGGTCTTCTCCTTACAGATGATGAGTCTATGTTACACAACAGCTGCACAAGGTAATATAATGAATGACTACTCAACAGGTTATGTGCAGCAATTATCAGATTCAGGTGCCTAGGCAGCGCGACATCCCCCTGTGAGACAGCTGGATTTGGACACATGGCAGGTTGGCAGTTTAGCTGCAGTGACAAATGCCTGTGGACAATTCCCTGTGGGAATAGAGGAACCCCCTGCACCCTAACCATAGGTGGCAGACACAAACCCCAATGGTGATACACTCTGCAACCTCCCCCAGAAGCCAATATGTGCGACTGTCAGTTGAACATGTGGCCGTCACTGGATGCCATGTGGACATAAAAGTGGTACTGTGAAATCCTTGTGCTGTGGGCAAAGCCTTTATTAACACAACATGTAAAGTGATGTGTGCAGTGCTTGGTGCGTACTAAACCCAAATATATTCACAACTTGTAGAAATGTGCCACAGCACATAGGAAATCCTGCACATCACTGCAGTCACACTTATGTTGCAAGATGTGCTTTAGATGACGCTCCCTTAAAATAATAGCCTTCCTACGTGATGTCACAGGCATCACCTTCAAAATTGACTCTCTTCGGGTATCTGTCAGGTTCTGTTCCTGTTGCAGAACAGACAGAAGGTCTGACAGCTGCACTGTAGGGCGTCCAAGTAACACTCAGTCGATGATGCCATGCCTCCACTTGGTTATTAGTCCGCGGGAAGTCCATGTCAGACACATCACACACATTCCAAAACTTCAACAGGTAGGAAGATGGCAGGCGGTGTGCTGAGCCACGCACATAATGATGGTGCAGAAATACACCTATAGGCTTAGCACAGTCAAGTAAGGTAGCCACAACATCCAGAAATGCGAGGATAACATCTTCTAGTGGTAGGAATGCCAACGCAATCAGCTTGTGGATGGCTATTGAAAATGCAGTGTCAGTACCATACAGGGCCACAAGGTGGTGATGCTGGATCTGGCACCAAATGATCTGTGCAAAATGGAATAGGCACCCCTTCAGAATACTCTTAGGGAATGTCTATAGGCTCTCACGGATCACTGCCTTCTCAAGATCAGTCATAATGTACTGTGGAGCCAAGGTGCATCCCTGATCTGCAGCCATACCCTTCAGTATTTCCCACATATTGTTGTATGCAGACTCTGATTTCCATGTCATTAGACAGTACATCAGAGGGAAAATCCTTGTGAGGTGGGGGTGCCAATACATCCATGTAAAGTATACAGCTGATGGCAAATATCAGCTCGTGTTGGGAAGGTGCCATCCCTAAGTATGATGTCTGACCTGCACAAATCTGCCAGACTTTGTGCTGTAGTTAATAGCACCAAGGAATCAGTCCCATCCATATCAGACTTTCTGCAGAGGATAAAGCTGCCACTATGGAGTGGATACTGGCTGACATCGATATCTGCAAGTGTTGCTGGAGGTGTGGACATGGATGCCCATGCCCTCTGTCATACCCTGGTGATGCTATGATGCAGAGTGGCACGGCAAGGCATCTCTTGTAGAACATTGTCATCCACTGTGCCTAAGAATCATCCTGGTGAACAGTGATGGCATGACCCCTACAGGCCTTTATTCTCCGCTCAATACATGCCCAGTACCGTTTAGGGGGGGTGCTTCATGCTCTAAATGGTAGAGGTATCCCTCCACTACCAGCATTGGTTTGCCCTGTTGGCTGGGCACTGTGCTGCATCTGTTGCCAAGCTTACCTGGGCTATACATGTACACAGATTCCATCTTGGCAACACTACTTGTAGATGGCCTCTCGGTATACATCACATCCAGTGTAGCAGGGAACAGAATGTAGACAACTTCAGTACAGGCCACTATCAGACTTTGGGTATGTTGCTGTACAGCACCTTGTGTTGCACCCTTCTGTATAAGCGCTGTCTGCCACAGTGGCCCTTTGCAGCAGTACACACACCACCTTGAGTTGTATCCTTCTGTATAAGCGCTGTCTGCCACAGTGGCCTTGTGCAGCAGTATACACACCACCTTGCTCTTACTACCTGTCCTGCTAGGATTCTCTATGTGCAGTTCACACCGCAGTGGAATTGACAAGAGAATGTAGTCCAGCAGGAGTCTATCCAGCTTGCTTACACCACTGGTTCTGCATGTACTGCACAAGTCCCCTTTAACTCCTAGCTATTGCTGATGACCAATCAGGGTGCGAGTCCCAGTCTCAGTTTCAGTGACAGAGACTACATAGGGATGTATCCCTGTGTAGCACCCTTTTCTGCCTACATGCCTCTGCATATGTGGGTACCCCAGCTGCAACAACCATTGGATGGGTTTGGCAACCTCTACATTACACACATGCTGCTTCACTGGTCTACAGTCTGTTGTGGACTTGGAGGTGGGTTGATACTCTTTTGTGTCCCTTACATACTTTCCCTCATCTTTGTGTCAGTGTTCTCTTCTACAGTGGTTGCTTTTGCACTGTTGGGTAGGTGGTCTGTGAATGCTAGGGTTGACATGTTTCCACCTGCCACTGCACTAGGGTGGCTCTGGCAGGATAGTGCCTTTCTGTTGCAGGCATACCTCTCAACCTCTTAGAGTAAGTAATATGGACAACTCCATAAGAATAGTGGTACAAATATGGACACCTTTTAGATCTTGCTTTTACAAACTTAAAAAGTTGATAGAATAACAGGTTGTGCATTAGCATGACTTTTATGAAGGTTATGAAGTCTGAAACTCAAATGTCTGTCATTATTTTATGAATCCTATGTACAATGATTTGCCACTAATTTGCCACACAGCCACAATAGTTTGACATATGGGACATACATATTATGCAAAACTCCAGGTAGCCTGCAAAAACTGTACAGTTGGGAGGTATGGGCAGGGATGCTTGTGGTGTTGTAACTTGTGTACAGTGCGCATGTACAAGGGTATCGCTCAGCTGCAGCTTCTTTGGCATTTTCTGCCCGACAGCTTCCCACAGCGAGGTTTACTGCATGGGTTGTGTTTGGGGGATTAGTATGCTTGTACGGGGCTACTGGTAAGCTGCATTTTCTTTATTTTTCTGTTTGGGCCTTCTTAACCACTTGTCCTGCTGATCACTTGTCTAGTGCGGTTGTTTCCACTGTCAGGAAACAGCCCGCTTATTTACGTTAGGAGATGTCTCCTTTTGTCTGTTTTCCTGCCTGCGTTGATGCAAACAGCATCTCTCTCTTTCGGCTGCACCGCTCTATGATCTACCAGTACTGTGACCTTCTGCTTTCGGCATTATAGCTCGTAGGCAATTGTCTCGCGATCTACATGCCGGAACCCCAATTATGACCTGTGTCTGAGCATGCATAACTTTGCAGTAATGAAATGCAGGTCAGTATCACATTAACAATAAGTGTAGTTACAATACAGCACTGAGTCATTATCACTTTTCAGGGAAAACTCTCAGCAGCTGTCACTATTATTCACATAAGTAAAATTCGTTATCACATTGATGAATGCACAAGCCAGATTTGGGTTTTTTTCTACTTGGAGTCATTGCAGGAAACCTCCCCACTAGTTTCTTTCTGTCATTTTTACAATTTTTTGATAAACAGTAAAGTTTCCATTGCAGTTATATGCTTCACATTTTTGTGAACTACTGCAATTAAACATCATATCATGGAGTAATGTCCTGTATCACATAGTCACTATATAGTTTGCTGTTGTGTTGCTTACCAAGTGCCTCTGTGCAGGTATATAACATCAGAATGTTCTATACTGTTGTGTTTTTCATGTGTACTTTCAAGTGGAAAGCAACACATCACCCAACAATGATGCCATCGGTTGACGAAAAAGCAAGCAGCATTTACCTGTTGGGTGAGGAAACAGACTCTGATGGTTGTAGCAGTGATTCAGACATGGGTATGTACCTTGAGCCACCACGTAATACCAACCAGAGTGAGGATGAAGATTCTGACATGGACGACGAGATTTCACTCACACATCTGTGTGCGAAGGCCATTGCCTTTGATATGGATGATGACCCTGTGCCAGCCATTCCTGACAGACCACTGACAGACCACTACAACTTGCCACAGAAGAGCTGACCAATAATGGTGAAACTGACCATGATAGTGAGGATGAGGTACCACTTGCACTCCTAAGGAAGGGGGCTAACACACAATGGTCAACCAGTGCAGTCTGATTTTGGCACAGACAATGAATTGCCTTTCTCTGTGTTCAAGAAAGCGCATGGTATGACTGACAGACCTATGACGTCCCCCACAGTCCATGACAGTGCAAGTGCTGAGAAAGATATGGATGTTCCTTCGACTGTACATGAGGGTCAAAGTAGTGCAGAGTATGTGGATTGGGATGGAGAAAATCCACTAGATCTGAGTTGAGGTAGCTCCTTGTCAAGCAAGGATATGATTGTGCCTCAGCAAAGAACGTCTGTTAGTACTTCACTAACAAGTTCATGTAATACAGTTGGTACTGACACTGATGAGAGAGCACCATCACTGACCCATACAGAACTTTCCATTTCCAACTGTTCTAGGTGACCCAGTAAGGTACGCAGAGCATGCCCAACAAGTAAAATCACTTGGGAAAAATGCCTCACAGCAGTACACATTGATGACTTTGTGGGGCCAGTAGGCCCTGTAAACAACTTGGGCTCAGATAGCATAGAGATGGACTTTATGAATTTGATGTTCCCAGGGGAGCTGTACACCATTATTGCCAATGAAACCAATCGCTATGCTGCACAGAGGCAGGCTGCAGCAAGCAAGGTTGATACACAGTGGAGTCCTGTTTGTCCAGAAGACATGCACACATTTTTAGGTGTCAGAATATACATGTCTATTGTACATGTTCCTGAATACAGGCAGTACTGGGAAACACACCATGTACATGGTCGCTTCCCAATAGCTGAGAACATGACCCGAGAGAGGTTTGAAAAAATTCAGCAGTATTTCCACTGCAACAACCGCCTGAGCCTACCCCAGGACTCTGTGGGTCATGATAAGCTACATCATGTACGGGCAATACTGGATGCAGTACTTTATGCATGCAGGACACAGTACAATATGCATTGTGAGGTGGATGTAAACGAAGCCATGGTCAGCTTCTATGGACGCTTGACATTTAGACAGTTTATGCCTGGTAAGCCAGAGAGGCATGGCATTAAGGTGTTGGTGTTGGCAGGTTCCACCAATGGGTATGTATGTGAATTCCAGGTATACACTAGAAAAGCAGAGCAGAATACAGAGGTCGGACTGGAACACAGAGTTGTGGTTGACTTAACTAGGGGACTGATTGGCATGAAACATCACATTTACGTTGATAACTTCTTTACCTCTGTCCTGCTGGCACTGCAATTGCTGCAAGATAGTCTATTACTATTGTGGAACCATGCACACCAATAGGTCAGGATGGCCTCTAACATTCAACAGACAGACCACTGGAAAAAAACCTCGTGGGTAATACAAGCAATTGCAGAGTGGACCACTGCTGGCTACTGAATGGAAAGACAGCAACCCAGTATTCCTCCTGTCAACTAACAGTAACCCACCCTTGTCAGTCTCCAGCACACACATGAGAAAGCGTGATGGAACAAAGGCATTAGTGCCATGTCCACCAGTTGTAAACATGTACAACACTTACATGAATGGGGTGGACTGAGCAAATCAGCTCAGGACACAGTATCCTACGGCCAAGAAAGGCCCACAAATGGTGGCTGTACTTGTTCTGGTTTTTATGGGATGTGGCCATAGTCAACGCTTTCTTTATACTTCATGAAACTAACAGCCACCAGCAACTGTCACGCTCTGGACGTGCTATTCCAGCAACACAGTTACAGTTTCAAAGCAACCTAGGCTTGCACCTCCTTGCCAGTTACAAGAAGGGGAAACAATGCACCAAGATTATTGTCCCAGAGCCCGTGAGTCAATTTGAGTATGGCTCACACTTTCTGGTGAAATGGCGGACATCAAGATGCAAAAACTGTGCCAGCAAGGATAAATGTGCTGAGCCATCATGGGGATGCCCGACTTGCAAGATCAACCTGTGTGTTGAATGCTTCGGCGAGTACCAAAGCCATAAAAGTGTTGTGAGTTGTTAACAGCACGAAAGGCACATTATGTGATGCACAAGACAAATCAAGATGTGTATTCATATGGCATTGGGGACCTTGTAGACTCTTGACACTCACTGACAGTGAAGGAGATCATGAGACAGTAGTGGTATCAGCAGTCTGAGTGGGTGGCCAGCAGAGGTATCGGACACATCAGATGCCCTACAGTGCCACTGAAGTCCCATTCCTGTCATGGGTTGATTAGTGAAGAGGTGGTCCTTACCCTGTTTTTTCTCTTTATATGTGCCCTGTCTGTAGCCCCTTGTCAGTTTTCACTCGTGCAGTATTTCGACTAGAGCAGGAATGTGTCTGTTTACAGTGATATGTGCCTACTACTAATTTGATAGGGTGTGTGAGCTGCTGGTTTTCAGGTTGTTACGTATATATCTTTGCATCATCTTTACAAATAATGAACCAAAATAATAATGCCTATGTGGACAGCACTGAAGAGTCCAACAGGCAAACAAGGTAATGTTTTACATATACATGTTGTAGTAATGCAATAAATCCCTCAGACATCATCAATAACCGACTTGCATTTCTTCCCTGTGCAGGTACTTCTACCTTGTGACAGTGACATGGCTTCAGCAGCAGGGGAATGACAAGTGAGAGTGTGGATGTGTGGCCATTCTTACGTTCACTGGACTGCCAGACACACCTTCAGAAAAAAATACTAGAACTTGAGCTTCCCCACATCTATCATGACGGTAAGGATTCCAAAAGGAGGGATGCATTGGGGTGGACTCCTGCGGTTGTTGGAAGAGAAATGTTCCATCTATCCTGAGCCTGACATTCTTGTCTTGCACATTGGAGAGAACGATGTCATCACTCATCCACTTGGACAGCTGAGGTTTCAAATCAAGGAGATTTTTCAACACATGCAGTCGTGGTGGCCACGTTCTAATTTTGTGTGGTCTGACATAACTTCTCACGAGAATTGGAGACATGCAAACAACCAACGGGCAGTGCACAAGGCCAGACGGTTGCAGAATGGGTTCCTACGTGGATTGATGCTCAGGGTCGGGGGATCAACAATCAGCCATAACAGCATCACTGCAGATGATAATCACCTTTTCAGAAATGACGGAGTTCAACTAAATGAAAATGGTATTGAATGGTTCTTGAGTGATCTGCACAATGGTGTAATGGCAGAAATGCACGATATACTGCCAACATGCACCTAGTGACAAAACATGGAAAACAACAATGACGCAGTAGGAGCAGTATGACAAGCGAGTCTATTACATTTAAAAAAAAACTTTTTCACTACTTAGAACACAGTAAAAGAATTGTAATTGGAACTCTGCTAGGGAACATGTCAACATGCAATGTAATACCTCATTTGAAGACAGTGTTAGTCCTCACAATATGGTAAAAGAACTGTGCCCGTGGGCTGTTCATATGTACAGCTATCACAGTTTGTTTCGTACTTAGGTTATGAGAGTTATGAAATTTTTTCATATTTTGGTAAATAACTTTGCTAGGGAGCATGTTGTTGTGTCTTTCGGCTTTTCCCAGTTAGGGGTTGCCACAGCGGAACTTCAGTCCACTAATGATTGGCAATAGATTTTTACGGGCCAAGTTGCCAGCCCTGACGCACAACCTTCAACGAAGGTACGCTCATTCACACGTCTCCACACAGAAGACGCTCTAGCTGAGAATCGAACAGGACAACTCATTTTGAAGATAGTGTTACTCCTTACAACATGGTAAAACAATTGTGTCTGTCTGCTGTACACCTGTACAGATATCACAGTGTGCTTCGGACGTAGGTTATGGAAATTATGATTTTTTTCATATTTTGATAAATAACTTTGCTAGGGAGCAAGTAATTATGCTAAGTAATGCCTCATTTTGAAGAAAGTGTTAGGCCTTACAACATGCTAAAAGAACTGTGGCTATGCACTGTACAAATAAACAAATATCACATTTTTAGGGCTTACGTTATGGAAATTATTAATTGTGTTCATATTTTGGTAAATAACATTGCAAGGGAGCATGTCAATGTGTCAATACCTCATTTTGAAGACAGCATTAATAGTTACAACATGGTAAAAGAACTGTGTCTATATGCTGTAAACATGTACGGTTATTAAAGTTTGTTTAGGACTTAGGTTATAGAAATTATGATTTTTTTTTCATATTTTGGTAAATAACGACAAGGGAGCATGTCAATGTGCCAAGTAATACCTCATTTAGAAGACAGTATTACTCCGTTACAATGTGGTAAAAGAACTGTGTCTGTATGCTGTACACATGTACAGTTATCACAGTTTGCTTAGGACTTAGATTATGGAAATTATGATTTTTTTTTCAGATTTTGGTAAATAACTTTGCTTGGAAGCAACTAATTGTGCTAAGAAATGCCTCATTTTGAAGACAGTCTTAGTCCTTACAACATGCTAAAAGAACTGCGGCTATGCACTGTACACATGTACGTATGTCACATTTTGTTTAGGGCTTACATTATGGAATTTATGAATTTTTCTCATATTTCAGTAAGCAACTTTGCAAGGGAGCATGCCAATGTGCTAAGTAATACCTCATTTTGAAGACGGTACGAATGCCTACAACATGGTAAAAGAACTATGTCTGCATGCTGTACACATGTACACATCACACATCTGGTATAACAAGTAACATATCTATACACATGTACAGATATGTTACTTCACTAGATGCACAACTATCTTTAGATAGTAATGCTGAAATTCTTATTTGTAAGCTTCAGATCAATGCTAGCAAATCCATATACATAATATGCTCCTACCTACCTCCAGGCAATAACATCAATACCCTTGAAAGTATCCTCAGTTGGCTTTCTACATCCTTCCCACAAGAAACCATAGTACTTGGTGATTTTAATATAGATTGGAATAGCTGTACTTCTGCCAAACCAACTACCCATATCAACCTATATGGCTTTTTCCAAACAACCACCCCCACCTGAATCCATAAACCCAGTAACAAAGAAAGCACCTTAGACTGGATCTTAGTAAATAGCCATCCCCTCTCATATAAAGCAGGTACCCTTCCTGATGACATTAGTGACCACTCACTTACTTAAATAATTACACAAAAGACCTTTATTCCCAACCAAACCATCTTTAGAACTACTCGGAACAACAAAAATGTTATCCCAATAAGCTTCCAAGCAGAGCTTAAGGCTTGTGATTGGTCACCCCTAAAACACCTCCCTCTTGAAGCAGTATCATATTTTAACTTTAAATTCTTACAAATCCTGGAATACCATGCCCCCACTCGCTCTATTAGAACTAGGAGTAACACTCAGGGTTGGGAGGGTGGCTTAATGGCTAAGGTGTTTGCCTTACAAACACAAGGTGCAGGGTTTGAGTCTCACAAGGGATAATTGGCTAGGCTTAAAATGGCTTGCAAGGGCAGTTAGCTTAGTACAAAACTATGAACTATGAACTATGAACTGCTCCATGGCTCACAAAATAGACTAGGTTTAAAATCTTACTGAGAAACAAAATCTGGTCCAAATGGAGAACTACTAAAAACCCAACTGATCATCAAAACTTTAAACAGTTGAGAAATGCCATTAAAAAATCAATACTTCTTGACAAAAAAAACTTTTACTTTAAACTCCAGCAAACTCATCAACATAAACCACAAAGTTTCTGGTCAGGTATTAATAGACACCTACACCCAGGACACTCCAAGACACCAACCCCATCAGGTTATTCCCTTAACACTCCCAACCAGATTGCTGATGCTTTCAATACCTTTTTCACCAAAACCGTTCAATCTCTAGCAAACTCCCTACCACCTGTTAGCGCAAGTTTGCCTTCCTCCTTAACTAGCTTACTTCCTACCTTTCATTTACAACCAGTTCCAACATCCCTCATCTACACCCTACTTCAAAACTTAAACAATGCACACCCTCAGCTGACCTGCTACCAGCTAAATACCTGCAAATTGTAGCAAAAGTACTTGCCTATCCCATTTCCATCCTAATAAATAAAACCATTACTGAAGGTTCCATCCCATCACTCTGGAAAATCTCCCACTTAACCCACTACACAAGGGAGGCAACTCAACCGAAACCTCAAACTTTCGCCCCATAGCCTTACTTTTTCCTTTAGCCAAAATCATGGAAAGATGCATCCATCGGCAACCACTTGATCACCTTCTCCAAAATAACCTACTAGCTGACTGTCAGCATGGTTTTAGGCCTTTCCATAGTACTACCACTGCCCCCTTATCCTTTTCTGACTGCAGTAACAAAAATCATAATGACAACATGCTTTCCTCTGCACTCTTTACTGACCTCTCTAAAGCCTTCGATATGGTTAACCATCAGTTACTTATAAATATACTTAAATCACTCTCACTAGACACACAGGCAGTACAATGGTTCAAGTCCTACTTAGAAAATAGACAACAAGCTGTCCTTTGGGACAATAACTTATCCACACATCTCCCTATTACCCTTGGTATCCCTCAAGGCTCTATTTTGGGACCTCTCCTTTTCTCTGTCTTCATTAATGATCTAAATGTAAATCTTCCTCAAGCTACCTGCATACAATATGCAGATGACTCCACATTAATTTATGCCACTTCTTCTTCATCTGAACTCCAATCCAACACCCAAAACATATTTAGCTTAGTAGAAAGCTGGTTCCTTCAACACTGGCTCCTCCTAGACCCCCCAAAAAACTAAACTATTGCTGTTCACTTCGACACTAAAGTCCTCCCCAATAGATCTCACAGTTATATCCAATAATGGCACTGTCATATCACCTGACCCAACCACCAAACTCTTAGGTGTAATAATTGACCACAACCTTAACTTTGACTCACACATTAACTGAACCATTAAATCAGTTAATAGAAAGTTAGGTTCCCTTTACAAGATTGAACCTTTCCTTACTCCTGTAGCCAGAAAGTACAGTTGTGTACACTTAGCATAAATGTAGATGTTTGAGTGTATTCACTGTTGCAGTTATCACATTTGGGTTACCTGCTTGCAGTAGCCCTCAGTCGGCCTGATTATCAAAGTCTTGGGTCCTGAGTCGGTTGCTGTCTCATCTTCCATGACATCAGGTAGTCAGGGGTATAAAGCATGCAGCCGACACCATTACATCAGTTTTTCTTGCCCCAGATGTCAGGTGCCCCCCAAATGGGAAGCAATTAAATATATATATGCAAGGTTATACCTCCAACAAAAAAGCAAATACACCAAAAAGCTTTTAAGCATCGTAAAGGAGAATAGAGGTATAGCCAAAAGACGTCAGGGTGCTGGAGAGAGGGTAACCAGGACTGCAACAGTAAATACACTTGAAAATCTACATTTATGGAAAGTGTACACAACTGTACTATGGTCTTCAGGTTTCACTGCTGCAGTCATCACATTTGGGTAGGTTCCCAAAGCTAAGGATGGGAGAAAGAATTTAGACAGCATTTGGACCAGCTATAAGGCCCTGCAAGACTGCAGTGGCAAAGCCAGCTCTGGATTTAGAGAAAATTGGCAAATGGTAATGTTTGGTGAAAGTATGTACAGAACTCCAGGTAGCAGCTTCTAGGATGTCCCTGGTAGGGACACCTCTGAGAAAGGCTGTACAGGTAGATGCAGCCCTGGTTGAGTGTGGTCTTATCCCCTGTGGGGTAGGTTTTCCATGGTGCTTATAACAGAAATGAATGCATTTAGAAATGGTTTGCTTTGAAATGGCCTTCCCCTTTGCCCCTGCAGCAAATGCCACCAGCAGTTGTTCAGATTTCCATTGAGGTTTAGTCCTGTCCAAGTAAAATCTAAGTTGTCTGTGCACATCTACGGAGTGCAGTATCCGTTTCCCTTTGTTTTGTGGATTAGAAAAGAAGGTTGGCAAATGAATGGACTGACTAAGAGCCACACTGAGTACTACCTGGGCATGAAGGAGGGACTGGTCCTGTGGGACACCCTGTCCACATGAAAGATGATGAAAGGCTCCACTGCCATAAGGGCCTGTAATTCAGATACCCTTCTTGCTGAAGTGATTGCTAAGAGGAAGGCTGTTTTCCAAGAAAGGAATTTTAACTCTGCACTTGCATTTGACTCAAAAGGAGGTAGAGTGAGTTTTTCCAATACAAAGTTGAGGCCCCATGCTGGAGTTGGGGCTCTCCTGGGTGGTCTTAAGTTTGTGGCTCCTCTGAGGAACTGCTTGAACAGTGGATGAGAGAGGGGGGCAGGGTTCTGTATTGTAACGAGCTGAAATGGCTAAGGCATGAATTTTGATGGAGGAAAAAGAAAGGCCCTTGTGAATCTCAGTTAAGTATTGAAGAATCTGAGGTAAATTGGGCGCTGCTGTGCCCATCTCTTGAATTTGGTTCCAGGAACAGAATCTTTTCCATTTTTCAGCATAAGATTTTCTAGTGCTAGGCCTCCTTGCCTCCAAAATGGCATCCAACACTTGTTTGCTGAGGGATGGTAACGGAGAGATTAGGTAATTAGCCAGGCTGCCAGGTTCAGGGTTTGAAGCTGAGGATACAGAATCTGGCCCTCCTGCTGGGACAGCAGGGTAGGGGTCTAAGGCAGGTGCCATGGAGCCAGCACTGACACAATGCACAAGAGGGGGTACCAGTGTTGGCGTGGCCAGTCTAGTGCAATTAGTATCATCCTTGGTTTGTCCTGTTTGATCTTTACTAGTACTTTGGAGAGGAGAGGCAGAGGAGGAAAGGCATACACTGATAGGTTTTTCCAGTTGAAGGACAGGGCATCCATTTTCCAAGCTTGTTTGTGAGGAGTCCTTGTGCAGAATTTGTCCAATTGGTAGCTCGGGGGGAGGCAAACAGATCTATATTTGGGCTCCCCATTTGTTTATCAACATGTTGAAAATCTTTGGTTCCAGTTTTCCACTCGTGTGGGTCCATGAGATTTCTGCTTAGTTCGTCTGCCAGTGTATTTAGCTTTTCTGGCAGGAACTGAGCATGTAGATGCACTTGGTAGCTCAAGGCTCTAGTCTGCAGAGGGGGTATGAATGGGTACCCCCCCCACTTGTTTATGTACCACATAACAGTGGTGTTGTCCGTCTTTACCATTAATTGTCCTGGAAGAATGTGGTCCTTGAAGGCTGTCAGAGCATTCTGTACAGCTAACATTTCTTTTTGATTGATATACATTTGACTTGGGTTCCATTTGCCCTGAATGCACTTCCCTGCCAGGTGAGCCCCCCCATGCATAGTCTGATACGTCTGTTGTTAGGGTTTGGGTGGCAGGGGGTAGAGTGAATGGTAGTCCCTTGTTTTGGTGGCAGGCCTCTGCCCACCAAAGGAATTCTAACTGTAGACATGGTATGATAGGAATCATTGCTTCTAGATCCTGAGAATGCTGACACCATATGCTTTTTAGATACCATTGTAGTTTCCTCATATGCAGTCTTGTATATGGAATTAGGAGAATGCAGGAGGCCATGAACCCCAAGGCTTGCAGTATTTGCCTTGCAGATAGCAGGGTTTTTGAGGCCATTAGTTTGAAGTAAGTTGTCAAATGAATTTGTTTCTCTGGCGTGAGGCAAGCCATCTGGGAAGTTGTGTTCAAGCTTGCTCCGAGGAATATAATTTGTTGACAGGGTACAAGATGTGATTTCTTTTCGTTTATGGTGTACCCCAGACAAGTTAGCACCTTTTGTACAAATGCCAGATGATTCAAAAGTATGTCCTGGCTTTCTGCCTGAATTAGACAATCGTCCAGGTATGGGTATATTTGAATATTTCTTTGCCTGCAAAAAGCAATGACTGGAGCTAGGCACTTCGTGAATACCCAGGGCGCAGTAGATAAGCCAAAGGGCAATGCAGAGAACTGATAATGCATGTAGCCTGCTTTGAAGCGTAGGTATCTTCTGCAAGATTCCCCGATTGGGATGTGCAGGTAGGCTTCCTTTAGATCCAGTGTTGCCAACCAGGCATCCTCTCCTAGCATAAGAAGCAACTGAAGGGTTAGCATCTTGAATTTTGGGATCACCAAAAAGGTGTTTAGGATAGAAAGGTCCAGGATAGGACAAAATGAGTTGTCTTTTCTGGGTACCAGGAAAAGTCTTGAGTAAAAACCTTGTCCCTTTTCCTCTTCTGGTACAGTCTGAATAGCCCTTATGCTTAAGAGAGAGAATACTTGCTTTTGAGCCTCTGTCCACTGATTTGGGGGTAGATCTGGTTTGGGGTTGGTAACGTGTGGAAGTGAAATCTGTATCCTTGAGAAACTACATTTAAAAGCCATTTGTCCTGGGTAACGAGTTCCCAGTTTTTTGCCTGCAGAGCAATCTTTCCCCCTAAAGGAGCAGTCAGTTGAGAAGGGCTTGGAAGTTTAAAGTTACGTCACTGAGACAGTTTACCATGGGGCGGAGTCTTACTACTCCCTGATTTGGAAGTGGGAGCCCCCCCCCCCCACTGCTTAGTCCTGTGAGTACCCTGGGACTGAAGCCTGGGTGTTCTGCTGGTTCTGGGTTTGGGCTGAGAAGGCCTGGAAGAGGCAGGAAAAGACCAATTCTTAGATGGCCAATGCCTATTAAATCTTGGAAGCTGTACTTGTAGGAAATCTTTAACAGTTTGCATAGATTTAGCTTTTTCCTCCATCTTTTTAAGTACTACTACTGCTTTGTTGCCAAACAGGCGTTCCTGATTCAAGGGAGCATCCAGCAATTTAGCTTTAACATGATCTGGCAAAGATTGCTCCTTAAGCCAAGCATGCCTTCTAAGTACAGACCCAGTGACAGCAGCCCTGCAAGATGCCTCTAGTGAATCAAAACCACATTGCAAAGTATGTTTTCCAACTTGTTCAGTAGAATGCATTAAATCCTGTAAATCCTTATTTTCAGCACAGTCAGGAATCAACATCATTTTCTGTTTAAGCAATCCAATAATATGCTGTTGATACTTTAACATATGAAACTGGCGGTTTAAGGCCCTAATAGCAAAGGTTGCAGAAGTGTATACCTTCTTACCCAATCTATCCAGCGCCCTGGAATCTCTATCAGAGGGGGTAGGATTTTTGGCAGTAGTAGCCCTTGAGTCCCTGTGAAACAGTCTCAGGATCCACAGTAGGATTTTTAAAAAGGAACTTGTGAGAGTTAGGAACCCTGTAATAGCTATCAGGTTTTCTGGGAGCAGGAGGTAGAGAGTCAGGGGCCGAGCTAGATTCCAAAAAGGCATCATCAACAATGTCTAATACAGGGGGGATAGCTAAAGACCTGTGCTGGGTCAGGAGTAAGAAATCCCCAAGTCTCTTTTTAGAATCAAGAGTAATCCTGGCTTTTCCAGTGAAAATGCTCCCTAAGAGTACGCAAGGTTTCACCAAAAGAGAAATCCTCTGGAGGGGAAGCAGAGGGAATAGAGTCCTCTGCATCAGAAGCCTCATAGGTAGACAAAGGTAAATCCTGGTTATCAGAGGAAACAGAAATTTCAGAATCCTGATCAGAAGCATCATAAGCAAATTCAGTCCTAGGTCTCTTAGAGGGGGAAGGCTGGCTTCGCTTGATTAAAGTAATAAGGTCTTCAGCCATTCTTATCATTTGTTTTTTTAGGCATAGAGGCCTGCCCATGTGGTCTAGGTGTTGGTTTTCTAGGCACGGTTCGAGTTTTAGGCCTTGAAGAAGAAGATGGCGCCGGTTTAATATGCAAGTCAGTAGGCCTGAATACACCCTCAGAAGCCGGTGCCTGCACAGCAGCTCCAGACCCATCCAAGGTAGAGACATCTACAGGTTCCACAGTTGAAGCATCTCGCGGCATACCGGACTCCAAATGGGTCTCAGTAGAAGCCTATGAATCTGAAGTAGCGAGTATCAGGAACTGCGAAACCACCTCACTGAGTACCAGCGAACTGGCGACTAGCTTAGGAGAAGCGTTGTCCGCAGCTTTGGACCTAGGTGGCATGTCTCTGTCTTTATCTTTGGGTTTTTTCGGAATGTCGGTAGCCGGATGGCTTACCGAAGACATATCTGGATAATTGAACCGAGTACCAAAATATTTAGAAGCGTAAATATACTGATGATGAATAGTTTGTTGTTTAAATAAGGCACAAAACCGACAGCGAGGTACGTCGTGGTCTGGGCCTAGGCAAGGAATACAGTACGAATGAAAATCTTTATGAGGTATTTGCTTTCCACAAGAAATACAATTATTGACTTATACTGACATCGGTTTAGAGCAAGAAAAAGTTTCCCCAATGGGGTACTAAGCTTTAGTTGAAGACTTCGGTTCTGAAACTCGAAAATGAAAATATCAGAAGTCGGCCGACCGGCACTTGCGAACTGCTTCTGCTTCGGGCACAGCATGGCAAGAAAGATTGATGTAATGGCGTCGGCTGCATGCTTTATACCCCTGACTAACTGACGTCATGGAAGATGAGACAGCAACCGACGCAGGACCCAAGACATTGATAATCAGGCCGACTGAGGGCTACTGCAAGCAGATAACCCAAATGTGATGACTGCAACAGTGAAACACGAAGAACATCTACCATTGCCCACACCCATCTTATCTCCACCCTCTTCTAGGCCTCTCCCATTTAGACTAATCTATCCAAAAGCAACCTTAACAAACTGGCAACCTCCTATAACAACATTGCCAGATTTGCCACTGGCTCCCCATTTAGAACCCACCATTGTCAAAATCTTAAACAGCTACGATGGCTGGAACTGCAAAATCAGCTTCAATTTCAGCAACTTACAATCAGCTTCAATTTCAGCAACTTACTATCACCCACAAGATTTTTTATCATCCCAGTAATACTCCAGTACTTTATAGCCTTATCACCCCCTACAAAAATCTTACAGCCCTTCGCTCAGCTGATAAATTACTAGTAACCACCTATAAGTCCAACAATAAAGCAGATGATTCTCTTTTTTCCAACTCTGTGGGGAAAACTTGGAAAAGGCTTCCCAGCAAACAATCATCGCTTTCTTCATTACCACTTTTCAAAAAGCAACTAAAAATACTCCTTAAAAAAACAATGGCTATGCCCATGTACTAACCCAAACTAACACTCGCCTTTCACTCTATGTACTCATCTCTCTCTATTGCTGCACTCTCTGTATACCTCCCTCTCAAATCTTATATAGTAGGATTAGTAAGATTCCTTAATTCTGTTTCTAGCCTAGTCTTTCTGGGAATCTACCTCCGAGTATAAACTGCATAACAAGCATTCTATTGTAAGCACATGTATCCACTATGTATATATTAGCAACTTTTGTCACTTTGCGTGTAGAATTTGGAAATAACCTTAAAATTAGTTTTAACTTGATTTTTTTTCTTAGTCATCTTTTACATTATGATATTACTTGCTAGCCTTCTATGTGATGAATGTCAAACCCTCTACTGTGTGAATATGTTTCTAGTAGTAGTGAATTGTTTACTAATCCTTTGTTGTTAATCTCCATCATTCTTTGCAATTTTATTAGCTTAATGGAGCTTACCTTCCCTGGCCTCTACTGAAAATGGACATGTATCCAGTTGGACTAACCCGGTCAACAAATGTTAAAAAAATAAATAAATATCAAGTTTGTTTAGGACATAGGTTATGGAAATTATGATTTTTTCATATTTTGGTACATAGCTTTGAGAAGGAGCATGTCAATGGGCCAAGTAATACCTCATTTTGAAGACAGTATTACTCCTTACAACATGGTAAAATAACTGTCTTTATGATGTACACATGTACAGATATCACAGTTTGTTTAGTCTTGTAGGGTTATGAAAATTATGCATTTCCCATATTTCTCATTATTATGCCCATATATTTGCAAGGGAACATGGTGATGACACACATGATGCATCATTTTGAAGCGGACATTGAGCCACACGACTTGTACATTTATATGTAGTCTCTATCTGTTACAGGTTATGAGACATTATGCTTTGTTTATTAACACAATAAGGGTTAAGGTATCATTTTAAAGCTGGCATTCATACAAACAAATTAATTACAAATTGTATGGGTCTACATAGTACATTCACCAAGATACTGTGTTTGTTTTACCAAAAAGGTAAAAAATATGCACAATATCAGCATTCCTTGGCAAATATTTAATAACTTAAATATGCACTATCAACATTTACACTGCTGGAAAGGTCAGTGTCTGCTGAACAACTTTCGCATTTAAATTTTTAGTCTAGCTCTTATGGTTAATGAGCTATGAACATTTGTTTTCTGTAGGGTATTATAAATGGATTATCTGAAAATGAGCTCAAGCTGCACTGTTGTTCCTGTGTAAGCAGACAGCATTTTCTGAGCTGCTCTGGAGTGAATGCGTTAAGTAGAGACAACTGCACTATGTTTATCGTGTTTCATTGTTGCAGTAATAAATACATAGGAGGATTCCCAAAGCTGAGAAAAAAAGGTGTGGCAGGCTGACTATACAAGGTAGATCTCTAAGCCAGAGGTTAGAATGCCCTGCAGGACTGCAAAGCCAAAACCAGCCATGGATTTGAAGAAAATGGAAAGGTTATAGTTTTTAGTAATGTATGGACTGTGGATCAAGTGGCAGCCTCTAAAATTTCCCTCGTAGGGACAGAGAAAGCCACTTGTGGTGGCAGTAGCTCTGGTGGAATGAAATTTAACGTAATATGAAACTGGCATTCCGTAATGCTTGCACCAGAAGGCAATACAATTAGAAATCTACTTAGAAATATTTTGCTTGCTGATAGAATTTTCCAGTTTTTTACTAGCACAGGCTATAAAGGCTATAAAAATTTGGTTGATTTCCTGAATATTTGGTCCTATCCAGATAACATCCGAGTTGTCTACAAACAAAGGGAATGAAGGATAGTCTTCCCCTCTGTTTTAAAGGTGAGAGAAAAAGATGGGGTGAATGGACTGGTTTGGGATAAATTTTTGAAACCACATTTGCCATGAAAACCCTGAGAGAAACTGTTGTGGTGAAAACGAGAAAGAGTTCAATGCACCCAAGTGCCTGGAGTTCTAAGACCCATCTTGCTGTGGTGATAGCCACTAGAAAATTGTTTTGGAAGTGAGAAACTGAATGTCAGCTGTAGCAGCAGGCTCAAAATAAAGCAGACAGTATGCTTTTCAGCATGAAATTGAGATCCTAAGAAGAAGTGGGTGCTCTTCTTGAAGGTCTCAGATGAATGACGCCCTTAACAGAAGGCTGCATAGGAAAGCAGTCAGAAATGACTGAAAAATTAATTTCTATGGATGAGTAAGGGAGTCCAGATTCAAAAAATTAATAAGGTAAGCAAGCACCTTGCTGACTTCTGCCGTTTTTGAAGAAATATGTTGCTATTGGCCACAAACAGAAACCTTTTTCAATTTAGAGTTGTATGATTTTCAGGTGCTAGCTTTTCTCAGTTCTTAAAATGTCCAAGAAAAGAACTTTAGAAGCAGCTAGTGGATCAATGATAGGTTCATAGGTGTGTACTAGGCTAATGGCCCTCGGGTCTTTACAAGCTTAGCCCATAGGACTACCCTGGCATCATGCCACCCAACCTTAGTTCCCAGTGCCTCTGTTGAGTAAAGCCACTGGAGTAATCCCTGGGATGAATTTTCTATTTTCCATCCACTCATCAAGATTTCTCTTGAAGAGGGCCAGTGAGGTGCTCTGTCTGACATGTATGGGAAGTCTATTCTATAGTATGGGCAGTCTCTGGGTTATGAACCTGTCCCTCCAGCATGTTCTGTTGATTCTGGTAATGAGGTTGAGGTCTCTGGAGCGTGTGGTGTGGAAAGATTGGGATTTCTTTAGATGTAGCATTTCTAACAGAGCTGGGTCAGACATGGCTTTGTAAATCAAGCAGAGATTGCCTCTAAGTAGGCGATATGCGACAGAGAATAGTTGGAGTTTTTTGAGTCTGTCCATAGAGGACAAATGTTTAAGGCCTAGGATCCTCTTTGTGAATTACTTCTATGGCCTCTCCAGTTGTTGCAGGTGTTTCGTGAGGTACATGTTAAATGGGGCATTGTACTCGATGACTGGCCTAATGAGGGAAGAGTAGAGGGAGACAATAACCTCTTTCTTCCTAGATGCAAAACCCTTAGTAATGAGATGTGCCACACAGAAGGACTTTCTGACCACAGTGGCAATTTGGTGGTCAAAAGAGAGGTTGCTGTCAACCTGTGTTCCCAGATCTCTTATAATGCCTTCTGTGTTCAGTGGACTACCATCGATGTGGTAATTCATGGGAACCAGGTTTTTCCCAAAGGGTATGACAACATTTTTTGGCATCGAGCTTAAGGTCATGGTTCTGACACTAGTCGTTGGTCTCAGTGAAGCCTTTCTGTAGGATGTCGGTATCACTCGGGGAGTTAATAGCAGCTCCCAACTTGCAAGCGTCTGCGAACTTTGTCAGCCAGAGTCCCTTCGTGTTGGCCTGGACTTTCTTTGAAATAGATATCAAACAGAGGAGCACCCAGGACCAAACCCTGTGGGATTCCACTTGTGACCGGTCGGCAGTCTGACTTGGAGTCAGCTACGTTCACACTGTGGGTTCTACCTGTGAGCCAGTTTGCAACCCACCTAGTGATATAGGGGTTGATGCCTAGCTTAGTGAGTTTTCCTATGATTCTTGAGTGGAGAATGGTATCAAAGGCCTTGGCCAGATCAAGGTAGGCTGTATGAACCAGCTTGCCTTCATTCACAGCTCTGGTGACGGACTCAAAGAAGTTGACCAAGTTGAGCAGGCATGATCTACCCTTCACAAAACCAAACTGTGTGGGATCCAGAGTTTGGAGATTCCCTATATCCTTGTTTATTATGTCCATGATGATGCGTTCCACAGCTTTGCATATCAGACTCGTCAGACTAACGGGGCAATAGTTTCCAGGGTCTGTAGTCGCTCCTCCTTTGTGGAAAGGGATGACTACAGCAGAGCGCCATTTGGTAGGGACAAAACCTGAGGTGAGGCCGTCATTGAACAGGGCACACAGGTGAGGTGCCAGTTCACTCTGTAGTTCATGTAGAACACAGCCAGGGATATTGTTTCTGTGGCCTTGGACAGTGTTGTTTTAACCTGTGCAGCAGTAATACTGGGTGCCTGGCAATCTACTGGTATTGTGACTGGTACCTTGGGGGGAGGGGTAATGTCGGCATTGAATCTGTCGGTCAGTATACTGGCAATATCTGTTGGCTCAGTATAGGAGGTACCATTGTGCAGTAGCTCAGAGCAAATCTGGGTACTGCCGTGGAGATTCTTTATATAATTATAGAAGGCCTTGTGGTTTTCCTTACTATTTGCTGCAATTCTGTTTTCATAGCTAGCTTTAGAGAATTTGAGAAGGGATCTCAACTTTTTGTTGAGGCTGATAAAGGAGTTTTTCCAGTCTTGGGACTTCACCTTATTCCGCATCAGTTTCCTCCTCCTGTTGTAGAGTTTGTTTGTGGCAAGAGAGCACCAGATTGGCTTCCTTTTTTTGGAGGAAAGAGTCTTGGTTCTGTTAGGTATGGTGAGTTCCATGCATTTGTGTACGTGTTCGTACAGTGCATCGGTGTATTATTTGGCGGTCATGCAACTGATCTCCATTTGCATGGGTGCCGTGAAGTTAGCCAAATCTGTTTTTAGGAGCCTAGAGTTAGCTTTGGAGAAGTTTTTCATGGTGGTTACTTTTGTGGGGGGGGGGGTGGATTTCCAAGGAGATTAGTTTTGTGGTCGGATCTAACCAGGGAGGAGTTGGCTAATGGTGTAGAGCAACAGTCGCCCATATTAGTAATGACCAGGTCAAGGATGTTGCTACCTCTAGCAGGGATAAGAACGAGCTGGTCCAAGGCACTGGAATTAATGAATTCCAGGAAACGTTGGGCAAGTGTACTGGTAACATGAGTTGTTTTCCCAGTTAATGGAGGAGTACTTGAAGTCGCCCAGTATGAGAGTGTTAGGATGGACCCTAATATTCTCCAGGGTGCTTAGGAATGTGGAGTGAGAGTCTTGGGACATGGTTGGGGACCTATAGCAGGCTATGACCTGAATTGCTGTCTTACCCAATGTTAGCTGCACCTGAAGTATCTCAGATGAATTATGTTGGGCTACTAGTCTGGGGGTGTGTGCATGCTTTATGAATATGGAAACACCACCGGCTTTGGCACTTCGGTCCAAGTTCTGGGGTCGAAAGGTATGGAATGAGTTATAGCCTGGTAGTGCAGGGGTGCTTTCTGCTGCCTTGAACCAGGTCTCTGCTACGGCACAAATGTCGATGTTTTCCATTTTAAGGAGTGCTTCGAGTGGGTGCATTTTGAGATTTAGACTTCTAACGTTGAGCAGCATGACCCTCAGATTGCATTTGTTTGTAGCTGTTACGGTGGTAATATGGTCTTTGGAACACCACCTAAAAAAGGCACTATAAGGGTGGCAAGAGCCTTGGCCAGTATCCAGAAGCCCAGATGCAGGCCATCTCTGGGAAAGCATCAAGGTATGTCAATCATTTCATCCAAGGCATATACTGGATCCCCTTAGAATGACACCAGAAACTTACCCAATTGTTGAAATCAATCATTTTCTGCTTGTACTGTGGTATCATTCTGGGTGATGGCAGAATGCTGCTCAGGACTAGTGTCATACCCGCCTGGGCTACATAATCCGACAGCTCCTCCATGTCTCTTTTCATGTAGTCCAGGGAGGTACTTCTCAGGTCATTCACACCCACATGTACAATGACAGAGTCATATTAGTACCTGTTGTTGAGGGACCCGAGTGTGTGCGTTATGTGGTGGAACCTGGCGCCTGACAGGCAGCTGACTGTTGCTTTCTCCTTATTCAACCTACTGAGTGGGTCATCAGTGTGCCTCACTATCGACTCACCTATGACTAGTGTGTTGGGTATGATGTTTTGCCTTAGGGGTTTTGGTCGAGTGGCACGTTGTTTAAGACAGTTATGTGTCTCATGATTAGTGGTGTGTTGTGCTGGTTGAGTGCATTTCTGCCTTGGAGGTTTCTGCTGTTTGGGTAGATTTTTATTGAGAGCCTCTGTGAAAGTGGGTGTGTGGTTTGTGTTTTTATGTGAGGGCTGTGCTGGTGCGTGTTCTGGAGGGCTGTGTGTTCCATGTGGTGTGGTGCAAGTGTTGACCTTCTCCTCTTGACCAGCGGTCTTGGCTGGAGAGCGAGTGGCTTCCACTTTGGATATATATAAGGGCATCTCTCACAAGTCTGCATGTTGGGAGGTAAGAGGAGAGGGTTGTCAATGTACATGAGGCAGTTGCTACATTGCCTCAGGATGCCCAAGTTCACCAGGTTTATAGGAGAATGCACAGGGAACTGACCTTTAGACATGCCTGGAGGGGTGGGCATTAATAAGAAGTACTGGAGCTGGTTCCTTGTAGAACGTTTAGTGCTGGTAGCACTTTTGTGTACTACAATAATTGCTACAAGAAGTCTGGTAAAGTGCTAGACTAATAAGGTAGTAAAAGTGCAGGAGAGAAGAGAACTAGTAGATCTAAGGGAAAAATTGAAGAGCAGACTTTGGCATCGCTCAGAAGCTTACAAACTGTCCTGGATACAGCAAATCTGTGTCTGGACTAGACTAGCTACAGGGAAGTTGGGAAACAAGCTCAAACCTGGCCTTTTAAACCACAAAGTTAAAAGAGATGGAAAAACTGCCCAAACAGCCAATAAACTACAATTTCTTGGCCAGAAACGACTCATCTTGTGGTAGATAGGCTACCTAGTGCTTACCACTCCCACTGATAAGCTAGAAAGCTTCCCCCATGTTGTCAGTATCAAGGTACTGAGGTTGGGGTTTATGATGAAACCCCTATTTTGTGTCAGAAAGTCCCCCTATTGAGGTAACATCCATGGTGGCTCCCTGCCAAGGCTGTGAATGAGGGGGAAAGTACAGTTTTGTACCTACCATAAATGTAGATGTCCGAGAGGTATGCATCTGCAGTCCTAACATATGGGTTCTCCTGCCTCAGGCAGCCCTTCGGTCGGCCGGATTCCAAAGCCTGGATCTGGCCTCGGCTGATGTCGCACTTCACCCGACGTCATAGCTGCTGTCAATTGGGTATAAAGGCATCAGCCGACGCCATTTTCCTCAGTGTTTCTCGCCCCAGATGCCAGGTGCCCACTAGGAAGGCTAAATTTGGATAAATGCAAATGATTCCAAACAGTAGAGAGCAAACAAAATAACATGTATATACAAACAAATACACCATAATAGATTCCCCCAGCCAGCTACAAAATGGGCAAATACCCTAGGAGTACCACAGAGGGGAAGGAGGGTGGGTAATCCTGACTGCAGATGCATACCTCTCGGACATCTACATTTATGGTAGGTACAAAACTGTACTATGTCCTTCAAGGATGCATCTGCAGTCCTAACATATGGGTAGAATACCATAGCCAAACTGGGGGAGGAGGCACTAAGATGATTATGGTGTAGTTAAGATCCCTTGCAAAACAGCAGTGGCAAAACCTGCTCGGGATCTGGAGTATAAAGGTAGATTATAATGCTTGGCAAATGTATGCACGGAGCTCCAAGTAGCAGCCTCTAAAATGTCTTTGGTAGCCACTCCTCGTAAGAAAGCTGTAGTAGTGGCTGTAGCCCTTGTGGAGTGAGGTCTGATGTTCTCTGGAGTTGTCTTTCCATGGAAAGAGTAACAAAATCTAATGCAATTTCCTATCCATTTCGAGATTGTCTGTTTTGAAATTGCTTTTCCTTCCATTCCTGTTGCATATGCTACCAGAAGCTGGTCAGTTTTTCTATTGTTCTTGGTTCTGTCCAGGTAGTAGCGCAATTGCCTGTGCACATCCAAGGTATGCAGTAGTCTTTCCCCCCTGTTCTGTGGGTTGGGGAAGAATGTTGGTAGGTGGATTGCTTGGTTCAATGATATCCTGGAGACCACCTTTGGCATAAAAGTAGGGTTAGTTCTCAAGGACACTCTATCCTGATGGAAGATAAGGAAGGGCTGTACTGCCATTAATGCCTGTAATTCAGATACCCTTCTTGCTGAAGTGATTGCAAGCAGGAAAGCAGTTTTCCAAGATAAGAACTGTAATTCTGCTGTTGCTGCTGGTTCAAAAGGGAAGTGTTAACTTTTCTAGAACAAAGTTCAGGTCCCATGTAGGCAAAGGTGGCTTCCTTGGAGGCTTTACATTTTTAATACCTCTTAGAAACTGCCTGAGTAGAGGATGAGAGAAGACTGGAGGATCCATGTTGTATTCTGCTGAAATTGCTGATGCATGAATCTTAATGGAGGAGTAAGACAGGCCATTGTGGAAGAGTTCTGCTAAATATTCCAGGATGTTAGCTATGTTTGCCAATGATACATTTTCTCCTTTTGCTGCACTCCAAATGAGGTATCTTTTCCATTTTGCTGAATAAGTTTTCCTTGTGGCGGGTCTGCGAGCCTCCAGGATAATGTCTTTAACCCTCTGAGATAAATCGGGGTTATTTTGTTTTATGTAAGATTCCAAGCAGCTAGCTGCAGTGTTTTCAAGTTTGGATGCAGGATCTTGAAGTTGTTCTGTGTTAGCAGTAAAGGAACTAGAGGTAGAGGCCATGCGTGTGCTCGAGACATACTCCTCAATAGCGGGTACCAATGCTGCCTCGACCAGTCTGGAGCTATCAGGATGATCCTTGGGTGATCTTCTTTGATCTTCAGTAGCACTTTGTGCATCAAAGGAAGAGGTGGGAATGCATATGCTGTTAGGTTTTCCCGACTGAAGGATAGGGAGTCCACCTTCCAAGCAAGTGGGTGGTATGCCCTTGTGCAGAATTTTCTCAATTGGTGGTTGTGTGGGGAAGCGAACAGGTCTATTTCTGGTAGCCCCCATTTCTTTGTAATGGATTTGAAGATGTCTGGATGCAGCATCCATTCGTGGGCATCCGTGGTAGTTCTGCTTAAGGTGTCTGCTAGTATATTTTCTTTTCCTGGCACACATATAGCCTGGAGCTGAATGTTGAGGTTCAGGGCCACATTCCACAGGTCCATTGCCATCCGGCATAGAGGATATGAATGCGTGCCTCCCTGCTTGTTGATATACCACATAACTGTGGTGTTGTCCGTCCTTATCAGCAAATGACCTTGTTGAAGAAATGGTCTGAATGTCTGAATTGCCTGTTTCACTGCCAGCATCTCTTTTTGATTTATGTGTAGGTTCAGCTGGTCTTGTGTCCATAGGCCTTGTATACAGTTGTCTACCATGTGTGCCCCCCAACCGAGGTCTGAGGCGTCCGTGGTGATAGTCTGGCTTGGGTGAGGGCTGTGGAAAGGCAGTCCTTTGTTTAACTGACAGGCCTGAGCCCACCACAGGAATTCTTGCTTCAGGCATGGAATTATTGGAATTTGGGTTTCTAGGCTGTGCTTGTGCTGAGACCATAAATTCCTTAGGTACCATTGCAACTTCCTCATATGTAGTCTGGCATGTGGAATCAATATTATGCAGGATGCCATGTAACCCAGGGCTTGCAGGACTTTCCTTGCTGTAAGCTGGTTCTGCGTTGTTAATGCCATGAAATAGAGTGGTAGTTGCTTTTGCTTTTCTGCTGTGAGAAATGCCATTTGATTTGATGTGTCCAGCTCTGCACCCAAGAATGTTATCCTTTGGGATGGTACCAGCCTTGACTTTTTTATGTTGACTGTGTATCCCAGGGCTTGCAATAGGTGAATAACCTTTTCCAAATCTTTTGTTAATTTGACCTTGTTGTCCGCGTGTATCAGGCAGTCGTCCAGGTATGGATAAATTTGAATTTCCTGAAGCCTGCAATGAGCAATTACTGATGCCAGGCATTTCGTGAATACTCTGGGCGCAGTAGATAAGCCAAAGGGCAATGCTGAGAATTGATAATGCTCTGATCCTGCAAGAAATCTGAGGTATCTTCTGCAATCTGGTCGTATAGGGACGTGCAGGTATGCCTCCTTGAGATCTAGAGTCACCAGCCAAGACTCCTTGCCCAGCATGGGAAGAAGTTGCTGTAGGGTCAGCATTTTGAATTTTGGAACAATGAGATATGTGTTCAAAGTGGACAGGTCGAGAATAGGTCTCCATTGGTTTTCTTTTCTTGGTACCAGGAAAAGTCTGGAATAAAATCCTTGTCCTTGTTCCATAGGAGGTACCTTTTCTATAGCTCTCATCCTTAGTAAGTGGTTGATTTGTTCTAGAGCGTTTGTTTTTTGGTTTGGTGGTAGGTTTAGCATTCCTCTCTTCCTTGGTAGAGTATGGAAGTGAAACCTGTAACCTTTGTCTATTGTCTGTAAAATCCATTTGTCTCCTGTAATGTAATGCCAGTTTACTGAAAATAAGGCTAGCTTTCCGCCTAAGGGTGCTTCCAGTTGTTCCCTGGTAGGCGGTATCAGAGCCAAGTCACTGTGACTGTCCTGTGGTAGTGGTAGTAGCTGGGTCTGTGGCAGTACTTCTCTGGTTGTTAGGCTGCCACTGACGTCCCCTGTAGGCACCTCTGGATTGACCTCTGCCCCTTGGGCACCTATTTCTGCCTCTCTGTGCTCTGGTGGTGTCTGGAAAGGACCAATTCTTCGAAGGCCAATTTCTACTAAACCTCGGAGGCTGGACCTGTAAGAAATCCTTGACTGTTTGAACAGATTTTGCTTTTTCTTCCACCTTCTTTAACACTTGCTGTGCAGGGGAGCCAAACAAACTGTGTTTCTCCATGGGAGCATCTAGGAGCTTTGACTTTACATGGTCTGGTAAGGATTGCTCTTTTAACCATGCATGCCTTCTGATCACTGTACCAGTCATAGCTGATCTAAAGGAAGCCTCCAGTGCATCATAGCCGCATTTTAAAGAATGATTACTGACCTGCTGAGTGTTATGTACCAAATCCTGAAGGGACTTACGGTCTATAGGTTCAGGAGAGGATAGTTTTTTATTTAGCTGATCTACCCCATCTCTCTAATGCTCTAGATTCTCTTTCAGAGGGGAGGGGGTTTTTGGCAGAGGCAGTTGCTACAGCTTTGGGGCCCTGTGAAATAGTTTCAGGATCTGCAATAGGAGCCTTATACAAGTGATAATGTGTGTCCGGGACCCTGTAGTATCTGTCGGGCTTAGCAGGGGCCGGGGGAAGAGAGTCAGGGGCAGTACAAGCATCATTAAATGCATCATCCACAACTGTTAGTACTGGAGGAATGGCTAAAGGCCTATGCTGTGGCAAGTGTAAAAAGGTCCTTAGCCTCTTCCTTGAATCTGAAAAATCCTGGCCCTGCCATTGGAAATGCTCTCTCATAGCATGCAAGGTTTCCCCAAAAGAAAATTCCTCAGGAGGAGAGGCAGAAGGAATGGAGTCTTCTGCATCAGAGTCCTCATAAGGAGAATAAGTGCCTTCTGGAGGATTTGAGTTTTCTGAGTCATCAGAGGAATAATCTGAAGAAACTGGCTCAGGGGGCTCTGCTCTAGGCCTCTTCTCTGGAGGGGGATGAGAGGTCCTGTCAGGGTGAGGATGGGATCCCCTGATCAAAGAAATGAGATCCTCTGCCAGGCTGAGCATTTGGGAACTAGAGCTAGGCCTGTGTGAGGGGGTTTTAGCAGGCAAGGCCTTAGAAGATTTAGCTGCTTTAGCCCTACTAGAAAAAGCCTTGATAGACATGGATGCAGGGGGCCTAGCAGCTCCATGTGCAGGAGAAGATATGTCTAAGGGAATAGTATCGGATAAATCCTGGGTGCCTGCTACAGCAGGAGAAATTTCAGTAGCAGATTCAGCCATGCTATGTGAGGCCTCGGCTGTCGGAGGTATGCTTTCGGCCGAAGGAAGAACCGAGGACTCGGTTTCAGCCGAAACCGAGACACTCGCGGTTGGCTGAACCGTGGTTTCGGCCGAAACTGCGGACCGCGAGTGTCGGTCCTTTTCCTTACGCTTTTTAGCTAATTGTGAAGTCGGAGTCTCCGATGGCATTTTGTAAGCAAAAGCGGGACCAAAAAACTCCTCCGCAAACTCCGACCGACGTCTAAGTGTCCGTCGGTTGAAGGAAGCACAGGCTAGACAAGCTGCTACGTCGTGGTCTGGGCCTAAGCAAGGAAGGCAGTAAGAGTGGAAATCCTTATGAGGTATTTGTTTCCCACAAGTTAAACAATTATTTACTTTTTCTGACATCGGCTGAGGCAAGAAAGAGTCCCCAACGGGGTACTTAGCTTTTAAGAAGTCTTCGGTAGTAGAAATCTCTGGATCTGACCGACCGGCACTTGCGAACAGCTTCTGCTTCGGGCGCCGAGCGGCAAGAAAGACTGAGGAAAATGGCGTCGGCTGATGCCTTTATACCCAATTGACAGCAGCTATGACGTCGGGTGAAGTGCGACATCAGCCGAGGCCAGATCCAGGCTTTGGAATCCGGCCGACCGAAGGACTGCCTGAGGCAGGACAACCCATATGTTAGGACTGCAGATCCATCCTTGAAGGACATCCAATGTTGTCTCTGTCAAAACAGGGCAATAAGAATCACTTCCCTGATTTTTCAGTAATACCCTGGGGATGATGGTTATGGGAATGAATATTTATTTATTTATTTTACATTTGTTAACCAGGGGTGTCTGACCAAGCCAAAAAGGCCCTTTTCAGCAGAGGCCCAGGGAGAAAAGCTCCATATAGAAAAATTACAGATACATTTAGATATTTAGACATGATCAGTAGGGTCTATAATGAATCCGCAAAAGCTGACAATGTCGAATCTGACATTGTCGACACATGAACAGTGAAACCGCAGAACATCGAAGAGGTAAACGGAAATCTCCGTAAGGGGAGAGTTCTGTTTACTACAATGTAGTGCGGTCTTGGAGTTGGTATATTTAAGTAGCAGGAGGTGTGGGGGGCTTGCCCCCTAGTTTCCTGAGTTTTTTTGCTTTTTATATTAGGTATTCGAAGTTGCTGAACTTTGATGATATGGTGTCAACCACATCGTATTCGAAGTTCAGTAACTTCGAGTATCTAATATAGACCCGATCAGTATACACACAAATTACAATAGACATGTTTTTACAGTGGTATGCAGCACATCAACAGTTACAGTGGAGAGAACAAACAAGAAAAACATTAATTTAAAAATAAAGGTAATTAATAGATTTGTGGTGTACAGATGAAATTTAGAATATAGGTAGAATACATACATAGTACACAGATACAGTGCAAACATTGTAGATTAGCCAGTGTTTGTGAGTAAGAGTGAAAACTATTATCAAGTACTCTAGGTTTAGTATGTGTACCTTAACCACTTTCACTAGCCTGGGGAGCAATCATGGTACTGCCAACTTTGCTTGAGATGCTGCCTAATGAGGTTTTTATGATAGTGGGGAGACAGTTCAATTTTTTAGCCACTGAACTACTATATATTGCGTCTCCAAAGCTATTGTAGCTGCTGGTGACTTCTAGTAGTAGTTTGCTTGATGATCTAAGAGGCCTTTTGGCGGAGTGATTTTGTACTAGGGTTTTGAGGGCAGGACTCTTATTGGGGAGATAACAGATAGAATGGCAGAGCTGATTGCAGGTTAGGAGGTTGGGCAGTTCAAGCCAGTGGAGCTGTCTCAAAGCAGTACAGTGATGAGTTCTATATGAGCAATTTGCAGCAAAGTGGGCAATTCTGTTATAGCAGGCTTCCATTTTGCCTAGTTTAGTTTTGTTGAGATTAGTCAGAATGGGAGATGCATAGAGTAGGGTGGATAGAAGTTGGGAGCGAGCAATGGCTGATCTTGTGTTGTTGGTAAGAAATGGTTTGATACGGTAGAGTGATCCCAGTTTGGCATGTACTTTTTTAACAGCTAAGTTGAGATGACTATCAAATTTTAGGTGGGAGTCTATGGCTATGGTTATTCCCAATAGCTTAGTCTGTGCCACTGGAGCGATTGGAGTAGCATTTGTTGAGTAGATAGTGAATTGACTGTTAGTGTTTTTGTTAGCACTGGTTATAATCATAAGCTGAGTTTTCTTTGGATTGAGGATAAGTTTGCCTTTGGTAAGGTAGTTTTCCAATGTCAGAGAATGCTAGTTGAGTTGTTTGCAGGAGGGTGGGAATGTTTTGTGCAGCACAGATTAAGGTAGTATCATCTGCATACTGAATGATAGATGCATGCTGTGTGGAGGTATGGAGGTCATTTGTGAAGATTGTAAATAGCAGTGGTCCTAAGATATAACCCTGTGGGACTACTATAGTTATGGGCAGCTGAGGAGAGAGAGAATTTTCCCATTTCACAGCTTAGTACCTGTCAGTTAAGTAGCTTTGGAACCAGGTAAGAGTGGAATTTGACAGGTGATATTGGTTTAGTTTGTTTAGCAGGATTTGGTGCGAGACTGTGTCAAATGCTTTGGACATATCCAAGAAAAGAGTTGACACCTGCAGGCCTTAATTTTTGAGATGGTTTACTGTGTCTGTGAAGCAGAGGAGGGCTGTAGTGGTACTATGGGCAGGTCTGAAACCATGCTGAGTAGGTGACAGGATGTTGCTGTCTAGGAGATATTTTTTGTACCTGGGTATGGATGCATTTTTCTAGGATTTTGGCCGGGGGGAGAGTAAAGCCATGGGTCTGTAGTTAAGTTCAGTGGAGGTCCCGCCTTTATGTATGGGTGTAACATAGGATATGTTCCAGAGTTTGGGCATATAATTTTCAACAATTTATCTGTTTATGATAGTGGAGATTGGGATAGCAATAGCATCTGCTGTGAATTTCAAGAAATAGCTGGGGAGTAGGTCGGCTGCTGTTGATGAGGTTTTTAGTTTGGACAGCATGCATTTGACTGAAGTGGTGGAAACTATTTTGAGGGTAAAGCTTGTATTAGTAGTGTTACTTGTGTTGGGGGGATAGTGAGGTAGGAACTGCCTGTGATACTAAGGATAGAACTGAGTTAACTACGTGGGAGTTGAATTTTGTTTCAATGGGAACTTTAGTGTCAGGGGTGGTTGGTTTGGGGGTAGCCTTTTGGGTGTGTTTTAGTAGCTGGTTTACATTTTTCCAAAATTTTTGTTGGTTGTTTTGGTATTTAGTTTGTAATGTCATGTAGTAGGATTTTTTTGTCCAGCCTAATGCATTTTTTTGCACAGTTGTGCAGTTCTTGGTACTTAGGCTTTGTGTTTCTTTGTTTTTTGATAGTAAAGCCAGGCAGTGTCTCTGGACTTGAGGATTTGTTTGGTTTCTTTACTGAGCCAGGGGTTTGTAGAGGTTCTAACCTTGATTTTGCACAATGGAGTGACAGTGTCTAGGTGTTGTAGAAATGTTTTGTTGAAATATGCTACAGCCTGGTCAAGTGGGAGGGATTTTACGGGGGTCCAGTCACAACTGCAGAGTAAAGTATTGACAACCTCAGAAGAGAATTTTTTGGTGTTTCTAGTGGATTTATAGTTAGTGGTTTTGCATATGCTTGTTCTACTACATATAAGGTATATTATGTTGTGGTCACTTAAGGGTCTCTTCTGATGTGCTTGGTCTTGTCTAGGTAGAATCTAATGAATACATAATGAAACAGGCCTATCTATGGGAAGGAGAAGAAATCCGTCCTCCAGGCCTTTGGATGTTTGGCCCTGGCTGTGCAAAATTTTTGTAGCTGGCAGTTTTGGTCTGAAGAAAAAGGCCTATTTTTGGCACACCCTAAGTTTGGCAGTTGAGTTGGAAGATGCTCCTTTTTTAACTCATTCACTCCAATGGAGCTCAGGAAGGTGGCATTGTAACTTCAAATGGGCAGTGCCTTTTGGTAGAACCAAATTATGTTCTCACATTTCAAACAAATGTTCATATCTCTGGAAACAAAGGGATTATGAAAGAAATAGTAGTTGTATAAAATCTTACCATAACCATAGATGCCCTTCTCTTTCATGTTGCAGTATTCTAACATGAGGGATCCTCCACATGAGGTGACCCAAACAGCCGGCCCATCTACAAAAGCTTAGCATGGCAGTTGTATGGTGCATGGGACATCACACATAGGTACCATAAACTGCGGGCCATAAATATGATGTCGGCATGCACTGAACTCAGAACTAAATGCCCCAGTTAGACAACAGTCTAAGGACAGCTGACAAGGATGTCATCCAGTAAGGGGAGAGAAAAAAAGGAAAATAGGGCCTAAGAGGGGGAGGATAAGAATACTGCAACATGGAAGAGGACGACATCTATGGTTCTGGTAGGATTTTACACAACTACTCTATGTTCGTCTATTCTCATGTTGCAGTATTCGAACATGAGGGAGAATACTAAAGCTCAGCATGTGATATGGGAGGAGTTCTCTACAAACTCATGCAGGATGGCTTTAGCAAAACCTGCCCTAGCCCTAGAGATGTTGTCCAGTTTGTAAAGTTTAGTAAAGGTGTGGACTGAAGTCCAAGTGGCTGCCTCTAGTCCCTTGAAAAAGGCCCCTGAGGAGGCCACAACCCTGGTGGAGTGGGCTCTCATGGTATAAGGCAACTGTTTGCCACGGAAGGAGTAACAGAAGGATATGGTGTTGGAAATCCAAGAAGAACTCGTTTGCTTGGAGACTGCCTTTCCCAGACCCCTGGCGTGAATGGATACAAACAGCTGATTTGACTTTCTGATGTGCTTGGTCTTGTCTAGGTAGAATCTAAGTTTGTCTGTGAACATCCAGGGAATGGAGCTCTCTCTTACTTTCATTTTGAGGGGGGAGGAAAGAAAGTGAGCAAATGGATAGACTGATTAAGGGATAGTTCATTGACCACTTTAGGTATGGAGACGGGGTTGGTCCAAAGAGAGACCCTATTCTTATGAAATATTAAGTAGGGTGGGTTGGCCATGAGTGCTTGTAACTCAGAGACCCTTCTTGTCAAAGTCAAGGCTACAAGAAGCACCATTTTCCAAGTGTGGCTGAGGCTGTTGGTTCAAAGGGAGCAGTCGTGAGTTTTTCTAGAATAAAATTAAGATCCCAAAGAGGAGGGATGGGTTTCCTTGGTGGCGTGACCCCCTTAAGGAAAAAGCTTTACCTCTAATCTGAATAATAATGGTGAATTGAGAGGTAAACAAGCACAGATAGCTGATAAATGGACTTTCACTGAGGAATATGAAAGTTCAGACTTAAGCAATTTATACAGATAAGACAAAACTAGAATACATCTGCCCAAAAGGGATCTAGTTGCCTGTGTAGACACTAAATTGAGAACCTTTTCCATTTACATAAGTAGGATCTCCTAGTTGTGTATTTCCTGGAGGACAGAAAGCACATCCTCTGAATAAAGGTGTCTAAAAGGGATCAAAAGTTTGGGTGGATGAGGGATCCCTTCTGTTGTATGATGAGATCCACCTTCTGAGGTAACTTGTGGCAATTGCCTTTGGCTTGAGAAAAAAGTAGGGGAAACCAGTGCTGCCTTGGCCAGAAGGGGGTCACCAAAAAGATTTTCAGTTTGTCCTATTGAATCTTCAGCAGGACTTTTTGTATGAGAGGGAAGTGGGGGAAGCATAAAGAAACATCCCCTTCCACTGTGCAGAATAACTGTAGTTGTTTGTTCAGAGGGGAGGCAAACAGATCTATTTGTGGTGTGCCCCACCAGTGGATAATGTCCAGGAAGACATCTCTGTGCAACATCCATTCGTGACTCTGAGATACTGACCTGCTGAGGGCATTCGCCTGAACACTGGTTTGTGAGGGGATGTAAACTGCCTGCAGGGCCACTTTAGAGAGGGTGGCCATTTCCCAAGCTTGGATGGCTAGCCTGCACAGCAAGTAGGATTTTGTCCTCCCCTTGCTTGTTGATGTACCACAGGACTGCTTTCAGGGCCAGGATAAGAGCAGTCATCTCCCTGATACTGATGTGTTTCTTCTGAAGGCAAGTGTCCCATTACCCTTGAACCTTCAGGTCATTCACAGTCAGCCCCCACCCGAGATCTTATGAATCTGTGTACATCTGTTGAACTGCAGGGATAGGTTGTAATAGTAGTCCTGGATTCAGATGAATTTGCTGGATCCACCACAGGATTTCCTTCTCGAGACAGGGAAGGAATGAGACCTGAAACTCTAGTGGATGAGAGTGTTGGGACCAAACATTCTTCAGGTACCATTAAAACTTCCTCATATGCAGCCTGGCAAGGGATAGCATGGGAAGCATGGCAGCTACGCGACCCAGGAGGTGAAGGAGCTCCCTGGCTGAGATGGAGTTGGTCAGGAGTAGTTCTTGGAAGTAAGTGGTCAATGATGTGACCTTGTCTGGGGGAAGAAAGGCCTTCGTCATAGCTGTCCTTAGCTTCCAGCCCAGGAAAATCTGATCTTGGGTAGGAGGAAGGGAGGATTTGAGTTGATTGATTGTGAAACCTAGCCCTTCAAGGAGGGAAATGGTGAACTAAAAGTGTTTTACCAGGGTATTTGGTTGATCTGCCTGAATAAGGAGGTCACCCAAGTTTGGGAAGATTTGAATGCCCCTCATCCTGCAAAAAGCCACTACAGGGGCTAGGCATTTTCTAAATACCCTTGGTGCTGTAGACAAGCCAAAGGGCAAGACAGTAAACTGACAGTACAAGGACTGCACAGCAAAATGCAGGAATTTTCGATAGGATGGACAGATAGGAATGTGCAGAGATGCATCTTTCAGGTCTAGAGTGGCCAGGAAAGACATGGGAGTCGAGTGGAAGTAGGGTTTGGAGTGAAAGTTTGCGGAAGGTGGGTACATGCAGAAAAAGTGTTTAGAAGGGACAGGTCTAGGATGAGTCTCCATGGGCCATCCTTTATTGGGACTAGGAACATTCCGGAGTAGAAGCCTTGGTCTTCCTGCCCTGCATGAACCCTTTGGATTGTGTCCTGTTGAAAGAGACCTCATATGACTGGTGGGAAAAGATGTGATACCGTTTTTGGAAAACATATTTCCCATCAGATCATGAAGTAACCCTTTACCCTAATCGACAAGACCCAGTTGTCTGAGGTGATCTGTTGTCACAGGGGAAGATAGTGAGAGAGGTGGGCAGAAAGGGGTAGGTGATTTGAAGGGGTCAGATAGTCACACAGAGGCTAACCTGTCAGGAAGGGCTGTTTGTGAAAAGAAGAGGTTGGTCAAGATGAGGTTGATTTCCTGGCACCTTTCCTAGATTTGTGAGTAGGTGGTGCAGAAACCTTCCTGACAAATCTTGGTTTGGCAGGACAGTTTCTGTGAAACTTAGGCACTGGTGAGACAAACAGGTGCTTAAGGTCCTGTAGCTCCTTGCACTTTTCCTGCAGGCTGTTAAACAATTCTGCTGACTGTTTTAGAAAGAGAAAGTTACTGTCAAGAGGAGCATCCATAAACTTGTTTTTAAAATCATCTGGCAATGGCTGTAATCTGAGACAGGAGTATCCATGGAGCACTGAGGCTGAAGCAGCAGACCTGTCCGATGCTTCTACAGCATCATAGCTGCATTTAATTTTGTGACTAGACCTTGAGCAGCTAAGGAGAGACTGGAGGCAACTTGTGCCTTAATGGGAGAATCTGGTAAGGAGGATAGCTGATCCATGGCCTGCCTGTGAGACAAGATCCAAAGCATACTTTACTATACGCATTTGGTAACTGATGGCTCTGAAAGCCAGGGTGGATGAAGTGTACATTTCCTTTTCCAGTCTGTCCTTCATTTTACTGTCTTTGTCTGATGGGAGTAAAGAGGAAGAGGGAATCTGTCTGGATTGTTTGTCCGCCTAGACAGCAATCACAGCTGGGTCTGCCACAGGAGGCTTGATGAGATATTTAAAGTCAATAGAAACTTTATAAAACCTGTCTGGTCTCTTTAGAGCTGGAGGTTGAGATTCTAGTGTTTCTGAAGCTGAGGTAAAGGCGTCCAGGTTGGCTGATATCACTGGAGGAATGGTTGAGTGGGAGGGGAATTCCATCTGCAGAAGTTCCTAATACCTTTTTTGTACTTCTATCATTTGTGTGGAATCCCATTTGAAATATTCCCTCATATTTTAAATCGTTTTCCCAAAGGTTATGTCATCAAGTGGAGAATCACCCTCTAAGGAGTCCTCGTCTGGAGAACAGTATCCCAAGGGAGAGGCCAGTTGAGAGGCATATGAGAGGGACTCATCGGAAAAGGAAGAGTTCTCCTCTAGAGTCTCAGGTTGGAGTAAGGGGCCCAATGAAGCAGGCCTGGGGTTCAAAGTTGGTAGAGTAGCAGGAGCTTGGGAAGAAGCAGTCCTAAGGGCCATAAAGGCATTAAACAGAGACTGAGAAAAGGCCTGCCAGTCTGGCAAGTCTTCAGATGGAGCAGACAGATGTCAGGTCTTCTGCTTTCTTTTCAGAGAGGATGTCTTTGCTATAGGCTGAGCAGCCCAAGTCCTAGGATCAGAGGCCAGCAAAGGGCTTGGAGTGGGTTCCTCTGGAATGGAAGGTAACACTAACTGAGCAGATGAACCTGGTTCCCACACTGACATAGGAAGCCAACATCACAGATACCACTGCAGACATGCAGGCTGGAGAAACTAGGGAGGTACACAAAGCAGCACCTGCTGAAATCGCCAATGCCATTGGATGCATCTCAGCCTCTAAATTGTCAGCTGGTAGGATGTCTGAATTGGGAGGCGCAGTCACTATTTCTGGCCTAGTAACTTTGGCCTTCTTTCTCAGTGGTTCGCCTGAGATGGCCTGCGTCACTTCCATGCCTATGGTGAGTCATTTAAGGCGTTGGTTTTCAACAAATAAGTTGAAGGCTGAAACACGTCTGTACAGTGTTTTTGGAACAAATGACAGGCAGATGGAACATGCTTTGTAGTCATGGGTAGGCCCTAAACAGAAGAGGCAGAGATAGTGGCTATCTTTATGCAGAATTTGACATCCACACTTACATTTTGCCTTCCAAGATGACTTAGAGCATAAAAAGCTAATGAGTTCTGTCTGTATTTACTTGGTTGTTGAGATTTAGAAAAATGCAAAAATTATATTTATATAAATTAATATAATAAAAAAAAAGTTAACATCTCTACCAGCACTAGACAAAAGTCAAATATAAATGCAGCTGAGTTTGCCATTGTGTTAGCCTTAAGATGAAATTTTTAAAACCTTGTACATATAGCATGGTTTTGGAACTACTGATGCAAATATAAACAAGCAATATTTGATGCCTAGAGACGTCAGAAGAAGTTAACTACAAATGCACCTGGAGGCATCACTCGGATGCAACGAGTTAAGGTCTAATCAACAGGACCCACTCCTGACCTACTGAAGTGATCTGCAAGAAAGTTACATACCCCTTGCAGTTACTGGGCTAAAAGATGAAGACTCAGGCTTTGTGCTATGTCCCATAAGGTCATGGTCAAGGCAGCAGATGGCAAGAGTGAGTGCCTCGCTGTTTGTTTATATGCCATATCACTGTGGGTTCTATCTATTCATATTAGCAGAGTCCCTGGATTCCAGGTTTCCTTGGAAGCCAGAATGCACTTGAGAACAGCCATTTCCTTTAGCTTTTAAGGAAATTCTGTTCCCATTTTCATTGAGCTTGAAGGCTGCTGGAATGTCTGTGGCATCTGTGGTTACAGTTGGAGTTTGTTGAGGTTTCCTGAAGGGTACCCCTAGGTTCTGATTGCAAGCACAGATCCAACACAAACTCTATTTTTAGACAAGGTTGGAATGGAATTTTGTGGTTGAGGGAATGGTTGTGCTGATTCCAAACATTTTTCAAATACCACTGGATTTTCCTCATGAGGAGCCTGGCTACAGGAACCACTAAGATGCATGAGGCTGTGAACCCAGAAGTCTAAGAACTTCCCATGCTGTAACAGACTGAAAGGGAAGAAGAGACTGAAGTAGGTGGTTAGGAAATCTATCTTTTCCAAAGGAAGAAAAGCTCTTTGCTGGTCTGTGTCTACCAAGGTTCCCAGAAACACTAGTTTTCTGGAGGGAGAGACACTGAATTTCTTTAGCTACAGGGGGTAACATAGAAAGGATAGGATGGTCATTTTTTTTTTCTAGGGCCAACAGTCCCCTTGAATCAGGGGTCTAGGTAAGGGTAGATTTGAATGCCCTTGGTCCTGCAGTATGCTATTACTGGAGTTAGAAATTTGATGAAAACCCAAGCTGCAGCATATAAACCAAAGGGCATAATAGAGAATTAATAATGATTTCTACCTGCTTTGAGTGTAGATGTTTCCTGTGTGATTTTGCTACAGGAATGTGTAGGTAAGCATAATTTAGATGCAAGGTGGCCACGTAGATAGGGTTGCCACCTTTTGAAATGCCCAAAGTGGGACATTTTTTGTAAAAATGTGAGATTTTGCAGGACAAAACATACCCAAGGCCAGTGCAAAGGACAGAACTTTACTTTTTTGACAGAATAAAAGCTTATTTTTGTAGCATTTGAGTGCTTATGCTATTTCATATAATATTGATGTGTTTCAGACACAAAATAACTGTTTTATCCAGCTATTAAAGAAAACTTAAGAAATACATTTTGTCTTAAAATCTCAGGACATTTGTCTTTTCTTAGTTTTTTTCGCAGGACACAAGTGCCCAAAGCAGGACTGTCCCTCGCAAAGAGGGACAGGTGGTAATCCTACACGTAGATGCTTCCTGTGTGATTTTGCTACAGGAATGTGTAGGTAAGCATAACTTAGATGCAAGGTGGCCACGTAGACTCTAGAGTCAAGTAATGGTAGAAGCTTTTGCATAGTAAGCATTTCAAATTTTGGGACCAGAATAAATTTTAGTTTTGACAAATCCAGAATGGGCATCCACATTCCCTCTTTCCCTGGGACAAGAAAGAGACTTGAGTAATAACCTCTTCCTCTTTTGGGACCGGATACGTCCTCAATGAAGCCTTGCTGCAGGATCAGACCTACTTGGTTTAGAGCTTTGTTTAGTTGATTTGGAAGAACGGATGGCATGTCAGCAGGCTTTGGAAGGAAAGTGAAGGAGAGTACGTAAATCTATCTTGATGATATTAAGCACAGATTCTTGTCTTGGGCAATTTTTTCCACAGCTGAATGAAGACTGCTAACCTTCTTATTAGTCTTAGTAAGGGAGAAAAAAAGAGGGATAAACAGGGGTTGGGGTGGGACTTGAGGAAGAGAGGAAAGGGAATTCAGGGAGGGAAAGTACAGTTTTGTACCTACCATAAATGTAGATGTTCGAGTGCTAATACAGCTGCAGTAATCACAGATGGGTTTTCTGCCGTCAGGCGGGTCCTCGGTCGGCCGAATTCCAAAGTCTAGGTCCGGCGTCGGTTGTTGTCGCTTTCTCTTCTGACGTCAGTGAGGCCGGAGTATATAAGACACAGCCGACGCCATGTTCTTCAGTCTTTCTTGCCCCAGATGTCAGGTGCCCCCAGAAGGAAGGCAATACATAAATTATGTTTATATGTATATACATGCAATGCAATATAATCCAAAATCAGTAGTTGCAAGCAAATAAACCATAGAAGGATAACCCAGTCAGGTTGTATGAAGAGGGTGTTAGGCCCCATGCCTTTACCAAGTGGGGAAGGAGGGAGGGAAACCTGTACTGCAGCTGTATTAGCACTCGAACATCTACATTTATGGTAGGTACAAAACTGTAATATGTTCATCGTGCATACAGCTGCAGTAATCACAGATGGGTAGAGTCTCAATGCTGCGCACAGGGTGGTAGGTACTAGGAGGAACTGGGTTGAGCCAGAATGCCCTGCAACACAGCAGTGGCAAAGCCTGCTCTAGTTCTGGAATATAAAGGCAGGTGGTAGTGTTTTGTGAAGGTATGTACAGAACTCCAAGTGGCTGCCTCCAAAATATCTTTGGTAGGAACTCCTCTGAGGAAGGCTGTAGAGGTAGCTGTGGCCCTGGTGGAGTGTGATCTGATACCTGTAGGAACAGATTTCCCATGATAGGAATAACAAAACCGTATGCAGTGGCCTATCCACTTTGAAATAGTCTGCTTGGTAACTGGCTTCCCTTGAGACCCTACAGCATAGGACACAAAGAGTTGTTCTGATTTCCTGAAGGACTTTGTTCTGTCCAAATAATAACGTAGCTGCCTATGGATGTCTAAAGAGTGTAGCAGCCTTTCCCCTTTGTTTTGAGGATTGGGGTAAAAGGTAGGTAGGTGTATGGCTTGATTTAAAGCTACCCTGGATACCACTTTAGGCATAAATGACGGGTTGGTACGAAGGGAAACCCTGTCCTGAGGGAAGATGAGAAAGGGCTGCACCGCCATGAGGGCCTGTAGTTCCGAAACCCTACAAGCTGAAGTGATAGCCAGAAGGAAGGCTGTTTTCCAGGACAAATATTGCAAATCTGTTGAGGCAGCTGGTTCAAAAGGAGGCAGTGTTAATTTTTATAGTATGTAATTAAGATCCCAGGCTGGTATTGGTTGTTTCCTTGGTGGTCTTATATTCTTAGCACCTCTGAGGAACTGTCGTAAGAGTGGGTGAGAAAATAAAGGAGGATCCGTGTTGAATTCTGCAGAAATGGCTGAGGCATGGATTTTTATGGAAGAAAATGAAAGTCCACTGTTCAGCAGCTCAGCTAGATACTGTAATACCTGAGGCAAGTTCAGTTTTCTAGGGTCCTGGCCTTTTTTCTCATTCCAAGAGCAAAACCGCTTCCATTTTGCGGAGTAAGCTTTTCTAGTAGATGGCCTTCTGGCCTCCAAAATGACATCCTGCACCTCCTTGGAAAGTAGGGTCTGTTGTGATGTTAAGGAATTTTCCATGCAGCGAGATTGAGTGTTTTCAGCTGACTGTGAATAGTTTTGTAGCTGTGCTGAGTCAGCAAAAGAGGCATTAGAGGCAGGGACCAGGGAGGAGTATGTGTTAGGCTCCTCAGGAGTGGGTACCAGTGTTGCCTTGGCCAATCTGGAGCAATCAGTATCATCTTCGGTCTGTCTGCTCTTGCTTTCAAAAGCACCTTGGGCAGAAGAGGCAGAGGTGGGAATGCGTAAACTGTCCATGCTGTCCAACTGAATGAAAGGGCGTCCACTCTCCAGGTCGTTGGATGAAAGGTCCTCGAACAAAACTTTTCCAATTGCTGATTCCTGTGGGAGGCAAAAAGATCTATGTCTGGCCTCCCCCACGCTTGGATTATCTCTGTGAACACCTGAGGATGCAACTTCCATTCGTGTGGATCTGTCATATTTCGGCTTAGATTGTCTGCCAGCGTGTTTTCCAATCCTGGCAAGTACTGTGCTTGACGTTCGATTTGCCATTCCAGAGCCAAGTTCCAAAGAGTCATGGATAGTCTGCACAAGGGGTATGAATGTGTTCCTCCTTGTTTGTTTATGTACCACATTACTGTGGTGTTGTCTCTTCTTATCAGTAATTGTCCTGGAAGCAGGAAGTCCTTGAAAGCTGTAATTGCATTTATTACTGCTAGCATTTCTTTTTGATTGATGTGAAGGTGCTTTTCCTTTTGGGACCATTTGCCCTGAATGCACCTGTCCATCATGTGTGCCCCCCAGGCGTAATCTGAGGCGTCTGTTGTGATGACTTGCTTTGCTTGAGGCTTGCAGAATGGGAGGCCTGTATTTGCTTGACATGCTTGGGCCCACCATAGAAATTCCTTTTGCAAACATGGAATTATTGGTATTATTGTTTCCAAACTGTGACTGTGTTGAGACCATAGGTTTTTTAGGTACCATTAAAGTTTCCTCATATGCAGCTTTGCACATGGGATTAAAAGAATGCAAGATGCCATGAAGCCCAGAGCCTGCAGGATTGTCCTTGCAGTAAGCCTGGTACATTTTGCTAGTATTTTGAAGTACTGAGTTAGTTGCCCCTGTTTTTCTGGCGTAAGATAGGCCATCTGGGTGTTTGTGTCCAAGTTGGCACCCAGGAAAGTTATTTTCTGAGATGGTGTTAGCCTTGATTTCTCTTTGTTGATTGTGTATCCCAGAGAATGCAGTAACCGTGTTACATATGCCAGATGTTCCAGAAGTATGTGCTTGCTGTTCGCTTGGATCAGGCAGTCGTCCAAATAAGGGTAAATTTGTATCCCTTGAAGTCTGCAGTAGGCAATCACTGATGCCAGGCACTTTGTGAATACTCTGGGCGCAGCAGATAAGCCAAAGGGCAATGCAGAGAATTGATAGTGGATTGAACCTGCAAGAAGTCTGAGGTATCTTCTGCAGCTTTGTCTGATTGGGACATGCAGGTATGCCTCCTTGAGGTCCAATGTTACCAGCCAAAACTGCTTGCCCAGCATGGGAAGAAGCTGCTGTAATGTGAGCATCTTGAATTTTGGTACGAGTAAAATAGTGTTTAGGATGGATAAGTACAAAATGGGTCTCCAGTCGGTTCCTTTCCTTGGTACCAGAAAAAGTCTTGAATAAAAACCTTGACCTTGTTCGTGAGTAGGTACCTCTTGAATAGCTCTCATGCTTATGAGCTTTGAAATTTGTAGTTGTGCCTCTGCCCTTTGATTGTGTGGCAGGTTTGGCATGCCTCTCATTTTTGGAAGAGTGTGGAATTGAAATTTGTAGCCTCTGTTTATAATGTCCAGGATCCATTTGTCTGTTGTGACAATATGCCAATTTCTTGCAAATAATGCTAGCTTTCCTCCCAAAGGTGCTGCCAGCTGAGACCTGCTTGGCATGGAAATGAGGGAGTCATTGGGTTTGTTTCCTGTATTGTTGTGCACTGTCTTCGCCACCTCTTGGTGCTGGAGTTTGCCATTGTCGGTCTCTATATGATCCTTGTGATTGCCCTCTGCCCCTTGTGCGTCTGTATCTACCTCTTTGGGTCTTGTCAGTGGCTGGAAAGGACCAGTTTTTTGAAGGCCAATTTCTGCTAAAACGTGGTGGTTGTACCTGTAAAAAAGCTTTGACAGTTTGCATAGATTTGGCTTTTTCTTCCATTTTCCGTAATATCTCCTCAGCATTAGTACCAAACAGCACATCCTTTTGTAATGGAGCATCTAAAAGTTTAGCTTTCACATGATCAGGCAAGTTTTGTTCCCTAAGCCAGGCATGTCTGCGAATGACTGATCCTGTAGCAGCCGCTCTACTTGAGGCCTCTAGGGCATCATAACCACATTGTAAGGTGTGTTTACCCACTTGCTCTGCATTATGCATCATATCCTGCAACTCCTTCAAATCTGGTTGTTCAGGTTGAGACATTTTATTCCTTAATTGTGATAACAGGAACTGTTGATATTTAAGCATATGAAACTGACAATTTAAGGCCCTCATGGCCAGGGTGGCCGAGGTATATACCTTTTTTCCCCACCTTTCTAAAGATCTTGACTCTCTTTCGGCAGGAAGTGGATTCTTGGCAGTGGAGGCCCTCAATCCCTTGGGGCCTTGAGAAATGGTTTCAGGGTCAACATTATGGCTTTTGAAGAGAAATTGGTGATAGTTAGGAACTCTGTAGTACCTATCAGGTTTGACTGGTGCAGGAGGCAGGGAATCCGGGTTAAGGCAAGCCTCCGAATAAACATCATCAAGTATGTCCAAAACAGGAGGTATCGCCAGAGGTCTGTGTTGAGGTAACAAAAGAAATTCCCTAAGTCTTTTCTTGGAATCGGAAAAGTCTTGGCCTTCCCAAAGGAAGTGTTCCCTTAAAGTGTGCAAGGTTTCCCCAAAGGAAAAATCCTCAGGAGGAGATACAGAAGGAATGGACTGCTCTGCATCCGAATCCTCAAAAGGAGAGTAAGAGTGTTCCTCTACATCAGAATGTTCTGATAAAATGGAGTCCTGATCAGAAGAGGGAGAATCTTCCTCCACTCTGGGTCTCTTGTCTGGAGGGGGTTGAGAACCCCTGATAAGAGTAATTAAATCCTCAGCCATTTTAAGCATCTGTTTTTTAGGCATGGGGCCTGGAGATGGGCCCTGTGCAACAGGCCTCTTGGGATGCCTGGCTGCTTTGGATTTAGTAAAGGCCTTAATAGAAAAAGAAGATGAGGGTCTAAAGACACCATGGGTGGAAGTGGACCTGTCCACATTAGTAGGCTCAACATTAGCAATGGCTTCGGTGGTTGTAGTCTGGGAAAGGGCCGAGGTACCTGCGGTCTCGGGTACAGAGGACACCGCCAAAGGAGTGTCGTCGGTAGTCAGGGACTGCAAAGGCGTCTCGCTGAGAACCGGACCACGTGTAGCCTGTTTTGGCATGGTGTCGGTGGGGACCACGGACCTCGCGTGTCGGTCCTTGTCCTTGCGTTTTTTGGACAAAACGATAGTCGGAGTATCCGACGACATTTTATAATCAAAGGCTTTACCAAAATAGTGTTGGGCGAACTCCGCCCGACGCTTAATAGTGCGTTTATTGAAAGTAGCGCAAAAGCGACAGCCCGAGACGTCGTGGTCTGGGCCTAAACAAGGTATGCAGAGGGAATGGAAATCCTTATGCGGTATTTGCTTCCCACAAGAAATACAATTATTAACTTTTTCTGACATCGGTCTGAGGCAAGAAAAGTTTCCCCAACGGGGTACTTAGCTTTAATGAAGACTTCGGTTTCCAATATTTCCGTAATTCAGGAGCTGGCCGACCGGCACTTGCGAACTGCTTCTGCTTCGGGCACCGCGCGGCAAAAAAGACTGAAGAACATGGCGTCGGCTGTGTCTTATATACTCCAGCCTCACTGACGTCAGGAGAGAAAGCGACAACAACCGACGCCGGACCTAGACTTTGGAATTCGGCCGACCGAGGACCAGCCTGACGGCAGAGAACCCATCTGTGATTACTGCAGCTGTATGCATGATGAACATCCATCTGAATCATGGTTGCTCCCTGCCAGCCCCAGGGGGGTCAGAATCCACTAGGCCTGAAAGTAGATTCAGGTTGCTCATCTTTTCTGTTGCCTCAGTGGTCTACCCCTTCTGAGCCTTTTCCTTATTTGATTTTGCTGGGGGGGGGGCAGGATTTAAAAGCATAGTTTCTGCTAAACCTTAGTGGCTGAACATTCAAAAAGTTCTTGACAGTCTCCACCCAGTTTTGCCTTCTCCTCCAGTTTCTTGAAAACAGCCTCTGCTTTGGGTCCAAACAAAACATCCTTGTATAGAGAAGCATCTAAGATATCACACTTAACATGATCTGGAAAAGACTGCTCCCTTAATCAGGCATGTCTAAGTATAAGATGCAGAGGCAGCTACCCTGCTAAATTTTTCTAGAGAATCATAGCCACAATGCAAAGAGTGCAACATGAGAAACAGAGCTGCATATGTCCAGCAGTACTCTGGGGAGAGTTCTGCCTTCTATCCCTACCAGTCTTTCTTTCATATGGTCCAGAAGGGTTTCCTGGTACTTAACCACAAGAAACTGGCAACTGAGAGTTCTCTTAGCCAGGATGACAGTAACCTTTTTTGCCATAATAATTCAGTATTCTACCCTCTATCATTAGACAATGGGTTCCTGGATGTGCTACTTCTAACTCCATTAGGACCCTGAGTCACCACTTTAGGATCTGAAGAGGGATTCCTAAACAGGTGTTTGTGTGAGTCTAGAACTCTGCAAAAGTGGTCTGGCTACCTTGGAGCAGGTGGTTGGGGGTTAGGCTGTAAGGGTGAGTCAGAAATATTTACAACTTCCAACAATGGAGGAATGGCAAAAGGTTTATGCTCAGTGATCTTAAGAAATTCCCCTAACCTTCTTCTTAGACTAAGGGTAATCCCAAGCCTCCAAATAGAAAAACTCTCTCATCCTGTGTACAGTTTCCACAAAAGTGAAACCCTCAGGTGGTGATGTTGAGGTTGGGCTGTCCTCTGAATAAGAATAAGCATAGGAGCCTGTGGACAACTGGTCTATGTAAGCCAATTAATCCACATCAGAATTATAAGAATCTGAGGATTCCTGGGGGGGGGGGGGTCCTGTTTTCTTTCCACAGAAAAAGATACTGTGGAAGCAGAGGGTCTAGAGTAGGACAGCAGAAAGTATCCTTTTAGGTTTGGCCCTAGGCTTGGTCCTAGGTGTGCTGTCAGAAGCACTGGGACCAGGCTCATATAAATCCACACAATCAACAGCTTAGCTCCATCCATTTATCAAATTCCCAGTGACATGGCTACCTTGTCCTTCATGGTGCATGGTCAATGACCCATTGGAAGGTTTCAGGATTCCGCTCTCCCTATCTGAAGCGATAAAATGGGAGTCAGAAGGTGTGGCCTGCAAAGCGGTCTTGGATCTAACTTACAACCTCGTTCTTCAATTTCTGTGGATATTGCAGAGTCTGGAGGCATGTCAGGCTCCAAAGGGTACACAGTGGTGGTCTCTGGCACTTCCTCAGTCATAGAAAGGGACTGCAAAGGCATCTCTTGTACTTCAACTATTACAAGTCTGGAAAGACTGGCTGAAGACAAAGATATGCTGTCTGCCCCTTATGTGGTTTCGCACACTTCTCATTTTGTTTTGTTTTTTTAACAGGGGTCAAAGGATGGACCAGCGAACATGTCATATCATGTGAGGATCCCTAACACTCTTTTTCTTTCTCTAAGTACTGGGCAAGGGGCTCAGACATATGATGAATTGTACACTTATTAAAGAGAGAAAGTCCTAATGTGGAATCAGTTTTCCATAATCAAGTCAGATATTAGTCCTACTACTCATATAAATCCACACAATCAACAGAGGAAGGGAAGTTTTTCTTCTAGTGGGGCACTTGGTTTTAAAGAAGTTCTCTTTTTCAGAATGAGTGGCGCATTCTACAGTACAGATAATTCAGGTTCCAATGGAAAGAAAGAGCTGTAAGATGGTATTGGCTAATGACCCTTGCACCCAGACATTCTGACATCAGGTGTAGGGTGACCGGCCATCCCAGGAGGATGGAGTTAAAGTTGAGCTGACCAACAGCTGCCAAAGTAAGGGAAACCCATATAACTACTGCAATACTGGAACAAGATGAACATCTGGTAATGATCCTCTACCCCCATCCATTCTGCAAACTGCGAGGTCCAACACAATGGAAATGTGGAGATAAGCATCTTTCAGCTCCAGAGTGACTAAGAAAGCTTGCAGGAACAAAAGTAGAAGAAGAAGGAAAAGTGGATGACAACACCGAAGTGTCAAGCATTCTAAATTTTGCTATGGCAAAGAACTAAGCTGGACAATTTTATCTTGGCACCAGGATGAATCTTTAGTAGAAGCATGCTTTTCCTGCCACCCTGAGTACTCACTCTAAGGCCCCTTTCTCCAGGAGATCCTTTAATAGGGAAGACACTACAGAAAAGTGGTCTCTTGGAACAAGAGGGGATCCCTCAGCACTCTGGGTACTAATTGCAGTTTGTAACCCTGTTGTAGAATCCTAATGACCCATTTAGTTCTGGGTTATGCTTTTCAAAATGAGTATAAAGAAATCCAGGTGAGCTCCCATCTGTTCTGTAAGTGGTGAAGGGAGTGGGTGAGGAGGGTGGGTGCAGTTGAGTGGAATTTCTAGTGTTGGAGAAGGGGGCAGACAGGCTGTCATGGCATTTCCCTCTGGGACTCAAGGCCCTGGGGATCTTGAGTGTTAAGCTTCTCTTTTGGTTTTGCTTGGCATTCTTTTCTAAATCCGCCTTTCTTCCCTTTACTAATGTCATTCTTGTCCTGTGTGGGAGTATAATGGCCAAATATTTTCCCTGGACTTGGGTGCCTGAGTTTGAACAAAAGAAAAAAAATAATTGATGGACTGCATAGTTTTGTCCTTCTGCTTCAGTCTTTTGGGCAGAGGGTCCACAGAGGTCATTCTTATCCAGAGGGTCATTAAAGAATTCCATCTTCATGTGGGTCTGACAAAGACGAAACCTTCAGCCATGCATGTCCCCCAATCACTGCCCCAGTAGCTGCTGCTGTCCCACAACATGCTTCAAAAGGATTATATTAATACTTTTAGAGTATTTGGCAAAGACAGAGAGAGAGAGAGAGAGAGAGAGAAATGTCTTACAGTTGAAATATCTTCTGCTTCAGACCTTTATCCAAAATCCCCTCTGCCTTAGCTCTCATCTTTTCCAGCAGGGGTTGCTAGCAAATAAGTCTGGGAGTTCAAGATTTTGAAGGACAAGGTAGCCATGTCACTGGGAACTTGATAAATGGATGGAGCTAAGCTGGACAAAGCTTGTCTAAGAAATTACAGGAATCTCTGACCCAGTAAAGCAGTCAGGCTTCTTAGACATACAGGGGGATTGAACTTGGATCCGCAAATGCATCGACAACACACATCCTCCAGGATATCCATAACTGCAGGAACAGCAAGAGCCCTGGGGTCAGGCATGCCCAAGAAAGTTCTGTATCTGAACTGGGCCTCTTGACTGCACCTTAGACTTCTACTGGAACTCCATTTCATGAAGTGTGCCCAAAAGAAAAATTCTTTGGTGGAAAGGCAGAGGACATGTTCTGATCCATAATTAGTAATATAAAGAAACTGACCCAAATATGGCCGTTTATCTGCCTCAAAATTTTGGGGTGTTTGAAATCTCCAAATGATGTTCCATCCCTTCTCTTCTTAGAATGGAGCCCTGGCAATTCAGGTATTTCCAGAACCAGCTGCTTGGACTTTAGAAAGGACATAAAGTCCAGAACCAAAAAGAAGAGTTGTTGAAAAGGAGCCTGGAAAGTAGAAGATGCTGAGGTACTGCTTGATCAAAGCTGATTCAAGCTAGCAAGCACACGTTTGGTCTTTGGTGCTTTAGGCTTTATGGACTCAAGAAAAAAATGTTTTGTGGAATTTCAACACAGGCAGATGACGAAAGTCTCTACTCAGTCCTTGGAAACTTCTTTCCAAACAAAGACTGAGGCAACGCTGCCTTCAGCCTTGATAATGAGAATGGAAGCCTCTAGCATTAAGAACCCCTCAACATCAGCAGCATGCCAGTGTCTTAATTCCCTGAGACGTACACACAGGTGAACACATGGCAACCTATAAAGTGGTTGGGCAAAACCTCGGAAATCACTCTGAAGACCAGGGTCTGCCAAAGCATCTCACTGTATCTGATGCTGCCAGACACAGGTAAACTAGAGTCATCTGATGGACTGTCTTCAGACTAAGTAGGCTCTCACAGAACCTAGCCAGAAACAAAATGGTGTGGTACCGAAATAACAGCACTACACCTAAGTCATGACAGTTGAGATATGCATGCACCTCCTTCAGTGCTACAAACTCCCACCGGAATTTAGCTCTTCCCTTGACTGTCTTTGAAGAGAAGATGGAACAACTTAGACAAGCAGCCATGATGTGCTTTAGGACAATAAGAGTGAAAATCTCTGTGGGATATCTGCTCATTATGGTCAATACAGTTATTCATTTTTACAAGAGCACCCAGACTAATAACAGCAGCCCAAAAAAGTCAAGAAAATGTCCCCCATAGAATACATCTTTCCTCTAGAAACAGGACAACTGACAGACTGGCAATACTGTAGTTGTGCACCAGCGGCAAACTGCTTGACAAAAAAAATGTTGGTCAACACTCCTCTTACACCACTAAAGTCTATCTGTAGCAATGGGTGGGAGTCAGCAGAAGCCTTGGGAGAAGTACAGCTCTAGAAATCGGACTGGCCATTTGGCTACCTGTGGGGAGGATATCTCAAAAGTAATGAATGCAATAGTAAGCAGTACAATGAATATCTTATACAAGCTTTTGCACTCACTCATGTTTTATCAAGTACTTGTCAAAACAACAGTAGAAGTGAAAGTTTGTGTATGTTTTAGTAAAAGTTAGTATACAGTTCTTTTAAATGGCTTCTGGATCACTCACTTTTTTGGATTTAAGTATTTTATTCAATGACATTATGCTGTCTGGTACATTCCTACACAGAAGCAGTACACTAGAGCGTTTTCATTTACTACTACAATAGCAGAGAAGTATGACATGTCATTATTTATTTTTCTGCAGTTATTTCTGCATGTATGACTGACATGCTGGAGTCAGATGCCACTGACTGCAGACCTTATTATGCTCGCTACTGCTCCATTCTCCCTGCGGCAACCACAAATGTGGTGTATCCTCGGTATTTCCCTTTGTTAGGTGCGTTGCCTCTTTCCAAGGAGGCAAGCCTCTTGACTACTGGGCTCTAAATCACCTAGTGACTAGGCAAAAGGGCAAGAATAAAGGAAGCTAGTGAATTTGCTCTGCCCCTCCCTCTATAGTGACATGGTCCTCTAAGCTTCTGCCATTATACTGCCCAGCAATCACTGCTCATTCAAGTTTCTGGTCTCCAGCAGGAGTGGACCTGGATATGCCCCCAAACACATCTTGCTTAAAGTGAGCCCTAAGGGAAGCAAAGAGGCATAGCGTGGCCATTCCACTCTCTCTGTGTAGAGTCCTCCAATACTAAAGCTGCTAATTCAAACTGGGTCAAATAGGTTATAGTTAGAGCTTCATCCCTCTAGACCACTTTGCCAATGGCATACAATTTTTGTAGGGAAACTATACAATGCAACTTTAGTATCTAACATAAACAGCTTATAGAGGCAAATATTCTTAGTCTAATAAAGCAGTTATCCTTGACCAATAACATTAAAAATTCAAGAGAAGAGAAACAGCACATTATGACACCTTCTGTGAGCTCCCGTTAATTAAATACTATGACATACACGTTCTTTCTCTACTTAACTTGCTTCTGTCACCACAGAAAGAAACACATTGCTGGAAAGATAATATGTACCCCTATGTCAACTCTTGACGTCTATTACCCTATTCTAATGTACGTGATCTCTGCAAAGTCTAAACAGAATGTGGAATTAACACTCATTGCAGCACTGTGTTTAACTGCATGATTAAATTAACACAATCTGAAAGTACTCTAAGCTGAACAGTGAAAGGGTATTCCTAATGTTCCATTTTCTTGACTGAAAATTACTGCCTCAAAACCACTGTCCATGGCTAATCAGGTAACACACTTCCATTGGATGGCAAGAAAATCATAAGGTTATGGGCTCTATTCCCACACAAAGTACAAGATTCATTTTCCACCACTGGTACTGCAGTGCAGCACTGGAGGTGAGTGTTACACTCCTAAGGTGCCATCCTTTAGATAAGATGTTAAACCAAGTTTCTGCTTCTTCAGCTGGTGGTAGCTCACACAGATATGAAAGATCCCAGTCATACCTCTCGATCTCTTAACTGAAGAAATCTGGACAAAGCTTGACATACTGCTAAGACAAAGGCCCCAAAACAGGGACAGATTTTAAATATTGCTCTTACAAACTTAAAAAGTTGTTAAGACTAACAGGATTTGTGTTAGCATGCATTTTTCTAAAGGATATGAAGTCTGACACTCAAATTTATGTCATTTAGTGAATTCAGTTCTCAGATCTTCCCAGTTATTTGCTGTAAAATCACAAACTTTGTGAGGAAAAGATAAAAAATATGAAGCAAAAACCATACAGTTGAGAGATATGCATTCATTTATAAAAACAGTGACAGAGAGAAATGCATTCACATACAACTATGCCTACATTCTTCTTGAAAATATCCACTTACATGTCTGAATGTAACTGGGCAGTAAGCTTGGACAAGAAAAGAATGCTGCTGTCTGACAACCTTATCAAGGATAAACTATATTCCATTATTTTTTCAAAACGAACAACAGATAATACTACAAGTAAGTTTTCAGTGTTTCATTGTGTTTTTCTTTAAACACATGGACCTGATTTACAGCAAGAATCTTGTCTTATAATAAGTTCACCACATGCAACACAAGCAATGCTTTTTGTACACTGATCTACACACCTCTATCCCTCGAAGATGAACATGCTGGCTGATCTGTTGATTGACCTGGTGAAGCTCCATTCGTAGCTGATCCCTATTAGTCAGGGTTGATGTAATGCCATGCTTTACATGTCCCACCATGTCCGACGAAGGAAATCTCTCCCTGCAGTTAAAACACGACAGAAAGCACACACAATGAAAAAGAGAGAACAAAACCAACAATATTTTCAAAAGAAACTAACTGTGCAGAACATAACTGGAACTAGCAACACTGCTGGTGGCTCAGAAAAGAACTGATTTACTTATCAGTAAGCATAAATAGACTATTGTGTAGGTCGGCAAAATTCCCTGGCACAACACCTGGAGAGGTAGGAAGCCCACAAAGAAAATCAACATCAAAGCACATCTGCAAAGATGTTCTTTCTATTAACAAAGAATGACATCACTCTCATAGCAAATAAAGACATTTAACATCTTCTGAGAGCACAAAGTAACTGCTAGCAAAACTGCAATAAAAATGACAAGAAATGTGAAAGAGTGAACTACTTATTAACCTTGATGGGTCTAATTTTATGCTTAAAAATCAGTGCAGTAGATTCTTTCACATCTTTAGATATGTTTTTCCTTGTAATTATTACAGGTAAAATAATGCAAAAATATTCATATCCTCCTACCTACTCTTTAAGAAAACAAGGAAGAGCAACCACATCCTGTGTATCCACAATCAAAACTGCAGTAAATTTACCATTATGGCAGTCTCTCTTACATGCTCTAGCTCTCTGTAGCTAAAAAATTCTTTGTTCTGGCTCACTCCACTCCCTACCCTACTGGCAAATCCCACAGACCCCCACTATCCCTAGTTTTATATTGACACAAAACCTTCTTCGTCTGGTGTATAACTCCTCCTTTTCCTATCCAAGCAACCTATCATTTTGCTACCCCTCATCTGTCACAAACACACCCACCACTCAAATCATACTATCGATATCGCCACCTTGAGGCTCCACCTGTCTAGTTATACCTCTCTTCCACAGTTCTCCTCAGCTTCCATCTCATTTTTACACCCACTACTGCCTCCTGTTACACTCCTTTACATATGTTATATCTCTACAGCTGTCCTCTTTCTTCTGATTTCAGCCTTCGCTATGCTCCACATTCTTAGCATCCCATATTCTATACACCTATTCAAATTCCTGCCTAATTATTCTGAATTTTTTTAAATTCTTTAATTCTTTTTATTCTTTTCATTTCCTTCTACAACGTAATTACATATACATATACCATCTATTCTCCATCACTGTCCTCAAGATTCTTGTTAATAATACACACCAAATAATCTCCTCATCTTTCGATCCACACATCTACTCCTACGGCTATCATACCTTACATGCTATATGACAACTATCTCACCAATTTCTCAATCCCCCACCCTTACTCACACTGCCTATGTCACCTGCCAGACATTCACTATCACTATGGCTTCTAGCTTATTTGGCTTACCACCCCCATCACCTTTTCAGATATAAAATACTTAACCCTTCTCCCAACCCATATAAATGCAAATTTATTACTAACATACCTCAACATCCTCACTAGTGTATGCACACTGTAAAAAGATCATATTATGCGGAGATGTCCACCCAAACCCAGGTCCCAAATGCCTCTCCTCCACCCACTCCCTCTTCTACTGTAACATCATCTACTTAAATTTGAAAATCATATCCATGAGTATTCAAAGTATAGTAAACAAAGTCTCTAAATTTCATTCATCAATCACTCATTACTCCCCAGACATTATTATTCTTACAGAAACTTGGCTCAAACCACATATAAAAGACTTAGAAATTCTCCCCCCTGGCTATACTATCATCCACTCCAACAGATTATAAAAAAGGTGGTGGTGTAGCAATCATGTTTTCTAATGCAGTGGTGCAGCAGTTAATATTGTCACCTCACAGCAAGAGGTTGTCCGGTTCGATTCTTGGCTGGGCCGCCTTCTGTGCAGAGTCTGCATGTCCTCCCTGTGTTCACATAGGTTTCCTCCAGGTGCTCCGTTTTACTCTCACATTCCAAAAACATGTGTCTGAAGCATGTGTTCCTGGGCTCTCACTTGAAAATGGGTTTGTCCCAGATGGACTTTCCAGGTAAACAAATGTTAAACAAAATAAATAACCATCTCTCTATCTCTACCTTAATTTCTCTCCGCTGAAATCCATGTCTCTCACTGTAAATTAAATGAGCATAATACACTATGTATAACTGCCCTATGTATATTCTCCCCTTGGAAATAATATCCCTATTCTGGAAGACATCCTACACTGTGTATCTAGTTCAATTTCTCATGAAATAATAATTCTTGGTGATGTCAATATTAACTAGCCAAACTTCACATCAGACTACCCCTTTCAAACTACTCATAACTTCCCACACTCACTTCAACAAAGCTAATAACACTGGGACTAGTCTAGACTGGATATTAGTCTCAAAACCAAACCTTTACGACTCTCCAAGAACTCATCCAGACTTCCTCAGTGATCAGCAACTCACCATATCAAACAGCACCTTTAGAAAGACTGCCTTAATCTCTCAAATTTCATTTCCAAGATCTCTAACAACATCCTTAACTCATTCACTCCAATGGAGCTCAGGTAGTTTTGCAGTGAAACTTCTTAATGGGCAGAGCCTAAGATTTTTGACAGAATCAAATTATGCCCTTACATTTCAAATAAATATTCATAACTCTGGAACCAAAGGGATTATGAAAGAAGTATAAATGGCAAACACTTCAGCACAAACTATTTCTATAGTGGTAATGTTCTTTAGGTTCTAGGTCTTAAACCAAATTTTACAAGTCACAGTAAATACAGTAACTATTACATTTATAATATTTTGTAAACAACTTCCAATATCTCAGCAACCATACAAGTTGCACACATACTATCACAGCAGCATTTCATTCATCTAGCTGAGAGCTTTCATATAAGGCTGAGGAGTATTGTCTGTGTAACTTGGTTGTTGAGATATTTAGGAAAATGTGAAAATTATATCTATATAAATTAATATCACAAAACAACAGCTAATATCTATTTACCTGCACTAGACAGAGGTCAAATACTAATGCAGTTGAGTTTGCTATTGTGTAAGCTTTAAGATGAAATCTTTTAAAACTTTGTACATAGCATGGTTCTGGAATTACTGATGCAAATATGAACAAGCAATATTTGACTTCCAGAGACATCAGTAGAAGTTAACTGCAGATGCACCTGGATGGGTCACTCAGATGTAATAAGTTAATAACATTATTTGGTCCATCCGCTATTCCCTACCACTGGATAATGCTGTTTAAAATTTAATACAATATTTCTTGACATTCTCAATATCCTCACTCCTATAAGACAAAAAGAGAGTAAAATTCACCCAATCACCCTGGCTAACCCCTTCTAGTACACAATTAATGTATAAAAGGCAAAGCTTGGAGAAACTGGCAAAAATACATATTTCAAGCTTACCTACAGACCTACAAACATCATCAAAACATGACAAAAAACAAGTTACTGCTGATAAGAAATATTACTTCAACCCACATGATAACCGAAATACAACCCCCCAAAATGTTGCTCCCCTATCAAGAAAATCTTACACCCTGGAACTCCTAGTACCCATAAACCTTGCCCAAATATCACACCTTTAGAAACTGCTTCTAAATTTAACTCCCACAGAATCCTGCCACCCTTAGCAAACTTCAAAGCTCTAACAATGCCATTTGCAACTTAAAATCTGTCTCTACTTGCTATATAAAATATTTAGTATCCATTCTTAAGCCCTGCTCACCCTCTGTAGCCAATCTCCCATAGGAATATCTAAAGATTGCTGCCCCCTCTATTGTCTACCTAATCTCTATCTTGATCAATCAATCCATTCATGAGTCATATGTCCCATCTCTCTGGAAACAAAATTTATATCATAGGTTCATAGGAGGGTACTAGCCAAAATGTACCCTGGCTTTCGCCACCCAAGAAAATTATTTTCCTGTGCCCCTGTCGAGCAGAGCTACAGAAGTGATCCCTGGGGTAAATTTCCTATCTCCCATCCGATCATCAAGATTTTTCTTGAAGAGTGCTAATGAGGAGCTCTGTTTGACATAGATAGGTAGGCTGTTCCAGAGTATGGGAAGTCTCTGGGACAGGAATCTATCCCTCCCTCTGTTTACTGTGGTGACAAGGTTTAGGTCCCTAGAGCGTGTAGCTCAGAGGGATTGGGATTCCTTTAAGTGGAGCATGTCCAACAGCTCTGGGTTTGACATAGCTTTGTATGTTAGGCAGAGATCGCCTCTGAGTAGGCGATATGCAACGGAGTAAAGCTGGAGTTTTTGGAGACGGTCTGCGTAGGGCATCTGTTTGAGGCCAGTAATCCTCTTTGTGAGGTATTTCTGTGGCCTTTCCAGTTGTTTTGAATGTCTTGTGAGGTACATACCAAAAGGAGTGTTGTACTCTATAATGGGTCTAATGAGTGATGAGTAGAGGGGAACAATGACCTCTTTTTTTCTGGATGAGAAACCTTTTGTGATGAGGTGAGCCACGTAGAAGGATTTCCTGACCACTGTGGTGATATGATTATCAAAGGAGAGACTACTGTCCACCTGTGTCCCAAGGTCTCATCACATTTTCGGCATTAAGTAGACTATCAGCTATGTGGTAGTTCATGGGTACAGAGTTTTTACCAAAGGGGATGACAATACACTTTTTGGCATTGAGCATCAGGCCATGGCTTTGACACCAGGCATCTGTCTCAGTGAGGCCCTTTTGTAGTATGTCCACATCAATGGGAGTTTCGATTATGGCTCCTAGTTTGCAGTCATCTGCAAACTTTGTTAGCCAAAGACCTTCTGTGTTAGCCTGTTCTTCAGAGAAGTAGATACCGAACGGGAGAGGACCCAGGATTGAACCCTGTGGTACTCCACTTGTCACTGGTCTGAAGTCGGATTTGGAGTCTGCTACTTTCATAGTGTGGGTTCTGTCCGTAAGCCAGTTGGCAACCCATCTTGTGACATAGGGATTTATACCTAATTTAGTGAGCTTATCTATAATTCCAGAGTGGGGGATGGTGTCGAAAGCCTTGAAGAGATCTAGATAAGCTGTGTGAACCACCTTACCCTCATCTATGGCTTTGGTGACTGCTTCAAAGAAGTCAGTCAGGTTTAGGAGACATGATCTGCCTTTTACAAATCCGAACTGGGTAGGGTCCAGAGTTTGGAGATTACCAATGTCTTTGTTTAAGAGTTCCATGATGATACGTTCCATGGCCTTGCAGACCAGGTTCGTCAGGCTAATGGGGCGGTAGTTCCCGGGGTTCGTCATGGCTCCCCCTTTGTGGAGTGGGATAACCGTCACGGTGCACCATTCAGTGGGCAAAAGCCTGAGGTGAGGCTATAACTGAACATGGTACTTAGGTAGGGTGCCAGTTCATTCTGTAGTTTGTGTAGAACGCAGCCTGGGATATTGTCAGGTCCCATGGATGCTGTGTTCTTGGCTTTGGAGTGTGTGTTTTTTACCTGTGCAGCCGTGATTACAGGAACTTTGCATTCTTCATAAAGGGAGGAACTCAACTGAAATAAACTTCAGACCAATTGCAATCTGGCCCCCTCTTTCCAAGACCTTAGAAAAATATATCCATAAACAACTTTTACAATACCAACTCCAAGAAAATCTATTAAACTCTACCCAACACAGCTTTCGCCCAGATCATAGCACAACGACCGCCTTTGTTGCCTTTTTGGACCACATCATTAAAGCCAGAGACAACAAGAAGTTAGTTTCTTCCCTCTTTTCAGATACCGCTAAAGCTTTCGATACAGTCTCACATACCAAACTACTCTCAAAAAATATCTGCTTTAGGTTTTTCCAGTACAACAGTCACTTGGTTCTCTAGCTACCTATCTAACAGGCTACAGTCAGTTAAATGGCTCTCTACTTCTTCATCTTTTTTCTCAGTTAATACGTGTCCCACAAGGCCCCATACTTGGCCCTCTCCTTTTTAACATATTTATAAATGATCTAATACATCCTCCAATATATACACAATATGCAGATGACTCCAATATCATTTGTTTATCTAATAGCCCTTTCCAGTTACAATCTATCACTCAGCAGGCTTTCAACTATATTTAAAACTAGCTCAGTGACAACCAGCTATTTCCTAAATCCAAATAAAATAAATGTGTTTTTATTCCTCCCCAAATCCTAAACACACATAAAAGACACCTTCAAAATATCCTCTCTCAAAAATATTGAAACTGAAGTACCTCACACAGAGTTACTTGGTGTCAAAACAGATGATCAACTGAAATTTGATCTTCATATTCAAAAGTGCATAAAAACAACACACCAAAAACTGAACATGCTTTACAGATCAAAAAGATTACTTACCAACTCCTCAAGAAGTACTCTTCCCAATACATACCTCCTTCCTTCACTGCTATATGCCTCACCCATTTTCACCAGCATTCAGATCTCCCTACGGTCAAAACTTGGGCTTTGCAATAACAAAGTGGCTAGATTTGCAGCCAGTCATACAACTCCCACCACTCCTCTGCCTTCAGACATTTAAACTGGCTTGAGTTGCCTCACTACCTCAAGTTCACTCAATTCCTCTTTGCTCATGAAATGGTATATAAATCCTCATCCTGTCCTTCAACCAGCATCATTCTTAACCATTACCTCCCTAATCACCCTCTTCTCTCATCTGAGACACACCTCCTTGAAATCCATAAACCAAGAAAATCTATCGGTCACTGCCTACATACCTACACAGTAGCCAAGGTCTGGAACAGTATTCCTAGAGATATTAGCTTGAACAACAAAATAAGAGCACTAGTGAAATCCTCCAAAGTAAAGGAGTCTAAACTGACAACATCTATTAAAGACAATCGTAAAGCCTTCTTCACATATGTCCACAATCTCAAAGGAAGCATTCAGACCTGCTTAGAAGTGGTTGTCAAGGACACCACATACACAAATGCCATATATATATATATATATATATATATATATATATATATATATATATATATATATATATATATATATATATATATATATAGCCAACCTGCTAGCAGACAGGTTCAGTGAAAACTTCACCCCTCTGTCCCCCCCCCCCATCAGTAAATCAGGACATCCCTAGCACCTGACCCCCTCACCTTAACTCTAGGTAGCAAGTCACCACTGTCCTTTCAAAGGCAAAAAATACAGTCTTCATGGGACCCAATAACATCCCAGGCTGCATCCTACATGAACTGACGCAGGAAACTAAGCAGGAAACTTGTGGCACCATTAGGCACCCTATAGGACAGCCACTGTTATCCTTTGCACAAAGGTGGTGCATCCACCAATCCAGGTAATTACAGACCCATCAGCCTAACTAGCCTGATCTACAAGGCCATAGAACGGAATATCATGGACCTCATTAACTCATTCTCTCCAATGGAGCTCAGGAAGTTTGCACTGTAACGTCCAGAGTGGAGGCTGATCCTTTTGACAAAATCAATTTATGCCCTCACATTTCAAACAAATGTTCATATCTCTGGAACCATACCAGCTATGAAAGAGGTAAAATGGCAAACTCTTCAACACAAACTATTTTTACAGTGATAGCATTCTTTAGGTTCTAGGTCTTAAACCAAATTTTATAAGTCACAGTAAGCACAGTAACTATTACATTTGTAATATTTTGTAAACAACTTGCAATACCTCAGCAACCACTCAAGCTGTACACCTACTGTCAGCAACATTTTACTCATCTAGCTGAGAGCTTTCATATGAGGATAACAAGCTCTGTGTAATTTAGTTGTTGAGATATTTAGAAAAATTTACATAGATATAATTTTCACATCTATATAAATTAATACCACAAAAAAAAATAAGTTATGTACTCACCATAACGTTCCAACTGAGTAGTTATATTTTATTTTTCTGCAACCTGTGGGTATACGGATCCGTATCGGATCCAAGCCGGCAACCTTTTTTTATCTAGCATCTGCTCCAAGCTCCGAGCTCCTCCCCTTACCCAAAATACCCTACCATCTCCTATCTTCCCTCAGATCGAGTTTGCTGCAACTAAAAACATAAGCAACTCAACCCAATGAACCAAACCTGAAAAGACAGGACAAGGTCCGTGGGACGGAGGGAGGGAATGTTGCAGAAAAATGAAGTATAAATACTCAGATGGAATGTTATGGTGAGTACATAACTTCTTTATCTGCAGTAGTTAAATTCATTTTATCTGCAACCTATAGGACAGAGACCCCAGCAACTCTGATCCTGGGAGGCCCTTATGGAAGGATATTCCTGAGCACCGCAGAGCCAAAGAATGCTCTACCCCTCGAAATCAGATCTAATTTGTAATGGGAAATGAAGGTATGTGAATTGGCCCAGGTCGCTGCTGCACAAATATCATCCAAAGGCACCCTAGACCAAAAAGCAGCAGAAGTCACCATGGACCTGGTAGAGTGAGCCTTAACAATACCAGGAGGAGATAAGCCTTTTGCTTTGTAGGCATGTGAAATACAAAGAGTGATCCATCTGGCCAAAGAAACTTTAGAAATAGCTTTTCCCATAAATGCTTTGGAAAAGGAAACAAACAATTGGTCAGTCTTGTGGAAAGACTTCATTCTATGAAGATAAAAATGAAGCTGTCTGTGAACATTTAACAAATGGAGTTTGTATTCACCTTTATTTTGGAAGTTAGGAAAGAAAACGGGCAGATTAATGGACTGGTTTATGTTTGCTTCACATGCCTCTCTGGGTAAAAAGGAAGGATTAGTACGGAGAGAGACCCTATCCTTGTAGAAGACTAAATACGGAGGCACTGCAGACAGAGCTTGAAGCTCAGGAAACCCTCCTAGCAGATGTAATGGCGACTAGGAAAGCTGTCTTCCAGGACAAAAATTTCAAATCCACCGAAGTTGCAGGTTTGAATGGAGGAGCCACCAATGCCTGTAAAACAAAAGTAAGGTCCCAAGGAGGACCTGAATCCTTGACAGGTCGGTGTAACAAGAAAGTACTTTTAAGAAAAGCCTTACACAGCCTAGAGGAGGCTAAGGCAATGTTGTCTTCACCAACGTGAAAACTGGAAATGGCTGCCAATTGTACTTTCACTGTGGAGGAACTAGCTCCTTGCTGAAAGATGCCAGACAGGAAATACAACACCGTTGGAACAGGGGCTGTAGTTTCTCTGTGAGGCCCAAATGGAAAAGTGCTTCCATTTACTGCAATAAAGTTTCCTAGTGAAGTCTTTAAGAGAAGCCACCAGAATGGATTTTACCGGGGATGAAAGACCGGGAGTCCTGGCAATTAACGGAACTGGAGCAACAGGCTGTCAAGCTTGAGGCTGCCCAGATCGGGCGGACGGGCCCCCGGCGGATGGGAGATTAGATCCAGGCAGGGATCCAGAACCCACAGAGGAGCTAACAGATGAGACCAAAGGAATGGGAACCAAACCTGACAAGGCCAGAATGGGACAATGAGGATCACTTTGCACCGCAGTTGGTAAGCTTTCTGGAGAAACTTCGGAATGAGTGGCAATGGTGGATAAGCATACAGAAGCCAGCGAAGAACTGGCTGCACTTCGCATTGGAAGGAGATGCGAAGAGATCGCAGCAAGGCTGACCCCATGCAAGCAAGATCTCTGCTATTGACTGTTTCAGAGACCACTTGTACGGCATTAGAATGGCCCAACTCCATCTGTCCACTAAAATGTTGGTGAACCCCGGGATGTGCATTACAATCAGAAACCGACCGGTGGAGATTGCCCATTCCCACACTCTCATGGCCTCGCGACATAGGGGGTAGGATCTGGTTCCCCTCTGCTTGTTGATATACCAGACAACTAACATGTTGTCTGACTGAATTGCAATCAATCCGAGAGTGAGGACAGTGTGAAAGGCTTCCAACGCTAAAAGCACTGCCCTCATCTCTAGAACATTTATGTGCAACTTGGTCTCTGACTGGGACCACGTGCCTTGGACTGTCCTTCCCAAACAGTGTCCCCCTCACCCGAGTTGGGAGGCATCCGTGGTCACTGTGGCTTGGACTGGAGATGACGTGAAAGGGCGTCCTTCTGATATCTCCGGTGAACTTAACCATCAAAGAAGAGACATCCTGCAGACGTGACTGATCTTGATCGGAAATTCCATGGGCAGGTCTAGCCAAGACCATTGAACAGCCAGAGTCCATTGCAGAACCCGCATGTGAAGGCACGCACAAGGGAGAATCGATATGGCAGCAGCCATGGAGCCCAGAGCCCGGAGAACCTCACTCACCTTTGGAGACTTGGAGTTCGCTATCTGAGCTATGTGGTACCTGAGGTGTAGGATCCTGTCTGGAGTTAAGAATCCCTTTATCTGCAAAGTTTCTAGCCATGCCCCAATGAAGTCTAGAACTTGTACTGGTTGCAATTGGGATTTCTGAACACTGACTGTAATCCTCAGTAGATCTGCCAACCTAATGAAGTAATCTCGGGCCAGACACAGGTGATGCTTGTTGGGAGCAGCGAAGAGCCAGTCGTTCAGGTATGGCAACACCTGAATACCCTGAAGCCTCAGGTGAGCCGCTACAACTGCCATTACCTTGGTGAACACCCTGGGGGCTGTGGTGAGACCAAAGGGTAGGGCTCTGAACTGAAAATGACTGGCTCCCAGCCGGAAGCGCAGAAACCTCCTGGAGCTTCTGTGTATTTTGATGTGGTGGTAAGCATCCTGGAGGTCTAACGAGCACATCCAGTCGCACTCTCGGAGATAAGGTAGAATGGACTGTAGGGTGACCATCCAGAATTTCTGTTTGGCTACAGACAGGTTTAATGTTGACAGGTCTAGAATGGGCCTGAGGTCCCCCGTCTTTTTTGGCACCAAAAAGAACCTTGAGTAGACGCCTGATCTGGACTGATCGAGGGGGACCTGTTCGATGGCTCGTTTGAGAAGCAGCTTTGAAACCTCTAGAGCTGCGGCCTCCCTATGAGCAGGTGGAACATCCAGGACGTGTTTTAGAATATTTGGAGGGGCAACAAATGGGATAGAGTAACCTCTGGATATTATCTGTAAAACTCAGTGATCTGTCGTAATGGACTCCCATGCCGCTGGGTGTAAGGACAATCTTACCCCGACTGCCTCCAGAGTAGGACAGTCGGGCAACCCCTCAGGGCTGCTGACCGGGTCTATCAGAAAAAGGTTCCCTAGACCCAAAATTCCTGGGACCCCCTCTACCTCTGGGTTGGCGTCGATCCTGTCCCGCTCTGCCTCTGGGGGAATAGTTGTCCTGAGATTCCCGGGAAAACTGAGATGTTTATCACCAGATCTTCTCCTGCCCTCTTTGATTCCTAGAGAAGGACCGCTGAGGGTTAGAGAAGCGGATCCCGATGGCAGACAAAGTCTTCCCGTCCTTTTCGCTCTGGACAAGTGTGTCACGTACCGTCTTCCCAAAAAGGGAAGAACCATCGTAGGGAGCATTGATAAACGACGCCTTGAAAGGGTCCGTGAACTGACACAACCTGAGCCAGGCATGACGCCTCATGGCTATGCCTGTTCCAGCCACCCTAGCGGCTCCTTCCGTGGCATGAGAAAGGATTCGCATCGACGTGTTTGAGACTGATTTCAGAGTAAACATTTTTGCAGAAAACAACTGTCTGTCCTGCGGCGATAAAGACTCTGGGGGCAACTCAGCGAATTCCGAATTAAGGTCTCGCTGAAGCCGGATCACATGTGCCAAATAATTCAGTGCACGGATTGAAAAGGTCGCTGAGGAATAGACGCGCTTCCCAAACCTATCCACCGACCTGGGCTCCTAGTCTGGAGGGTGGACTGAGGAACTCTCCTGTGCTAGTTCCTTCTCTGTGGCCGCTGCAACCAACATAGCATCAACTGGGGCTCCTTTCGACCAAGGCTGTCTGTCAGAAGGGGAAGATAAAATCTTGTCAGGGCATTTGGGGATGGGCTCTATGGTGTCAGGCTCCTTCCATGTCCTCGTGGTGATGAGGTCCGCCAAGGGGTCCATTGGCGGGACACCCAGGAAGTAGATGGGCCCGTGCCAAAGGCCTCCAGGAACACTGACTCATCACCAGAAGGTTTTGGGGCTGACCAAACTCCCCTCTGGCAGAGGATCTCCATAATTTCTCTGAAGGAAATGTCTTCGGGAGGTGACCTGGGGGAACCTTCTCCTTCACCTAAGTCAGTGTCCATAGTGAGGGATTCGGGGGAGTCCAAGTGCCTCATTTTGCACTTGCGCTTATGGTGACCCTCTTCAGTGGGACTCTCAGAAGGGGATTCGTGAACTGCAGGGGTTTCCTCAGGGAAATTAATCTGGGGATCCTCTGGCACAGGCTGTCCCTGAGACAGGATGAAGGGAGTCGTCGCCAAATCCAGGGGGGCCTGGGTGGTATCCAAGGGGATGGACTGGGGTCTCAATCCCTGGGAGAGAACCCTCTCCACCACTCCGAAGGCCGAGGGAGAGTGGACCTCCTTAGCACCCAGTAAGGAAGACGCCCTCCCCGAATCCGAAGCGGGGACCGGAGCTGAAGACGAAGCCAGGGTAGCCTGAGGGCCGAGGGAACAAGTCGGATCCGAGGAACTCAAGGTAACAGCCGGAGTCAAGGTTGGAGGAACTGTCGGCGACAAGCTAGCAGCTCCGAAAAACCTCGGATCCAAGAGCCCCGAAGCCGAAGCACAGAAGGAGAGATGGGGCAGACAAAAGGCATGGAGGTCCCCCTCCCCCAGAGGGAGAGGGGCCTGGCTAGACTCCCATCTGAATTTGGGTCTGAATGAATCTCCGCATCATCCTGTCCATGTCAAATAAGCTCCGAGTTGACCTCAAAGAGGCCACCAACTTGGATCTGGCTGGTATGCGCAATGGGGAGAAAGGCCTCGGGTCAGAATGTTCCAACGGCTCCGGTGAGAAAGGAGGAGACCGGAGCCATGAAGAAACAGGCCTCATGGTCTTAGAAGGGAGACTAAAAGAGCTCCCTGTCTGGGGATCTCTTGCGATGTCTGTCCTTTCTCTTCTCCCTATCCTCTCTGCGCCTTTATCTTTTTCTTTTTCCTTGTCAGTCCTGCTGACTGTAGATTTCTCTTTAGTAGACCCATCACCAGAAGAAGAAGAGGGAGGTCGAGTCCCTGTCTGGGTGGGAGGTGGAACACTAGAGACCGAGGCAGATTCCAGCACGGCAGCAGGGAGAAGGCCTTTGGCTAGTAACTTGGCCTTCCGATCCATAAGGGCCCTCGGATTGAAACCGGAGCAGATAGCACACTGAGTGGACAAATGTGCCACTCCCAAGCAAATCACACACAGAGTGTGACCATCAGCCACGGAGAGCTTATGGCCACACTCTGTACATTTTATGAAAACAAGCTTCGGCTGATCAGCCTTAGTTATGCACCCAAAAGTAAAAACACTACCTACCAGAAAAAACACACACAAACACAGGTAGGGGAAGGGCAGGCCTAATAACTACTCTCCAAGTTTGTAAAACTTTTTTTTTTTTTTTACACCGACGACAAGCGATACACTAAACAAGGGGAGGAAGGGAAATATTCACTCAAACACACACTAGATACAAGTAATAATACCACTTACTATCCCTGAGCTCACAGCAAAGGAGACCACGATGCATACTACTGGCGTGGCAAACGAGATCTGAGGGAAGATAGGAGATAGTAGGGCATTATGGGTAAGGGGAGGAGCTCAGAGCTTAGAGCAGATGCTAGAAAAAAAAAAGTTGCCGGCTCGGATCCGATACGGATCCGTATACCACAGGTTGCAGATAAAATGAAGTTAACTACTTCAGATCAACAATTAATATCCATTTACCAGCACTAAACAGAGGTCAAATATTAATGCAGTTGAGTTTGCCATTGTGTAGGCTTTAAGATGAAATCTTTTAAAACCTTGTACATAGCATGGTTTTAGAATTATTGACGCAAATATGAACAAGCAATATTTGACGCATAGAGCCATCAGTAGGAGTTAACTGCACATGCACCTGGAGGTGTCACTCGGATGTAATGAATTAATAATGACATTGGCAACCTCCAAAAACTGGATCCCACACACTTTGGTTTTGTCAAGGAGAAGTCATGCTTGTTAAATCTGGTCGACTTCTTTGAGGCAGTCATCAAAGCCATGGACGAGAGGAAGATGGTGCACACTGCCTACTTTGACCTGGCCAAAGTATTTGATACTATTCCCCACTCGGGTATAATAGATAAATCCTCTCAACTAGGTATCAATCTGTACGCTACCAGATGGGTAGCAAACTGGCTCACTGATAGAATCCACTTAGTCAAAACTGGGGAAGCCACCTCAAGCAGTAGACTCGTAATGAGTGGTGTATCCCAGGGATCTGTCTTGCGGCCTCTTTTGTTTAGAATATACTTTTTTGAGGTGCAGGCTAAAACCACTGGGCTATGGCTGACAAAGTTTGCAGATGACTGCAATTCCCCTAGTGATTTGGACATCCTCCAAGAGGGTCTCACCCAAGCAAGTGAATGGCACCAAAAACATGGCCTCAAACTGAAAGCCAAAAAAATCCATCATCGTCCCCTTTGGAGAGAGTGACGTCCCCACAAATTATCACATTAATAACAAGATCCTGCATTCAATCCGTTGTGAGGAACTTGGGCACCCAGGTTAATAGCAAACTTACTTTTGACCACCATATTGCCTACAATGTATGGAAACCTTTCTACATGGCCCACCTTATTAAGAAGGGTATCTCATCCAGGGACAAGGAGGTCATAAAATTCCTGTATTCTTCGCTTATAAGACGCATTATTCAGTACAATGCCCCCTTCGGCATGTACATCACAAAGCACATACAGCAGCTGGACAGACCACAGAGGTTCCTAACCAGGAGAATCCAGGGCCTCAACCATCTACCCTACACAGATAGGTTTAAAAGCCCTGTCCCCCCCCTCACTAGGTCTCATACAGACTCCTCAGAGGTAGCCTCTGTCTGACATACAAAGCAATCTCAGGCCCCGCCTTGATGGGACTGCTACATATCCGCAAGTCAAGCTTAACATGAGTAACCTGCACGCGCAACTTCAACCTGGTCTGCAACATCACTAGGACTTGTTGGCGGGACAGACCTGTGTCCCAGAGACTCTCCCCTTCTGTGGAATAGACTCCCTCACCATGTCAAGCAATGTACCTCATTAACCCTTTTTAAGCACAACCTGGATAACTGGATGGGGAACAGAAAATACACCCCTGGGATCCCACCTGTGTCCCTCCTGGACAGGGGCATCGGGATCTGACCTGTCGGAACATGGGCTAATTCTTACCTAGGCTTGTAAGGGCCTTAGGGCCAATAGCCTAGTAACTTCCTATGATCCTATTAGAGCAATGCCACATATTCAAGCAATCTCTGAAGAGATTTCTCCTTAACTCCTGACTCTGTACACGTCTTACACCAGGCTGACACTATGCACTACTCCTTCCTTCTCTTCCCCTTGCTCTTCTGTTTCCCCTTTCTTTCCGCCCTTCTCTTATTAGCCAAAGCACCACTTACTTCCCTGATAGCTCCCTACTTTAACTCCACTTCCTAACATCCCCCAAATCTCTTGCCTTTCTCTTAGTCTTTTGTCCATATTTAAAATGCTTAGCATCTTTACCTTTGGTTATCACTACTGACTGTACTTTACTAGGTGTTCAACATCCTATGATTGTTCAATATTCACTGTGTGATCTTTATTTATTCTGTATGTCAATTCTACTGATACTGCACTTCATTTGGTAATATTATGTAAATTATTAAATGAGCCATGTATGTTGGAGCTTTTCTACCCAGGCCCAAGCTGAAAACAGGATTCATACCCAGTCAGACCTTCCAGGTAAACAGATGCCAAACAAATAAAAATATTTTAGTGAGGCAGGAAATGAGTTAGTGTGCTCTTTAAGTACTTTTGCTGACACTGTAGTTCTTTTAAGGGCTAGTGGAAACATTTGCTGAGTTAAATGGATTACTGTTGTTGAAGCTGAATGGGACAAAGTGGTATGCTATTTCTACTTATTTTTGCTGACCTATTAGTCCTTTTAAAGAATAGGGGAAGCATTTGTTGTGGGTGTTTTTGCTTTTTTTAGTCAGAGAGAGCTAGTTTTTGTTGTTCCATTGCACAAAGGAGGCATCAATAACAATATTACTAATTTCCGTCCCATCGCTATTCTATCTCCTATCTCTAAACTTTTAGAAAAGTGTATTCACCTACAACTTCTACCATACCTCTTAGACAATAACCTAACTCCAACACAACATGGTTTCAGACCAAGACACAGTACTATGACCACCCTACTCTCCTTCCTGGAAGCTGTGAACAAGGCCCGGGACACAGGACACATTGTCTCTACCCTCCTACTAGACCTCTCTAAAGCCTTTGATACTATCTCCCACAATTTATTACTAACTAAACTCTCCAAGCTTAACTTGTCACCCTCTTCTCTGAACTGGTTCACTAGCTACTTATCCAATAGATATCAGGCAGTGAGATGGAAAAAAGCCACCTCCCCTTTCATCAACACCCCAACTGGTGTTCCCCAAGGATCTATACTGGGTCCCCTGCTTTTTAATATATTCATAAACGATTTCCATAACTCTATCCCTTCAACTAAAATTATCCAATACGCAGATGATTCAACTATAATCTGCTCTGCTACCTCCATCTCCACACTGCTAAAGCTTATTCAAGATGCATTCTCAACCACCGAACAATGGATGAAAACAAATCACCTTGTACTCAATGCCTCCAAAACCAAAGTAATGGTATTCATCCCCTCTAAAGCTACCTTTTTCAATCCAAGTAATTTCATTATTACTAGTCACAACAATACACCCTTAGAACTGGTATCTGAGGCCAAATTACTTGGGGTCCAAATTGATAGTCAGCTTAAATTCAATTCCCATCTTCAACTAAATATAAAAAGCTCTACAGACAGAATTGTTATCTTACACCCTCCACCAAACTCACCCTATCTACCACATTTCTCATCCCATCCCTCCTCTATGAAGCCCCACTTCTAACTAACCTACAATCTTCTCTCAAAACACAACTCTCCTCTTGCTATAACAAAATTGTCAAGTTTGCTACCTCCCATAAGTCCTCCTCACAACACTGTTCTGCTCTCCACAAACTAAAATGGTTAGAACTACCCAATCACCTCACCCATGTCCAACTGACTCTTGCACACAAACTCATCTTCAATCCCTCCCTCTGCCCATCCCTTTCCTCTACCTTCAAAATGCACCTCCCTGATAGAATTCTAAGATCTAACAACCAAAACTTAATTGAACTGTATAAACCAATTGTCCCCTGGAAAAATCTCTTATCCTACAGTCTTGCTCGTCTCTGGAACTCCTTACCCCCATCCATTCGTACCATCACAAATCACTTCTCATTCAAAAAATCCCTTCACTCACAGCTAATTTCCCAGTGGGAATGCTCCTGCTCCCACCCAACATAATCTCTTCATACTGAGAATTTTCACTTCTCCTCCCCTATTCATAATGAGAATGTCTACTTACTCTCCTAAACTCATAGATCTTGTCCTTGCTTGTATTAGCTTTTTCTGAATACTTAAAGGTACCTTAGTGTAAATATACCCTCTGATGGAAAAGGTTCTCTGTTTCTATATTGAAAGGTTCTATGTCAGCTCATATACTTTTCTCTTGATTGTATTAAGCTACTCATCCTGAATGTATGAAAGATATCTCCAGTGTAACCCACCCTAAGTTGTAAAAGCCTCTCAGTTTCTATATTGTAAATTGTTTTCAGCGATACAAGACTGTAATATTTGTATATGTTTGTACACTAGTCTACTGTATTTCCAAGTCCATAGGAATTGTATAATTGAAACTAAATACCTTATTGTAACCTTGCTAATTGTTTTTGGAGCTTTTCTCCCCAGGACTCCATTGAAAACGGGTTATTTTAGCCCAATGGACTATCCTGGTAAACCAACTGCAAATAAATAAATAGTTTAATATTTTAATAAGGCAGGAACTGAGTTGGGGGCATGCAGCCAATCATAAAGTACTTATGTTCTACATATTTTTTGGCTCTACAGGAGCAGAAGCTCAAAGGGCAGACTCAAAGATGGGTATGTTTGGTGGAGGTTGGCAAAGCAGAAGATATTACTCAAGTGTACATTACACACTATGGAAGAAATGGATAATTTTTGCCTTCAAGATTTTAAAGGTTACGTTTCTTGATTGACTAATAGTTGCCATATGCTAACTACTAACAAAGGGTGGAATAATGATATAATGGAACACAGAAATACAGGTAAGGGGAAATACAGTTATGTAAGGTGTGGGATTTGAAAGGAAATTAGAGAAAACTGATGATACAATCTAAAAAAGTGAACTATGTAACATTTATACAATTACATTAAAGAAAATAGATGATGATAAAGGTATACAACTTGAAAGTGGAGACAATAAGCAGCATGTTTTTCTAGTAGTTAGGATGCTGAAATATAAAGAGATGCATATGGATGATACTAATAATACCAGCTTTAGTGGGCAAGTCTAATTCCAGTGTATCCACACCTGCTCATGCTTCTAGGTTAACATATTTAATAGGAGAGGACAGAATGAAGTAAAATGGAGTTTCAGATGATTTCAATAATAGTCCGCGTTTGGACCAAGTTCAATTACTTGACAATGTAGAACTGGGTTTAACAATCTTGAGTATATCAATGCTGTAACACAAAAAAGCAGGAAGGACTAAATTCAACTCCTGTACATAGTAATGAGGACAAGATCAGGAACATTCAATACAGGATGACTTAAAATACTAATGAAGGTACAAAGAAAAGAAGGCCAACACTTAGGAGGAGTAAAATATTACATGAAATGAAATTAGAAGTTATGTACTCACCATAACGTTCCATCTGAGTAGGTGTATTCATTTGTCTGCAACCTGTGGGTTATGGATCCGATATCGGATCCGAACCGGCATGGTTTTCCAGCTATGGATCCAAGCTCTCAGCTCCTCCCCTCACCCATAATGCCCTGCTCTACCCTCATGACCTCAGATCGAGTTTGCCAAAGCAACAATACCCTAAAAAGGGTAACAAAGAATATGCAGGAAACTGAAAGGCCAGGGGATAGGAGGCGGGATGGTTGCAGACAATGAATACACCTACTCAGATGGAACGTTATGGTGAGTACATAACTTCTAAATCTGAAGTAGGATATTCATTTGTCTGCAACCTGTGGGACAGAGTCCCCAGCTACCTGAATCTTGGGCGGCCGTCATGGAAGGATATTCCGGAGCACCATGAGCCAAAGGATGCTCTACCCCTAGATGCAAGATCCAACTTATAGTGGGAAATAAACGTATGAGATGAAGCCCACGTGGCTGCTGCACAAATATCATCTAGAGGAATCCTAGCCTTGAAGGCTGCCGAGGTAGATACTGACCGGGTTGAATGGGCATGAACACCTCCGTGCGGGCCTTCCTGAAGCTTGATAAGCCAATAAAATGCACTGTGAAATCCAGCGGGACAGAGAAACTTTAGAGATTGGCTTGCCCAAATTGAATTTTGCAAAGGAAATAAACAGTTGGTCGGATTGCCTATGACCAGCTGTCCTGTTCAGATAAAATCTAAGTTGCCTGTGAACATCTAGTGAATGTAGCTTATATTCACCTTTGTTTTCATATTTAGGAAGAAAACAGGGAGGTTAATGGATTGATTGATGTTTGCTTCAGAAGCGATTTTAGGAAGAAAGGACGGGTTGGTCCTGAGGGAGACACGGTCCGGATGAAATACCAAGTAAGGAGGTTTAGCTGATAAAGCCTGAAGTTCAGAAACTCTCTTGGCTGATGTAATGGCTACCAAAAAGGCTGTCTTGTAGGACAAGAATTTGAGATCCACCGTAGCCGCTGGCTCAAAAGGAGGAGCGGTCAAGGCCTGTAGGACCAAAGAAAGGTCCCAAGGAGGAACTGCTTGTTTTATAGGGGGCCTGAGAAGAAAAGTACCTTTAAGAAATATTTTACACAATTTGGCTGACATAAGAGGATTAGAGTCATGGCCAATGTGATAGTGAGAAATTGCCGCCAGTTGAACTTTGACTGTGGAACTGCTGGCACCATCGTTAAAGAGAGTGGTTAGAAAGTCAAGCACTAAAGGGAGAGGAACCGTGAAGGGATTCAGGCCTTGCCGCTCCGCCCACACAGAGAAACGTTTCCATTTGCTTTGGTAAACCTTTCTAGTGGATGGTTTATGAGCCGCCACCAAAATAGCCTTTACAGGTGAAGAAATACCGGGAGTCCTTATCAAGAGTGGAACTGGAGCAGCCAAGCGGTCAGCTTCAGGTTGTCCAGGTTCGGAGGAGGAATGCAGGATGGATGGGATATCAGATCCGGGATGGGATCTAGAATCCAAGGAGGATTCACCGAGTGAGACCTTAGGAAGGGGAACCAGATCTGTCGAGGCCAGAATGGAGCAATGAGAATCATTCTGCAACCCACCCGAGAGGCTTTCTGAAGAACTTGCAGCATCAGAGGCAAGGGTGGATAGGCATACAGAAGACCGGGTGGCCAAGCATGCACCAGAGCGTCTCTTGGGGTACCTCCGGGAGGAGGTATTAGAGCGAAAAACTGTTGCACTTGGTGTTTGAGGGAGAAGCAAAAGATCGCATGAAGGGGTTCCCCACCGTGCGAATATGCGTTCCGCTACTTGACAATTGAGAGACCACTCGTAAGGGGTCAGAATGGTGCGACTGAGCTTGTCCGCTAGGATGTTGGACCGACCGGAATGTGCGTTGCTATTAGAAAGCGATTGGTGGAGATTGCCCATTCCCAAACTCTCATGGCCTCTCGACAAAGAGGGTAAGACCTTGTTCCCCTTGCTTGTTGATGTACCAGACAACAGACATGTTGTCCGATTGAATCGCAATTGTTCCCAAGGGAAGAAAGTCCTGAAGTGCTAGCAACGCTAAGAGCACTGCTCTCATCTCTAGAACATTGATATGCAGTAAGGTCTCTGAATCGCTCCACGTGCCTTGGACTGTCCGCCAGTGCCCCCACCCGAGGCGGGAGGCGTCCCGTGGTCACCGTGGCAGAGGGGAGAAGCACAAAATGGGCGGCCTTTGTGGAGATCCGGGAGTGGAGCCACCACAAGAGGGACCGCTTGCAAGCCTTGCTGATCGCTATGGGATGATGCATGGGAGAGCAAGGTATGACCACTGTACTAAGAGCGTCCACTGTAGAATGCATATTGAGCCTGGCAAGAGGAAGAAGTGCTATAGCGAAGCCATGGACCCTAGGGCCCTCAGGACCAACTCCGCTGGAACAGAACTTGAATGGAGAATGGCCCGCACCTGGAGCTGCAGATTTAGAACTCTGTCCGCAGTGAGGAAGGCTCGTAAGCTCCTTGTGTCTAGCCTGGCCCCTATAAAATCTAAGAGCTGTGTGGGCCAGGTTGGACTTTTGTATTTATTGTGATGCCCAGAAAGGGAGCAAGATGGAGAAAGGAGTCTCGCCAAGAGAAGTAGATGCCTTGTTGGGGCGGTAAGAAGCCAGTCGTCCAGGTAGGGAAAGACCTGCAGCCCCTGAAGCCTCAGGTGGGCCGCTACCACTGCTAATACTTTGGTGAACACCCTGGGGGCTGTGGTGAGACCAAAGGGAAGGACCCGAACTGGTAGTGACTGGCTCCCAGCCGAGGCGGAGAAACCTCCTGGAAGCCTGTCCATCAGGATGTGGTAGTACGCTGCGTCCTTGAGATCTATCCCGAGCACATCCAGTGATTTTCTCCCAGAAGGGGAGAATAGATTGCAGAGTGACCATTCAGAATTTTCTTTGGGGACTGCCAGATTCAAGAGAGAGAGGTCTAGGATTGGTCTTAGTTCCCCGTCTTTTTGGCACTAAAAAGAATCTGGAGTAGAACCCTGATCCGATCTGGTCTGGGGACGGGCTGGATGGCTCTTTTCTTTAGCAGATGGCCAATTTCTGCCAGCCGCCTCCCGTTGACCGGGTGGGGACGTCTGGGAGGGACTTCAACTTTGGAAGGTGAAGGAAAGGAATGCGATATCCCCTGGATATGATTTGGAGAACCCAGCGGTCCGATGTTATGGACTCCCATGCAGTTAGGTGCCCGGCGTCCCCGACTGCCTCCAGAGTAGAGCAGTCGGGCAACCCTCAGGGTTGCTGCGGGCCGTTCAGAGAAAGGTTCCCTGGACCCGAAGTTTCTGGGAGCCCCTCTGCCTCTAGGGCGGCGCTCCTCCCTGTCCTCCTCTGCCACGGAAGGACTGGTTGTCCGGAGCAGGCTGGGACTGCTGCGACTTCGGGAACCACATCTTCTTCTGACCCTTTGGTTCCTAGAATAGGGCCTCTGGGGTGCAGAGAAGCGGATTCGACGGCAGACAGCGTCTTCCGTCCCTTCGCTCTGGGTCAACGCCGCGAACGGTCTTGCCAAACAGAGCAGAACCATCAAAGGGCGTTTCACAAACGACGCCTTTGAAGGGCTCAGAAAATGGTGACGGAGCCAGGCCTGGCGTCTAGTGACCAGTCCTGTCCTCGAGCTCTAGCGGCGCCTCCGTTGCATGGGAGAGTAGCCGACAGAAGTATTTGTAACTGACCTAAGAGTGGCCATCACGGGTGGAGTGCAGAACTCTGTCCTCCTCCGAAATGGACTTCGAGGGGATGCAGCGTATTCTTTAATAAGATCTCGCTGCATCCGAATAACATGTGCCAAATAGTTCAAGCGCCTTACTGAGAAGGTCGCCGAACTGAACATCCGCTTCCCCAAGCGGTCCATCATCCGAGACTCCTTGCTCGGTGGGTGGACTGAGGACTCTCCTGAGCCAGTTCCCTCTTTGTAGCGCCGCCGTCAACATGGCATCTACCGGAGGCCCCTTACTCCAATGGGTCCGGGTCGGATGGCGGACTAAGGATCCTATCCGGTCTTTTGGGAATTGGCTCCACGGTGTCCGGTTCCTTCCACGCCCTGGTGGTAATAAGGTCCACCAGGGGGTGACGGGGGACACCCAAGAGGTAGACGGGCCCGCTTCAAATGCCTCCAAGAACACGGACTTCGCCCGAGGAAGACTTAGGGGCAGACCACCCCTTTATACGGAGCATTTCCATGATGTCTCCAAAGGAGACATCCTCGGGTGACCGTGGGGAGCCTTCCCTTCCTCCAAGTCCGTGTCTTCTGTGAGAGACTCGGGGAGTCAATGTGCCTCCTTTGCCGCGTATGCTAGGGGCCTCCCATCGCTATTCTATCTCCTATCTCTAAACTTTTAGAAAAGTGTATTCACCTACAACTTCTACCATACCTCTTAGACAATAACCTAACTCCAACACAACATGGTTTCAGACCAAGACACAGTACTATGACCACCCTACTCTCCTTCCTGGAAGCTGTGAACAAGGCCGGGACACAGGACACATTGTCTCTACCCTCCAACTAGACCTCTCTAAAGCCTTTGATACTATCTCCCACAATTTATTACTAACTAAACTCTCCAAGCTTAACTTGTCACCCTCTTCTCTGAACTGGTTCACTAGCTACTTATCCAATAGATATCAGGCAGTGAGATGGAAAAAAGCCACCTCCCCTTTCATCAACACCCCAACTGGTGTTCCCCAAGGATCTATACTGGGTCCCCTGCTTTTTAATATATTCATAAACGATTTCCATAACTCTATCCCTTCAACTAAAATTATCCAATACGCAGATGATTCAACTATAATCTGCTCTGCTACCTCCATCTCCACACTGCTAAAGCTTATTAAAAATGCATTCTCAACCACCGAACAATGGATGAAAACAAATCACCTTGTACTCAATGCCTCCAAAACCAAAGTAATGGTATTCATCCCCTCTAAAGCTACCTTTTTCAATCCAAGTAATTTCATTATTACTAGTCACAACAATACACCCTTAGAACTGGTATCTGAGGCCAAATTACTTGGGGTCCAAATTGATAGTCAGCTTAAATTCAATTCCCATCTTCAACTAAATATAAAAAGCTCTACAGACAGAATTGTTATCTTACACCCTCCACCAAACTCACCCTATCTACCACATTTCTCATCCCATCCCTCCTCTATGAAGCCCCACTTCTAACTAACCTACAATCTTCTCTCAAAACACAACTCTCCTCTTGCTATAACAAAATTGTCAAGTTTGCTACCTCCCATAAGTCCTCCTCACAACACTGTTCTGCTCTCCACAAACTAAAATGGTTAGAACTACCCAATCACCTCACCCATGTCCAACTGACTCTTGCACACAAACTCATCTTCAATCCCTCCCTCTGCCCATCCCTTTCTCTACCTTCAAAATGCACCTCCCTGATAGAATTCTAAGATCTAACAACCAAAACTTAATTGAACTGTATAAACCAATTCGTCCCCCTGGAAAAAATCTCTTATCCTACAGTCTTGCTCGTCTCTGGAACTCCTTACCCCCATCCATTCGTACCATCACAAATCACTTCTCATTCAAAAAATCCCTTCACTCACAGCTAATTTCCCAGTGGGAATGCTCCTGCTCCCACCCAACATAATCTCTTCATACTGAGAATTTTCACTTCTCCTCCCCTATTCATAATGAGAATGTCTACTTACTCTCCTAAACTCATAGATCTTGTCCTTGCTTGTATTAGCTTTTTCTGAATACTTAAAGGTACCTTAGTGTAAATATACCCTCTGATGGAAAAGGTTCTCTGTTTCTATATTGAAAGGTTCTATGTCAGCTCATATACTTTTCTCTTGATTGTATTAAGCTACTCATCCTGAATGTATGAAAGATATCTCCAGTGTAACCCACCCTAAGTTGTAAAAGCCTCTCAGTTTCTATATTGTAAATTGTTTTCAGCGATACAAGACTGCAATATTTGTATATGTTTGTACACTAGTCTACTGTATTTCCAAGTCCATAGGAATTGTATAATTGAAACTAAATACCTTATTGTAACCTTGCTAATTGTTTTTGGAGCTTTTCTCCCCAGGACTCCATTGAAATGGGTTATTTTGGCCCAATGGACTATCCTGGTAAACCAACTGCAAATAAATAAATAGTTTAATATTTTAATAAGGCAGGAACTGAGTTGGGGGCATGCAGCCAATCATAAAGTACTTATGTTCTACATATTTTTTGGCTCTACAGGAGCAGAAGCTCAAAGGGCAGACTCAAAGATGGGTATGTTTGGTGGAGGTTGGCAAAGCAGAAGATATTACTCAAGTGTACATTACACACTATGGAAGAAATGGATAATTTTTGCCTTCAAGATTTTAAAGGTTACGTTTCTTGATTGACTAATAGTTGCCATATGCTAACTACTAACAAAGGGTGGAATAATGATATAATGGAACACAGAAATACAGGTAAGGGGAAATACAGTTATGTAAGGTGTGGGATTTGAAAGGAAATTAGAGAAAACTGATGATACAATCTAAAAAAGTGAACTATGTAACATTTATACAATTACATTAAAGAAAATAGATGATGATAAAGGTATACAACTTGAAAGTGGAGACAATAAGCAGCATGTTTTTCTAGTAGTTAGGATGCTGAAATATAAAGAGATGCATATGGATGATACTAATAATACCAGCTTTAGTGGGCAAGTCTAATTCCAGTGTATCCACACCTGCTCATGCTTCTAGGTTAACATATTTAATAGGAGAGGACAGAATGAAGTAAAATGGAGTTTCAGATGATTTCAATAATAGTCCGCGTTTGGACCAAGTTCAATTACTTGACAATGTAGAACTGGGTTTAACAATCTTGAGTATATCAATGCTGTAACACAAAAAAGCAGGAAGGACTAAATTCAACTCCTGTACATAGTAATGAGGACAAGATCAGGAACATTCAATACAGGATGACTTAAAATACTAATGAAGGTACAAAGAAAAGAAGGCCAACACTTAGGAGGAGTAAAATATTACATGAAATGAAAGTTATGTTACCATAATGTTAGATCTTGTGCTGACCTATTTTTGTCTGATTCAACACGTCGGATGTCAGATCCGACCTCTGCACCTTACACTAGAGTACTGAATCTGAGAGGTCTGACTCTTCCCCTAGCCACAAATCCCTTTTCATTCCTTAATTACCTCAGATCTAGTTTGCTGAGAGACTCCAATAGTGCTGGAAGTAAAGGAGAAAATGTTTAGGGGAAATTCTCTATAGAGAAAAGTGGAACAATGAGCAGACAGGTTCCAGACAATGTCTGGTCAATGCCTAGAAGAAGAAAATGAAAATTTGGAAGGGGTAAGGAGGGGAGTTGAACCAGACGAATATAAGATACAGATTTAATGCTATGGCAGGTACATAACTTTTGTATCTGATGATGTCCATTTTCGTCTGATTAAACATATGGGACAGATTCCACACTACCCAAGAAAGGGACCTGGGTGGACTCAAGAAAGGACATTCCTCAGTATGGCACAGCCAAAAGATATGCAAGTCCTAGACTGCAAATTCAACTTATAATGAGATACACAAGTATGAGCTGTAGACAAAGTTACTGCAGCACATACATCACTAGCAGGTATTGTTTTTGCAAATGCTGCAGAGGTTGTCATTACTCTGGTAGAATAAGCCTTATGTTGACAATGTAAGAGCAGCCTTTAGACTTATAAACGAAGGAAATGCAATCAGTTAACCATACTGAGATTGCAATTTTAGACATGTGATATCCCAGCTTTGTCTTGGAAAAGGATATAAACAACTGGTCAGATTTTCTGAAGTTCTTAGTACAGTGTAGGTAGAACCTGAGTTGTCTCTGGATGTCTTACCATAATGAGATTGCAATTTTAGACATGTGATATCCCAGCTTTGTCTTGGAAAAGGATATAAACAACTGGTCAGATTTTCTGAAGTTCTTAGTACAGTGTAGGTAGAACCCGAGTTGTCTCTGGATGTCTTATCATAATGAGATTGCAATTTTAGACATGTGATATCCCAGCTTTGTCTTGGAAAAGCATATAAACAACTGGTCAGATTTTCTGAAGTCCTTAGTACAGTGTAGGTAGAACCTGAGTTGTCTCTGGATGTCTTATGTATGTAATGTATACTCTCTCCATTGTTAGCAAACTTTGGAAAGAACACAGGTAAATCTATTTGTTGGTTCAGGTTAAATTCTGAAATCACCTTGGGAAGGAAGGAAGGCAGGCTTTTTCCTTAGTGGGACACTGCCCTTATGAAAAATAAGGGAAAAAGGCTTGCATGAAAGTGCTTGCAATTCCAACACATGTTTTGCTGATGTAAAGGCAACCAGAAATATAGTTTTACAAGAGAGGCGCTTCAGATCTGATGAAACTGCCAGTTCAAAGGGTTTTTGGGTCAAGAACTGAAGTAAAACTGCAATATACCAAGGAGGGACCAGATCACAAACTGGGGGGGTCTCAATAAGAACATTTCTCTAAGAAATACCTTGGTCACATTAAGAGAAGCAATAGAAGAATCATTATGTCCTATGTGAAAATTTGAAATGGCAGCTAGCTGGGGGACTGTAAAGTAATTAGAGCCTGCCATAAAAAGTTCAAAAAAACTCCAAAATCACTGGTAAAGGGGCTAAGAAACGGTCTAATCCACTTGAGGACGTCCATATATAGAACATTTTCCATTTAATTTTGGATCTTTTTGGTTGAGTCCCTCTGAGAGGAAGAAATTATATGGACTACCAGAACAGAAACCCTGGCATCACTGGCAATTTTTAAAACTGAAGAAACCATGTAGTTAGTTTTAGGGCCTGGAGATCTGGTAGAGGTAACCTGGAGAGATGACTGAGGAGATCCAGAGTGGGATCTAGAAACCATGGTGGGTGTAGATGATGAGGCTAAAGAAAGGGGAACCACACCTGCCAAGGCCATAAGGGGGCAAGGATTACCTTGGTTTTGTATTCCATGGCTTTCTGAATGAATCTGACGATGAGGAGAATTGCTGGAAAGGCATAAAGAAGACCTGGGGGCCAGAAATGAACTAGAGCATCTCCTGGAGACTGTCCAAGTGGAGGGATGAGGGCAAAGTAATTTCTGCATTTGTTGTTGAGGTGCAAAGTAAAATGGTTGCAGCAACAGAAAGTCTCCATTGCTACTGTTCTCTTGAGAGATCACTCATGAGGCAATGGTGTAGTTTTCCTCAGTTTGTCTGCTAGAATACTGGATGTCCCAAGGATGTATATTGCTACTAGAAAGTAGTTTGAAGACATTGCCTACTGCCAAACCCTCATGGTTTCCCTGCAAAGGGTACATGTGTGTTCCACCTTGTCTGTTGATGTACCAGAATACTGACATGCTGTCTGAGTGGATGGTGATCATAGCCTTGAGTAATAGATCATGAAAAGCCTTCATCTCCAAGACACTGATGTGAAGTTTGCCCTCTGTTGACTACATCCCTTGAATGGTCTTTCCTTTGTAACGCCTCCCCCACCATAGAAAGGTGGTATCCATGGTGACTGTGGCTTTGGGAGTCGACGGACAAAAGGATCTGACCTGAACCACTGTCTAGGATGTAATTTACCACTGTAGATGATCCCTGCACACCTGCGTCAGACAAATCCTGTTGTGAAGAGGTTGAAACTTCCGTAACCACTGTACTGCTAATGTCACCTGTAGGTCTCTCACATGATATCTGGCCAGAGGGGACCAAAGTGCTAGAGGAGGTCATGAGTCTTGCTTGAAGTCAAGGGTGTTGCAACAACTGAAAGGTTGTGGGCCTTAAAGATTTAAATGTTGCTGCGGAAAGTTTTGTTATTTGATGTACTTTGTCTATTTGACAGCCTATAAATTATATGTTCTAAGAGGGGAGTTGTTTGCTGTTGTTGACGCTTATTGATATTCCCAAGTCAGTTGCCAAGAATAGGAGGACTGACTGATGTTGTAATAGCAGAGCCTTGCAGGTAGCAGTTAGAAGCCTATCATCTAAATACAGGAATACCTGGATCCCTTGTAGCTGGAGATAAGCTGCTACAACTGCCATTATCTTGTTGAACACCCAGGGGCTGTGGTGAGACCGAATGGCAGTACTCTCAACTGATAGTGACTGGCTCCCAGCCAGAAATGGAGGAATCTCCTAGATTGCTTCTGGATCTTGACATGACAGTAGGTATGCAGGAGATCGACAAAGCACATCCAACTGTCCTTTTCAAATGAGGTAGAATGGACCATGCCGTGACCATTCAGAATTTTGTCTGTTTGAAATATTGATTTAGACTGCTGAGAAAAAGAACTTGGAATAGGCACAGGATCCTTGCTTGGTCTGAGGGGACCGGCTGGATGACTTTATTGCCTAGCAACTTTGAAAGCTCTGTTGATGCAAATTCCAACTGATTGGGTGGAGTATCAGGAATCTTTATTCTTGCCCCTGGGGAATCTAGAAGGGGTACTGTATAACTTCTGGTTATAATCCTTAACACCCATTAATCATAAGTTACTGTTTGCCAGGCTAGAGGGTGCAAGGAAAAGCATTCCCCAACTGCTTCCATACTGCAGCAGTCGGGCAAACTTCAAGGACACTGATAAGGTTTCTCAGTGAACAATCCATAGAAACATTGATTTTTGCAGACTGCCTCTGGCTTGTGTGTGATGTCCAGTTAGGTTGCCTCTTCCTCTGCCTCAGAGTAATCTGTATCATACAGATTGCTCAGAGGTGATCTGTGTCTTGCCTATAAGGCAATCTTGGACCCTGCCCTACTAGAGATGCTCCATATCCATAATTCTAACTCCTCGTGCCTTACCTGCTCAAAAGGCCTAAATCTAATATGCAACATTAACAAAACCTGCTGGAGAAACTGGTATGTATCCCAGAGGCTGACCCATCTCTGGAACAGACTTCCCATACCTGTCAAACAGTACATCGCTAACCCTCTTCAAGCACAACCTTGATGAGTGGATGGGAAACCACAAATTTGTCCCAGGGTTTCCACCTGTGTCCCTCACAGACAGGGGTGACAGGTGCTGACTGAGGTTTCTTTTTTGGGGATAAACTCTTGACTATGCTTGTAAGGGCCATTAGCCTAGCAACTTCATATGATCCTATGAGAGATATGCTTCCAAGTATATGACTAAGACAAGCTACATAAAGCAAACGTAAAGTAGTGAGTCACATAAGACGTTTGGGAGGTCATTGTTAAAACAAACCAGAACTATGTTACTGTTAGGTAAAGCCTGGCATTACATAAGATAGTTCAAGTTATGCTATGACAGAATTACTATGCAAAAATAACCATGTGAACAGCCAGAATGCAATCCACATCAAATATATAATTGTTCACATTTTAAGAGACTTATACATTGGCCTAAATTCTGGACTGATATTTGTGTGTGCGCGTGTGTGTTTTTAACTCTGGAGAAAGTGTTAGTCAAAAGTCAGGAGTAAAGAAACATATGAGGGAACATTTTTAGTGACACACCAGGCTGTGATTTGTTTGATGTTTATTGTCAAGCAAAGTTGAAAAATCAGTTGAATCTAGCCAAGCTGTAAATGCGGGTAATTTAATAAAGACATTTATTGAAACAAAACAAAAAAAGCTGTAAATGTCAGACTCTGTCTCACTAAAGGAAGGGAGATGGGAGGAGTAATTTAAAACTAACAAAACTGCTTGTTGTAAAAAGTCTTTTATCTCAGTAATTTGTTGACACTTTTGCAAGCTTCTTTGAGAGAATATGTAGTAAACCACTAGAAAAGTACAGTTTTGTACCTACCATAAATGTAGATGTTCGAGGATCCACATTGCTGCAGTCCTAACTATTGGGTAGTCCGCTGTCCAGTCGGCCCGAATACCAAAGTATATGGCTGACGTCGGTCAGGGCGCATTAGACTGACGTCAGTACGTCAGGGTACTAATGCGCATGACCGACGTCATATCCTCAGTCTTTTCTTGCCCCAGATGTCAGAAGACCCTGAAAAGATAAGGCCAAAAACCAAAAACTCCCAACATATCTGCACCAAAATATATATATATACAAAATATACAAAATTAGCAGAATATAACCTCACCTACACAACCACCCCTAAACACAGAGGGAAGGAGGGAGGGAATTGGACTGCAGCAATGTGGATCCTCGAACATCTACATTTATGGTAGGTACAAAACTGTACTATGTTCTTCATTCCACATTGCTGCAGTCCTAACTATTGGGTAGAATCCCAAAGCAGAGGTAAGGGAGGCTGGCAAATCATAATGAAGCAGGAGCTGATAACATGCCTTGCAAAATAGCTGTGGCAAAACCAGCCCTAGACTTAGAGTAGAGAGGAAGGTGGTAATGCTTAGAGAAAGTATGCACTGAACTCCAAGTAGCTGCCTCCAAAATATCCTTAGTTGCCACCCCTTAAAAAGCTGTTGAAGTGGCAGTAGCCCTAGTGGAATGAGGCCTAATCCCAGCTGGAATCTCCTTGCCATGATGGGAATAACAAAATGCAATGCAAAACCCAATCCACCTAGAAATAGTTTGTTTTGACACAGGCTTGCCCTGAGAACTCAAAGCAAAAGAAACAAACAACTGCTGAGACTGCCTAAAATCCTTAGTCCTGCTCAAATAATAATGCAATTGCCTGTGTACATCTAAAGTGTGCAAAATCTTTTCCCCTTTATTTTGGGGATCTGCATAAAACGTAGGCAAATGAATAGTTTGGTTTAAAGCCACACTAGAAACCACTTTAGGCATAAAGGAAGGATTAGTACGTAATGATACCCTATCCTTATGAAAAATCGAAAAAGGCTCAACCGCCATAAGGGCCTGTAACTCAGAAACCCTTCTTGCAGAAGTAATGGCCAACAAAAAAGCAGTCTTCCATGACAAGTATTTCAGTTCAGCAGTAGCTGCAGGCTCAAAAGGTTGTAGAGTAAGTTTCTCCAACACAAAATTGAGATCCCAAGCAGGAGTAGGAGCTCTACGTGGGGGTCTTATATTCTTTACCCCTCTAAGAAATTGCTTGAACAAAGGATGTGAAAACAATGGTGGGTCACAATCATAGTGAGCTGAAATTGCTGCAGCATGAATTTTAATGGAAGAGAAAGACAAACCTTTGTCCAATAACTCAGTAAGATATTGAAGAGCCACACTCAAATTAGGCTCCGAAATCTCCAAATTCTTTGCTGCAGTCCAAAATAAAAATCTCTTCCATTTTTCTGCGTACACTTTCCTTGTACTAGGTCTTCTGGCTTCCATAATCACATTTAAAACTTGTTGAGGAAGTTGAGACCTGCTGTCTTTCAAAACAGAATATGCCAGGCTGTTAGATGAAGAGAGTGAAGCTTGACATTGAGCAGACGACTGCATCGGACCATGCGGCAAAAAAGACTGAGGATATGACGTCGGTCATGCGCATTAGTACCCTGACGTACTGACGTCAGTCTAATGCGCCCTGACCGACGTCAGCCATATACTTTGGTATTCGGGCCGACTGGACAGCGGACTACCCAATAGTTAGGACTGCAGCAATGTGGAATGAAGAACATCAACAGGTGCAGTAATTCATGACTAGACAGACAATATATGTTTTTCCATAATTTGCCCATAATGCTCCTTTAAGGTGAATGTCTTTCTGAAAGATCAAATATGGTACAGTAACAGACAGACCACATAGTTTTGAAATTCTACTAGCTAATGTGACAAGACACCCGAAAAAGTATAGCAAAACCTTTGAACCAGCCTTCTCCATGAATCTAAATGGTACCTTTGCTAGTGCTTCCAGCATAACATTGAATTCCCACGGAAGAGAAGGGTCCTAATTTGGTGGGTGAAGAAGGTACACTACTCTGAGGAAAAAGCCTCACAGAGCTTATGAGAGGCCAAGGTACTGTTATTGGTAATCAGGGTGGTAATCAGAGATAGGAACTGTAGACCAATGTGCGTGCATGCATTTTTAAGAAACTAAGGGCTCGCACAAGTGTATAAAATATTTAGCACTTATTTTATTTACTTATTTGTTATCATTTGTTAACTGGGTTGGTCCAACTGAGCCGAGGGCCCATTTTCAGTGGAGACCCAAGGAGAAAAGCTCCAGATACAGTTACAGTTAATTAAAAAATAGCATTACATTAAAGTACATTGACAAGAAGAATTACATACAGTTGAAATAAACCACATAATACATTTCTAGACTATTTTAAAGAAATCAATCATGATAAAAAGCAAAGATAAGTCCTACACAAGTATTTAGAAGAGACAAGAAATATAGATGTATTGAAGTAGTAGTTATAGTGAGAGGAAGAAAGAAACAGAGGATAAAATGAAAGAAAGAGGGGGAAGAAAAAAGTAAAGGTAAAAGGAAGAAAGAAATGGGGATATAGAGAAAGAAAGGGGGAGCAAACAGAGAAATTAGAAGAGAGGAAAAGGATGAGAAGAAAGCAATTATAAATCAGGTTGGAGTTTGGCATGGGCAAGACCAGGACTTTTGTAGGTAGTGTTTGAGTTTGAATTGGAGCTTATGGGGATACCTCTGATTTTAAGTGGAAGGGAATTCCAGGTATGAGCAACAGAGTATTTATATGGGGACTTACCGATACGTTTTGATGGTTTGTATATGTCCAGGAGATGTTTGTCAGATGTGCAGAGTTGAGATTGAGGGTTATATTGAGATACGATATTAGAGATGGATGGACAGAAGGTGGGAGTATAGAGAATTGAGTGTGTAATACGCAGTTGTGACAGAAGCAGTTGTTTTGGGAATTCAGGCCATTGTAAAGACTTAAGGGTGAGGCAGTGATGGGATTTGTAGGGGAGATTACAGGCAAATCTAGCTATTTTATTGTAAGTTTGCTCTAATTTGGAGAGAAGTGATGACTGAATGTTTGTGAAGACTGGTGCTGCGTATAGAAGGCAAGGTAATAGGAGAGACAGATCAAGTGAGGGTTTGGAGGAGGGTGTAAGAAATTTGTGATTATGGTACAGGAGACCAAGTTTCTGGTGTTTTTTTATGCATTGATGGATATGTATGTTACATTTTAGTTAATCAATTGTGACACCTAGTAATTTAGTATGGGGTTCTGGTTTGACAATGGTGTTGTTAAGGGAGGTAATAGAGAAAGTGGATTTATGCTGTGCAAGTTGTTTTGGAAGGAAAAGGAAAAGTTTAATTTTTTTTAGGGTTTAGTATAAGTTGATTATCATTGAGCCAGGTTTCTACAGAAGCAAGAGTGAGGAGTTTTGGAATACTATGGGCGGTGGTAATAAGGGTAGAATCATCAGCATATTGTAACGGTGTGGAGAGGTTCGTAACAGACGATAACCTATTAGTAAAGATATTGAAGGAGAGAGGACCCAGAATAGAGCCTTGGGGAACACCTATGTTGACAAGAAGAAAAGGGGAGGTGATATTTTGCCAGTGTACTGATTGTTTTCTATTATCTAAGTAGCTGGAGAACCAGTTTATAGTGAGAGAGGAGAGATGTAGGTCATGAAGTTTAGTTATTAGTCTGGAGTGAGAGACTGCTTTGGAGAGGTCAAGGAATAAACAGGAGACTAGTAAGTTGTTATCATGGGCTTCTGCTACTGTTTTTGTGAAAGAGAGTAGTGCTGTTGAGGTGCTGTGGTGGGGTCTGAAGTCATGTTGGGTGGGAGTAAGAAGGTTATTATCAAGCAGGTGTTTCATTAGCTGAATGTGGACACACTTTTCTAGAATTTTGGAAAGCGGGGATAGTATAGCAATGGGGCGATAGATGGATCAGTAGAGTTCCCTCCTTTGTGGAGAGGGATAGTGTAGAAGGATTTCCATAATTCTGGGACAAGAGAATCAGTAATAGAGAAATTTATAAGAATAGAGACAGGGTAAGCGATGGAATTGGCAACAATTTTGAGAAAGTATGGAGGTAGATTATCTATAGAGGGAGAGCAGGACTTAAGTTTATTCAGTTGGGATTTGATGAAGTTAGTGGGAACTGGTTTGGAGGGAGAATGTGTTTGAGGAAGGAGGACTGGGATGTAAAGGAGGAGAAGAGGCTGTGGTAGCATTCTGAGTTAGTTTTTGGATTGTTTCTATAAAGTAATTATTTAAAAGAGCTGCCTGGCAGGGAGAAACACAAGAGAAAAGAAAAACAATCAATAAATTATTATCTATTTATTTGCTTTTGTTAACCAGGAAAGTTCACTGGGCTGAAATGAGCCCATTTTCAGTGGAGGCCCAGGAAGAAAAGCTCCAAAAAAAAAAAAAAAAAAAAAACAACAATGTACATAATTAAGAGATTATTTAGAGAGTTAATAACAGCATTTAACAATATACCAGATTGATAACAGCATTTAACAATATATAACAGAATAATATAGGAGTCAGAAGTGAAACAGTACTTACTTTGTACTTGCAGATACTGCCTAGCATACAAGGCAAAAGTACTTGGTAAAGTCAAATTGTTGGGCCAATAAAGGTAATATAGGAATAAAAGAAAAAAAGTGACCAAATAAACAGATGCAAGTTCCAGGTTTACAGACTATTTGCATATAGCTACGGGAGTGAGACAGCAGGTTTATTCTAGTAAAATACTGCCATCTAGTGGCAGAAATGGATCAAGTGCAGTGAGGGATATGCCGAAAAAGACAGAAGTCAGTGGGAGAAAAAGGGAATGCAAGGGGGGGGAGAGTCCCAGAGTATGTGCAAGCCAGAGAAGTTACAAACACTAATAAAGATGTAATTTATAATGGTAACAACTCTAGGCTAGCACCTACTTTATATTACAGCATGGGGTGTGTTCACTTCCGTTCTGTTCTGCAGGGTGTTTCACAGGGATTCAGCTCAATTAAGTATAGATGTACACATTACAATGGAGAAAGTAGGTTTCCTTTGAGGTGTACAGTAGGCTAAAAAGTGGAGAAACAACACAGTTATAAGCTAGGAGAGCAGTTGTAATAGACACAAGAAAGGGAAAGAGAAATGAAAAAGGGGGGGAGAGGTGGACAAAGGAGAGTCAGGACGTAGTGAGGAGAGTAAGATACAGATTAACGTAATGAGACAAAGTAGCGAGGGGAAAGAGTTAGGTGCAGATGGAGGAGTGTGAGGGTAAGTGCGAGAAAGAGACAGGAAAGCAGTAAAATGAGTTATGTAGCACAGAGACACAAATATTCACTGTATAACCAAGCTTTCAGATTCCAAGATTAAAACGGGCTACTTGAGAACAAACAAAAATAACAACAAAATTAATATCTGCGAGCAGCTCACACTCTTACCTAGTAAGCCCAAAAGCTAACAACATCCATCTGACCAAACCACAGTTTACACTAGGTACTAACTAATGCAACAGTAGGTCTCGTAATTCATTTTAAGCAGCATAAGCATACACAGCTACACAACTTACAGGAACGATACACATTTGTTTGAGTACAATGTTACAGAGAGGTCAGTCAGGGATAAAGGTAGAAGTGGCTTCTCAATTTGAAATGACCGCTTACAAGCTAAATAGGCGTAGCGGGCGAAAACAATGATATGAGGTAAGCAAGCTTCGTTACAGCACAACAATAATAACAAGCAGTAATGAACACTGTTATAACATACGACAACATTCAAGGTATTTAATAAGACTACAAGTAGAATTCAGCAGTATATGACACGTATTAGAGCTAAGGAGGTCAGATATTCAACAAAAACTAGCAATGCAAACAACAACTGCTTACCTGCAAGCACACAACGCCGAGGGAGGCACGAGCACTTATATAGTAAAGGTGATTATTTAAAAATGACGCCAGTCTGTACCAACCTCCATTTGTAAAGTCTCATGAAAGTGGAAGGGGAAAAAGAGAACACAGTCAAGTTACAGCAGTTTAGGGTAGAGGGGAGGGGGGATATCAGGACTGCAAAAGTAGTCCGGATAACTGGTTGTGACCTGCGCACAGAAGCACTAAGAAACACAAGAGGAAAGAAAAACGGAAATCAGTAAAGTAAGAAAGCAGGTAAAACAGGGAGACCCTATGCAGGCTGGTAGGGGGAAAAAGCAGATGCAGCGTTGGGTATTTGAGGTAGAAAAGAAAAACTTACTTTGTACTGGCAGATACTAAAACTTTCAAATCTTGTGAGCCTGACTGCCATTTTCTAGTAAGCTGCTGAGATGTACGCATGTATGTCTGTACGGTCTGTCTGTTAATCAGTTTGTTTATATTTTATAATGCTGCTACCCATCCTGATGTATTTCTGTGTAATAAAGAGTCTAAATGAACTACCCACCTGTTCATCATCTATGTTAGAGAGGGATGAGTGACATGGTGTCAGGAAAGGCATGGCTAAAACAACTTGCCAGAAAGAGATCCAGTTTCTCCAATTTGAGTCTGAGAGACATGTAGTTGGTATTGGAGGAATATACAGGAGAGGATCATCCCTACTGCACGTATAATTCGCAAAACAGGTCAGAAACGAATTTCAGATGTTAAAAAACTTGCTCAGATAATTTCTTATTCGCAAAATATGAAACAAAGCATACAGAACTCTAAACAATATTTAAATAAATCGAAATGTCTGCTATTAATACAAATATTAGAATTACTACACAAAATGTTTGAAATAAAGTTCGAATTGCATAAAACAAATAAAACAAGAAACAAACGCATTTTTGCTAAGCACGTATTTTTCATATTAATTTAAGACATCCAAGTTATCAGAAGTTTATGAAGTGTTTACATATTTGTGCAGTATTACAGTAAAGTTATTTCACAAGATACAGCCATTTCAGAGCATATCTCACAAAGTACAGTGTTTCAGAAAGTTTATTGCACATTTGAATGCTATTACAACTGCTGGTTGTGTGCTTGTTCATACATAATTACAAGGGCCATATTTTCAGTGTATTTGTGCATACATTGTTAGCATGGCAGACGGATTTTGAAAACCCAGTGCAGTTATGTTTGACAATAATATTACAGAGAACTGGAGAGTGAGCAAGAGTACAACATTTTCATACAGGCTGCATTTTCTGATACAGATGACAGTACAAAGGCATTTATTCTACTTAATTTAGCTAAGTCAGAAGCCACTGAAAGGGAGCGTTCATTTGTGTATGTACCTCCTATCTTTGTAGGAGAGGGGGAACCATCATATTGTTGTACCGGCTGAGTCAAGGGAAGATCCTGAGTACTTAAAACGTAAATTTAGAGACATGTGTAACCCCTAGATGCACATTACAATGGAAAGGCACTTATTTTACACAAGGGAACAAAAGCCTAGTGAAACTTTTGCAGCATATATAACTGATTTGAGAAATACAGCTAAAATGTACAGATTTGGTGATTTAAGGATGAGCTGATAAAAGATAGACTTGTGTGTGATATTAAGGATGATGCTGTGAGAAAGATTTTGCTTCATGATAGTGATTTAACTTTGAATAAGGCCATTGAGATTTGTCAGATACAGGAGCTCACAGAAAAGCACACAAATATGCTTACGAATGAAAAATGCATGCTTCCAGTAACTTCTAGAGCTCATGTTGATAGCATACAGCATGTGGTTAAAAGAAATAGGCTCATGCACATGGAAGCAAGTGCATCCCCTGCAGCACTGACTAGTAAACCCTAGAGTTTTCCAGCAAGTTCCAGAGTGCGCACAGTCTCAGTGAAGCATAAGAGTGACTCAGCAAACTGAAAGCATGGGCCCTTAACTTAGTTTCATTGCCAAAGGAAAAATGTTTAGCTTTTGTTCAGCAACGCCACAAATGCAATAAGTGGAATCCTTTCAATAGGTTTTGTAAATCAAAAGGCACACATTCTTTTATTAAAAGGGAATTCAAAGAAACAAGTTGATCATTTAGAAATCTGCAACCCTACTTTTCATGTTGATGGCGTGTCAGTGTTTAATGAAACACAGTCAATGCAGTAGATTTATGGGCAAAGAATGAAGTATTTTGTACTGTCCAGATAAATGGAAAACCCGGAGAGCTCAAAGTTGAGACAGGTTGAAAGTATTTGCTACAGTATGTAATGGTTAAAGGCTCAATTTTGCAAAGTGTATGAAGCTTGTTGCTTATGGTGGTGAAGAAATTAAAACTGAAAGCTCAGTAGAGCTTTTATGTTACTCTGCTGGGAGAAGTTGCGAGTTGTTATTTTAAGTGGTTAAGAGGCATGTCCAGTCATTATTAGGTTCCAGAGACATTTTGAAAATGGGATTGCTTTCATTTAATAAGGAAGTCCATCATGTTAGCATGAATGACCACTACTCTAATTTCGCCCAACATATTTTTTCTACCTATGCTGATCTTTTCGAAGACAAACTAGACAAGCTCCCAGTTGTGTACTCCATGAAGTTAGACCAGAAGTCAGTCCAGTTATCAGGCTAGCCCAGAAAGTTCTAATAACTATGTAGAACAGAGTCAAAGCCAAGCTAGATAAAATGGTGCAACAAGATGTGATTTTCCAGTAGATGAACTGAGTGGGTATCTTTCATGGTGGTAGCTCATATGAAAAGCTCAGATGACATCAGAATATGTACTGATCCACGAGATTTGAACAAGGCACTAAAAAAACTTCCATCTAATGCATACAGTCAAAGAAGTTACTGCTCTGATGCCAAATGCCACTGTTTTTCCTGTCTTAGATGCAGAGAGTTCCTTTTGCAAATTTTGCTCGACAAGAAATCCTCATTGCTAACTAATTTCAGTACTCCATTTGGAAGGTACAGATTTTTGAGAATGCAATTTGGGATAAATTCTGCAAGTGAAGTCTTTCAGCATGCAATGAGGCAAAATTTTTCCGACTATCCTTGTGTTGTTATAGTAGATGACATACTAGTAGGAGATAATGGTAAAGCTGAGCATGACAGAAACTTCAGAAAAGTTCTGGAAAGAGCACATCAAGTGAATCTTAAGTTCCATCCACAGAAATGCAAATTCAGGCTATGTGAAGTTACTTATGTTGGTCATTTATTTATCAGTTCAGGCCTACAACCAGACCCTTCTAAGCAAACAGCCACTCTTGAGATGCCAGCTCCAGACAATGTTGAAGCCTGCAACATTTTCTTGGCATAGTTAACTACCTAGGCAAGTTCATTCCAGACTTGAGTCAAATAGCACCACTCAGACAGCTGACACGTAAAGATGTATCCTGGACTTGGTTGGAATAGCACCAAAGAGCACTTGATGTCCTGAAACACAGAATTGCTAGTCTACCAACTCTGAGATACATGATGTTCACAAACCAGTTACTCTTTCATGTGATGCTTCAAAATTTGGTCTAGGTGCAGTCATTCTACAAGAGGGTCAACCTGTTGCCTATGCATCGAGAATGCTTACCCAAACTGAAATGCAGTAGACTCAGATCGAGAAAGAGCTTTTGGGCAACTGTGTTTGCATGTTCATCTCCAGCCAGATTGCAACGTACAATGTTAAGATTGCAAAAGTATAATTTCACTCTTGCCTACAAGAAGGGCAAACTTCTTTATCTTGCTGATACATTGTCCAGATCACCCAGAAACACCGCTGAACAGCATGAGAATGAGAACCTTGATTTTGAAGTCATGGAAGTGAGAATTTTTTTCTTCCAAACATCTTGATGAGCTGAGAAATCATACAGCCACAGATCCAGTTTTACAGAGGCTCAACCACTTTATTCAACAAGGATGGCCATCAGAGCAATCTAGTTTATCTCAAGAAGTGCAATCTTATTTTCCATACAGAGATGAGATTTTGTCTGACAATGGTATCATTATGAAAGGTCTGAAAGTAATTGTTCCGAAGTCCTTGCAACAACAGTACATTACGATCTTGCATCGTGGTCACCCAGGAGCAGACTCTACCAAAAGGAGGGCGAAATGTCTAGTATTTTGGCCTTCTATGTCACAAGATATTGAGACAGTGCTATTATCTTAATCTGTGTGTAACAGTACTAGGTCACATCAACAGAAAGAACCACTTCAGCTAAACCAGATTCCTGAACTACCTTGGTCAACAGTAGCTACCATTATTTGGTGTTAGTAGACTTTTATTCTAAATGGTTCGAGATTGACCTACTTCCTAATCTAGCATCCAATACTGTCATCACTAAGATGAAGCATCATTTTGCAGTCCATGGTAGTCCGCACAAAGTTATTTCTGAAAATGGCACACAGTTTACAAGCCAACAGTTCAAAAGATTTGCCAAAGAGTGGGACTTTACTCACGTCACTAGTAGTCTAAAGTATCCACAGTCAAATGGTTTGGCAGAACGTGCAGTTCAAAATGCAAAACAGTTACTGGAGAAGTCAAAACGAGACAATAGTGATGTTTTCCTAAATCTCTTGAATTTCAGAAATATTCCCCGTGATAAACATCCTGGTTCACCTGCCCAGAGACTTCTGTCAAGACAAACCAGAATCACATTACCAATCAGTAGTCAATTGTTGGTTCCATGTGTCAAGAACAACAGGTCGGTAAAAACCAATCTGTTGAAGAAGCATTTAACCCAAAAGTCCTACTTATAATAAGACCAGCAAACCACTCAATCCATTATGAGAAGAAGCGGTAAGGATGCAAACGTTCAAAGGTTATGATCGGATTGGAGTCCTTAAGAGTATTTGCTGAGATCATACATTGTAGAATCACAAGGAGTAGACTTTAGGCGGAATTGGAAAGATTTGATGCCGGGGTCTGAGCCTATACCACAGCACATAGCCTGTGAGAAAGACTCTATTCTCAGAGTGAGTTGTCCAGTGTTCCAGCTCCAGAGAATATTCCCATTCCTGTGATGAATCCAGAAGTTACTGATTTGACTTGTTCACAGTAGACTGTCCCTGTTGGTAAACCCAGTCCAAATTGTTATGTTACCAGATCCAGTCACATCTCCAGACCATGTTATAGATATATGGCAACTTGGACATGAACACTGTGTTTGTTTCTAATGTCTATAGTAATGCATGTCAGCTCCAATGTTATTTTCAACTAAGGGCAATCTTTAAGAGGGAGGATGTAGAAGATTAATGTGTGTGTATGTATCTTTAAGAAGCTATCCAAGGGCTTGCACAAGTGTATAAATACTGAGCACGTGTGAGCCTGACTGCCATTTTGTAGTAAGCTGTTGAGATGTAAGCATGTATGTCTGTAAGGACTGTCTGTTAATCAATTTGTTTATATTTTATGATGCAGCTATCCATCCTGATGTGTTTCTATGTAATAAAGCATCTGAACAAACTACCCCGCCTGTTCATCTATGTTAGAGAGGGACGAGTGACAGAAACTAACTGCACCCTGATAATAGCATAGCTGGAGCCTGCTTTGAATGAGGACAGGAACAGTAAAACAACACTAGAAACAGAAAATGAATAAAAAACATAACTGATTGTCCAGATGGAAAAACTTTTCCATTTATTCTTATAAATCTTTTGAGCAGACTGCTTCTGAGAAGCTGACAAAAAGTGGATTACATTCTCTGAAACACAAGTATTTCTGTCCATTAGGAGAAATGGTTAGCCTGAAATTGCAAAGGTCCAGGTGAGGGGAATGAAAGATCTGGCCATGGATCTAAAAGCAAAAGGCTTACCTGAGCAATGGGGCCTGATCAGGGGAAACAAATCTGTCTGGGCCGGTATGCAGCAATGAGAAAGAGATGCTTTCTGTAAAAACTTGGGTATTTTGGAAAGGGGGCCACTGGCATATTACTGCATCCCCAGTCACCCAGGGATGTTCTAGCAGCCCGGAGCATCCTTGGGTGACTGCCCCTCAAGTGGAAATAGGGCAAGACAGCTTCTGCACTTGGTGTTGTAGGGAGTAGCAAACAAGTAGCAGCAAAGAACCACTTGACAGCATGAGGGAATCACTTGTGAGGCATTAAACACCTACTGAGCTTGTCCACTTGTCAGCTAATCTTCCCCAGAATGTGCATTTCCATCCAAAGTAGACATGAATCTAGAGCTCACTGCCATATTCTCAAGGCCTCTCTGCAACAGGAATGATATATCAAAACACTGTCCGACTGTATGGTTATTACTCTGGCAGGCAAGAGGTCCTGAATCCGGAATGTATCTGACCCGACACTTGCAGCAGCTGGAGAGGCCACAAAAGTTCCTCACCAAAAGGATAAAGGGTCTCAAAAATCTGTCCTATGCTGCCCGACTGAAAGAACTCCAGCTCTATTCAGTCGCCACCGCTGCTCAGAGGTGACCTTTGCCTAACATACAAGGCCATGTCAAACCCAGATTTGATGAATATGCTTCACCTCAAAAAATCTAGATCCATCAGAGCCACAAGGGCGGGAGACTTAAACCTTGACACGGCTATTAATAGGACGTGCTGGAGGGATAGATTCATCACCCAAAGACTCCCTATGCTGTGGAACAAAATCCCGGTACATGTGAGGCAGAGCACCTCGCTGGCCTTGTTCAAGAGAAATCTTGACCAATGGATGGGAGATCACAGATATACCCCAGGGATTACCTCAGTGTCACTGCTCGACAGAGGCACAGCAAAATAATGGGTATAGTTCCCCATACTAAAGGGGTGGCGTAAGCCACAAAACAATGGGCTAGGCTTGTAAATGCCCTCGGGCAGATAGCCTAGTATGAACCTATGAACCTATGAAATTCCGGCAACACTAGCAGGACTGCTCTCAATCCTCCCCTTGAAATGCCTCTCAACCCCAAAAGGGAAAGCAAGCATGGTTAGTATTGCTACCAGAGAAGGTGAAGCAAACAGTCTTCCTCTGTGAAGGTGTGGGGATGTCAGCCACCGGTTTAAATGATTCCTGCATGTCTGAGTCAAGCAAATACTGGTTAATGGGGTGTCTGTTAGGTGTGACCAGTGTGTGAATAACATTCACTGGAGAATCACCATGTGAAATCAGGTTCACTGGACCATGAAGATGGAGGCCACTAAGAGGCCTAAAACTTTTAGGACTAGAGCAGCAGGAGGGTTTTGATGATACATGATTGAATTCATCATTAAAGGACGGACCAACTTTCCTTGAGCAAGAGACACATTACATGAAGTTGTATCTAGATGGCATCTGATGAAGGTAATCTGCTGTGAGGGCTGAAACTAAGTCATTTGATAATTTATGGAAATGCCTTAATATAGGCAGAGCTGTAAAAAGTAGACTCTGGCTAGTTAGTATTGATTATTTGGTTACTGTACAGAGGAAACAATTTTCTAGGTATGGGACCACACACAGATCATTTCTAACTACAGATGGGCTGCGACTGGTGCCATGCACTTGGTAAACAGCCAGGGAGGGCTGTGGTGAGCCCAAAGGGTGAGGCTTTGAACTGGTAATGACTGGTCCTTATCTGACAGCAAAGGAACCTCTAGGACTCCTTTGTGACATTTATGTGGAGATAGCAGCCTTATGAGTTGGTTCAAATAGACCAAAAGTAAATTTTTCTTTAAACAAATAAGTAACAATAATAATAACAAAAAATTTTCTCCCACTATTTTCCTAATCAACTCCATTGTTTACTCTTATCTCACCTTCAGCTTTCTCTCCTCCTACTAACTCTCTACAGTTCTCATTTCTTTGCTACATACATTTATCTGACTGCCTTGTACTTTATTTTTTTCTTGTAACTGCTGCATTTAAATAATGTTTTTATTGTCTAAGCCAACTGCCAGCATGCTATGTGTCTGCATTATGGAGTATAGAATTCATTGTATCGGCTTAATGTATGTATTTTGTATTATGTAATGTGTAAACAAAAAGTTATATACTTACCATAGTGATAGATCTGTGCTATCTGCTTCTGTCCTTCAATGGATGGGTCTTCAGTTCTGACTTCGGCCAGTCCAGACTTTAGGAACCATAGCTCAGGCTCCTCCCCTTACCCACAATCCCCTTCTATCCTCAGCATTACTTCAGATTAAGTATGCTCTCAACTCCCAAAGAAGAAAACTAATTGATAGACATCAATCATCAAACACCCACGATCCTAGGAGGAGTACTATTCTGGACCAAATGAGTCTAAGACATTACTCAGGTGGCAGACCACACTGTCATACCAAAAACCAAGGGAATTATCTTCCATACAATGGAAGGTGGAAGGAGAGCAGGGGAGTTGGAGGAAGATGGAAACAGACAACACAATTTCATATCAAATGTAGTCTCTTTTGTTCATTCCGTAATAGATGGCACAGAGTTCCTCAGCTACTTAGACCTTGGAGTGGTCACATGGAAGGATATTCCACAGAATGTTTGAATTATAATGAGAAATAAATGTGTGAATATTGGACAAAGCGGCTGCTACAAAGAATATCATCAATTGAAGCATTGGAAAAGAAGGCAAGGAAGTTGATATAGACCTACTTGAATGAGTTCTAACTTGGTCATGCAGGGGCAAACCTTTTTCCTTCATAAAACTGAGAAATACAGTTGGATAACCATCTAAATAAAGATACTTTCAAAATTCTTTGGCCCATTTTACTTGAGAAAAGGAAACAAATAGCTTATCTGTCTTCCTGAAGGATAAATCCTATACTAAAGTATGATGGAAGCAGAAATGGAGTTGCAGATGTACAACCAGCAAGTGAAGCATATATTCTCCTTTATTAGAAAAAGTAGGAAAGAAAAACAGTAGAATGATACAATGGTTCAGTGAGGCCTCAAATGCTACTTTGGGGATAAAGGAAAGACTGGTTCTAAGGGGCACCCTATCTTACTGAAAAGTGATGAGTCACTTGCAGGACAGGGCCTATAGCCCAGATACTCTTCGTGCTGAAGTTATTGCCACTAATATAACTTGTTTTCCACGTCAAAAATTTGATGTCAACCCTGGCAGGGGAGAGCAGGGGAGGGAGGGTTAAGAAGGAAAGTGACCCTCAAGAAAGATCTGGCTAAGAGAAGGTAAGGTAGCATGACTTTCTGCAAAATAAAAATTGGAAATAGCCTCTAACTGGACCTTAATTACATAATTACCATCTTCAGCCTGGAAAATAGATGCCAGAAAGTCTAGGAGGGAGTGGAGATGAAAAAGGATCCAGATTCCTTTGGAAAGCCCAAACTGAAAATCTCTTCCACTTACATTTGTAAATTTTCCTAGTAAATGGTCTCTGGGAAGATGTAAGAATGTGGATTACTTGGTAAGAAAGCCTGGAATGAGTAGGCATCACTGGAAGAGGAGAAAACAAGCGCTTAAATTGAGGGTCCTGAATGTCCAGATGAGGCATATTGCACAGGTGAGAGAGAAGACCTCGTTCGGAATTTAGCACCTGGAGTGAACCAAATGAGGCCAGAGAAAGGGAAAAGTACAGTTTTGTACCTACCATAAATGTAGATGTCCGAACTGGATAGCATCTGCAGTCATAACAAGTGGGTTGTCCTGTCGTCAGGCAGCCCTGCAGTCGGCCGGATTCCAAAGTCCGGGTCCGGCTTCGGCTGATGTCGCACTCCACCCGACGTCATCTCTGTTGGTCTTCGGGTATAAAAGCATCAGCCGACGCCATTTTCCTCAGTGTTTCTTGACCCAGATGCCAGTAGCCCTCTTGCAGGCTAAAAATTTGGATAGATGCCAATGTTTCCAAATAGATAGAGGTAAACACAACAATAAGCATATATGTACATATATACAAACAAATACACCATAAAGACTCCCCAACAGCTAGCTATTAGGAGGGTAAACACCCTAGGAGTAGCACAGAGGGAAGGAGGGAGGGTAATCCTGACTGCAGATGCTATCCAGTTCGGACATCTACATTTATGGTAGGTACAAAACTGTACTATGTCCTTCATGGATGCATCTGCAGTCATAACAAGTGGGTAGAATACCATAGCCAACTAGGGAGGAGGATAAAAGTAGATTATGGTGTGTTTAGGATCCCTTGCAGTACAGCAGTGGCAAACCCTGCTCGGGATCTGGAATATAGAGGCAAATTATAATGCTTGGCAAATGTATGCACGGAGGTCCAAGTAGCCGCCTCAATAATGTCTTTGGTTGCCACTCCTCGTAAGAAGGCTGTGGTAGTGGCTGTTGCCCTTGTAGAATGAGGTCTTATGTTCTGTGGAATTGGTTTTCCATGGAAGGAGTAACAGTATCGTATGCAATTTCCTATCCATTTGGAGATTGTCTGTTTGGAAATAGCTTTTCCTTCCCTTCCTGTTGCATAGGCTACAAAAGTTGGTCAGTCTTTCTGCTATTTTTGTTCTGTCCAAGTAGTAGCGTAGCTGTCTATGTACATCCAAGGTATGCAGTATTCTTTCCCCTCTGTTTTGTGGGTTGGGAAAGAAGGTAGGTAGGTGGATTGCCTGGTTTAAAGACACTCTGGATACCACCTTGGGCATAAATGCAGGATTAGTCCTCATGGACACTCTATCTTGGTGGAAGATTAGGAAGGGTTGCACTGCCATTAAGGCCTGTAGTTCTGAAACCCTCCTTGCAGAAGTAATTGCCAGTAGGAAAGCAGTTTTCCATGACAGGTGTTGTAGGTCTGCTGTTGCTGCTGGTTCAAAGGGTGATAGTGTCAACTTTTCTAGCACAAAGTTTAAATCCCAAGCTGGTAATGGTGGTTTCCTTGGAGGTTTTACATTCTTGATTCCTCTGAGGAACTGCCTGAGCAAAGGGTGCGAAAAACAGGTGGATCAAAGCTGTATTCTGCTGAAATAGCTGATGCATGTATCTTGATGGAGGAGTAGGACAGGCCTGAATGAAGAAGTTCGCCAGATACTCCAGAATGTTAGGCATATCTATGTTTGACACATCTTTTCCTCTTTCCGTACTCCAAATGACAAACCTTTTCCATTTTCCAGCATAGTTCCTTCTTGTTGAAGGTCTGCGTGCTTCAAGAATAATGTCTTTAACTCTTTGGGAAAGTTCTGGATTAGCTGCTGCTATGTGATGTTCCATGCAGTCAGTTGCAGCGTTTTAGGTTTGGATGTATGATGCTGTAGTTGTTCTGAGTTAACATCAAAGGCATCAGGGTATTGGCCACATATTGTTCGAGACATGCTCTTCAGTAGTGGGTACCAGTGTTGTCTTGGCCAGTTTGGAGCTATCAGGATTATCCTTGGACGTTCTTCCTTGATTTTTAGTAGTACCTTGTGTATCAAAGGAAGAGGTGGGAATGCATATGCTGTTAGGCCTTTCCAGTTGAAGGAGAGTGAGTCCACTTTCCATGCTAGTGGGTGGAATGTCCTTGTGCAGAATTTTTGAGCTGGTGATTGAGAGGTGATGCGAATAGGTCTATCTGTGGCATTCCCCATTTCTTCGAGATGGTCTTGAAGATGTCCGGGTGCAGCTTCCATTCGTGGGCATCCGAAGTGGTTCTGCTTAATATGTCTGCTAGAGTATTGTCTTTCCCGGTACAAATATTGCCTGTAACTGAATGTTGTAGCTGAGTGCCAGGGTCCACAGCTCCAAGGTCATTCTGCATAGGGGTATGAATGAGTGCCTCCCTGTTTGTTGATGTACCACATGACTGTGGTGTTGTCTGTCCTTATCATCAACTGGCCCTCTTTGAGAAATGGTTTGAACTTTTGGATTGCCAGTTTTACTGCCAGCATTTCTTTTAGATTGATGTGCAGGTGAAGTTGATCCTGTGTCCACAATCCTTGCACGCATTTGTCCAGTATGTGGGCCCCCCATCCTAGGTCTGAAGCGTCTGTTGTGATGGTCTGGCTTGGTTGACATCTGCGAAAGGGTAGGCCTGGGTTTGACTGGCATGCCTGAGCCCACCATAGGAACTCCTGTTTTAAGCATGGAATTAGTGGGATTTCTGTTTCTAGACTGTGTCTGTGTTGGGACCATAAATTCTTTAGGTACCACTGTAGTTTCCTCATATGTAGTCTGGCAAATGGGACCAAGATTATGCATGATGCCATGAAGCCCAAGGCCTGCAGAACTTTTCTTGCTGTTAACTTGTTCAGTTTTGTTAGTGCCAAGAAGTAAAGAGGAAGTTCTTTTGTTTTTCTGTAGTCAGGAATGCCATTTGTTGTACTGTGTCCAATTCGCCCAAGAATGTCCTTGTTTGGGATGGTATCAGCCTTGACTTTTGTAAATTGACTGTGTATCCCAGTCCTTGTAGCAAGTAAATGACCCTTTGTAAATCTGTTGTCAGCTTGCTTTTGTTGTCCCCTTGTAGCAGGCAGTCGTCCAGGTATGGGTAAATTTGAATTCCTGTAGTCTGCAATGGGCGATTACTGATGCCAGGCATTTTGTGAATACTCTGGGCAGTAGATAAGCCAAAGGGCAATGCTGAGAATTGATAGTGCTCTGATCCTGCAAGAAATCTGAGGTATCTTCTGCAGATTGGTCGAATGGGGACGTGCAGGTATGCCTCCTTGAGATCTAGAGTTACCAGCCAAGACTCCTTGCCCAGCATGGGAAGAAGTTGCTGTAGGGTCAGCATTTTGAATTTTGGGACAATGATGTATGTATTTAAGGTGGACAGGTCGAGAATTGGTCTCCAACTTTTTCCTTTCTTGGAACTAGGAATAGTCTGGAGTAGAACCCCTTTCCTTGTTCTGCTGTTGGCACTCTTTCCACAGCTCTCATGTTTGCTAACTCCATTATCTGGCGTAGAGCCTCTGTTTTTGATTTGGAGGTAGATTTGGCATTCCTCTTTTGACTGGTAAAGTGTGGAAGTGAAACCGGTAACCTTGATCTATGGTTTGTAAAATCCACTTGTCTTTTGTTATGTAGTGCCAGTTCTTTGAAAATAAGGTTAACTTTCCGCCTAGAGGAGCTGCTATTTGTTCCCTGGTAGGCGGATTTAGGATTAAGTCACTGTGGTTGTGCTGATGTAGTGGCAGTGGCTGTGTCTGTGCCTCTGTTGTTGCCTTGCCACTGTCGTCCTCTGTAGGCACCTCCTCTGGATTGGTTTCTGCCTCTGGAGCGTCTATTCCTGCCCCTTTGAAATTTTGTGGAGTCAGGAAAGGACCAATTTTTGGCAGGCCAGTTCCTGCTAAACCTTGGGGTTGAACCTGCAAGAAATCTTTAACAGTTTGAACAGATTTTGCCTTTTCTTCCATTTTCTTCATAACCTGCTGGGCAGGTGTACCAAACAAACTTGTCTTGTCCATAGGAGCATCTAGCAACTTAGCTTTAACATGATCCGGTAAAGCTTGTTCCTTTAGCCATGCATGCCTTCTTATCACTGTGCCTGTCATGGCTGATCTAAATGAAGCCTCCAGTGCATCATAGCCACATTTTAAGGAATGGTTGCTAACCTGTTGTATGTTATTTACCATCTCTAATACATATTTCTTATCAAGAGATTCATCAGTGGTTAGTTTTTAGTTAACTGATCAAGCATAAACTCTTGGTATTGTATCATGTGAAACTGACAGTTTAAAGCTCTAGCTGAGAGAGTAGCTGAAGTGTAGACCTTTTTACCCCATCTGTCTAGTGACCTTGCTTCCCTTTCAGAAGGAATAGGGTTTTAAGCTGTGGTCGCGGCTACTGCCTTGGGACCCTGGGATATAGTTTCTGGGTCTGCAAGTGGGGCCTTGTAAAGGTGGTGATGAGTATCTGGCACCCTGTAAAATCTGTCTGGTTTGGCAGGGGCTGGGGGTAAAGAATCTGGAGCGGAGCAAACATCATTGAAAGCATCATCCACCACAGAGAGAACAGGAGGTATAGCTAAGGGCCTGTGCTGAGGGAGGTGCAGAAAGGTCCTAAGTCTTTTCTGGAGTCTGAAAAATCCTGTTGCTGCCATTGGAACTGTTCTCGCATGGCATGCAGGGTTTCCCCAAAGGAGAATTCTTCTGGTGGGGAAGCAGTTGGAATGGATTCTTCAGCATCAGAATCTTCAAAATTGGAGAAGGGAGCCTCAGGCTGGTCAGTTATGTCTGATTCATCAGCAGAATCATCAGAAGACACTGGCTCAGGGGGCTCTGCCCTAGGTCTCTTCTCTGGGGGCTGAGAGGCCCTGTCTGGGTGAGATTGAGATCCTCTAATTAAAGAAATTAAATCTTCTGCCAAAGAAAGCATTTGAGAACTAGAAGAGGGCCTGGATGTGGGGGTTTAACAGGCACTGTTTTAGTAGTCTTGGCTGCTTTAGCCCTGGCGAAGGCCTTAATGGACATGGCAGCTGGAGGCCTAGCAGCACCACATGCTGGGGTAGAGACATCCAAGGGGATGGTGTCTGATAAGTCAACCACCGTAGTGGGTAAAATTTCTGAGGTCGATTCAAGAGTTGTAGCAGGGGCCTCAGTTGTAAGAATAGGTTCAGCTATACTTTGAGCAGTTTTCTCGGTTTCGGCCGAAACCGAGACACTCGCGGTTTGCTTTACCGTGGTTTCGGCCGAAACCGTGGACCGCGAGTGTCGGTCTTTATCTTTGCGTTTTTGGGGTAGTCGGAGGATCCGGCGGCATAATGTACGCAAAATCAGAACCCAAAAAGTGTTGTGCAAACTCCGACCGGCGCCTAAGCGTTCGTCGGTTGAAAGAGGCACAGGCGAACAGGCTGCTACGTCGTGGGCTGGGCCTAAACAAGGCAGACAGTAAGAGTGGAAATCTTTATGAGGTATTTGTTTCCCACAGGTTAAACAATTGTTAACTTTTTCTGACATCGGCTGAGGCAAGAAAGAGTCCCCAACGGGGTACTTAGCTTTAGAAGTCTTCGAAGTAGTATTCGGTAGAAGTAATCTCTGGATCCGACCGACCGGCACTTGCGAACAGCTTCTGCTTGGCCACGCAGCAAGAAAGACTGGGGAAAATGGCGTCGGCTGATGCTTTTATACCCGAAGACCAACAGAGATGACGTCGGGTGGAGTGCGACATCAGCCGAAGCCGGACCCGGACTTTGGAATCCGGCCGACTGCAGGGCTGCCTGACAACAGGACAACCCACTTGTTATGACTGCAGATGCATCCATGAAGGACATCCACACCAGATGAGGCGAGGAAAGGAGCACTGAGGATGACTGAGATCTTCTTTTCTGAACATTTCTGCAGAGACTTCGGAATCAGAGCAATAAGGGGAAAGCCATGGAACAGACGGGAGGGGGGCAAATGTGTGTCAGAGCATCCCTTGGTAACTACCCCTCTGGGAGGACCAGTGCAAAGAACCTGCTACACTTGATGTTGAGGGGAGAGGCAAAAAGATCAAAAAATGGCTGGCCCCAATGACAAAAAAATTTGTTCCACCACTGTCTACTTAAGGGACACTCTTGAGACGGGATGACCTGATGAACCTGTCATCCAGAACACTGGACTACCCCTGAAAATGCATTACTACCAGGAAGTGATAGGAAGATATCACCCACTGCCACACTTTCATTGCTTCTTGGCATAACGCACAGGAATGGGTTCCCCTTGTTTTTTTTCATGTACCACACTACTGATATGTCTGCATCCCTTGAGAGAGGACGTCCAGGAAGACTTGCAACACTAGGAATACTGCCCTCATCTCTAAAGCACTGATGTGGAAACTGGCCTCAGAAGGAGACCAAATGCCTTGGACCATCTTACCCAAATAAAGCACTCCCCAACTGGGGAATGTTCGTGGTCACAGTGACCTTGCAGGGAAAAACAAATGGATAGCCATGAGACACCTTGGGAGACTGAATCCACCAAATTATATGTATCCTGCAAATGACTGTCAGAAGAATCTGAAAATTCATGGGCTGGTGCCTGATGGACCACTGTACTGCGAGTGTCCACTTTAGAAGTCTCATGTAATACCTGGCTAGAGGGAAAAAGTGTGAGGGAAGCGGTCATCGATCCAAAAGCTGCAGAGCCAATTTAGATGGTGGCATTGGACAGGAGAGAACCTTTAGTGCCTGGTTTTGCAGGATGGACAGCTTTGCTATACAGGTTCTCGTATCTGGATGGGCACCTATGAATTCCAATACCTGAACCAGAAGAAACTGAGATCTGTCCAGATTTACTGTGATCCATAGCTTGGAGGAAAGACAGAGCAGACAGTCTCTGGCCCAAACAAGAAGAGATCTGGTAGGATCGCTAAGGATTCAGTCATCGAGATACAGGAACACTCAAAACCCTTGCAGTCTGAGGTAAACTGCGACCACTGCCATACACTTGGTAAACACCGGGAGGAAGGTGCTATGGTGAGACCAAAGGGCTGGGCTCTAAAATGAAAATGATGGGTTCACAGCCAGAACAGGAAAACCTTCTGGAACAACTGTCCATCATAATTTGGTATTAAGAATCCTGAAGGTCTATCGAGCACATCTAATTCTCACTCCTCAACAGGGGAAGGATGGACTGTACCATGACCATATGGAACTTCTTGTGTTTTAAATATTGGCTGAGATTCCAGAAGACCAAAACTGGCCTGTGGTCTCTGTTCTTCTTTGAGACTTAAAAAGAACCTCGAGTAAATTCTGGACCCATATTTTCCTGGTGGGACCTCTTGGATGACTCTCTTGTCTAGCATTAGCATGTATTTTTACAGTGGTTACCTTTCTTTGTTCTTTGAGAGGGTGTGGCATGTTGGGTAGTTTCTTTGTTGAAGGAGGGGAGTAAAGAAATAGAATGGGGTAGCCTCTGGTTATGATCCACCACATCCAGATATCTTTGATTACTGAAGTCCAGGCCTCTGGGTTCAGAGACAAGCACCCATCAACTGCCTCCAGAGCAAAGCAGAGAATGGACACTACAAGCCTTGGTTCTGTGGACCTCCTCTGCCTGACAGATAATGTCCACCATTAGAATTTCCCCCTCTGTCCTGTGAGGTCTACCTCCAGGAGTGTCAGCAGAAAACCCTTGAATCTTCTGGAACCATAGCTTCTTGCCTCCCTTCTGGTTTCTAGAGAAGGACCTCTGGGGGCAGAGAACCATATCTCTATGGCAGAAAGGGTTTTCTTATCCTGCTCACTTCTAGACGGCATGTCCTTGAGGTTTGATCCAAACAGAATTGAGCCATCAAAAGGGGCATTCACAAAGGACATCCTGAAAGGTTCGGCAAAGTCAGATAAGTGCAGCCAACCATGTCTCCTTATGATAAGGCCAGTACCTGTCTCTCTCAAATCACCCTCTGTCGCATTAGAGATCAGATACATAGAAGTTATTTGATAGGGATTGTAGGATGGCCTTTTGTGATTCCACAGTTTTCCTGTCTTCTAATACATGGACCCTGAGAGAGATTTTGGAGAGCTCCTTAGTGAAATCCCTCTGAAACCTTGTCATGTATGCCAGATAATTCAGCGCCCAGATACCAGAAGGATAACTCGCTTCACGAATCTGTCTAATTCCTTAGAATCTCTGTTAGAAGGATGGACAGATAAGCTTTCTTCAGCCAGCTCCTTTTTGGTGGCTGCCACTACCACAATGGCATCCACTGTTGGGCCCTTGCTCCAATGGTGATAATTCTTCGGTGCAACAAGAAACAGGTTTACACAGAATAGGTTCTGACTCATCCAGATCCTTCCATGCCCGCCAAGAGATTAAATCCACCATCTCATTGGCAGGGGTCCACCCAAGAAGCAGATGATCTGCACCCAAATACCTCAAGAAAAGTTGAGTTGTGTACACTTACCATGAATGTAGATGTTCGAGTGTATTCACCGTTGCAGTCATCACATTTGGGTTATCTGCCTGCAGGTAGCCCTCAGCCGGCCTGAATATCAGAGTCTTCAGATTTCTGTGTCGGATGCTGTCGCTTCTTCCTTGGCATCAGGTCATCAGGGGTATAAAACAAGCAGCCGATGCCATTACATCAGTTTTTCTTGCCCCAGATGTGAGGTGCCCCCACAATAGGAAGCAATTATATGGTATGGTACACCCCCAGCAAAAAGCAAATACACATGATATAATATATGCCGAACAAGAAGGAAAGGTAGAGCCAAGAGAAGTCAGGGGGCTGGAGGGAGGGTAACCAGGACTGCAACAGTGAATACACTCGAACATCTACATTTATGGTAAGTGTACACAACTGTACTATGTTCTTCATGTTTCACTGTTACAATAATCACAACTGGGTTGACTCCCAAAGCTGAGGAAGGGAGGAGGAAGTTAAAGAGCATTAGGGCCAACTATTAATCCCTGCAAGACTGCAGTGGCAAATCCAGCTCTGGATTTAGAAAAGATAGGCAAGTGGTAATGCTTGGTAAAGGTATGTACAGAGCTCCAGGTAGCAGCTTCTAGGATGTCCCTGGTAGGGACTCCTCTCAGAAATGGCGCAGAGGCAGATGCAGCCCTGGTGGAATGTGATCTTATCCCCTATGGGGTAGGTTTTCCATGGTGCTATGTAGCAGAAATGGATGCAATGGGCTATCCATTTGTAAATGGTTTGCTTTGAAATAGTCTTCCCCTCTGCCCCTGCAGCAAAGCTAACTAGCAGCTGTTCAGATTTTCTGATAGGCTTAGCCCTGTCCAAATAGAATCTATGTAGTCTGTGCACATCCAGAGAGTGCAGTATTCGTTCCCCTTTGTTTTGTGGATTAGGGAAAAAAGTAGGCAAATGAATGGACTGATTTAGGGCCACAGAAGACACTACCTTGGGCATAAAGGAAGGATTAGTCCTGAGGGAAACCATGTCCGCATGGAAGATAATGAAGGGTTCCACTGCCATGAGGGCCTGTAATTCAGACACTCTTCTAGCGGAAGTAATGGCTACAAGGAAGGCTGTTTTCTAAGAAAGGAATTTCAACTCTGCTGTAGCAGCTGGTTCAAAGGGGGGAAGAGTGAGCTTTTCCAATACAAAGTTAAGGATCCAAAGAATGGGAGCTCTCATGGGGGGGGGGGTCTTAAATGTTTGGCCCCTGTAAGGAATTGCTTTAGCAAGGAGTGAGAGAAGAGGGGTGGCTCAGTATTATAATGTGCTGAAATGGCAGAGGCAAGAATTTTAATTGACGAGAAGGATAGGCCCTTGTGGAGCATTTCTGTTAAGTACTGTAGAATATGAAGTAAGCTGGACATGGCTGTGCCCATCCCCTGAGCTAGGCTCCAGGAACAGTATCTTTTCCACTTTTCAGCATAGGAGTTTCTAGTACTAGGCCTCCTTGCCTCCAGAATGACAACCAGTACCTGCTTACTGAGGGATGCTAGGGGAGAGCTCAAGGAATTAGCCAGGCCAGGCTGCAAGGTTCAGGGTTTGAAGCTGAGGGTGCAGAATCTGGCCCGCCTGTTGGGACAGCAGGGAAGGGATCTGAGGCAGGTGCCATGGTTGCAGCAGTGTCATACTGCAGAAGAGGGGGTACCAGTGCTGGCACGGCCAGTCTGGTGCAATCAGTATTGTCCTTGGCTTGTCCTGTTTGATCTTTAGTAGGACCTTTGAGAGGAGAGGCAGAGGGGTAAAGGGATAAACTGAGAGGCTTTCTCAGGTGAAGGACGGGGCATCCACTTTCCAAGCTTGGCTGTGGGGAGTTCCTGTGCAGAATTTGTGCAATTGGTAGTTTTGAGGGGAGGCAAACAGGTCTACCTCTGGAGTCCCCCACTTGTTCCTCAAGAGGTTGAATATTTTGGGTTCTAGTTTCCATTCGTGTGGGTCCATGAGATTTCTGCTTAGGTCGTCTGCCAGTGAATTTAGTTTGCCTGACAAGAAGTGAGCTTACAGGTGTACTTGGTAGCTCAAGGCTGTGTTCCACAGAGCCATGGCTAGTCGGCAGAGAAGGTATGAGTGGGTTGACCCCTGCCTGTTTATGTACCACATAACTGTGGTGTTGTCTGTCTTTACCAATAGTTGTCCTCGAAAAATACGGTCTTTGAAGGCTGTCAGAGCATTCTGTACAGCTAACATTTCTTTTTGATTGATATGCAGGTGCATCTGTCTTGGGATCCATCTGCTCTGAATGCACTGCCCTGCCATGTGAGCCCTCCTTGCATAGTCTGAAGCGTCTGTTGTTAGAGTTTGGGCGGCAGGGGGGTAGAGTGATAAGGAGTCCCTTGTTGTGGTAGCAGGCCTCTGCCCACCAACTCTGTCTTCATATAAGGAATGATAGAAATCATTTTTTCCAGGTCCTGAGAATGTTGACACAATAGGCTTTTTAGATACCACTGGAGTTTCCTCATATGCAGTCTTGCATATGGAATTAGAAAAATGCAAGAGGCCACGAACCCCAGGGCTTGCAGTATTTTCCTTGCAGATAGCTGGGGTTTTGTGACCAATAGTTTGAAGTAGGTTGTCAAATAAACGTGTTTCTCCGGTGTGAGGAATGTCATCTGGGAAGTTGTGTTCAAGCTTGCTCCCAGGAATACAATCGGTTGGCAGGGTACTAGGTGAGATTTCTTTTCGTTGATGGTGTACCCCAGAGAGGTTAGAAGTTTCTTTAGGAATGCCACGTGTTGTAATAGCAAGTCCTGGCATTCTGCCTGAATGAAACAATCGTCCAAGTATGGGTAAATTTGAATATTTCTCTGCCTACAAAATGCAATGGCTGGAGCTAGACACTTTGTGAATACCCTGGGCGCAGTAGATAAGCCAAAGGGAAGTGCAGAAAACTGATAATGCATGGAGCCTGCCCTGAAGCGTAGGTATTTCCTACAAGATTCACATATTGGGATGTGCAGGTAAGCTTCCTTTAAGTCTAGGGTTGCCAGCCAGGCATCCATGGCTAGCATGGGAAGAAGCTGTTGCAGAGTTAGCATTCTGAATTTTGGAACTACCAGAAAGGTGTTGAGAATAGAGAGGTCCTGGATAGGACACCAGGAGTTGTCTTTTCTGGGTACTAATAAAAGTCTCGAATAAAAACCTTGTCCCCTTTGTTCAGCTGGGACAGGTTGAATAGCCCTGATATTGAGAAGAGAGAGTACCTGCTGTTGGTCCTCTGCCCATTGATTTCCAAAGGTCTGGCCAACCATTTGGAGTTGGTAGTGTATGGAAGTGGAATCTGTATCCTTGGGAAACTATGTTCAAAACCCATTTGTCCTGGGTAATGAGTTCCCAATTTTTTGGGTGCAGGGCGAACTTTCCTCCAAAGGGAGCTGTAGCTGAGCAGGGCTTGGAAAGGTTAAGGTTAAGTCATTGTGACATTTATCCGTAGGGGGTGGCTTACTACTCACGGCTTTGGAAGTGTGAGCCCCCCACTGTTTACATCTGTGCATAGCCTGAGAATGTAGCCTGGGTGGTCTGCAGTTCCTGGATTTGGACTGAGAAGGCCTAGAAGGGACTGGAAAGGACCAGTTCTATGAAGGCCAATGCCTACTGAATCTGAGAGGCTGCACATGTAAGAAATCTTTAACAGTTTGCATAGATTTAGCATCCTTTTGAAGACTTCTTCAGCTTCGTTGCCAAAAAGGCGGTCTTGGTTTAAGGGAGCATCCAGTAATTTAGCTTTTACATGGTCTGGTAAGTTTTGTTCCTTAAGCCAAGCATGCCTTCTAATTACAGAGCCAGTGACAGCAGCCCTGCAAGATGCTTCTAAAGCGTCAAAACCACATTGCAAGTATGTTTACCAACTTGTTCTGCAGAATGCATTAAATCTTGTAATTCTTTGTGTTCAGTACTGTCAGGAATCAACATCATTTTCTGTTTAAGTAGCCCCATAACATGCTGCTGATACTTTAACATATGAAACTGGCAATTTAAAGCCCTAATGGCCAAAGTAGCAGAAGTGTATACCCTTCTTACCCCATCTGTCTAATGCTCTAGAATCTCTATCAGATGGGGTAGGATTTTTGGAAGCAGTAGCCTTAATGCCTTTTGGTCCTTGGGAAATGGTCTCTGGATCCGCAGCAGAATTCTTGAAGAGGAACTTGTGAGAGTCAGGTACTCTGTAGTAGTACCTGTCAGGTCTTCTGGGAGCTGGAGGTGAAGTGTCTGGGGTAAGGCTAAATTCCAAGAAAGCATCATCTACAATGTCCAGAACAGGAGGGATAGCTAAAGGCCTGTGTTGAGGTAGTAGTAAGAATTCCCTAAGTCTCTTTTTGGACTCGGAGTAATCCTGGCTTTCCCAGCAGAAATGTTCCCTAAGAGTGTGCAAGGTTTCACTGAAAGAAAAATCTTCTGGAGGGGAAGCAGAAGGAATGGAATTCTCGGCATCAGAATCCTCATAAGTAGATAAGGGCAAATCCTGGTAACCAGAAGGAGCAGAAATATCAGATTCCTGATCAGAAGAATCAAAAAGAAAATCAGTTCTAGGTCTTTTAGAAGGGGAAGGTTGGCTTCCCCTAATTTAGGTAATAAGGTCTTCAGCCATTCTAAGCATTTGTTTTTTAGGCATTTGGCCTGAGCCTGTGGTTTGGTCACTGGTTTTCTAAATGTGGTGCGAGTTTTTGGCCTGGATGAAAATGATGTCGTCGGTTTAATATGAAAGTCTGTAGGCCTGAATAAACCCTCAGAAGCCGGTGCCAGCACAATGGCTCCGGACCCATCCAAGGTACAGCCATCCGCAGGTTCCATAGTCGAAGAAGCATCTCGCGGCATACCGGACTCCGAATGGGTCTCAGTAGAGGCCTGCGAATCAGAAGTAGCGGGTATCAGGGGCTGCGAAAGCGCCTCACTGAGTACAGGCAGACAGGCGACTAGCTTAACAGAAGTGTCGTCAGCAGTTTTGGACCTATGCGGTCTGTCTCTGTCTTTATACTTGTGTTTTTTTTTTTTTTGGAATATCAGTAGTCGGATGGCTTGACAAAGCCATTTCGGAGTAAACAGAACGAACACGAAAGTAATTAGCTGCAAAAATAGCCCGATGACGAATAGTTTGGACGTTGAACAAGGCACAAAAAGTACAATTATGTACACGTACCATAAATGTAGATGTTCGAGTGCATTCACTGCTGCAGTCATTACATTTGGGTTATCTGCTTGCAGGTAGCCCTCAGCCGGTCTGATTATCAGTCTTGGGTCCTGCGTTGTTTGCTGTCTCATCTTAAATGACGTCAGGTATATAAAGCATGCAGCCGACGCCATTACATCAGTTTTTTTTGCCCCAGATGTCAGGTGCCCCCATAACGGGAAGTGATTATATACAAGGTTACACCTTTAACAAAACACAAACATACCAGAAAGCTTAAATACAGTAAACAAGAAGAGAGGTATAGCCAATAGAAGTCAGGGGGCTGGAGGGAGGGTAACCAGGACTGCAACAGTGAACACACTCAAACATCTACATTTATGGTAAGTGTACAACTGTACTATGTTCTTCGTGTTTCACTGTTGCATTTGGGTAGATTCCCAAAGCTAAGGAAGGGAGGAGTCAATTAGAAAGCATTAGGACCAGCTATTAGGCCCTGCAGGACTGCAGTGGCAAAACCAGCTCTGGATTTAGAAAAACTTGGCAAGTGGTAATGCTTGGTGAAGGTATGTACAGAACTCCAGATAACAGCTTCTAGGATGTCCCTGGTAAGAACACCTCTGAGAAAGGCTGTAGAGGTAGATGCAGCCCTGGTGGAATGTGATCTTATCCCCCCCATGGGGTATGTTTTCCATGGTGCTTATAGCAGAAATGAAGGCAATCCACTTAGAAATGGTTTGCTTTGAAATGGCCTTCCCCTCTGCCCCTGCAGTAAAGACACCTAGCAGCTGTTCAGTTTTCCTGAGAGGCTTAGTCCTGTCTAAATAAAATCGAAGTTGTCTGTGCACGTCCAAAGAGTGCAACATTCGTTCTCCTTTGTTCTGTGGATTAGAAAAGAAGGATGGCAAATTAATGGACTGATTGAGGGCCACACTGGATACCACCTTGAGCATAAAGGAAAGATTGGTCCTGAGGGACACCCTATCTGCATGGAAGATGATGAAGGCCTCCACTGCCATGAGGGCCTGTAATTCTGACACTCTTCTTGCTGAAGTGATGGCTAGAAGGAAGGCTGTTTTCCAAGAAAGGAATTTCAACTCTGCAGTTGCAGCTGGATCAAAAGGAGGTACAGTGAGCAAAAGGAGGTAGAGTGAGCTTTTCCAATACAAAGTTAAGGTCCCAGGCTGGAGTAGGGGCTCTCCTCGGTGGTCTTAAATTTTTGGCCCCTCTGAGGAATTGTTTCAGCAGGGGGTGTGAGAAGAGAGGAGGCTCAGTATTATAATGTGCTGAAATGGCTGAGGCATGAATTTTAATAGAAGAATAGGAAAGGCCCTTGTGCAGCATCTCTGTTAAGTATTGAAGAATTATGTGGTAAGCTGGGCAATGATGTGCCCATCCCCTGAGTTTGGCTCCAGGAGCAGTATCTTTTCCACTTTTCGGCATAGGATTTTCTAGTACTAGGCCTCCTTGCCTCCAGAATGACATCCAGCACTTGTTTACTGAGGGATGGTATTGGAGAGCTCAGGTAATTAGCCAGGCTGCAAGGTTCAGGGTTTGAGGCTGGGGGTGCAGAATCTGGCCCTCCTGCTGGGACAGCAGGGAAGGGATCTGAGGCAGGTGCCATGGTTCCAGCAGTGACATACTGCGTAAGAGGGGGTACCAGTATTGGCGTGGCCAGTCTGGTGCAATGAGTATTGCCCTTGGTTTGTCCTGTTTGATCTTTAGTAGAACTTTCGAGAGGAGAGGTAGAGGGGGAGAGGCATAAACTGAAAGGCTTTCCCAGGTGAAGGACAGGGCATCCACTTTCCAAGCTTGTCTGTGGGGAGTCCTTGTGCAGAATTTGTCCAATTGGTAGTTCTGAGGGGAGGCAAACAGGTCTATCTCTGGGCTCCCCCATTTGTTTCTCAACAGGTTGAATATCTTTGGTTCCAGTTTCCACTCGTGTGGGTCCATGAGATTTCTGCTTAGGTCATCTGCCAGTGAATTTCGTTTGCCTGGCAGGAACTGAGCTTCTAGGTGCACTTAGTAGCTCAAGGCTGTATCCCACAAAGCCAGTGGGTTCCCCCCCTGCTTGTTTATGTACCACATAACAGTGGTGGTGTCTGTCTTTACCAATAATTGTTCTGGAAGAATGTGGTCCTTGAAGGCTGTCAGAGAATTCTGTACAGCTAACATTTCTTTTCGATTGATATGCAGATGCATTTGACTTGGGTTCCATTTGCCCTGACACCACTGCCTTGCCAAGTGAGCCCCTCATGCATAGCCTGATGCGTCTGTTGTCAGGGTTTGGGCAGCAGGGGGTAGAGTGAATGGCAGTCCCTTGTTGTGGTAGCAGGCCTCTGCCCAACAATGGAACTATGTCTTTATAAAAGGAATGATAGGAATCATTGTTTCTAGGTCCTGATAATGTTGACACCATAGGCTTTTTAGATACCATTGTAGTTTCCTCATATGCAGTCTTGCATATGGAATTAGTAAGATGCAAGAGGCCATTAACCCCAGGGCTTGCAGTATTTTCCTTGCAGATAGCTGGGTCTTTGTGGCCAGTTGTTTGAAGTAGTTTGTCAAATAAACTTGTTTCTCTGGCGTGAGGTAGGCCATCTGGGAAGTTGTGTTCAAGCTTGCTCCCAGGACTACAATTTGTTGGCAGGGTCCTAGGTGAGATTTCTTTTCGTTTATGGTGTACCTCAGTGAGGTTAGCAGTTTCTTTACAAATGCCAGATGGTGAAAAACTATATGTCCTGGCTTTCTGCCTGAATTAGATAATCTTCCAGGTATGGGTATATTTGAATATTTCTTTGCCTGCAGAATGCAATGACTGGAGCTAGGCACTTTGTGAATACCCTGGGCGCAGTAGATAAGCCAAAGGGCAGTGCAGAGAACTGATAGTGCATGTAGCCAGCTCTGGAGCGTAGGTATTTTCTGCAAGATTCCCTTTATTGGGATGTGCAGGTAGGCTTCCTTTAAGTCTAATGTTGCCAACCAGGCGTTTTTGCCTAACATGGGAAGCAGCTGATGAAGAGTTAGCATTTTGAATTTTGGGATTAGCAAAAAGGTGTTTAGGATAGATAGGTCCAGGATAGGATGCCAGGAGTTGTCTTTTCTGGGAACCAGGAAATGTCTTGAGTAAAAACCTTGTCCCCAATTTTCTGCTGGGACAGGCTGAACAGCCCTGATACCTGGAAGAGAGAGAACCTGCTGTTGAGCCTCTGCCCACTGATTTGGGGGTAGGTCGGGCCAACTGTTTGGGGTTGGTAAGGTGTGGAAGTGGAATCTGTATCCTTGGGAAACTAGATTTAAAACCCATTTGTCTTGGGTAATGAGTTCCCAGTTTTTTGCATGCATTGCATCAAAGGAGCAGTCAGTTGAGCAGGGCTTTGAAGGTTTAAGGTTAAGTCATTGTGACAGTTTACCATAGGGGGGTGTCTTACTACTTCCAGCTTTGGAAGTGGGAACTCTCCCACTGCTTAGGCCTGTGATTACCTTGAGACTGTAGCCTAGGTGGTATGCTGTTCCTGGGTTTGGACAGAGAAGGCCTGGACGAGACAGGAAAAGACCAATTCTTAGCAGGCCAATGCCTACTAAATCTGGAAGGCTGTACTTGCAGGAAGTAGTAGTTTGCAGTATCAGTTTGCATAGATTTTGCTTTTTTCTCCATCTTTTTAAGTATTTCTTCTGCTCTGGTGCCAAACAGGTGGTCTTGGTTTAAGGGAGCATCCAGTAATTTAGCTTTAACATGATCTGGCAAACTTTGCTCCTTAAGCCAAGCATGCCTTCTAAGAACAGACCCAGTTACAGCAGCCCTGCAAGATGCCTCTAGAGAGTCAAAACCAGGGCCCTGGAATCCCTAACAGAGGGGGTAGGGTTTTTGGCAGTAGTAGCCTTAATGCCTTTGGGTCCCTGTGAAATAGTCTCTGGATCCGCAGTAGGATTCTTAAAGAGGAACTTGTGAGAGTCAGGTACTCTGTAATACCTGTCAGGTTTCCTGGGAGCTGGAGGTAATGTGTCTGGGGACAGGCTAGATTCCAAGAAGGCATCATCTACAATGTCCAATACAGGAGGGATAGCTAAAGGCCTGTGTTGAGGTAGGAGTAAGAATTCCCTAAGCCTCTTTTTGGAGTCAGAGTAATCCTGGCTTTCCCAGTAGAAATGTTCCCTAAGAGTGTGCAAAGTTTCACCAAAAGAAAAATCTTCTGGAGAGGAAGCAGAGGGTATGGAGTCCTCTGCATCAGAATCCTCATATGTAGATAAGGGCAAATCCTGGTCATCAGAAGAAAAGTACAGTTTTGTACCTACCATAAATGTAGATGGTCAAGTGTATACACTGCTGCAGTCATTACACTTGGATTATCCTGCCGTCAGGCGGTTCCCCAACTGGCCTGAGTTCCAAAGTCTTGGTCCGGCGTCGGTTGCTGTCACCTCCTCCCTGACGTCAGTGCGACAGGGGTATATAAGATGCAGCCGACACCATTTTCTTCAGTTTTTCTTGCCCCAGATGTCAGGTGCCCCCAAAAGGTAGGCAATTCAAATTGCTAATAAAACATACATAAGAAAAGCAATCAACAACTTTCAGTTACCAGCAAATACTCCTCATAGGTAGTAAAGGGTAGAAGCCGTAGGTATGTACCAGAGGGGAAGGAGGGAGGGTAACCTGGACTGCAGCAGTGTATACACTTGAACATCTACATTTATGGTAGGTACAAAACTGTACTATGTTCATCATGTTACACTGCTGCAGTCATTACACTTGGGTAGAATCCCAAAGCTGAGGTAGGGTGGCTAGTTCTATAAGGCATTAGGGGTGGCTATAAGGCCCTGCAGCACTGCAGTGGCACAGCCAGCTCTGGATTTAGAGTATAGAGGCAGATGGTAATGCTTGGTGAAGGTATGTACAGAACTCCAAGTTGCTGCTTCCAAAATGTCCTTGGTAGGTACTCCTCTGAGGTAGGCAGATGAAGTGGCTGTTGCCCTGGTGGAGTGAGGTCTAATGCTGTTAGGTACGGGTTTCCCATGGTGTGTATAGCAGAAATGTATACAGTGTCCTATCCATTTTGAAATGGTCTGTTTAGAAATGGCTTTTCCCAGTGCTCCTGCAGCATATGCTACCAATAATTGCTCAGTTTTTCTGAAAGCGTTGGTTTTGTCCAAGTAAAAGCGTAACTGCCTGTGTATGTCCAAACAATACAGTAGTCTCTCCCCTTTATTCTGTGGATTTGGATAAAAAGTTGGCAAGTGAATAGTTTGGTTTAGAGCCACACTTGATACCACCTTTGGCATAAAAGTAGGGTTACTTCTTAAAGACACCCTGTCTTGGTGGAAAATGATGAAAGGTTCCACTGCCATTAGTGCCTGTAATTCTGAAACTCTTCGTGCTGATGTTATTGCCAGGAGCAGAGAAGTTTTCCAAGAGATATATTTTAAATTTGCTGTGTTAGCTGGCTCAAAAGGAGGTAAAGTTAATTTTTCCAACACGAAGTTGAGGTCCCAAGTTGGACTAGGTGCTTATGTTTTTAGCCCCTCTGAGGTACTGTTTTAGCAAGGGATTAGAGCAAATTGGTGGATCCGTGTTGTAATGAGCAGAGATGGCAGAGGCTTGGATCTTGATGGATGAAAAGGAGAGGCCTTTGTCCAGCATCTCAGTTAAACATTGTAGTATCTGAGGAATATTTGGGACAAGAGGTTCCAGGCATAGAATCTCTTCCATTTATCCGAATAGGCTTTCCTGGTACTAGGCCTTCTAGCCTCCAGAATGACATCCATAACAGCTTTGGAGAGAGGCATTGCTTGCTTGACTAAGGAATCTTCCATGCAGCCAGGTTTAAAGTCTTTAGCTGGCTGTGAAGTATCTGACTGTTGTGCCAAGTCAGATGATGTGGGATTTGAGGCAAAATCCAGGGTGGTCCTTGTGCTAAGTTCTTTAAGATTGGGTACCAGTGCTGGCGTGACCAGTCTGGTGCAATCAGGATCATCTTTGGCTCTTCTTGCCTGGCTTTTACGAGCACCTTTGGAAGGAGAGGTAGTGGTGGGAAAGCATATACTTGTAGGTTTTGCCAGCTGAATGAGAGGGCATCCGCTTTCCATGCTTGTGGATGGCAAGTCCTTGTGCAGAATTTCTGCAGCTGGCAGTTCATTGGGGATGCAAACAGATCTATGTCCGGGCTCCACCATTTTTGTGTTATCATTCTGAATATTTGTGGATTAAATTCCCATTCGTGGGGATCCATGATGTTTCTGCTTAAGTCGTCTCTCCTGGCAGGAATTGTGCTTGCAGATGAACTTGATAGGTTAGAGCTGTGTTCCACAACGTCATGGCTCGTCTACAGAGGGGATAAGAATGAGTGTCCCCTTGCTTGTTTATGTACCACATAACTGTGGTGTTGTCTGTCTTTAATAGTAGTTGTCCTGGATGCAGAAGGTCCTTGAAGGCTATAAGGGCATTTTGTACAGCTAGCATCTCTTTTTGATTGATGTGAAGATGCCTTTGTTCTGCGGGCCTCTTGCCCTGAATACATTTTCCTGCCATGTGCGCTCCCCAGGCATAATCCGATGCATCTGTTGTCAGTGTTTGCCTGGCTGTGGGTTGAGTGAAAGGCTGTCTCTTGTTGAGGTGACAAGCTTGAGCCCACCATCGAAACTCTTGTTGAAGGCAAGGAATTAGTGGTATAACTGTTTCCAAACTTTGACAGTGTTGAGACTAGACATTCTTTAGGTACCACTGTGGGTTCCTCATATGCAGTCTGGTATATGGAATTAGTAGTATGCAAGATGCCATGTAACCCAAGGCCTGCAGAATTTTTCTTGCAGGGAGTTGGGTTCTTGTTGCCATCAATTGAAAATATTGAGTCAGTTGTCCTTGCTTGTCTGGCGTGAGATAAGCCATCTGGGCCGCTGTATTCAAGCTGGCACCCAGGAATATTATCTCTTGCGAGGGCAGTAGTTTTGATTTCTTTTCGTTTACTGTGTACCCTAGGCAACTTAATAACTTTTTTACAAACGCCAGATGCTTTAGAAGAATGACCTTGCTCTCTGCTTGAATCAGGCAGTCGTCCAGGTACGGATAAATTTGAATTCCTTTCTGTCTGCAAAATGCAATTACTGGTGCCAGGCACTTTGTGAAGACCCTGGGCACAGTAGATAAGCCAAAGGGCAGTGCAGAGAATTGGTAGTGCATTGAACCAGCTATGAATCTGAGGTATCTTCTGCAGTTTTGTCTGACAGGGACATGCAGGTATGCCTCCTTGAGGTCCAAGATTACGAGCCAAGCTTTCTTGCCCAGCATGGGAAGAAGCTGCTGTAGTGTCAACATTTTGAATTTCGGAACATCCAAGTAAGTATTTAGAGAAGAAAGATCCAGAATGGGCCTCCAGGCTTTGTCCTTTCTGGGAACCAGAAAGAGTCTTGAGTAAAATCCTTGTCCTTGCTCCTGTGGTGGTACCTTTTGAATAGCTCTCATGTCCATGAGTGCTGTAATTTGTTTTTGAGCCTCTGCCCACTGATTTGGTGGCAGATTTGGCATTCCTTTTAACCTTGGCACAGTGTGAAAGTGGACCTGTAACCTTGAGATACAATGTTGAGAACCCATTTGTCTTTGGTGATCATATGCCAATTGTGATAGAAAAGTGCCAATTTTCCTCCCAAGGGGGCTGCCAAGAGAGAACTGTTTGGCAGCTGTAGTGGGAAGTCATTGGGGCTGTTTTTATATGGTTGGGGACTGTCTTCCCCTTCTTTCTGGCCTGATGCACCCCATTGTCGAGGTCTGTAAGGACCTTGTGGTTGACCTTTACCTCTTGGACGTCTGTATCTGTCCCTTTGAGGTCCGTCTGTAACTGGAAAGGACCAATTCTTTGTTGGCAAATTTCTGCTAAATCGAGGAGGCTGAACCTGTAAGAAATCCTTCACTGTTTGCGTAGATTTTGCCTTATCCTCCATTTTCTTTAATACCTCTTCTGCCTTAACTCCAAATAACACATCCTGCTGCAAAGGTGCATCCAATAGTTTTGCTTTAACATGATCTGGTAACGTATGTTCTTTCAACCAAGCATGTCTTCTAATGACAGAACCTTTAACTGCTGCTCTACAGGAGGCCTCTAAAGAATCAAAACCACATTGCAAAGTATGTTTTCCCACTTGTTCAGCTGCATACAATAAATCCTGCATTTCCTTAAAATTAGGTGGATCTGAGTCTGGAAGCATTTTTTGTTTCAACTGAGACATCAAAAATTGCTGATATTTTACCATGTGAAACTGGCAGTTTAAGGCCTTCATTGCTAAAGTTGCAGATATATATACTTTCTTCCCCCATCTGTCTAATGTTCTGGAATCTCTGTCAGAGGAGACTAGATTCCTTGCTGAAGAGGCCTTGACCCCTTTGGGTCCCTGAGAAATGGTTTCAGGGTCAGCAACAGGGCTTTTATAAAGAAATTTGTGAGAGTTAATGACTCTGTAGTATCTGTCAGGCTTAACTGGGGCTGGAGGTAAAGAATCAGGATTTAAGCTGGATTCATTACAAACATCATCCACAATATCTAACACTGGCGGAATAGCAAGGAGTCTGTGTTGAGGTAATAAAAGGAAATCTCTGAGCCTTTTCTTGGATTCTGAGTAATCCTGGTCTACCCAATGGAAATGCTCCCTCATGGTATGTAAGGTTTCCCCCCAAAGGAGTAGTCTTCAGGCGGAGAGGCTGATGGAATTGATTCCTCAGCATCAGAATCCTCATAAGGGGGTAAAGAGTATCCTAGGTCTGAGAAAGAATCTGAGGAGATGGATACCTGGTCAGATGAGTCACTAAAAGAAGTCCACCCACCAGAAATGAAGAGTGCTCTCTTGACTGCCTTGAAGGCAGAAATCAAATGAAATCCAACACCACTCCAGTAGGAGCAAAAGCTTCCAGACTGAGCTGGCCTGAGAAACCAACCTGACTCTGCTCTAAGGATGACACTTGAGCTATTCAACACTGAGAGTCCAAGAGTTAATTGAAGATTCTGATAATTCTGGAGTTGATCCATGACCCCCCAGAACCTGCACTAATGCTATGTCTGGGAATCAGTTGGATCAGAGATGTCAACTGAGTGGAAGCTGACCAATACTTCAAATCTGACAAGGACAATCCCTGGGAGAAACTCGGATCCAAAGCCCCCAAAACCAGAAGGTGGATCAGAGCAGGAGCTACCAGAGGTAAAGGGAAGTGCCAAAGCTCATGGGGCTGGAGCCAGAAAAAACCCCAGCTGAATCTGGGTCATGAGGAACTTCCTAATCATCCAAACCACATCAGCTTCTGGAAGACCTGACTGCTCTGACAGAGAAAGAGGTGGAAGGATGTCTCAAAGATCTATGCATAGGTTTCTCCTGCAAGGAAGGGGAGCAAGGACTATGGGAGACTGACTCAAGCAAAAATCTAGGCTCTGGCAAGGGAAGAGTTTGCAATCTAATAAATATTGGATTAGACAGGGGGGCGCTGAAGCAGAAGCTTTAGGCAGTTTAAAAGATGGAGCCAGAGAAGCCAGCAATGAGGAGGAGTGACTGGGGCACACTTCCTAGATTCCTTGCTCTTTTCCCTGGGCTTGTCACCACTCTTCACCCCTTTGTATCTGTCTAGAATCTTTTTAGCAGATCGGGACAATCCAGAAACAGCAGATTTTTTTTGGACATTTCTCCCACACGGGGTGGAAGAAGTCTCTTCAATACAAGTTTATTGCACTGTGCAATGACAGCCTGCTGGTCAAAAACAATACGAAAGTCACAGTCTTTATCTAGGTGGGCAGTGCCCAAGCAGGTAACAGACATCTGAACTGGGAATCTTGTGGCTGCAGGCCACACATTTTTTAATCCCTGTAGGCTTATCAGACATGGACAGAAAAAAAGCATAATTCCGAGTAACAGTAAGAAAAAGAAAAGAAAATAGTACAATACTACTACTGCTACTAATAATAATAATAATAACAGGAAGAATAACATCTGAAATTACCCAAAAAGAACCTGATCTACGCTACCAGGAATGACAACAAAGAGGCGAAGAAAAATGAAGAAGATAAAGAAGCTGAAGGGATCTAAAAGGGAGGAAAGAATCATCACAGTACAACAACAGAAACAATTATACTAATATCTAGTCACTTTAGACACAAATATGAAATAGCTTCATAAAAATTAGCTGAAGTAAGCCTGAGCGAGGAATCATGTCAGTTCCTCAATGAGCTGCAAATGCAATCTGAGGTAATGTTGAGTATAGGAGGGGATTATAGGTACGGGGAGGAGTCCGAGTTATGGATCCTAAATTCTGGATTGGCCGAAGTCGGATCTGGGGTCAGATCCATTGAGGAACAGATGGAAGAGACATCAGATCTTGTATTTCCACTAATATGCTATTTGAATGTAACCAACTACTGTAAATAGTAATTTCTTTAATTGAAGCACTGTCAGACTATCCTGGTAAACAAATGCTAATTAATAAACATCAATTTCACCAGAAATATTTTAATGTAAAACGGGTGACTTGCTAAAATGGCATGACAGTGTTGCCATCACGGATTACATACTGGTATCTGGTCCCAATAAAGAGAAACTGATTTTTTAGACGGGAGGCAGTGCTTCAGACTGTTAAAGATACAGGTTTAAGAGTAAATTAGGAAAACTGTAAATTTGGAAAGAATGAACATCAGTACTTTGGTCTCAGTACAACTGCGAATGGAATCAAGGAGATACAAGCAAGGTCAGAGCAACAGGACAGACACAGAATTCAACTTCTGTAACAGAATTATGAAATGCCCTAGGCTTGTTTAACTTCCTGACTAAGTTTGTTCCAGCTCTGTCTACCATGCTATGTCCACTGACAGATCTGTTAAATAAAGGCATGCCCTGGTCAAAGGAAGATGCTCTAGCCCAAGCTCAAGAGCCTTCAGTATGGTAAAAGAAATGTTAACAAGTGCTGTAGTGTTATGTATGTGCTGTAGTACTCCAATATCATTAACGCAACAGCACTGACTGCTGCCGTTAGTAGCTAAGGCTTAGATGCAGCATTAGTCTAAATGGATGAAAGTACAATGGTGTAAGTAAACTTACCATAACAAAGTACATTTGTATAAAATCTTACCATAATGGTAGATGCCCTTCCCTTCACTGTTCATGCATTAGAAGAATTATTATTCATATTAGGCCTCGCAGGAAAGCTTCACCTCCTCCCTGGTATCTTAATTTTGTTTTGGAGAAATTGACTCTAGCTCCTTTTGAGACTACAGCTTCAGCTTACTTGCAACATTGCTATTGGAAGACTGTTCTTTTGTTAGCCCGTACTTCTGCCAGATGGATGTCAGAGCTTCAAGCCCTTATGGTTTGTTATCCTTTTCTGGTATTTTATAAGGACAGGGTGTCCTTGCGTATTAATCCTTTTATGCCCAAGGTGGTGAATGAGTTGTTCCTTAATCAGTCTATTCATTTGCCCACTTTTTTCCCTTCTCCAAAATCTGCTAGTGAGAAGGTAATGCACATGTTGGATTGTGCACAGACAACTCAGACTTTATTTGGATAATACTATTAGGAAATCTGACAAGCTCTTTGCTTCCTTTCATCCCATGTCTTTGGGATTGGCTGTATGCAAGCAAACTATTTCTTCTTGGATTTTAAAAGTTATTTCTTTTTGTTACGTTTTTCATGGTAACAGCCTTCCTTCTTCTGTAAAGGCTTGTTCTACCAAAGCTGTGTGCTTTTTTCAAGGGTTTAGATACTAACTCTATTCTTGACGCAGCTACCTGAACTTCTGTAAATACTTTTACCAAGCATTACAAGTTGGATGGAATTTCCAGAGCTAGAGCTGGTTCTGCTAGGGTCATCCTTCATGGCTTCCTAGACAGCTCTGGTGGTCCTTCCTCCTCCCTAGTTTCTTCCTGAGCTTTGGCACTCTCCCTCATGACATGAATAGTGCAACAGTGAAGAAAAGGACATAATACAGTTGTGTAAAATCTTACCGTAACGGTATATGCAGTATTCACTCCCTCCCTTCGCCCCCTGGTCCTTTTCACTTCTGGATGTACTGGTCACCTCTTGGTTATCCTTGGACTGGCATTCCTACTGGGTCTCTCACTTCTGAGGATGGTACATCTGAATACGTACCTTAAGACAACCTAAAGGCTTTGGCATACTGGCTGGATGTCAGGCCACCCTTGGCAGGGGATCCCTCATGTTATGAATACTGCAACAGTGAAATGGAAGCATATCAGATGTTCAAACAGATCACTGCTGCAATAGCCTAAGGTATAAGGGGTTGTAACAACTGGCTAGCTTCTGCAGATTAAGGGTACATTCCATGGACCCAGGCCATTGAAAGCTTAATTAGGGCTCGCCCAGCTTAGGGATCAGAAAAAATATAAACAGTTTGTCAGTTTTCCTGAAGAATTTAGTTTTGTCTAGATAAAATCGGAGTTGCCTGTAAATGTCCAGAAAATTTAACACCCCCCACCCCCACCCCCATTTTAGGGAATGGGAATGAAGGTGGGTAGGCAAACAGCCTGACTGAGGTACAGCTAGTTCACTACTTTAGGCATGAAGGAAGGACTAAGCCCTGACAGTCACCCTGTCCTTGTGAAGAATAAGGAAACTGGGCATGGCTATGAGAGCTTGTAACTCAGAAATTCTCCTAGCAGAAGTGAGAGATGAGGAGGAGGACAGTTTTCCAGTACAGAATTTTACAAAAGTGGAAGATATGGGTTGAAAGGGAGGCAATGTAAGATTTTCAAGCACAAAATTCAGATCCCAAGTGGGACAGATGGGTTTCCTTTGTGGGCATAGATGCAGGACTTCCCAGAGTAAAAGCTTGACTTCTGCTCTAGACATAAGTGGAAGGTTAAGAGGCAAAAGGCACTAATGGCTGACAGGTGAGCTTTTATAGAAGAGTAGGCCGAAGTAGTTTGCAAAGATACTACTATACCTTAAAAACCTCAGCTTTGGCCGGCTAAGAACTTGCTATATTCAACTGGACGTATAAGAGAATTTAAGTACCTTTATCTGCTTTTTTTTTTTAAATTACAGTATTTAAATAGATTTTAACTGTGTGGAAGGAATATTAGCTGAACTGGAAGTTAGTCAGTGTTTGCTGAATTTTGTTATTTGCTAGTAATTACAGGTGTGGGGGTAGTCACATTCTTTGATTTCCTGTCCTTGCCTATTTAAGTGGTACAGTGTGAAATATTTTCTTCTTAAAAACCTCAGCTTTGGCCGGCTAAGAACTTGCTATATTCAACTGGACGTATAAGAGAATTTAAGTACCTTTATCTGCTTTTTTTTTTTTCAAAAAAATACAGTATTTAAATTGATTTTAACTGTGTAGAAGGAATATTAGCTGAACTGGAAGTTTTCACTCTGCTCTTCAGTGTGGAAGGAATATTAGCTGAACTGGAAGTTAGTCAGTGTTAGCTGAATTTTGTTATTTGCTAGTAATTACAGGTGTGGGGGTAGTCACATTCTTTGATTTCCTGTCCTTGCCTATTTAAGTGGTACAGTGTGAAATATTTTCTGTTTAAAAACCTCAGCTTTGGCCAGCTAAGAACTTGCTATATTCAACTGGACGTATAAGAGTATTTAAGTACCTTTATCTGCTTTTTTTTCAAAAAATACAGTATTTAAATTGATTTTAACTGTGTGGAAGGAATATTAGCTGAACTGGAAGTTTTCACTCTGCTCTTCAGTTAGTCCCACCCACCCTCCGTTTTTGTTTTGGTGTTAATCTTAGTGGCCTTGCAGCTGCCCGCCCCTCTTGTAAATTTGTGTTTGGATACTCCTTCTGGGCCCATCTCATTTGCTCACTCAACTGAGTGCAGTGAGATCATATTCTGATTTCAGGCACTCCTACTGTGTACAAAGAGAGCATCTGGGAAACAGAAAAAAAAAAATTAAGCTTGTTTCCTGCCTTTCCTGTTAAGTGGTATAGACTATTTGTAGGCTTCTGAGCCCCCAAGCCCTTCTGTGTTGGAGGGAAGCCTTCTAGCTTAGTTTTTTCCCTATAACTAGCCAGTTTTCTAGTTTCAGCACTCAAATCTGTTTCTTTGATCTCAGCACTTGTTCAGAAAAAAAAAAAAAAAAAAAAAAATTTTCACCTGCTTTTACTGTACTTGTGTTTCTACCTACTTTTTTTTACTTTTGCATCATCTTAAAAGTACTCAATTGTATTTATTACTGCTTGGTGTAACTCATTCTAAGCCTTCTGGTTTAAACACTTGGGCTTCGGACCAGTTGTTTTGCACTGAGAGGGTTTGTGGTCTGCACTGTAGTGGCAGAACAGGTAGCTCACATCCTTCTAGGTTGTGAACTGCTGATTGAGGGCTCAGTGTCTGTTATTCTAAAAGTGTATTAATTCTGGTTTAAGCACTTGGGCTTTCAGGCCAGTTATTTTACATTAAGAGGGTTCGTGGTCTGCACTCTTGTGGGAGGAGAAGCTGGACTCTGCCCTTCTGAGCTGGGAATTTCTGATTGAAGGCTTATAGTGCATGCATATCTGAACTGCTTCTTACTGAAGTTGGTGCGCCTTGTTTGCTGTGGCATAGACTGGATTCGGGCCTGCTGGATCTAGCTTTGTTTGTGTAACTTGAGCACTAATCCAGGCATTCTCTAAAGTATTCAATTGTGTTTATTACTGCTTGGTAGTAACTTGATTAAAGTTTAGCTGTCATTCTAAGTCTTCTCGATTAAGCACTTGGGCTTCAGACCAGTTGTTTTACATTAGGAAGGTTTGTGGCATGCACTGTGGTGGCAGGACAGGTAGCTTTCATCCTTCTAAGTTGGGAACTGCTGATTGAGAGCCCAGTGTCTGTTATTCTTAAAGTGTATTAGTTCTGGTTTAAGCACTTGGGCTTCAGGCCAGTTATTTTACATTAAGAAGGTTTGTGGTCTGCACTCTTGTGGGAGAAGAGGCTGGACTCTGCCCTTCTGAGCTGGGAATTTCTGGTTAAAGGTTTATAGTGCCTGAATATTTGAACTGTATCTTACTGAAATTGGTACACCTTGTTTGCTGTAGCATAGACTAGATCCAGGCCTGCTGAATATAGCTTTGTTTATATGCTTGTTGTTTGTTTGCTTGTTATTTCCATGGAACGCTAATTCCACCTAATACGCGGCTTCTCAGCTTCTGTGGATCACTAGTGATATCTGCATTGCTTACTGTACTTATTTCCTTGTTTCACTTGAAAGAAAGTTACTGTTTGTCGTTTTGCATTTAAGTTACCTGTAACACATTGCACTTAAGTTACCTGGCACTTGCTCACTAAAGCAATTATATGTCAGCACTAAAATTTAAAAGCACTACACCCTCACTCCCCACTGGCCCTGGTTTTCAATTAAGGAATTCCCAATATTATTCTAGCATGTCCAAAGGTCAGTTGTCAATCTCCTCTCCGGTCCAGCTGGTGAATCTGGGAATCTTGAGGCAATGTTACAACTGCCTCATGTACACAGACAACCCTCTCCTCCTCCCAACAAATTCCAACACATGTGAGAGATGCAACCATATAGCCAAACTGGAGGCTAAGCTCTCTCAACTCAGTACTGGCATAACCAGTCAGGAGGAGAAGGAAACCACACTCACTACAATTCCAGTCTCACATAGACCTACCACGACAGCAAACCAAACACATAATCACACAAAAACATACTTGGAGGCTCTAAATAACGATCTGCCAAGCAGCAGAGACCTCCAAAGCAGACACCCAAGCAGCCGCTACCCCAAAACAAAACACGTGCAACACATATCTCACAAAGCCAGTGTGCCAAACAGTCACAGCCCTTAAGACTAAACAACACACCTGATACACTTGTAATAGGTGACTATCATCAGGCACACTGACGTCCCGCTCACCAGGCTGAACAAGGAGAGGGTCACGGTGAGCAGCCTGTCGGGTGCTAGGATCCGCCACATAACACAAGCACTCAGGTCACTCCAAGGCAAGTACAAATATGACTCAGTCATTGTCCATGCTGGTGTGAATGACCTGAGACGTACCTCCCTGGACTACATGAAGAGAGACATAAAGGAACTCTCTGAGCATGTAGCCCAGGCCGGTATGACCCTGACCTTGAGTAACATCTTACCCTCACCAAGAATGATGCCACAATATGAAGACAAGATGATCAATTTCAACAATTGGCTTAAGTACTGGTGTCATTCAAAGGGGATCCAATGCCTGTCAGCTTGGAATGATATGCTCGACAAGCCACGATGCTTCGCTAGGGACGGCTTGCACTTGTCACCCCTGGGCTTTCGGATATTGGCAAAGGCTCTTGCTACCCCCATAGTGCCTTTTTTAGGCAAGGCTCAAAAGACAAACCCACCTCCATAGGTATCACAAGGGATAAGAAACTAAGAGTAATGCTACTCAATGCCAGAAGTCTAAACCTCAAGATGCACGTACTCGAAACTCTCCTTAGCATGGAGAACATCGATATTTGTGCAGTAACAGAAACCTGGTTCAGGGCTCCGAGAGCACCCCAGCACTACCAGGTTATACCTCATACCATGCTTTTCGCCCCAAAACTTGGACTGAACCACAAAAGGAGGGGAGTATCGATATTCATCAAAGATACCCACACCTCCAGGTTGGTGGCAAAGCACGAAGCATCAGAGACTATCCATGTGCAACTAACAGTGGGTAAAACTGCCTTCCAGTTTATAGCCTGCTACAGACCACCCTCCCAAACCCATGAACCCCACTCGGCCTTCCTGAGAACACTGGAAAATATGAAGGTCTCTCCAAACACCATTATATTGGGCGACTTCAACTACCCAAACATAGACTGGGAGCATTACTCTAGTTCCAACACCCTAGCCCAAAGGTTCCTAGAATTTATAAACTCAAATGCTATGGAACAACTTGTTACCACTCCCACAAGAGGGGAAAACATACTGGACCTGATCATCATCAACATGGGGACTCTATGCTCCAGACCAGAAGTGTATCCCTCACTGGTAAGATCAGACCATAAACTAATCTCACTGGATATTCACATCCCGACCCCACCCCTGCCCAGAAAACCACAGTGAAAAACTTCTCTAAAGCAAATTTTACACTCCTCAAAACTGAGGTGGAATCCTTCAAAGCCCCCGGGCCTGTGGAAAATACGGCCCAGACCGCAGAATCCTTTATAAACGCATTCTATGAACACCTTCAGGAATGCATGGATAATGCGATCCCAAATAAAACCAAGACCCAATCCTCCAAACGCAGACGTCCTGTCTGGTGGACCCCAGCCATAAACAAACTATACAATAGAAGGAGGAAGCTACTAAATGATAAAGCAAAATCCCAAAAAGGGAAGGCATCACTGATCAGTATTAGCAAAAAACTACGGGCACACATAAAATTGTCTAAGGCCAGCTTCGAGAGAAAAATTGCACAGGACACTAAGGATAATCACAAGGCTTTCTTTAGTTATGTTAGGAACCTGGGTGGTAATTCCCAGATATGCTCAGAATTAGTCCAAAATGGCAAAAATACACAACGCACAGACATTGCCAACATCCTAGCTGAACGGTTCAGCGCAAACTTCTCCCACCAAAAGGGCAAATATCTATCCCAGCAGAGTGCTGCCCCTGACATCTCAGATGCTCAGGTAAGAGCCGCCTCTCCAAAGCAAAAACACAGCATCAATGGGACCAGATGGTGTCCCGGCTCGTCCTACATGAACTCAAAGAAGAGCTAAACCCAAACATAAAACTACTGTTCAATCTCAGCCTTACTACAGGATATGTGCCCAAAGAGTGGCGTACAGCAACAGTGGTCCCTCTCCATAAAGGTGGTGCCTCAACGGATCCTGGAAACTATCGCCCCATAAGCCTGACTAGCTTGGTCTGCAAAGCTATGGAAAGGATCATCATGGACCTCATAAATAAAGATATTGGGGACCTACAAACACTGGATCCTACCCAGTTCGGCTTTGTTAAGGGCAGATCCTGCCTCTTAAACCTGGTTGATTTCTTTGAAACAAGTCACCAAGGCCATTGACGAGGGGAAGGTGGTCCACACAGCCTACCTGGACCTCGCAAAGCCATCGATACAATACCCCACTCGGGCATTATAGATAAGCTCACCAGCTTAAATATAAACCCCTATGTCACTAGATGGATTGCAAACTGGCTCAAGGACAGAACCCACATGGTTAGAATTGCTGGAGCCATGTCAGACTCCAAACCAGTTACAAGTGGTGTCCCACAAGGCTCAGTCCTGGGACCTCTGTTGTTCGGTATATATTTCTTGGAGGTACAGGCCAACACGGAAGGACTGTGGCTGACCAAGTTTGCAGATGACTGCAAACTGGCCATAATCGACTCTCCAGCCGACACAAGCATCCTCCAAAAGGGCCTCATAGAAACAGACAACTGGTGCCAGAGCCATGGCCTCAAGCTAAATGCCAAAAGTGTATAGTCATCCCTTTGGCAAAAACAAAGTGCCCACAAATTACCACATAGGTGGAAATCCATTAAGTACAGAAGAAGTAATTAGGGACCTGGGGACCCAAGTTGATAGCAATCTCTCATTTGACAACCACGTGGCCAAAGTGGTTAGAAAAACATTTTATATAGCCCACCTAATCATGAAGGGATTCACATCTAGATCAGGGGAGGTCATAGTGCCTCTTTACTCATCCCTCATCAGGCCCATAATTGAGTACAATGCCCCTTTTGGGATGTACCTTACCAGACACCTGCAGCAACTGGAAAGACCCCAAAAGTACCTCACCAAGAGGATCAAAGGGCTCAAACAGATGCCATATGCTGCCCGGTTAAAGAAACTCCAGCTCTACTCAGTGGCATACCACCTGTTCAGAGGCGATCTGTGCCTGACGTATAAAGCCATGTCCAACCCGGAATTAATGGACATGCTGCACCTCAGAAAATCCAAATCCCATCGAGCTACAAGCTCGAGAGACTTGAACCTCAGCACTGAAATAAATAGGACATGCTGGAGGGACAGATTCATAACCCAGAGGCTCCCTTCACTCTGGAATAAAATCCCAGTCCAGGTTAGGCAGAGTCCCTCATTGACTCTCTTCAAGAGGAATCTTGATGAGTGGATGGGAGATCGTAGGTTTACCCCGGGTATCACTTCTGTGTCACTGTTAGATAGAGACACAGTATACTAACCTCGAAAAAGGGCATAGCAAAATAAATTTAAAATGGGTGGCGAAAGCCAAACACATTCTGGCTAGGCTTATAAATGCCCTACGGCAGATAGCCTAGTATGAACCTATGAACCTATACAGTAGGGACCTGTGATGAGTGCATCTTGACTGTTTGCAGCACCAGTAGGAAAACTTTTCCATTCATCTGTGTAAGATTTTTTAGTAGCAAGTCTCGTGGCTTCTCGTAGCAGTTGAACAACCTCTTCAGGGAAGAGGTGTCTTTGTGAATTAAAATCCTATCATCCATACAGTCACGCTGAGAGAGGAAAGACTTCAACTGAGTAGCAATCCTTTTTGTTGAGTGATCAGGTTCAGTTTTAGAGATATTTTCCTGTAATTTCTCTTTGTCAGGTGAAACGAAACAGCAGGGGAAACCAAAGTTGCCTCAGCCAAAAGGTGCCAGCATAAGAAGTCTGAATATTTCCTATTGTGCTTTCAGAAGAATTTTTGGAAGAAGCAGCAGTGGAGGAAAGGCAAAGAGGAACTTCCTAGTCTGCTGGAAGGAGAAGGCATCTTATCCTCCAGGCTGTGGGACAAAGATCTCTTGTGTAGAACTGAGGGAGCTGATGGTTGGTGATGCAAAAAGGTCTACCTGAGGAATGCTCCACTGAAGGGTGATCGTCTGAAAAACCTGTCTAACGTCAGTTTGTGGGGGTCCTCCAGGAAGCAGCTTATGGAGTCTGCCAGCACACTGCCCTGATGAGGAAAGTTTGCGGCTGTGAGTATGAAGCCCATCTGCGTGGCTAAGTTCCATACATCCTGTGCTAACCTGCACAACTGGTATGACCTGGTGCCTCCCAGTTTGTTTATATACCATGACTGTGGTGTTGTCTGTGCACACAAGGAGTGGGGCAGGTCTCTAAAGGTGTATGAAGGTCTGAAATGCTTGTAGAACAGTCCTAATTTCCTTCAAAATTGATATGCTCCTTTAGGAACCGAGGCTGCCATCTACCCTGCACCCAGTGTGGTCCTGTCCATGCCCCCAACTCCTTGCCCAAGGTGCCTGTGTGAACCTGTTGAAGAGGAGGAGGTGGTGTGAAGGGGAATCCTGGGTTGAGGTTAACAAGTTCCTTCCACCAAACATGCTCCTTTTTTAGACAAAGGAAGAGGGGAATCAGGGTATCCAAGGGATGACAGTGCTGAGACCACACAGACTTCAGGTACCATTGGATTTTCCTCATGTGAAGTCTGGCCAGGGGGAGCATAGCATAGGGATGGTGGCCAACATAAAACTCAAACTTCTTAGTATCTCCCCTGCTGAGCAATGTTTGCAGAGGAGAGAGCTTTGAAAAAACTGGACAGACTGTCAACTTTCTTCTGCGGGAGGAGGGCATGAATTTTCTGTGTGTCCAGTCTGCAGCCTAGGAAAACCAGGTCCTATGTAGGGACCATGGTGGATTTTTTGAAGTTTATAGTTAAAATCTAGACCTGACAGAAGTTGGACGGTGAAGTGCAAATGCTGAAGACTTTCAGGAGATACATTAAAATAAAAATATGCTCACAACTGTACGCAGTGACAACCAATACTAGGGAATAATAAAATAAATCCATAACTATAAACACGTTGCTAATAGATTGTTTAATCCAACATTGAGCGCTTTCGCCCCCACATAAACTAGGGCTTCATCAAAGTAAAAAAGTCATTGACTAATCTGAACTTAAATAGTAAAAACAAACAGG